>NC_064911.1:7374876-8002626 GCF_929443795.1 Astur gentilis
GTCCTCCGGCTAATCCCGCTACTTACAAAATATTTCTATCAATTCACAATTACATAAATGCACTGGTTTTGACACCATCTGTCAAACGTAATAATACTAACAAAAATTTTCAATAAATGACAAACTGTAACACTTTTTCTGGGCAGGTACAACATAAGTGGCAAGAGAACATAATGCATTTATACCTCTAAGCAGAAGATCGCTACACTGATCCACTCTAAAATGTGTCTAATCTCATTAAAAATGTTGCACGCATTTCATAAGTATGTTCTTCAAATTAGGTCCTAATTTGTTGTCTCTGACCTAAAATTCACTCCAAGAAATAAAGTTATCATTTTTGCATATTTTAAGTACTGTAGAAATGTGTATCTCAGATTACTATTAGAAACCATTTGGTCAGAAGCATTCCATATTATCTTCACTCCAAGCATTCTTCCTTACCAAAACGATGCAACTTCCTTACGTCACACATGCAACGTTTTAATAGCTACCTGAATACATTTCCTATTTTACATGAATGCTCATGTAAAATACCATCTTCATGAAAATATGGTTTTGTCAGCCAATTGCAACTATTGAGCAAAAGTGCTAAGTGTTTTACACCACTGGATACAAACATGCCGTAAGTTACATTACATACACAAGAGATGCAAGGTAGAAAAATCTAATGCTGAAGCATCTTATGTCACATAACTAACTCGTCAATGTCAGAAGACTTTAGAAATTCTTTGCTCTTGTTTTTAGAAAAAAAATGTGAAATCCTCAAGAGCTCAGAGAAAACAGTTGAAACACGCTAATGGAAAAAACCTCTTTTTAAAAAGTTATAAAGGCTGAACTCAGTATTACAAATTCATGTAATAGACAATTTCACAACACGTAGACTTCTGTGTTTTGACTGTCAAAATATGTTTTTCTTCATCAATATTTATTTTAAAAAAAACTGCCAAGTAACTCCATAATGAGCAAACTTCTCCCAACCAGAAAAAATACTGTCATGAAAGTCTTAAGAGTTACAAAGTTGATGCAGGGAAGCATCTTTTAATGTATCAAATACAGAAAAAGATAATAATTAAAAAAAAAAATAACAATCTAACATTTGACTGGTATGTAACAGTGAAGTATTTCTGCAACCCATTTAAAGAAAGTCCAGAAATAGCTAAAATGAGAGAATGCACTGAAGCTGGAGAAGTAAAATGCAAACAAATGAGATTTTTACATTAACAATGAGAAAGTTTCCAAATGTCACAAGATTTTAGTGACAGCATGAGTTTTAGAACAAAGAGGATCAAATGTAAAACAAGTTTTAGATGTATTTGAATTGCCAATGGTAATTAAAAAAAGAAGAAAAAAGATTGTTTACATATTCACATTACAGCAGCATTCCACGGGGGCCTCGTGCAAGGCGTTCTACTGAATATTCTAAGATGACAATTGTTTGCGATGTACTTGGTTTACATAAATATGTTCCCAGCTATGACCTGTGGAAATGTTTCTATCTGGAAGTAAAGTAGTTATAGGCAGCAAGTCAGTATCATGCGTATCAGTCAGCATCAACTAGCAACACTAAGAAGTAGATGCACCACAGAAAAACACTGGTCAAAAAGAGAATCAGAACTGAAGTAAAACTGGAAAGCTTCCCCAGCTTCTTTAGGACTTCAGCTTTGAGGATGGGAATGCACTGATATTCAAACCATTGGAATGAAGGTGCATTACTGATAAGAAACCGTTCAGTAGGATTAATAAAATGAAAACATCAATAAGTCTGCAAAGCAGAGTTTGATGTTAGTGTATTTGAAATGCTTTTAATCCATACATTAAAGAGAAAAATCTTATAATCACAAAAGAACACTTGAAAATATGTATACCAACAAGCCAACAGATACACAGCCTCTTATTTCTCCCAAGAAACAAAGAACTTTACACCTCAGCTACTAGCACTGTGAAGGCTACACTGAAAAATTGAAGGGTCATACCAAACCACGCTTACTTACGCACACAAAGACCTGAAACCTAGACTACATGCGTGGAAACTCAGATCATTTTCGGTGGCTACCTAAGAAATACAAATATTTTTTTCCTGTCCTAACAAGCTGCTTTAAATTGCGAGTGTATTTTACCCCCTTTTGTTACAGCAATGAAACACAATCCTAGGTACGGTTGCTTCAACATCCAAGCAGTTCTGCTTAGTACCAAACTGCCATCCAACACCTGTGAATCGGTGCCCACCTTTCTAGGCAATGCTCCGAGCGCTTCACGAGGACCTACTCAAACAGCGGCGGAAAGCACCTGCAGGTACCAGCAGGAGCACCTGAACACCATACGGCAGCTCGGTGAGCGTTCCCACAGGGAACACGCGAGGAGGAGCGAGACCGCTCACACACCACGCACCGACGACACGGGACGGGAGGACACCAGGCACGGGCACAGCGCACTCGACCCCCTTCCTCCTCCCGCAGACTCTCACCTTTGCCGCTAACTTCTTGGGTTTCGGCTCCGCTTTGGCAGGAGCAGGTTTCTGAGAGGAAAGAACAAGCAACGGAGAGATTCAGCCCTCGGTAATCCCCTTTTCGGTCCGGGAAGACACGCACCACCACCCCCAGCCGCCCTCCCGCTCCCCTACTCACAGCGGACAGCCGCGCCGATCGCCTCTTCGGCTGCAGGCAGGGAAGAGAGAGAGAAACGGCGTGAGTGAGTGAGCGAGCGAGCGAGCGGGCGGGCCGGCGGCGGGCCCCGCCTGGCCGCCCCCCCGCCCCGCCCCGGGCACCTACCTCCTCGGGGGCCTCCCCGTCCGCCACCGTCACCTGCCGACACAAACAGCGCGGGTCAGGCGGCGCAGGCGCCTCAGCGGAGACGACGACAACGACGACGGCGGCGGCGGCGGCGGCGGCGGGGCGGGCACGTGACGCCGCCGCTCGCTCGCCCGCCCCCCCGCCCGCCCCTTCCCGCCGGTCGCCGCCGCTGCTGCTTTCGGATTTCGAGTCCCGGAGAGCCGAGACGCCCGGCGAGCCCCCCGCCGAACCTTCCAGATACCGCCACCGCCGTCCCCGGCGGGGCCCCCGCCAGGGGCTACGCCGAGCCGGCCGGCACGGGGAAGGCGCCGGCCCCCGCTCACCACAGCGCTGGCGGCCGCTGCCCGCGGAGCGGCCGCTTCCCGCCCAGCCCCGTCCCCGCGCGGTCGGATCGCCCCCCCCCCCCCACCGCGCCCGTCCCCTGCGGCGGGAGCGCGGGGGCCCGCTCCGGACAGCCCGGTTCCCCGTCGGCGGCCTCCCGCTCGCTCCCGCCCGCTTCACCTTTCTCTTCGGCATGGCGAGGCTGCGCGGTGGCGGCGGCGGCTCCCGGCCGCGACCCCCGGAGCTGCGGCGGCGGCGACTCCCGCCTGGCTGCTGCGCGCGCTGGGTGCCTCACGGCGAGCCGCTGCGGCTGCCTGCGAGCCAGCCTCGCTGCGCAGGGAAACCGCCCCCCCCCCCCCCCGATCCATCCCAGCAGCGCCAGCGGCACCGCAACAGGATCCAGCCGGATTGGAGGGGTGGGGGGGGAGGCGGGGGAAGGTGGGAGGGGGCGACGACGGGGGGACGCTCCCCGCTCTCCGGCGGCCGCCGGCACCGCCCCACCCCCCCCCCTACCCCTGGCCGAGGTGCCTCAGCGGGGCGGGGCCGGCTGCCGCCAGCGGCCCCGCCCCGCCCACTCCCCTCCCCCGTCTGGCGCCAGGCGGGATCTCTCGGCGAACCAGCGCCTCCCCTAGCCGGGGGAAGTGGGGCGGAGCCTTCTGATTGGCCGGCCCCCGTCACGTGGCCGCACCTGACCCCGTTTCCCCTCACGCACGGCAGCCGCCCGCCGCCCCAACCCGTCCCGCCGCGATGCCGCCCGCCCGGGACTCTCGTTAGTGCCGGGGGCGGGCGGCATGGCGGAGAGCGGCGCCTGGCTGCTGGTGCTGAGCTCCGTCTTCCTCTGCAACGCTCTCAAGATCCTCCTGCCCTCCTGCTCCTCCATCGTAAGTGGCGTCGCCGCGCCCTCCCCGCCCCCGCCGGCCGGGGGCGGCGGCCCTTCCTCAGCCGGGGCCGCGACCGAGCTCCCGCCGCTCTTCCTCCCCTCTGCCCCCCCCCCCCCCCCCCCCCCCCGCAGCGGGGCCGCGGGACTCGCCCTGCCCGCCCGGGCTCCGCCGCCGAGGCAAAACGGGGAGGGGGGTGGGCGCCGGGCCGTCGGGTGGCCGAGGAGGGGGTGAGCGGCGGGGGGCAGGCAGGGCGTTGCGCAGGTCCCTGCCGGGGGCGTCGTCACCCCCGTCTGAGGGCTGAGCGATGAGGTGAAGCGGGGCGGGGGGAGCGGTGCCGGTTCGGGAGGTCTCCCGGTGCCCGGCCGTACCCGTGACCATCCCCGGCTGGGAGTAGCGGGGCCTGGTCCGGCTCTTCGCCTTGGGGGAGGGGAAGCTCGGGGGGGGGGCTCATACTGGGAGGAACTGGGGGTTCGCGAAACCGAACCGGCACCGCGACGGGGCCGACTCCGGCAGCCTCCATGGAGCCGGTCTTTGAAGCGGAGTTGCGGGTAACGAGTTACCGGTGTCTTAACTGATGCCGCTGAGGCTCCGGCCCTTAGGGCGTCGCGGGGGATGCGGAGGGGAGCTCTGCGGCCTTCCCTGTCTCCTGCACACCCGCCGCTGCGGCTGGGGGGGAGGTGAGCGGACCCAGGGCTTGAGGAGTTGGGTACCGTAGGAGAAAACCCAATGTCGCAGTCACTAATCGGGATGCCCTCCGGTCTGGTCTTAAGCATTTCTGTGGAAGCGTGGGTAACAGAATTATGGACCGTTAAACTCTGTGACTGCCAAATAAACTTACATGCGAGTAAGCATAAGCATGCTAAAATACCCATCGTTTTGCTCGTTCATGTGAATAACTTCACCGTCATGCAGATCTGTGCACACCATTCGATAATGGATAAAAATCCGTTAAAACATAAATTACTCCTAGCGATTTGAGAAGTTGAACAGAGTGACACCACAGATGACTAATGAAAATCTCTGCTCAACTTTCTGCTGTGGTTCGTGACAGAACGTAGTGTAACGTTCTCATTGACTGCACTACTGGGAACATCGTTTGTGGGGAAAAAATCACGCATGTGTTGAGAAAGCTAGGAAGATTTGCTAAGGAACAGCAAGAAAAAGTTTTTGTGTTCTTTGTATCTTCGTTTCTATGGTAGAAGGAGTTAATGAACCAATAAGCAGGTGGTGTATCACGAAAAGAAAGTAGGAAAGTAAAAGAAGGGGAGAAAATGTTTGCTTACGCAACGTATGATTACCTTTGTACGTTCCTGTCAGTAAGAAATAATTTTAGCCAAGAAACCAATGTTATAACAACCAAGTGTTATAAGAAAACCCCATTTAAACATGTGGGTAAGATGTAGGAAAAATAACTAATACAAATTTATGTTTCTGTTTTTGAGGCAGTGGTAAGATACTGCACTAGATGGATCACAACTCAGCCAGCATGGCAATCCGTGTGTTTCTAACAGCCCAGACTAGGCAATCTGTAATCTAGAGGAGTGATTCCCAATTGGTGAGCCATGCATTATTGGTGAGGTCTAAACTTGGGTTTCGGTGAATAAAGTTTACATACTAATTAGTTTAGACCCTGGCTGAGGCTGCTGGAGCTGGAAGTGGGAATGGTGAATGAGTAAGGGGCACTGCTGGAGCTGGAAGGAGTAGTAGTGAAGAGGAGTGCTTCCGGGGCCCTTCCTCCCCTGCGCATACCAGGTGCTTGTCATCCAAGCAGCGCATGGTGAGGACTGCAAGGAGGGAGGACAGCAGTTCAGCTCGGGATGCAGTGGCAGGCAGGGCCTGGGAGGTTTGAAAGATCTTGGAAGGCAGCAGCGTCATTGAGAGTGGGAAGATGAAGAGATGAAGGCAGAAACATAGAAGGAAGAGGCGGTTAACTGTAGTTAGAAAGGTTGAAAACCACTGCCCTACAGGGACGGTAAAACCCTTTCTGGTTTGCTTTAGTCAGAACAAGAGAGTAAAAATTCTTTGGCTTTTAGAACATGTTGCAGATGTTAAGCCGAGGTTTTCCTGTGTCTTCATGAAAGGGCCTTTTTTTGTGGGAGGCTTTTGAGTATGTAAACAGCAGATCGTACTTTATACATATTAAAGAAAATCAGTGGAATTCTGGATAAATAACTGATACTATTTCTTTATTTCTTAGATATCCAGATTGTTACAAAAGGATGCAGAGCAGGAATCCCAAATGAGAGCTGAAATTCAGAACATGAAGCAAGAACTCTCAACCATTAGTATGATGGATGAGTTTGCTAGATATGCCCGTCTGGAAAGAAAGATTAACAAAATGACTGACAAGCTTAAAACTCATGGTAGAGTGCAATGTTTATTCCCTTTTCTAGTTTCTGGAAAACATTTTGTCAAGAGTGTTTTCAATTTTAAGTATATTTCTCCTTCAACTTTTTTCCTCCCCCTCTTACCCATTTCCGGTGTTCCCTTCCATTTTTTCTCTCTTTTTTTCTTTAAAGTTTTTGGAGAGCTTGCTTTTGTCTTTCAGTTGCACATAGTTCTGCATACACTGATAAGGGATTGATTTAGATATAAAATTTTTCTTACAAGGAGTTTCCTGGGCTTCACTGTGTAATTATTTACTCTGTTTCCATGATGCTCATCACTGAATCATGTTTTGAATAAGTCAAGGAAGTCCTCTGCTGCGTATCTTCACTGCAAAAGGATGCATTGCTTGGTTGGGGCTGTTTGGTTAGTGTACCACAAAACGCTAGAGAGAAACTGTTGATCCATAAGACAACCAGATGAGATCTTTCCTGTCATTTTGAAATCCTGTTAGGTCTTACGCAGCAGCTTGTGCGATAAAGCTGTGGTGCTTTGCCTCGATTAGGATTTTATAGTATTATACTCCCTCATCTTGTGGTAGAAAATACACATAAACCTTTGGCACCAGAGCTTTTGCTCTTGTCTTTGCCCAGACTCGCTAACTGATCCTAACAGGATCGGAGACTGCTTGCTTTGTCTGCCTCCTCTGCGCAGAATGGTTGGATGTTTATAGGCTCCTTGCTTGGAGAAAGGACAACATTTACAACTGGCAGTTTTGGATTGCTTTCAATAGTATAATTCTTAATCCAATAATTTCAATTAAATGAGATCTGGGTAGTTTACTTAGCAATCAACAATGTTTTAGAAAACTTTAGGCCACCGTTATGTTAGAAGTTGTGCTGTCTTCACTGGGCTTCTTTATATTGGTCTGAGGTACTGTAACAGAAGAAAAATAGGCATGACCAAGATTCATTCAGTGAAGGAACAGTCTTAATGTGTTCCTGAATGAAAGAAGGCAAAAAGTGCATCTGCTAAAGCCATCATTCTCCTCTTTTAGGAAAGGGAAAAAATTACTTTATGCTTCATCTAAAGCAGGGTCTTAAATTAGTAACCACAGTGACTGTTCTCAATTGGGAATAGCATTCTTGATTACATGTGGCATTTCTCAGTCTAGGATATCAGTGTTTTGCAACTTTTCATAAGAAAAGTTAATAAGAAACTACGGTGTGATACAGACCTAGCACTTTCTAGCAGAAGGGTACTTTGAATATAGCTATGAGTAATTTGAAAAGAGATTTTTAAATAGTGTAATGTCCTGATTGGAAGAGTGAAATATTAATAAATTACTAGTTTGATGTAAGTATAATTCACTATTATAAATAATGCAGAGTATTTTTTTTTTCTTTTTAACAGTGAAAGCACGAACTGCCCAATTAGCCAAAATAAAGTGGGTTATAAATATTGTATTCTATATCTTACAAGTAAGTAAATATTTTATTATGGATACAAATTACTAAACCAAATCCTTAGTACTGTTACAATTCTCTCCTGCGTTTATTGGCTGGTGATTAGTCACACAGGTGTTTGACATACCAGTGGCACAATGCATGCCAAACTGAAAGAGCTTCTTGAAGTAGAAGAGAGAGATGTTGCTGATAAGGCCTGGTAGTTGGGGATGGAGGGAGTTTTGAGTCTCACTTTAGCTTTGTGGTTCTGGTTTTGAGATGACAAAGTAGGAGTTTGTCTTAACTCTTTAATCACTGGGGGTTTTTTTAATTTATATGTGGCACTGGACCCAGGAAAGTTCCAATACATACAAATATATTTTACTTACATTTTTGAAAACAAAATATGCTTTTGCTGAGGATGCAGATGTCCACTTACAGCTGCCACACATTTCCCCATGGTACCTCATCAGATTGTCCCTGTAGTTCAGACTTCATGCCAAAGAATTGTCTGCTAATAAGGATGACAGTGGTCAACCTGAAGATGTCTTTAGGGTAATGTTAGAGTGAGTTGGATTCCTAGCAGGCAGGGATTATGGCTAAAAACAGTCATCAGAATTTAACAATTACTATTGCTATATTTGTCTATGCTAGGTTGGAACCAGGGTCTCAAAAGAAAGCAGTATTTGCCAACATCTCACTGCTGCCTCTTAATGTTGTGTATAAATTTAAGGTCATACCGAATTTAAAAATATTTTCAACTTTCTTAAGAACAATGTAAATTAACAAAGAAACTATTCCCTTTAATTAGTATTTGTTATTTACTGGTTCAGAATAGCAGCGAAAACATACTTTGATGTGTATTGTTATCCAAGCTAATAAAAATTTCAATTCTAGGCTGCCTTGATGATCTCTCTGATTTGGAAGTACTATTCTGAGCCGGTTACGGTGCTTCCAAGCAAATGGCTTGCTCCGCTGGAGCGCTTGGTAGCCTTTCCTACCGGGGTGGCAGGTAAGGACTGAACATAGGAAAAAAATACATTTCCCAAGCCCAGGAGGATGCTAACAGTGTAGTGACAAAGAGCATACATAGATTAAAACCACTGCTTCTGTACGTTTCTTCTAACTCCCGTAACACGAGGAGGAGTTTCAAACATTTGGTCAGCTGTTTCCTATGTATTCAATTCTTGTTTATTTAACTGACAGGGAAATGGGCTCTTTGTCATTTTTATTTCTTCTCAAACAGAGCAGCTTTATCTGTATGGAATAGACCCTGGAGAAGATTTCAAATCAGAAATATTATTATATTAAGGAGTCCACTGAAATAGTACATTTGGGTTTAAAAATGGGGAGACACTTCATAGGTCTGTATTGCTTACATGTGTTTCTTATAAACTGCTGGGGCTTCATAGTAGTGTAACTCCAGAGTGATTTAGGTATGCTCTCTCTTGGCATTTTGTCTTGTCTATTCCCACCCTTTTTCCCATCACAATTCTGCTGCTTTTTTACCTACTTAAATCCTTTTCTTTTGGGCAGTTTAATGAATTAATGATCAGCACGATATCACAGGTTGTAGACACCTGTTTGTGAGTGAAAAGTGCGCTGGCTCTATGCTAACGGGATAAGTAGACAGGCAGAATGACAGGACGAAGTAATGTGGAAATTTACCTTCAAGCTAAAGTGCTGCTGGTGAATCTTCATATTAGGCTTCTAAGTCCTAACTGCCGTAGAAGGTATTCCAAAATATGTTGTTGCAATTGTATGTTATTGTATCTTTAATAGCTCTCTAGAGAATGAATGATATCCAGCATGCTTACTGGACAAGAGAAGAGTCTGCTTCTGGAGGAATAGTCCTTGGAGGACATTTATTTAAATAGCATTTGAAGGGATTTAAAAAAGTTCACATCTGTGTCTGCCTTCAAATCTCCTGCTTTGTCTTGGCTGATAATCGTAGTAAAGAGATTGCTTTTGAATTCTAGGTGATAAAACACAGAAATGTCTAAAAATCACCAAAAAGGTAGTTTCTTCACATGTGTGCCATGAATAACTATGTATTCCGTGATACTATGTAGCATGATTCTATGCAGTCTGCAATATGGATGTGCTGTGTATTACAGTCAGGGCACATCCTCCATTCCATCATACCAGTACAAATTTCTGTGCCGCTGGTTGGAATGACAGGACCCTGTAAAACAGCAGTGTGGGGCATCTGGGTCAGTAGCGAAGGTCTCAGTAGCTTTTTTCTATATAGCTGTATGGGGAGCAAGGGAAAAGGAGAGAAGTATGGATTTCATACTTTTTAAAAGACCAATTTAAATTTCCCAGGAAATTTACTTTGGCTTATATTCACATTATTTGTTACTCTTTTTCCCCACGCAATCTTCAGCTTTTCTCGGGACCAGCATGGAGTTAGCTGCCATTCCTTGAAGAGAGACATTTGTATATAAAAAGAAAGCTGTTTTGTTCCTGTTCACCTCATAACTCTTATGTTTAATTTTTTACACTTCCAAAGTTGTTTTCAGATGCATGTATGCTTCAGGGTTGTTACAATGACTTAAATCATGTTTTATATCTCTTTCAGGTGGTGTTGGAATTACATGTTGGCTTGTGGTTTGTAATAAAGTTGTAGCTATCATGCTACACCCTTTCAGCTGAAGGAATCCCAGTAATCCACAGAGTCCTCAACTGCATTTTCATTATTGCTGTTTTAAATGAATAAATAAAAAAAAAAAGAACAGTTGTCTTTCATGAGACTAGGTCTGAGATAATCTTTGTTTACTTCATTTATATCTGATTCATGGCAGAACCATAAGAATTTGTCATGGTATATATTCACCAAAATTGGAACATGTTGGATTTGTATTTTTAAGTCTGAAATACACTGGCATTAGGAATTACTTGGGGAGCTTTGCTCTTTCTTTGCTGTATAATATGGTAGTTTCACCCAAAGGTGGGATTATATTTGGTGCAAGTGGTACTAGAGGATAGAGGTAGGTTGGCTTAGGGTAGAACAGAATTGGTTTCCTCCTTGCTATTTTTTACAATAGAATTGGTGTATTCTTGGGCTGTCTTAGAAAATACGTTATTGGTATATACGCGGAATCAAGATTTTATCTCCCGAGACTCACTCAGTTGCCTAGTGCAGGATGGCTGGATACTTTTTCCTCCCTGACTTTTAAAACTCATTGAACACTTGACTTTTTTCCTACTTTTATTGATAACTGACCTTTCCTTCGTTGACATTTTTTCTGCTTCCCAAACTGAGTGAGGATCACTGAAACTGTTTCTTTACACGTTTTGGGAGGAAAGATCTGGCCAACATTCTGAAGCTCTGTGTTAGTAAAGAGAAAGTAGAAGATGGTGCTGTTCCTTCAGAGGACTACATTTCTAAGGGGGTTAGCATACATTAATGACAATCCAGGATAGCCCAAAACAGCTGTGTAAATGTAAAAAGGCAAATTAGTGATTTAAATGTCTGAAGTAGTAACAGAATGGCAGGAAGCAGGAGGAGGAGGGAAAACAATTTTCTGTTTTGGAGTGAATCCTTCTTGCTGTATTTAGATACAGGAAACAGCCACAATGTTTTGCATTTAAAGGAGGACAGAATTCTTCCTAGTACTGTGCCTGTAGAGCAGTGACAAAGTTGCATTATCTTCCACACTACCGTGATCTGCAACCCTGTCCTTGCTGCCCCATAAGACAAATGGGTGGGTTTGTGAAGTTCTTGTTCCACACCTCCTTTTTTTTATTTATTTTTTTTAATGTGAGCCTGAACAAAGCTCTAGGGGACACCTCTCCCTCTTTTGCTGGGCTTTGGTGGTTCTGGCTCAGCTTTCCACTCTGTACATTGGAATGCATCTGTTACGTTAGTTCAGGTCCTTTGCAGGAAGGAAGGGGCTGGGGCCCCTCCATAATTAACACTGCATTTAGAAATCAGTTCAAAAGGTCATGGTATATTGCGTGTATGTATGCATGAAATGTGTTTGGGTTTTTTAAATGTTAATTTAAAAAAAAATTTGGGTTTGTATTAAGGATTACATTTAGCCACCACGAAAATAGATGCATTAAATATCATCAAGAAAAAAAATGTTGTGATTGAATGTTATGTATATTTGTGTTTTTATTAACAAAATAAAGCTTTTCAACCCATCTCGGGTTTTCTAATCCATTATTCATTGCATTGATTAACAATCAATGTTAACTACAGTTTTCCTAACAAGAAAAAAAAAAACCAGAACCCAAACCAACACCCCCCTTACCCCCCTCCCATGTTCTTGCATAAGGAGATACTGTTGGATCAACAGGACTTTTTTTTTTTTTTTATTATTATTTAACTATGCCTTTGACATATTTCCAAATCTAAAGATGTGGCTATTGATATTTCTACTTAGCTTGTTCCAGACTTTAACACAGTGAAGTCAAGAAAAGCAGCATCATTTAAAATCTTCACAGTGGCATTTGCTGTTTATCCACACTGAGCGTGGGGTCATCAGATATGCAGTTTGTTGGCTGCTCTAGTCAAACATTTGCGTGAGTAAGGGCAAAAAGGCTTTTGGTCACCCAGTCAGTACAAACAGTAGTGTTGGATTATGTATGCTTGTTTGCTCTTAGCTTTGGGACAGCAGTAAAGGCATTGTAGAAGTATTAGGAGTTCATAGAGGAGAAACACCTACTTTTCTGACTGCGCAGTCATTTTGAAACCTGTCCACTGTACAGCTTAAGCACTACTTCAAGAAAAACCTTCGAAATTTTGAAAAGAAATACACTGCAAGTAGGTTCAGATCTAAATGTCTTAATCATTTTAAAAGCTTTTGCAGTATAATTTAAGTGGTTTTTTTTAAGTGCTACTGCCTTTTAAAATCAATAGAATACACATAATTTTCCCTAACTTCACATCATTTTAGCAAGTGTTTCATTAATTACTATGAGGAACAAAATGTAATCCTCCTACCCTCACTTACATAACCTTAAACACAGGATTTTTAAAGGCTTTTTGAGAACTGGATATGCCTGACTTCTCCAAAACAATAGTTTACTCTTGCACATTCATCTTTGTATGTCAGCTGTGGAAGTTACCAGGCAAACTGCTTTGATAAATTCTAACGGTGGAAAAGAATGAAGCTTTAGAGCTTTATAATGCTAGTGAAAACAATGTAATAGCGAATTATTTTTATTATGTGTGAATTCTGGAAGCTATTTCAGGAGTGAAGAAAATAAAAATTATTTTCTTTTATTGCATTGTTGGTACTAACCCAATAATGAACCCAATGAAAGCAGTTTGCTCACTTCAGCTAGCTAACAAATAATCAGCTTCAAAATTCAAACTGCAGAGAGAATGCAAAAAAAAAAAGGAAATTACAAAACAAGGACATAACTTGGACACCTGATAGCAGGTAAAAATGCTGTAATTGTTAAGGCCCTCTTAGTAAGACACACGCATGCACATGCATGGACGCAGACCAAGAACTGGAAAATGTTCTTCTGTGACAACTGATTTGACTATCATTTTGGAAAAATCATTGAAAGAAATTGTCAGTATTTGTAAGATTTAATATGCATTTAATGAAGGTAAAAACATTGTTTTTTAAAAAAATGTTTTAAATTACCCATATTCCTAGAATAAAGATAAGTTGATGTACTTAACTAACCAAATAAAATAATCAGTTTGTGTATTCTCATAAGGTTATTTGTAACAATTTCATTAGTGTTACGTGCTTTACACTATAAACTAGTGGTGGTTTGAAACTTGGCTTGTGTAATCCTGCATCCTTTCACTTCCCTTTCTTCATTCCTCTCATGTTAGAACTTGAATGGTTGTCTCTTCAAACACAGCCTGGTCCAAAGAGTTCTTTCATAAGACTTTTTCCTTTCAGCAAATGACATGTGAGCGCAGCCTTCTGCTTCAGTGGAACTGTCCTTCTGCCTTGTTTTGGTAACTTTACCAAAAGATGGTTCATATAGCCCAAAGGAATTTTTCATTTTTGATTCAGCTGGTTCACTGCAGTCCTGACCTGCATGTCTATGGTTGCAAAGACTGCCTTTTTTTGATTTTGTACCTGATGTAAGAAGCCCACGATGCAAATTCTCAGTGGCATCTGAGAATATGGGGGGGCGGTTCAGCCTAATGAGTCTTTTGTTTCTTGGACCTGGAGTAACACATTTAGTCCCTGCCTTCGTGCTGTTATTCAGCTGTTCATCTGGCTTTTTTTCTTCTTTTTCATACTCTTCCACTGCATCTTCCTCTTGACTTTTCTCTTTTACATTGTCACTTACAGGCGTTTGTTCAGTTTTCATCATTTTTTTCAGCTCCCGTTTAAGCAAATCTGACTTCCATAAATTCCAGACAAGTGTATTCTTCCATCAGTAGTCTGCCCTCCCTTAAATACTCTAAAATGAAATAGTGTGGGGTTTAGGAATGTCTTAAATTGCCTAGGAACATAAAGAGTCATGAAGCATTAATGACAGCAAGTTTCACTTCATTGCTTAAGTTGTTACTGTTGATGGTATTTCAGTCTTGAGGGTTATAACAATGCTATTTACTAATAAATATAACAGGATGGGGCAAGATTTAAACAAGATCATTGTACCATTGAATCCAGGTAAATATCTTTATTTTTACCTTTTTCATTATGTTTAATTTATTACATGAACTAGCATGCAAATATAATCAGTAACGGATAAATATACAGGTCCAGAGAAGTCCTGTACAATGCAATGGAGAAACCACATGAGATCTGAACTCCAGTTGTAATTTTCTTGCTTTTAAATGGAACTTAAGTATATGTATGATTTTCTTTCCCTTAATTGACAACACAGTTGCTTGTTGCATGGAGCAGAATACACTGCAACCCTCTAACCTATAAATGAGTAGAAAAAGGTATGTGTATACTGAATGCCTACAGTAAATACATTTGTCTGCTGCAGGGGACAGACTGTAATAGGTTCTGTGCTTTGGAGAGACACAAAGAGTACCTTCAAAATGAGGCAGAGTACAAGCATAAAGGAGAAGTATGAAGTTGCACTTACTAAAAGAGCTAAATAAGATTTCAATAAGTAAATCTAATCTCGACAGTGGGAGAAAGCCGTAATAAAGTCTGGCAAACAGTGAGGAGAGAGATTCACAGGCAGAATCAGAAGACTTGTGTTTTCTGTCAGTTTTAAAAGGGGATTTCAAAGACAAATGGTGACTTCGGTTATCTGGTGGGGTCTGGAAAGGCTGCAGGCTGAAAAGGCGGAGTACAAAACACAGGAGTTAACGCATTCCAGATTACTAGCTCTGTTACTGATCTAGTAAGTGACCTCAGCAACCCATTTCACCTCTGTAAATGCATGACCTTTAGGTCACGTAATATCCCTTACCATTTGTGAAGCATGATGGCATTCAGATCTTCATTCTTTCTATAAGGCTTACTATAATGAAAATAACATGAATATTTTTAGGAAAAAAAAACCTCACATAAAAGAATAGATGCACTGGCTCCTTCTTTCTTCTGTTCTACAGAATTTCTTCAAAATAAAGGTGTTTCTAGATAAGTAAGTCCCTTGCATATAACTTTTATATGAGAACACAGTCAATGGCTAAGATTTACATAAAATCTATTTACAGTGATCATTGTAATGGAGATGCTCCCAGCCCTTGAAGAAGCCCTTTTCCTTTCTTAGCAATAGATCCTGAGCCAGAAATGTATGTTGACATCAGGTATGATGAAGGTTCACCACCAATAATTTAAGATCAGTATTTGATTAGTGTGGAATTAGCAAACTATTAACAAAAGTATACTTTTACAGATAAAGCATTGACTTTTTACCAACATGACCGGGAACTGCTTTTAGAAGTACAGCAGCATGAAGATGCCTTATACTGTGGAGCAGCTCTGCAGTCAGTCTAGCACCACCAGCAGCTGGATTTCAGCAACTCTTAATACTTTATTTTGTTGACCTAGTTCCTGTCAGTCAGGTGCCAGCTAATGGCTGTCAGACCCATGTAAACTACCAATACCATCAGTTCATTCACTTTTGAAAAGATCAAATTAATTTCTGAGAAAAATGTTAAAATACACGTCTACATGTTCTATTAAAAGTTTCTGGCCTTGGTATTTTCTTGGTTGAATGCTTTTCTGTTCTACATTGGGCATCTGTGTATGCTTCGTTTGCTTCAGCTTTTTGATTCTTATCTTCTGAAGACATTTTCTCCTATAATTGGCGATTAAAGGTAAAAATAATGAGGGAATACTTGTTTAGTGACTTTTAAAAGTACACAGTCAGTGCAATACTTAAAAAAGATTAGTAATTTCTATCACTGTTACATTCTTATTTTGTATCATAACATTTGTCCTACATATTTTCTGTAACATAATTACATTCACACAAAATCCACATCCTAGAAAGTTAAGATGATGGATCAGGCTATTCAGGCATATTACTGAAACTTATGGAATAATATACAATTTAGCTGAGAGTTTAAACAAGGGCTTGGATCCAGATCTTTCATACCTTTGTTAGCCGAACTGGGCTTTTTTCTGTTTCCTGAGTTTGGCACTGTAACAGCAGCAGTGATCTAAAATTCTGTTTATCTACTTGTACTGATCTGTTTATACTAATACCTATTGAAAAAGGACAATCGTTAGTAACACAGTAGTTTCTGGAATCATATTGTTGGTATAAACAAAAGATATATTTAATGACTGATGATACTGATATGTAGCCTAGGATTTAAACATTTTTTTTCTGCATGTCTTAATGCCTTTTAATAAAGAAATTCTTTGTTCTACCTGATCTATATAATGCTGAAACTGGAACACAAACATAGCTACCTGGACTTTTGAGCGTTTTCATCCATACATCAGTACATCATAAACATACTAAAGTTCTATATCTACACCACCCTGTTCGGATGGAACATGCAAAGCCAGACAAATATGTCTATACCCTAGAGCCCATATGGGCTTAATTTGTGTGGTAACATTTCTAATGTAAATTTAAGAGGTCTGGTATGAGGCCTCAGCTTTCCGGTTCCTAAATTTGGATCTTACAGAGTATAATAAACATGCTTGCTTTTATGCCTTCTGACTTGATTACTCACCTTTCTCAAAGTTCAGTGCTTATGTAAGTCTTTATGGAACAAAGCTCTTCAGAGGAAATGCTTAACACTGTTTGAAATACAGTCTTTGGCAAGAGATTGCAAGGGAGTGATTGAATGAGATTTAAAGAAATAGCTGAATGGAGATGGGATGGAAAAGGTCAGTATATTGTTCTTTTATTCTATTTTTAGAATAATTTTGACATGAGTACAGTAGCTGAGAAAGTTGCTAGCCCAGCAGCAAAAATGTGACCTTACATACATCAGCATTCCACCTTTTTCCCAGATTCGATCTCTGAAATCGGAAAAAGGCTTTCCATAAATATGGTGATTTTCAAATGTTTGCAGGTTGGTGGTAAAAAGGATGTTGATAACCAATTTGAGGATTACTCTTGAAGGAATTGCTGTGGTGATGTGGAGGGAATTAGTTTTCCCTTTTGAAAGGCAACCTGCGATTAGTTATTTCAATAGCTTTTTCACCAGGAACCAGCGGAGCGTTCCCCAGATTCAGTACTAGGGGGAGCTGTACCTCTAGATGAGCTGGTGTGAACTTCCCACAACTGAGCAAACTGCTCTCCTGAAGAGCTTATGAATTTAATGGCTTCATTCAATAGATCAATTTTATTTAGGTACATAGAGCTTTCTGATAACCTAAGCAAGCCTACCTTCAGCTATTTATCAGGAGTGTTAAAAAATGCAGCCCCACAGTTCTTCTTTTCTTTTCTGCTGGGTAAAAATTTTTGCAAACACAGAATAGAAAATAACTACTTGAAGAAGTAGCTCTTTCTAGGTCTGTTATAGGAAAATTCAAGTCAATAGTGAAAAGGAAAAATAATTGTCAGTCATTCCAATTCTAGATTTCTAAACCATCTCTTTCCATTAACTGGCAGAGAATGAAACTTTTATTGGCCAAAAATACCAAGAGAACTGACAGTTTTGCTTGGAACCTTTTCATTGCAAAATATCAGGTCTCACTCCAACTAAGCTCCCTTATCTTGCCTAAAGAAAAGAAGAACTTATGTGGTAAACAGTGATTTAAGTGCTGCAATTTAAATAACGTTATTGTACAAGTCCATATGTGAGTAAAATTAAAGAAAATACAGCTGGTTCTCTGACATAACTAAAACTGGAATTCTGAGTTTCATAAAAAACTGTGTCTGACTTGGAATGAAAAATAGGAATTTGTGTTTCTTAATTTTACAGCTTGAATTACCAACCTTTTCCCTGTAGTTGACTTGTAGTTAAGGCAGAGTAATGGATTTGCAAAGGCAATGAAGAGGAAACAAATAAGCAACTGACTGTGATAAGACTTTGTACTGATACCATAATTTGAAGAATTCTGTGGGCATGTGCAATATTTTCAGCAGATATATTTGCTACCATGTAAATTTGAAGTGCTCTTCTGCACCCATATGAAGAAAGTTCCAATTCCTCCTTCAGTTTAGCAGCAGGAATATCTGACCAGTATTTTAAAGAGGTGCTTAAGACAGGAAAGTCAATGTTCAGATCATTGTCCAAAATTAAGGATATAAGTTTGTCATGTAGAAAGCTCTCATTTAGGATATTGACAGAACATTTATGACCCTGAGTAGGAGGCAAAATACTATTTTCAACGTGGGGAAAGTACCTGAAATATGTTTATCAGTTTCTGTAAAAAACACATTTATTAATAAATTCTAGATGCTACATCTAAAGCATATGGCAATCAGAAATTTATAAGTGCTTTAAGAAAACTATCTTCTTCAACATTTTTGTCCCTGATGAATATAATGAGCACATGGGCAACAGAACAGTT
Source organism: Astur gentilis (assembly GCF_929443795.1). Classification (NCBI taxonomy): domain Eukaryota; kingdom Metazoa; phylum Chordata; class Aves; order Accipitriformes; family Accipitridae; genus Astur; species Astur gentilis. The sequence goes on from NC_064911.1 coordinate 7,393,512, forward strand.
CTTGGCTTGTATGATTTGTAATTGCTTTTAGCTGTTGCTCCCTCAGTTCAAGGGGTGGGATCCACTTGTCTGAACACAGGCGCCTCTTGCTATTTGAGATGCCTTCGAGTATTCAAGGTATCAGGCTGGCTGATATTACACAGGACCGATGGGACACCCGTGTCCTTCTGGAACAACAACTACAGGGCCAGGCAGAATGTGCTAGGACATCTCAAATGGCACTGGATGCCTATAATTAGGCAGTTGAATCCCACACAAGGTAGCTGCTCCTGGAATGTTTGATAGACAAAATTGCACATAATAGATATTTCTCTCCAATACCTGTCCGAGCATCCACGTGAAAGAAACACTCTTCACCAAAGAGCTCTTTTTTCCTTGATAGAATTAACTTTCTATTGTTCTTTTCTATCATTCTACTATATTATTCTAAATAGCATCAATTCTGTGGATAGAATTCATTCAGACAATATAAAATAACTGGATTATTATGATGTCTGGTTGCCCATTTAAATTTACTTATGCTAAAAAACAAAGGACTAGTAAGGATAAACATTCTCTTCTCTCAGATAAACTGACAGTACAATCATCAGACTAGCCTTTAAACTTCCTAAACCTTGTTTGTATCTGAAAACTCCTCCTCTCCTTTCACCCCAACAAAATCCGAGTTGTAGGAGCTTCAATAATGGACATTGAAGCATCTCTGCTACTTGTTAAGCTACAGGGTCTAAGGATATTAAAGATGAGAAAACAGTTTTTAAAGACCCAATTAAATTCATTATTTTTGCTCATATAAAAGCACTTTGAAGGTCTGTACTAAAACTAGGAACTTGCTACAGGAGGGTTGTTTGTGAGGTGCTTTGAGTTAGTGAGTCACGTTGTGGGAATTCTAGGTCTAGGGTGGCCACTTCTCCAGGTAAAGTCAAAGGGAACAGCCTGAACAAAAATTAGCCTGCAAAAGCTTTGTGGACTGATAGCTTCACCACATTAAAAAACAAATAGGCAAACAGCTCTTGATGCAAATGGACACTTAAAATAGCACCACTGCTTCACTGTCACTGTTAGTATACTAAAACTATGTATGCTAAACTCTATTCATGATGAAAATTGGGTTAAATATTAAAAATGGGTCATGTATTTGTATTCATAAAACAAATGAGCAAAAAACCAAGCACTTCTTTTTAAATTACATGTGACAATATTTTTAGCCCATATCAAAGTACTATATTGGCTTTTATTTTGGCATATAAGTCCCAGTTATAAAACAATGTAAGTTGCACATAACTAAACAAAAAAGGAAAATGAATATACACATACTTTTTTCATGAGGTACTGAATCACTTTTGTCTTTGGGGATTTTAGGCATCCAATTTGCACAGGTATTTTTTATGTAAAGTTGACGATCTTTTTCCTAAGAAGAAATAAACACTATTAAACTTATAATATGCATTAAGAATTACTTTTTACCAACTTAATTTTCCTACGTTGGGAGAAAACTCAGTGATTTTGCTTTGTGCCAGGCAATGTGGTGACTTTGTCATTTACATAAACAGGAATCTGTCGTTTTCTTTCATGAGCCAAATCAAAATTCCCCCTTTTTAAGGCTAAGAACACATCTGTATACCTACATGATCTTTTTCATAACACAGTGTTCAGAAGATGAAGTCTTCTCTAATGATTTTTTTCATTTGTTGTTCTGAGGGGTTTTTTTCGGACTAAGTAACTTTTGTCTTTACTTGCTTTTTTTTAAAATTTATTTACTCAATGCCCTCGGTTACAATGAGCTCAGTTCTGGTTTACAACCTATTGCTTGGGAGATGTAAACATAAACTCGGGAGACATAATCTTCAGAGGCACACTTTTAAAATTTATTTAGCAAGAGTCCTCTTTCCTTACTGAAATCTGTCTTAAACACAGAAGAGAGATTTCAGTAATACTCTCACTGTATCAGTTTTTTAGTGTGAAAAATAGGAGCTGCATTTACTTTGGAAATACAGGTTGTCCTGAAAGTGTGTCTGAATAGCTTGAATGATCTGAATGAGCCAGGTGCCCAAAACTATGAATGTGTAAGAATAAACTCTGTTATGGCACAGAAATAAGGTTAATAAGCATGTCTGGTCGTCTTTGTGGTAAAACAATAGAAGGTTTTGTAAATCTAAATATAAGATTAAGAGAACTGCACACACGGAAAACACATGAAATAATAGAAATATTTTAGAGAAGCATTAAGGTGAGAACTGTACTTCAGAATAATAACACATTTGTGTTCCTGGGACTACAATTATACCCATCTCCCAGATCTGCTCACATAGGAGGAGATCAGACTCCGGCAGAGAAATAGCCCCGCAAGTGCTATTCGGGGGACTTTGATATGGGGCCTGGCAAGAGCGGTGTACTTTTTTTTCCTTTCCCAACAGCTCACTGGGCTTTTGCAGCTGGGCAGCCTAGCTGCTGCCAAATACGAAGAGGAAAGTTTCTGCACTTGATACATAGGTAAGAGGGACAAACAATGCCCCTGTACAGAAATGCAAATCTCTGTGAATCCTCAGGAGTTGCCTGTTTTGTCCTTCACAATGTCTGGGAAAACTCCCTATAACAGCATATTTCACAGACATTTGATTCCATTTAGAAAGAGAAAGCTCCCTAGCAGGATCACAGATGGATGGGTCACTTTACATAGAAATAAAAAAAAAGTATATTTTAACTGTGTTACAAACAGTTTAGATTATTAAAAAGCCACAAGGGTTTTCATGTTTTCTGGAATATGTACTGTTTTTCTTGTTTACAACTCATATGACATACCATTTGTGGCAGTTTTATTTCTATTTCTATTCAGTGTCACTTTTAGGTTCTCCTGTATGTTTGGTTTACAAGCATTACAGTAAGTGTTGAACTAGGCATATTTGTCCCAAAAATATTTGTCTAAAAACCAAGCTGGAATTTAAACAAACTATTGAAACGTTTAGGTAAGTCTTTTTGTTAAAGTCTAGTTTTGCAGATTGTAATACTTGGCTCATTTTTATTTGAAAGTGTTTCTGTAAAGGAGCTCATTTAAAGTTAGTAGATGAATATATTGACGTAGATCTACCAAAATGGTAACAAGTTGGTATGGATTATTTGTTCAAATTGTGATGCATTAATGTCTGTTTCGATTAGTTATTGAACTATTTTGACCTTTTGAGAAATAGACCAGACAATAATTTCATCATTTGATATTTTGGGGTTTTTTTGGTAGACTATACACTCAACTAGGAAACAAAAATTCCATTACTAAATAATATAAAAGAGGAAAAAGGAATAGGTAACATTAAACACTTGAGTTTTCTTGTAGGAACAGAAACCTGTTTAAAATCTTGAATACCTTAATTTTTTGGTGAAGAGATTTAATTTCCATTTGCAAGTTCTTTGTAATTATCCCAGTTTCCACAGCTTTTTTGTTCTCATTTGCCAGCTGACAACTAAAGGTGCTATTGTTCAATTTCAGCTGCTTTTCCAGGCTCTTAAAAAAAATTACATATTTTACCATATGCACGTACTCAGTATGACTGTTGAAAAATTTCAGTTCTTACCAGATTCAAAAAATAAGCATGCTGATATAATGAAAAGTAAGCTTCTAGCAATTATATTCTGTTGTAAACAATGCATGAAATTATGACAAAGTATCTGAAAAATTACTTTAAAAATGAGCAAAAACTGGTTTAAAACCTAATTTTACTAAACAAAGAAAAAGTATTTTTGGCATTTAACATAAAACATAGGACTGTACATTACCTTTCTGATGGATTAATGAATACAATATCTTTGAGAATTGTTAAGACAACATTTCTGTTCACACTGAGATCTGTTAACTGCGGCAGCATAAAGAGGCTTAGTGTCAATGAAAAGTTAGGTAATTTATTGAGTACTTTATTGAGTACTTTGTCATCAGAACCCAGTGCCATGCACTGAAATTACAGTTACTAAAACTGTAAGGTGGACACCCAACCCTGCATGCTTTTTATAGCTTCTCACTAGGACTTCTGTAAATAGAAAGTTTTCAAAAAAGAGTCTGAATTCAGCTGTTTATATTTTCATTTTCTTTCATGTAATAAATGTACTTCAGAGCCAGCTGTTCAGATGGTGAAATGCCTCTAAGATTACCTGGCTCTTTATTTAATTCTATGCATAATATACCCCATAGAAAATAGAAATTAATTCCTGGAGGACAATGGAAATTTCACTCTTCCAGGTTTGTATTAAAAACTGTATTACTGTCTTTTTGTGAAAGGTTCAATGAAAGTAAAGAAGCATTAGATATTAAGAGGAGCTGAATTATCTCCTCTTAAACTCCCACCGGGCTTTTACTACAGTCGCATAATAAACCAACAGTAGAACCAACCCTAAAATCTAGGACACCTGACTACGGCTTAATTCAGCAGCCACCCTACAGCTGACTACAGTGAGTGACAGTAACTAGTGAATAGATGTAGGTATGTCCATGCTGCTCACCAGTACCACGTGAAAATAACAGCGCTAGTTCCAGATAAGCCAGCTTTGGTGGTCTCCATGTATAACTAATCCTGCTGTTGTGGCTAGACGGCCCAAGCAAGCCTGGGTACCCCATGCTGCTGGCGGGGAGCAGAGCAGACACGCTGTTGAAGAGTGCTCTCCAGCTATATGCTACACAGGGTTAAGGCATACAACTTAATTCCTAAAAGATCTTTACTGCTGAACTTAATCTACTCACACATTTCTGCCAAATTTTAAAATAGTGGAAGGGGGTACTACTGCCATTTTTAGTACCTTACACTCAGGACAGCACTGGATTAAAAAGAATGTTCAATGTTACAGGGCTGTAACAGAATAATTAATGTGACAAGAAGCAGCTAAATCTTTCCACTATTCTTGCACAGAAACCTCTCCTATTATTGTTCCAGAAATACAATGATATGCATATATTACCTGTATTGTCTTATGATTCTCTTCCATTTTTTCTGTAAGGGCTGATAATCTGTGATCAAGTTCCTCTCTCTCTGCAAGAGCTTTGTCTTCTGAAAGCATATGCAAGGTCTGCAAAGCATTTTTAGCTTTTAGCAGCTCTGCTTCAACTTTTCTGAGCTTCCTGGATGCATTTCTCTCATTCTCCTGAGACATCCTCAGGAGTTTCCTTAAAGCTCTCACCTCATCATAATGACTCCCTAAAAGATCCAGCAAGTTACTTCCTGAATTTTCGTATCTACCTATTGCTTTCGAGTGTCGACACTGAAGCTGTTTCAAAATGTGGTTTTCTAAGCTTGATGCTTCTAATTTGTGTTGTAAATAACATATTTCATTTTTCAGCTCTTTAATTTTGTGAAGGCTTGCTGATGATATTTGCTGAGCCACTGCATTTTTTTTCTGGGAAATCATACTACTCTGCAGGCTCAAAAATGAAGAATTCTGATGTGGTATTTTCTCAGCTGGCAATTTTTTTCCTCCTGCATTCAGAGCAAAGTAAACTGGCATTGATATATAGCAATCATCTGAGACAGCAAAATCACTGTATGTCTTTACTGCTCACATAAGCTCATATACTGCTCATCCAAGGTAGTTAACTAGTATATCTGACAAAATGCCCAAGATCTATACTGAGACTCCAATGTTCAAGTATTTCACAGACAAATCTATTAAAAATTTATATCTCTGTGTGTGCATTTATGTGGCTGCACTGGGCCACAGCTAACTAGGTCTACAGGAGGTCAGGGTTCCCTCCTTTCATTCTCTGAAGCCATTTTCATTAGAAACAGCCATCAGGCTCACCTTTCATTAATAAGGGTAACAACACAGGTGGTGTCTTCTGAGGCAAACAGCAATAATACTCTGGGCATAACTTAGTAAAGTATGTTTATGTTAACACATTACTCCAGTATCAATGGAAATAAATGAATTGTAAATTGTGCAGTTCGCTAATGTAGGCATGATCTGGGGACTGATGAACCAAATTCAACTCACCTAGAACGATTCCCAAGAGGGAGGACCTACACCTTGAATAGGGGTGTGATAGAAAAAACCCAACATAGTAATCTACAGGTCTGCAAGAACTCAAAAACCAAGGTGATCACAATAACACATGGTTAAATTTCTCTGCAATTAGGTTGTCTAACCAGCTTTTTAGAATTTTCAAGTCAGCTTTGAATTAAACTACATTTTTAAAACTTACCTGCTTATTAGTATAGAACAGTTATACAGTTGTGTACACTGTTTCTATACAGCAACTGAAAAAATCTTTATGGGCTAGCATTCTAAGTGTATTACTGCCATTTGCCTGCCTTTATGGCCAGCATTCTGAGTGAATTACTCTCATTTTCCTTTCCTGAAACATAATTAGAATTTGAAAATAGTCAAGACTGTAAATCTGAGTGTACTCCCCTTTTTCAGGCATATAATCAATGTCACTATTACTCTCAGGACATTTCAGGCAGTATTTTACTAGATGTTTATTAGAATAATTTAGATCACGTAACATTTTATGGATAACATAAGTAAGGTCCTAACCTAAAAAGGCACCAGAGGAAAAGGACAGATCTTTTCAAGCGTTTCTGTTGAAACCAATGGGTGTTCTGCACACAAACCCTTTACAGGAGCAGGCCCCAACCAGAACATCCCATTGCAGATGGGAAGAAACATCAAATCAGTGGTAGGAAAAGTAAAGCAGGACACCGCCTAAGCCAGGCACCACCACGCCGTGACCTCGCTGCTTCCATGACCTAAGCCAGAATAGTGGACAGCTATGGAAAGAGTGTTATCTAGGAAGAGAGAGATGTGTGGGGTAGTGGCTTCAGCAGGGAAAGGGCTTTTCCCTGCAGCAGCAGCACCTATCGCTAGCTCTCTCCTTCCCTGCTGGCAGCAGCTGCACCAGCCCGCATGTTCTCCACAGCTTCAGCCCAGGTCTGCACCTCCCTTTCCCATGGCAGGGCCTGGAGGCAGCAAGATAGAGGAAAGTATGAAGGGGGTCAGTTATACAATTCTATCTATCCTTTGCTCTTATTCCTGAAATACCTGATCCACTCAACTGTTTCAGGACACAAACCCAATGGCCTTTGTTCTGATGGTCCTGCTGATAGAGGAGAGAGAGCGGGGCTGAGCTGGTAGGACCTTGCTCATCCAGAGCCACGTGGGGGGAATAGACTATCAAATTTGATGTGATAGCAAAAGGAAAGGATAGACAGAATCTGAGATAAGGAATCAAAAGGAGGAGAGACTGTGATTTGGGCAGGGCAGTTATTTTTTTTATTTATGTTTTAAACGTATTAAGAAGGACTGTCATGAAGGTTCAAGTAAACTGAGAGGAAATTACAGCAGTCAGTTGAGGTCAGACATGTTCAAGACCTTCTGCAGCAAGCAAAATTAACAGATGCCGTGAAGAAAACTCACCAGAGGTAAAACCCAAAGCAAATGGAAGGTATACAAGCATCACACCTGCATGTTCTCTGTAACATGATTCCACTGCGGGAAGGAATATGACCACAAATGTTGTCACACAAATATTTGCAAAATGAGAACAACCATTACATTACTATTTTGTTTTGCCAGAATGGAATGAGAGGATGTAAAAGAAATGGGAAGATACCTTCCTGCAAAAGCTGACAAAAATACTGCAAAATCTATACACATCTATACAAGGTGAAAAAGCAGGGTATAATTGTGTTCCTGGGAAATCAATCATTTCAAGTAGCCATGAACAAGCAAAAGTAGCCACTTAAAATATCCAACACAGCCAGTAGCTAATAATGATTCTTCTGCTAAATAGATTTAAAAAATGTCATCATTCTTTCTGGTCTGCTAGTTCCATGCCAGTATGACTTCTTGACAGCAGCATACAACTTATGTAATAGAAGAGCTAATCACTGGTTCTTCTCTCTGTTTTTGGTTGATTTGCACTTTGTAGACTTGGTAGACCTAGATGAAATTTCGACGCTTAGCAGGAAAAGAGTTATTGGTTTTACACTCATTTTTTGGTGTGGCATGGTGGGGCTTAAGAAAGTAGGGGTGTAGATACGAAAACATGCAGACATGAAAAGATTCTTCACTGTTAACACTTATGTAAAGGGATATATTTGTGCTATATGGTCACTCCATTGAAGGACAAACTGAATTTTACATGATTCACCATGACTAAGCTGGTCAAAACTTGGCTTTTTTGTCAAAACTGACACTTTTGTGCAGACATACAATTTTTGAGTAACTTTCCTCAGGAAAGGCTTTTTCAGACACATCATGTGATACACAGTCAAAAACAGAAATTGCAGTATATGTGGGAGAGCCATTTTCAAGTCCTCAGATTAAAACTGAGGAATAAGGATTGCAAAGGTACTTCCACATTTCAGGTGATTATCCCGCCTCTTGGATCGTCGAGTATTGTGGGATAACACAATAGGAAATTTCTCGCTCTCTTCCCTAACCTTCCTAGTGTTTGAAACATGATTTATTATTTTTCTTCACTGAAAAACTTTCTCCTGTCCTAATTACTGAAAAAATGCGAAAGAAAGGAAACAGCTATATTTCTCAAGAGAGTCTCATTTTACTACTACCAGAAAACAAAGTACCTTTGTTATCATCTTGGGGGAAGATATGCTGTCCTTTTTTCTTCTTTTCCTTTTTCTTTTTTTCTTTTTCCTGTGTTTTCTTCTCTTCAGCTCCTCGTATTTCTAAACATTTGCTGCTTCTAACTGTTTCAGAGCAAGTCACTGGCAAAGCCTGCTTCTAACTGTTTCAGAGCAAGTCACTGGCAAAGCCCTCAGAACAGCTACCATGAGAATTTTCACTTCTGTATTCTCTACTGCGTCACCAACAATCATTACCTCTGATTGAGGTAATGCTACAGCTGCTACAGCTGCTGCTTCTGATACTTCTGTGCTTTGGTGAATCTTTGGTATCCCTGCTTTTTGTGTCATGTTCTGACTTATTATCTTCTGTCACTAAAATATGGAGGAAACAATCATCTGAGTTCACCACTGTGTTATGGTAGAAGGCTTAAAAGTTGACCTCCATAACCTATCAGAATGCTAATGAGTTGTTTACAGTTAACATAAACAATACTGAAGAGTTTTCAACTATACTAAATGATGCCAAGAAATACTAAGTTACCTTTAAAAAACCCCAATTATTACTCTTTAACCCATTAAAATAATTGTGTGGTTTGTAGTACGTGGGTAAGTTTGTTTCCAGAATGAACTGCAATATGAAATATACTAGTTTTTATCTCAGAATTTACTATGATACTGGCATGCATTTTCTAAAGATTTACAAGGTACTACCATTTAAATGTAAATAGAAACCATAGTTTGTTTCCTGTAATGTATATATTTTCTCCATGATTAATGTAATTTAAAAGAAATGTAATTGTATTTAAGCTTAATAACTACAAAGTGCTTTACAATATTAAAAAAACACTTTTTCAGATCTCTAGAAACTGGAAATTTATGTGTTTTTATAGTATTTTTAGCTTTCCATTTATGTCTTTAAAATATCATTTAGTCATATTTTTCAATAATTAGATCACAAAGCAGATCACAAAATTTACTTATGCATAAAAAATAGAAAAAAAATCTTAGCTGCCATATTAATATTATAGGTAGAGGATATAGCAGCACTTAAAGCTGCACAACAGAATATCTGACTTAGAGACTGGAATAAAGGTTTTCTTAAACTTTTTGGATTTTTTTTTTATTTGTTTTCAAATTAGAATTGTTTGTAAAAACAACAAAGCTTACTAAATAAAACCTCACAATGTAATAGAAATGTCTCTGCACAATTGCAGAAGAAACATTAGGGAAAATTCCAGTGTTTTTTTAATGAAAACAATTTCTTCACAGCTTAACTGTACTTGACACATTTGTTTACTTTCGAAAATGCTGCAAGACACTTATCTCCATGTCTACGCACCCATATAGCTCAGAAAATATCATCTGTAATGCACTGCTGTTGTCAGAGATATGGTTCTCCGATGAGATGATGATCTCATTTTGTTTGATCAGGTTCTAAGTAACACTGCTGCTTCCTCTGGAATTGCCTTTTCTCAATAGCCCAATTTTTAAACAAAATGAACTCTCCTAATTGTTTGGCTTTTTAAAAAACTTATTTAGCATAAAAATACAGAATGCTGACTAATTTTCTATGTCTTTCTGAATATCTGTCACACCTCAATTTTCTTCCCTGCTGAGGCTACTGGAAAGTAGAAGAACAGATTACTTCATACTCCTGGAGAGTAGAAGAACAGATTACTTCATACTCCTGGCAGCATTATCTAAACACTGTGGTTCTGGTAAAAATTATTTATTGGGATATGGTTCAATCCATTTCATTTTCTTAATTGCACATGAAGACTACTCAGACCATAGTTTTATAGATGCAGAATTCTAATTCTACCCAGTAGTAGAATAAGTTGTATATTGGGGGGGGGGGGGGTGGGGGGGGGGGGTGGGGGGGGTGTCTAAATAATAGCAATTATGTAAAAGAAATTTGAGGGGTGTTAAAATGATACTTCAGATGGATTTTAACAAGTAGGCTTCACTAAAAACACGAGAAGATAATTTTAGAACATTCTAACCCCTTTGTTGGCATTTTTGCTTTGTGGTGGCATTTTATTTTAAATTAAATTAAATTTCTTAAAGGGGAGAGGGGAATTACATAACTCCCAAAGAAAATTAAAAAGTGTAATTTAGGATTGCACAAAATGTTCTAGGTTGAATCAAACCAGTTTCATTACTCTTCAATCCCTTCCATGAACAACCCTTCCTCGTGGAAGACTGAGGAATGCGCAGGGACCTACTAAATTTGAGCCAGTGCAATAATCCCCAAAAGATGAGAACTCTTATTTTAAGATGAGGATGAGGCAAAGACCAGCTTGGTACATATATTTGTTTTTCTGTTTAAATTTGATTTGGCACTGTCAACACTTTCTGGCCAAATTGTCTTTAAATCAAATTAGCTTAAATTAAATTTCAAACTACCGCTTTAAATTGTTTTGACTAGAAGTGTGGGCCGAAAGTCACCATCCAGCTTCAAGAGCAGATGTTGAGAAGTAAATAGAATGGAAAAAGAGAAGACAAGATAGAAAAACAAAAGGTGAAGGACAAGAAACAGAGAAATTAAATGAAAGATATTACTATAGAAATAGATTAAAAAAAGCAGTAGCTGAAGGGGGACCAAAATGGACAAACACCAAGAGAATGCATATTGAAGGAAAAGGTGCAGGAACAAAAATAATTAGGGCCAAACCTATCTGTCAAAGATGAAAATGGCATTTCAAGCATCCAGAAACTGCACAGCAGTTACGGGAAGAATTAATTGCAGTCCATGTGCAAAACCAGAGTAAGTAAATGAAGGGGGAGTCCTGGTGGGAGAACACTGTCTGACTTCCTTCACCAGCATGGTGCAGCAGTCCCTCGGCCTCACAGCCGAGCCCTGAGCCCCAGGGGAACCAAGCTGGGTGCCAGGGCCCACCTGCTCATGCGGGAAGGGCGAGGGCATATCCAGGGCCCTCCGACCTGCCCCCGGGCTCCTCCGAGGCCCCAAACAGCTCCCTGGTGTGGTCCACACAAGCCAGAGCTCCCCCACCATCCTCACGAGTGTAGGGTTCCCCCGGGTGCTGGTGGGGTCCAACCGCCACCCCACTCCCCCCAACCGCCTCAGAGGCCTCAAAGCCCCCGCCGTGCCCTGGCAGCCCCCCCGACGCCCTGGCAATCAGCACCCCGCCCAGACAGCCAACTCAGCACCTCAACACCCAGCCCCAGGCCCCGACACTCAGCCCCATGCCCTGCCACCCATCCTGACACCGCCCTGCTCTGCTCTCCCTCTCCAGAGCGGGAAAGCAGCCCCTCGCCACAGGGCACCCCCAGGCGGGGCATCCCACCTTCCCCTCTGCCCTCTCAAGAAACTTCCTCCATCCCTCCTCACCTCCGCCAGGCCCACCCCGGCGTGCCCGGTCCCCTCCCGGCCCCCCGAGCGTTTCCCCCGCCGCCATTACCGGCCTCTCGGCCGCCAGGCGCGTCGCCGTTGCCATGGGGACAAGCGGCGGCCGCGGGGCACCCTGGGAGCTGTAGTCGCAGCCGGCGCGGCGGCCTCGCCCGCCCCCCGGCGCCTTCCCCTCGCCCCCTTCCCTCGCCCCGCACCCTGCCGAGGCGTCTGGGGGCATCATTCCACCCTCCCATTCCTGCACCCGACCCAGGCCTTAATGGAAATTTGGCAATGCGGTGTGCAGGCAGCGGGTCCCTCTGCCACTCGGGCTGTAGGCCGCGGAGCCTCAGGGTGGCCGTGAAGGCACCTCACCTCACCTCACGTCGTGTCGTGTTATGGCGGGTGGTGTGGCGTGGCGTGGTGTGCGCCCAGGGAGCGCACAGGCCAAACCCAACAGGCTCCAAACTCACAGTTCGGGTTTACGTAAAAAGTTTTTATGCTAAAAAAAGGGGGAAAACCCCATAGGAATGAAAGCAGCCGGAGCAATGTTTTTCTCCGAGGTTGGACACGGTGGGAATCGTGCCCTAACGTCCTCACCTGCCAAGCCCTGGGTGGGCAGAGGCTTTGGGCCGCATCCTGGTTTTTCCCTGTGTAGTTCACCAGGCATTTCACGGGTGAAGTAGGACAGCAGAGCGCGTTAATTGGCAATTTTGTCCCAGTCCTGACCGTGGATGTTTGATGGTGCAAACATTTACCACTTTGAGTATTAGTTATTAGTATTGCTATATTTGCAAGGCTTGTCAGTATGCTTAAAGACCCCTGCATCCTTTGTGCTTCTTCAGGGTACTAGGAACCAAATAAATTAATTTGGAAACGGTATGTTCCAAAGGGCCAGTCATTTTCGTTGAATTTACTGGGCTATACTTACATACAAAATCTCCTGAGAAACAAGCATGTGTAGTAACTTCTGGCAATAATTTATGTTTTGGCACTAAGGTGGGAGTTTTGTCTTACAGGAAATAACTCCGAAAATACCTGATTCTAACAGGTTTTCTTTCTGCTGGACCTCCTATTGGCTCTCAAAAGAAGAAAGAAATGACAGATGATGAGCCACAGTAAACAGTGCAAACAATCCATACTGTTATTTTTAGTTTTCAGTGAGTTTTTTTCAGGATCCCTGTTCCATACATGGGAAACTGCATTTCCACTTCACACAATGGTTTGCACAAACTAAAAAATTACTTTCATGATCATCTTCACTATTGTGCATTTGGTCCTACCTAATCAATCCTGGAGATAAAACATTATCTTCCATTTAAAGTATTTTCAGGATTGGACACTGCTATATTCAATATTAACATTTGAAATGTGTGTAAGCACTTTCTAAAACCTAGGCCAGTTTCACCTCTGACACAGGGTCAGCTTTACTGAGCTCACTGGCATGTTGCTCACTTACAGCAGAAACAAACTTGGCCCTTAAAATTCAAAAGTAATCTTTTACCATTTAACATTCCTAAAATACCTTTCATACTCAGACACCTCCTTAAGCAAATATGTGCAGGCAGCCACTGAATTGTGACCATCTCAGGGGTAGAAGGGGACAACCAGATGGAAAAAGAGGATCCTGGATAACACAGTAGAATGGGATATTTTTTACCAAGTATTCTGGACCTCCTCTTACACCTTGTGCCCTGGCAATTTTCACTGGTGATGCAAAAAAAAGGAGAAAATACAACAATGGGTTCTGGATACATAGAATTGACCAAATTGCCCTCCTCAGTACTAGGAAGTGTACTGACACATCTTTATTTCAGAGAAGTCCCTGAGCCCTGCAGTGTGGATGATGATCTGAATTCTTTAAAGCTGAGAGCGTTTGTAACTGAGACTTATTCTAATATGATCTCTGCTATAATTACATCTGCATCTATGCTCCCCCTGCCCTCCCCGTCCTCCTTCCCCTTTTATAACGTAAAATTTGCAGCTATAACTCTGAAGCCTCCTTGTTGTGGTCAGGGAGAGGGTGCAAGCCCTTTTATGCAGGAGGTAGCTGTGGCAGTGCCCATGCAACACTAAACGTTACCCACAGCTTTGTGGTCGCCCCCAGGGCTAAGTTGCCAGCTCCCTGTCTCTTGTCCCTTCTCACTTGTCCCTTCCCCCTCTCCCAAATATTTCTCCAGCCCTGTCTCATTGGTGCACTACTCTCCTTTGCCTTTTTTGGACTGCCACCCTGTCAATCTAATGCAATAAGGCCAGGGGCAGGTGCAAACCCTTGCTTTGGCTCTTCTTACTAACCAATCCTCTGCTGGCCCCTCGTCCCAAAATACCTAAGAGCCAATTGAGTGGGAAAACCTGGGACCGCGGGGAGAGGGAGAGGCCAAAGCTGCTGGATTGCTGGAGGGGGGCATTCATTTAGGACGTGGGTTAGCCCAGGAGCTGCCGAACACTTGGATTCCTCTTGGGACTGTAGTGACTTGTGGATAGCAGGCGTGCTCTGCTGATTCATTTTCATCACTGTCAACATGGTGATCAAAGTCTTTGTAGCCACATCTTCGGGGTCTACAGCGGTAGGTGTCTCATTTGACATACTCCTCTTTCTGCTGGGATCAGGTTGGTAAATTAGCCTGGAAGATGCCAGGACAGCCTGAGTTTGCATGTGAGAAAAAAACACTGGATTTCTGCTAGTCTGCACTGACCACCTTATTCTTGAAAGCTGCTCAAGATGTAGAGAATTCCTGGTAATGTAGCTTGCTTGCGTGTGAGGCTTTACTACAGTTATAACATTTACATATAAATTATCTGTCATTTAATAGATTTACTTCTGTTTGAAAAAGTACATGCAATATATAGTCACTGAAGAAGGAAAAAGTGGATATTGTATTTGCACAAAAGCTAAGGTAGATTTTTTACACTAGAAATTAATGTATTTGTTTTTAAAATTTACTTTAGGACACTGCTCCTGCAAAATGGGAGCTCTGTCTAAGGAAGAGCCTGGAGCCAAAATAAGCTGAATAAAGTTATGCAGAAAAAAATTCTTTCCCACCTCCCTCCCTTTCCCTGTTTGTTGTTGTTGTTGGTTTTGTTTTTCCTTGGGTTTGTTTGGGTTTTTTTTTGGGGGGGGGGGGGGGGGGGGGGAGGGGGGGGATTATCTCCTGAAATGCTATACTGATGATTTTTGGTATTGAGATCTACTGCTGTAGCTGTCAGCATAGTGTATCAGCTGAAGGGAAGGGCATGTGAATAGTAGGGAGGCTGGAAGTCCATGGGAGGTGGGAACCGGGAAAGGACTGTTTCCTTTTATATCCAGTTCCCAGATGAGCTCAGATTGCAGTTTTCCTTTGGCAGTCACTCATTCCCAGTGACATGGCTAAACAAACTGGCTGGTGCTTGCACATAGCTGTAACTACGTCTCTGTCTCTCTGACACCAGCTCCGTGTCTTTAAGAAGTTTCCAGAGTTGAAAAGCTCTAAAAAGCACCCCCTGTTCATGGAGCCATCATCTTTAGAAAATGAACTGGCGGTCATTCACAAAAATTCAAATTGGAATACGGCTGATGAAGTTTGCAGTTCTTTTATCAGCTTGTCTCACCAGCCTATTGCTAACCCTGACACTAAATTTACTATTGACATTTTAGCATTCCTTTTTTTATAAGAAATGTCAGATGCAAGGGAAAAAAAGAAGAAAGGGTTGGAAACTGCAGGTTTGGTAATTTGTAATCTAGCAGTTACTGCTCAAGTGGCTTTATGAATTGCCATATGCTGTGGACTGGCAGTCTTTCCACTCCTGCTTGGTCTCCTCTTTTGGTCTCCTTTGGTTGGCCAGAGAAGACTTGTCCCTACCTCCTTTGCCACTTACCCATTTTCTGTGGGAATTTGTGACCGTGACGGAAATCCCAGTGTGGACATTCAGTATGTGTGGTGGGGACATCACCACCTCATGTGCCTTGAGGTATTGCTCGTGGCATAAACTGTTGCCACTCCACCTATAGGATTGGGGCTGTAGTTCAGCAAGGCAGTCGTATGAGAGCTTTGAATAAACACTGGTATTCAGAGATCACTTACACAATTAAAACTAAGTGTATTGTATATTTAACACTATCTGAACCAAGATCTTTCCTCTGCTATACACATTCCTTTTATCTCCTCCCAGCTAGCAGCTATAACTAACTCCCTTCCTCTTGGACTGCAGTGAAGGGATGTTTATGCTACATGGAACACTGAGCAACATGCAAGCTTTATCCAGCCATTTTGAGCTGTTTAGCATTGCTACTGTGGTTTATTACTGCTAAGAAAGATAGCTAATGCCAGTGAACTGCAATAGGTTTTAAGCTTATTAATGCCATCTTCACTGTATGTTAGCAGCCCACAAAAGCTGTTAGTGAGATCCCAGACATATACTGGAAGGAAGGGTATGGCATCTTTACACTGCAATATGCCTCTGTATTTCCTCTTTTCTGGTGTGTTGGGTATATGTGTAGCTGTAGCAATCTCAGAAGGCAGCATGTGTTCAGATTACTGATACATAATTGCAATGCCAAGTAAACACAATGTTCAGCAGGAGTAGTTTTCCACATTTGCTGATTAAAATGATGGAAGGTATCCTTTCAACGAACCTTTAATGAGTTTTGGTATATGTAAAATAAAACTCGCTTGTGCAAGAAGCCAGCACAAACCCCAATATATCACTAAAATCCTATTAAAAACAAATTTTGTATCAGCCTTGTACAGCTTTTCCTCAGAAGAATGAATTTAATCCCTGAAGAGCTTAAATAGGAAGTCTAAGTTGTCCTAGTAGCACTGTGCTCTCTTCAATGTGTCTGATCCTGATCAAATGCATGCTGTTCATTCTGAATTTCAAAATAAGATGGGCCAAACGTCCTATGGTGTAAATCAGCAGAGGATCATTGGTAAAGAATGAAAAATGTTTCTACTCTATGTACTACACAGTCACACTACTACTAATTGCAATGGGTTATCATGTTAATAAATACTTCCTAAAAGTGAATGCCATAAACCCAGTAACATTCTGGTGCTCTGGATCAGCTGCTTGGATGGTATAATTCACTGTGGCCCTAGAGCAAATCTGCAGTCCATGTTTTTCCCCTCAATGATTCAGAAATTTATTTTAAATAACTTTAGCTTTATTATCTTTCTTCTCCACACTTAGCTGATATTGAACTATTCATTAAGGCAAGCAGAAGTGGAGACACTTATTTATAGCGCTAAACAGTACTAAATGCTTGGCTTGAAGCAAGCGATAAAAAAATAAAATAATTTTGTTACTAGCCACAGAGGTTTTTAGAAATGGGTAATATCCTGCAAGGTTCTAAAGTACCATGAATCACGGGAGAAAGGGGGATTGTGTCTTACAGAGAGGATGTCTTCCAAATTCTTGCTTACTGCTGCTCACGGTTAGGGCACCTCCAAAATCCTTTTATTCCCAGCATTTCTGGTGACATTTTATGAACTTGCCCACCTTCAGATCTGTAGGTCTCAGAAAGACTGAGGAAAATGCAGGCTATTTGAATTATGTCCTCTAAAATACAGGGTAGGGGTTTGTCATCCGTGACTGATTTTAGCCATATATAAACCTGAGCTCAAATTTCAAATCACTTTCAAGTCAAATCAGAAGTTAGAGTGTGATAAATAAGAATAATTATCAGGAATATGTTGTCCATGTGGTGTTAAAACCAGAAGCTACAGCAACTCTGCCTACCAACATTAATGTTCCTCTTACTATAAGTTGTTGACTATGTACTGTGTGCTTCTGCTATAGGCAGTTGGTCAACCCGAATGCTCTGGATTGTGAGGATATAGATGATAATATTTAATTATGCATCAGGTGAAACTAATATTACGTGTAGCTCTTACACTCTAACTAGATAATGTTTATTTGAAACAGGTTTTTTCATCTTTTAAGGGACCAGCAGCTAGGGATGGTGGAACTTAAGCTTTGTTGAAAGGGAAAATGACACTGATGAAATAATATCCTGCTCACCACCACTTCCCAAGGAATCTATGCCCAAGTAATCCGAATTCTTCCCATGCCACCAGACACAAGTGAGGGCACAAACAGGCTCCTGCAAGCTCATCCATTCTGGGAAAAACGTTCCATGTCCTCTGTGTTGTTACGTCCTGGAAGATTCCCTCTCTTGAGTGCTGTTTGCTGGAGAGATTCTTTCGGTTGCCCAGCTACCTAGTGCCAGCCACAGCAGAGGCTTGCTTTATGGTTTCATACATAGCATCTCCCAAGTCTTCTGCTCTGCCTAAACCCTAGTAATTGTAAGCCTTAAGACATAGTACATCTTCTGCATAGTTTATTGTTGTTATCATAATGAGAAACATCTTCCCTTTTCCTTATGCAGGCAGAATTGCATGTAACTTTTTATTTTTCCTCAACTTTCATTTTTCACGCAACCCTCTCCTAATTTTTGCTTTCTGTGCTGGTGCTGGCTGAGCGTCCTGTGTATTATGAAACTCAAGCTGAAGAAAAATTGTTTATCCAGGTTTAATTCTAAAAGCAAGGGAGCACAGAATCTATAGCTCAGTTTCCATTATCTCCTCACAGGCACTATCTGTCCAGGACACTAGCTATTCCCGAAGCCATATCTGCTTCAGTGCCTGTGTCCAAAGAGACAAGCTGACGCTGAAATTGCAGCTGACAGCACTTCAGTGCACTGGCTTTCAGAGCATGTGGTGAAACTCTTAGTACTGGCTCATGCAGATTTTATTAACCATTTATGCAAATATTATCCTGCCACTTCCTCCAGTGAAGTGTCCTTCAAGTAATCCTTTCTGTCACCTGAACGTGTTCTGCAAATAACTGTGCAGCTAAATAGCCATTACGAACATGGCCTCTGTTTAAAAAGGGAAAATAAGAATGTAAATAAGCACTTTTGAGATCTGCCAACTGCATGGCTTTTGAACGCTTTGGATTAGTGTTTCCATTCAAAGTGATATACTTTTTTTAGCTCACCATAAACTTCTGTTGTTGTCATAAAAATGTACAGCATTTTATGTTTGTTATTTTTTATAAGCAAGCATAGCTGTATAGATAGGTACTTCCTTATTTAAACAAGAAAAAAGAAATTTTATCCTCAATCATGAAAATTCATTCTTCCAATATAATAGGCTATCACTCCACTTCAGCTTTTCAGGTTTATTAGATTATAGAAATACATAATCATTAATTATTTCTCATCTCATTGTCTGTCTCAGACTGATTTACACTAGTTTGGTGTCACTTTAAATTCAGTTGTTCAGATGTCTGACTTGTGAAAGACATGGTTTCAAATCATATGATGGCTCATTTGTAAAAATTACCTTGATACATCGTTCTAGCTACTGTCTATATAAGACACTAACTTGCTGCATGGAGTAGCTTGACTGGGAGAAGAGAGTCATGTCTGGAACGTGATTGTGCTAGATAGTAATTCAGCTGTCTGTGACCAAAGAGCAGCTTGAGAGAATTTGTATAGATCAGTCCAAACAGTGCTTACTTCAAATGCTGCAGTATTTGTAGGGCTAAAGTTTGACCTTGCAGCTCTTAGACAAGTTAGACATATATTTCTTTAAATGTTGCTTATGAGTAGCATTCCTTTAGTAGAGAAGTATAGTGAGTATTACAACTTCAAAGTAAATGGATAGGTTATAAGGTTGACGCTTGCATCCTAGGTCTGTACAGAACTAGTATCAAGGGCAATAAGGGCCGTGACTGAATTTTAGGTGGCACAGAAGCTGTGTATGACATGCTTTATTTGTATGTAATATATTCTTCATGGTCCAACTGGAACATCATTCTGTAATGTGGGAAATATTCAAGCACAGGAGTTAAGCTGTACTGGATTTTCATTGAGCTTTCACTCGTATTTAATTATGCCCAGCATTAAAGAACAGGGACAGAGAAAAACATGTGGCTCACGGAAAGCTAAATGTCATATGTAATGAGTAGGAAAAAGGAGACTGTTACATGTTGAGGAGAATATGTACATTCTCAGACCTGTGCTGACTTTAGGCAGGATTAGTTTAGGTATTTGTAGACCACACTCATAGATCTGGGAACAGAGTAGGAGGCTCCCTGCTGAGCCTCATTTCTTAGATGGAGGTATGACTGCTTCCAGGGAGGAAAGAAAGAAGCTGGGGGGAGGCAGGGGGAAGTAATGGCAGTGCTCTGGGTGCTGAGAAGCAGTGTTGAATCTCAGCTCCAAAAAGTTTGGGGGCTACTGGAGCAGTGGCTCCAACTTGACATAACTTGCATTAGTTCTGCTTGTAATAGCAATTGCTTTTAGAAAACGATTTTCTTTTTAAAGAAGGAATTTTGTTTTCCTCTTTCCTAACCAGATCAAAAAGAAACAGCAAGAAGTAGTTGGCTTTTTAGAGGCCAACAAGATTGACTTTCAGCAAATGGACATAGCAGGTGATGAGGACAACAGGAAATGGATGAGAGAGAATGTCCCAGGTGAAAAAAAGCCTCAGAATGGAATTCCTCTCCCTCCACAGATCTTCAACGAGGAGCGGTACTGTGGGGTAAGAAACCGTTTGGAAATTTAAATACCTTCAGAGAGTCTTCTTTCAGAGAAGGTGACTCTTTTCCATTAGTAGGAAGCATCAAACAAACTCCTTAAGAAAATTTGAGATTCACGTTGAAAGAACAATTCTTAGAAAGCATTTTTTTAGGCACAGAAAAGCAATGAAACAAAAGATTACTCCTTTTTAACAGAAAAATACACACGGAAGGAAAACTGACTAGAGAAACTCTGCTTAACAGACTGTATGGATTATCCCCCGCAGACCCAGAGCCTATGCAGGACCCAGAGCTCACTGCAAGGCATGGAGTTTCCCACCTGCGAGGAGCTCTGTGTTTTCCTCTCACACTCTCCTCCCTCCTGCTGTGTAGCTCACTCACAAGTTGTCCTGCTTTTGGCTCTCTGCCCACACTCTCACGTCAGCTCCTGAAAACCAAAGGCAGTACTGTCTAGGTGATACTATGGCTTCTTCACACAATACCTCCGGATAACCAAACGTAGATTATGAGGACAGCTCAGCTGCCCCTGGAGTAGTAAATGCCCATTTATGTAGTTTGACAATACCGAGCTACTCAAGACTAGTGGCGTTCATAGCAAGGCTGATCTGCTGTCTCTAGCTGTATTGCCCTTTGCTTCTTGAACTTTCAGTTAATTTTGCGTGGTGAGTGTTGGTATTCTGTTTGTTTGACACAGACTCATCTGGGTTGCTAGGAAGTCAAGCAGATGTCTGAGGCACCAGGGGTTGTGGACAGGAATCTTTCTTTTCCATTATATTATACAAATAAATAGGAATTATAGTTGACTGGAATATTTCTAGTATGTGGTTTGAATTATTGAAATTATATTGGTTATTCAATAAATATCCAACTCTTCATAACAGAAATTGTAACACTCATCAGATGCTTTCACATTTTCATATATGCTTGTAAAAGGTTATTTCTCTTGAGAGAGTTTGTTCAAATCAGTGATAGCTCATACTGTATCAGCATGAATATTAGAATCATGAATCAAAAGAGATATCTGAGACAGTTTTTTTCTTATAGTCTGGATGGAAATACAGTCTGGAAAGTACGCTGATATGATCGCTGAAATGAACTTGCAAAGTACTCTGAAACGCAGATCACATAGTGAGCCCAGTTTTAAGTTACTCCACAAATCCAGTGTGAACTACTGCAAAGGTTGTTTTGAGACAGAAGGGATTTACATGCCACTAAGTTTTCAGAATTAACTTCAGTGCTCTCAGAACAAAAATTGCTAGTATGAATAATGGAGTGCAATTGTTTCCTCATTTTCTCACAGGAATCTTAAAAGAGAACTTGGTAGGTTAGAGTTCATGTGCATTTCAACATCCAGTCTGCACAAATAAAAGGTATAATTTGATATATCTTACTCTGGATTTTGTGGCAGCCAATGTTGCAATAAATATTTCTGATATTCCCTGGAGAGGTTATATGGTGAATTAAAGAGTAATTGCCTTACAAAATGTTTCAGCTGGTCAGCCTTGCCAGTAAATGATAAATATACTGTTTTAACTCCATGTCTGAAGCTATTTCAGGAAGCCAGATAATCTACATCTTGAAATAAATTTAAGTTAAGACAGAGTCCTTTGCAAAGGCATCTCCATGTGGAAAGGGGTTGCAGCTACTGATTTAAAAAGTAAATCAAATTTACAATTAGTCTAAAAGTCTCCGGAGTTCTAATGTACCCAGCTCTCAGAGCTCATAGCTAACGATCCCAGTAGGTGCATAACAAAGATTAATTTATAGCATCATTATTTCAAAATAAATAAGTTAAGGAGATCCATATCAGTACATGAGCCTTATCCTTCTCCTCAGGGGAAGGTGCCTTAAGGGAACTGCACAGTGAGTGTGAAGTGGGATTATGTGGGCTAGTTGAGAACATGGCCAGAGACTGGCAGACTGGTGCAAAATCCCTCCAAGTGACATGATGTCTTCTGCAACATGTCTACAGTATAAAGCTGGGGATTTGCATTCTACTTCCCTGCATAATCTGTGCAGGTCCAACAGACCCATCATTCTGAAATCCAGAACTGTTTTATGCTGTTTAAAGTTTACATGGTATATCTTAACTCTTCCCCTGTGTACCACTTCCTTTGCCCTCAGCTGCTTTATTAAAAATAGGGCTGCAAATTGCAAAGTTCTGTCTGAGTCATGGACTCCAATCCAGTGTCCTGAATTCATGAAAATGCCTTTAAAATATGTTGCTCTTATTAGTACAGTCTTCAAGGGCCTCAAACTTGTGGCATCTAGAAACCTTCAAATTTGTAGCCTGGGTAAATGAAGCTACTTTATACCCATTTCCTGGTATGCCAAAATCACCCTTTAGCTTAAACAGCTCTAGCTCAATGTATTTTTAAATGGGAATCATATCCTCTGTTAATCTTCATTTTGCTATGCTAAACAAGTCAAGCTCTTTACACCTATTTTTTTGTAAGACATTTTATCTTTCTCCTTCCTACTGATTTTTTCCTTTCTTCATTCCCAGATAGTCCTTTGGTTTTAGGTCAAACTTGTTACACTTCATTACTCATCATTCTCCTTTCTGAGATCACTCTTTTCCCTCACTTCTCTTCCTATTGGTTGTCCTGTATGTTTTGGTCCCATTCACACATGTGCATGTGTATATGCTTTAGCAGCATGCTTGCCTGGGACCACTGGCCTTGGGAGATGAAAATTCAGGAGAAAAGATTTCCTTCCTCACCCTGAGAAAGAGGGATTTGGAGAGAGACATGACAACCTTCAAATATTTTAAGGGCTGCAGCAAAAAGGAATTAATTATTGGTCTGAATTCAGTATTGACCCTGCTTTGAGCAGGAGGTTGGACTAGATGGTCCACTGAGGTGTCTTTCCACCTCTCACCACCAACCATCCTGTGGTTCCAGGATTTTGTAAAATATGACTGCTCCACACCCACTTGGAGGTGGGACAAGATATAATGAGCAAAAAATGCAGCAAAGAAACTTTAAGTCAGACATTAGAAAAAAATATGTAGTTTTCAGGAGATAGTCTCATTATCTAATTAAAGGTCATTACCAATGGATGGGAGAAACACCTATCAGGAATAGCGTAGTGGTTCCTACCTTGGAGAAATGGTCCTCTGAGATCTTCTCCAATCCCTTCGTCTGCAGTTCAGTGAAATTTTGGGCGTGGAGGTAAGGGAAGAGGGGATTCTGGGGACTGGTGAGGCAGCTTCCTTTTCATGCTCTAACAGACTCACATAATGAGCAAGTAAATGCAGTCCTGTTGCTAATCTCCTTTTCTGCTGATTCGTAAAAGTATCTGCATCTTCTGGCTGATGCTGAAGAGCTGCTTCACTTCCTAAATTGTACAGTAAAATGGAGGTTTCTTGTGAATGCCTTTATGGAAATACACTGTGACCAGCTTTTCCATGAGGTTAGAGAAGCTTAAGACTTACTTATAAATAGCTTGAATCTTATTTTTCTTTCAGATCTTTGGTATTGCCACTTAAAGAAACAGATTAGAAATTGATTCATTTTGTATGCCTGGCTATAGCACCAATTTCAAGTATCCATTCTAATCCGTCAGTGTTGGCAATTATGATCTTATTTGATCTTTTTCTTAAGCTGCTTCTTTGCTCATGTCTAGACAGACATCTGCATCTGTGTCACTTTCTAAATATATTGAGCACTCTGTTGCTCTTGTCTTTGTTTTTCTTAACAAAAAGCCCTAGAAAACTAGCAAAGAAATGGAATATAAACTTCTGGTTTTCTCTGTAAACTGAAATCTATGCTTTCCTTTGTAAACTGAAATCCACAGAATAAACTACCCATGTACATATTTTTTTAAAGAATCTCTGAATTATTAGGTAAGACTTTTACTTCATGCTTCATATAGCTGCTACAGTCAAATATACAGAAATCGTAGGGACCTCTGGAGGTCTGCAGTCCAGCCTGCAGCTCAAAGTGAGGATAGCTTTAAAGTTAGCTTATATAGCTTTGGGCTTTGGACATCTGAGTTTCAAAAGTCTCCAAGGATGGTGTTTCCATGCCCTCTCTGTGTGCTCTGACGTGGTGCCGTACCACTCATGTGGGGAAGAACTTTCCACTGATGTCGAATTGGAGTTTGCTGTTTTGCTGTCTGGCATTTCCACGGTGGTCATACAAAGGATGATAGCATAGAGTGTATATGTGCATTTTCACTCATATCATAAAGAAAAACCCATTGATTTTTTTAAAAATATGTTTCACTGTATTTTTCAAAGACTAGTTCCAAAGACAAATGACACCATTAGCCTCTGCCTAGACCATTTACGTCTTCTCATACAGGTATAATATTTTTGCATACCTGAAATAAATTGTTACTGCTCATTTTTCTTACTGCCTGCCTTGGGAACAGTTATCTTTGGTCCTTCAGTGAATGGAGATGTGAACAAGTCACCATTAAGAAAGTAAGAGTGCAAATATACAATAGAAAAACTATTCCATGGTCACTGTAGTCATGCTTTTACCCCATGCTAAATACATTATAGCTTGCTTCTCAGTGTAAGCAAGGTAAGTGACCTTCCATTTACTGTGAGATACCGCATTTACTGTGGGATGTCATTGTACACTACCAGTTGCCAAGGAGTACCTGATATGATAGAAGGTTGTATCCTCTTCTGATAAGGGGTTAATCTGGTCATTCACACTACCTGCCTGTGCTCTCAGGTCTGGTTATCTACAAGGCTGTGTGTCTCCGGAGATTTTTAGTACACTTACAATCTGCTGCTTTTCTGTCGTGGTTCTCTGGGGAGAAACTAACAACAAGACGTATAAAATACCAAGGCCACTTCATGGCCATTCCTTGTCATAGTCTTCTCTTTGTTTCCCAGCTATTGACATGTTGTGCCATAGTTTGCTTAGGCTGTTTTATGAGTATTTGGTATGCAGGAGGACACAAGTTTCCTGTGTTTGTATGGCCTGACAAAGGCCCATGTCAAATTCCAGCCCTTTGAATTGCAGAAAATCCTTGTGTTCTTGTTTGCTGTATTGCTCCTAAGTTTATAGGTTAGACTTCAGACACTGGCTTTTTTAAATACTTAGGGTGGACCTGGGTTAGATAAGAAGGAGAACCCCACAGCAACATGAAAACAACAAAGACATGGTTTGAGAAATGGGTGGCCTGGAACAGCAGCAGGTATTCTGCCTGGTCAGGGCAAAATGTGCTCTGGGGCTTCTCCCAGACTGGACAGTTCCCATTGCCTGTAGCTAGGTCTGTGTGAAAGCCAATCTGTCTCTTAGGTAAATCAGTGAAAGAGGCAGTCGTTTATCCTGTCTGTTAAGCTATGTTACCTCTTTCAAACTGGACTGAAATGTCATTGGTTCCATTCTTGTTGATATTAAGGTGTCTTCTAAACCATCCACTCCAGCCTTTCCCTAGCATTACCCTTGGCCAATAATTCATTCTCTAGAAATGCTAAAACAGTCCAATAAAACAACTCAGGTCCTAACCCATCTTTACAAACAAGTCTCAAGGATGACTCAGCACCTTATTATTTACAGGTTTCTAGTTTTGGAGTTATTTGGGATGAGAAGGAGGATGATAACGTAGTCAAGGCAGTAGTCTAGGACTCGGCAGACATGCGTTCAGTCCCCTGTCCTACACAGAGCTGCCATGTAATTGTGGGCCAGTCACTTATGACCAGAGTTTCTGCTGCGATGTTAAATACATGTTGATTTTTACCTGTGTAAGATGTGAGCCATGAACTCCCCAGTAACAAACCAGCGATAGCAGACCTTCCTTAATTGATAGGAAAGTTGTACAGGTGAATATAGTAAAGGCCATGGAAGTTCTAGATGGTAGGATAGGAGCCATCCCTCAAGTCTTTTCAGTTATATTAGCACTGAAGAGAAAACAGGCATTTAACATAATGATTTATAACTTCAATTCACAAGTGGACAAGACATTTTGGCTGGTCCATATATGTCAGAGGGAACAACACAGTCCTTTGGCAAGTTTGGCTGAAAAGTAACTGCATTTTCTAACCAGAATGCTTTTCTTTAAAATAAACAGTTTCATTATTATCATTTCACTTGTGCTGTTATGTTGACTGTTGCCTTTTATTTGCCATAAAGCTGTCCAGGGTTTTGAAGGCCTATTTTGTGTTCTTATTCACAGCAAATTTTATTTTTTAACATTTAAAGGGGAATAACTTTGCTTTGGTGTATACAGCTGAGGCACATTAAAATGAGATGCTTAATTTTATCTGATTCTGACATAGATGTGATATAATTAAAGTGTAAATCTCTGAAGAGATTTGCCCATTTGATCATTTTGCCAGCCAGTATGAAACTTCCTTTATCTGAGTTTTCTTCCTGGGGTTTATATAATGTAGGCACTTGTACAAATGCATAGTCATTCTTATCAATATAAGAAAGATTTGCTTGGGCTAGTGTCTTCCTCCTGTGCTTTTTGTTTGATTTTTGTTACCAATTCTCTGTTGTTTGTTCCTTTTTTTAGGATTTTGAATCCTTTTTCTCTGCTAAAGAAGAAAATATTATTTATTCGTTCCTGGGTCTTGCTCCTCCTCCAGGCACAAAGGTATGCACTGCTCTACTTCTGTGGGGGACATTTATTTGATTTTAATAAAGGTTGAAGATAGACAGTGACTCAGCATATCAAATAAGGGGCAGTGACAAGCATTACATTAGGTGCTGGTGCAGCAAAGTGTTCTTAAGGGAGAAAAAAGTGGCTGCTTCAGTAAATATTAGAAAATACTTCTCCCCTTCTTTTACTGCAGGCTTGTTACCATGCCTCCAGCTGATGATTTTTTTGTTGTTATTGTTGTCACAAGGCAGGATTTTATCATGTTCCATTTTTAAACAATGCAGAATTTCCTAATGCAATTTATAGGTTGTGTTATTTACAAGAAACCTTCCATCTGACTGCATCAAACCTTAGGGAAACAGGGTTTGTACTGGCCACCAGCAGAGGAGCTGGGGTATGAATCTGTTCCATCCTCTGTGTGTACATGAAGACTGGCACTATGGGGTTTGCACCCTCTGCCTTGAGGAAGTAACTTAAAGTCTCACTCAGGACTTCACAAAATCCCTTTGGCAAGTCTACCCATTGTCCTCCGTCCACTGTATTTTGACAATGTTCTAATATATATATGGCAAAAGAAAAAGATTTTTTTATTATTATTTTTTTCTTTTTTTCTTTTTCTTCATTTTACAGAAAACAATGTGTTTTATCTTTAACAGAGTCTTCTTCTAATTAGAAGTTTTATAACTGAGAGCATTACAGCTTTCTTACCCTGAGATCATGTTAGATGACAATCTAATGTTGCCATCTTTAACATGGGTGATTCAACAAAAGAAATGAATCGAGAGAGTGATGAGCCAGAGTGATAGGAGGACTCTGCTGCATTGTGGTGACCTGGCTGAAGAACTGCCCTGGCGCATGAGATCTGCCTTCTGGTCCAACTCTGCTGCCAACTGTGTAGCAACTCTGAGTGAAACGCTGTTGTAAATGTCCCTGGTTTTCCTCCTCTGTAAAAGCAGAGAGAAAAAGGAGCCTCTGCTAAGTGCTTTGACAGCTACAGATGAAGAGATACCCAGGGGAGAGCCACAGTTGCTATAAATGTCTTTGACGCTGAGTCCCTGAGTGATAAGGAGCAAGTGATTTAAACTTTCTGCTTTAGCTGCGCCATCTCCCACCAAGGGATATAAAAATTACTTGCCTACCTCACAAGGGTCTTGTGAGAATTCATTTAATTAACATCCACAAAGCCATGAAAGGCTTAAAGGACTGCAGGTATTACATATTATAATTATTATAAAAGATATGTGGAGAATCATTGAGATAAAGAAAATTGCATTTTTCCATCTTCCCACTTCATATATTATCTGCTCCTTCATGCAAGCTTCTGTTAGATAGCTTGTCTATGAAGGAAAGTAACAATTTTTTAGAATTCATTCACTCCCAGCTGTCAGCAGAGGCTATTACAGTTTCTACTTTGTGACAACTTTGTAAATGTTGAAAATAACATGTTCAGTACATTCTGCTGGGCAGATTAATGTTAGTGCTATTGGTAGGAACCAATTATGGTTTATGCTGATTAACTGCTGCATTGGTGGTGGTGGCAATTGTTTCAGTTCAGAAAGTGGAAATAAGTGAGAGTGTTTTTAAAAAAATCCATGTAAAGAGTGGAAGTATATTTACATTGTCTCCCTTTTAGAATCTGTTCCTGAATTTGAGAGAGACATATACAAGTGGTTTACCATTTATTGCAGAAGTGTTTCTCAGCAGCTTCACTGCATGACAGTCTGGCTGTGCTTTGTCATACAAATAACCTTGCTGCACTGCTTCTGCTTTCCTTTCATTAGGCTGTCAATTCAACCTTAGCATGAAGTACAATGAATGGATCGTGACACTGATTTCCCGCAGCCTGAATCTGGAATAATAAGTCAGGTGTGGAAGAGATGGTGATGATGACACATATGACAGGGTTTCCTACTAATCCCTTCTTAAATAATTTTTTTTTTTTTTTTCTGGAATATGGTGATAATTTATAAAAGAAGCAAACTATAAAGCACAGAAACACCACAAAACAGTCAGTAAGTATTTGCTTTCTGGGGTTTTTTACCCCACTGAGACATTAAAATGTTAATATGAAGCTGATACATGTTTTATACTCATGCCTCAGAAGAGTCTCTTTCCTTTTGCATCCATCTTTTGTCTCATATTGCATCAGCAGTAGAGAAGCTCTTTAATGACCATGATGCTGTTTCACAGCACTGTCCACTAGGATCCTGACCCAGGACTGTTTTGAGTCTATTGTCTAGAGCAAGCAGGGAACTTTTTGCTACTCCCTCAACAAATTATAACTTCCCAACAAAACACTTGTAGTTAAATGCATTGCCACGTCAGCCTGCTGAGTGCAAAATACATGTTTCAGTTCTGCAATTTCTCATTTTTGCAGCCCTGACTTCTCTCTGGGTCAGGTGGCTACAACTTGTCACCAGACCTACTCGTTGAGTGTTTACATTGAACTGTTACTGCTAGGTATTGGAGCTCTGGTGGTGCCAGACCCTAATGTGCAAGCTGATCTACATTTACAGGGTGAGTCTGATATGTCTAGGACAAATCAAAGTTGTCAGCAAGGTGCAGATTGACTCTGAGACACATGTGAAGAAGCTCTGAATACACACAGATACAAAGACAACCCTTCTCAGACCTGCAGCGCACAAGCAACGTAGTCTTTACACATTTATTTAAGTATCCTCTTACTTACAAAAAAGCTGTAATTATTTCAGTAGGAAATAGCAAATCAACATCAAAGTCAACCAGACTGGCTGGAGAACAGGCTGCGGGGCAGCTCCCTGAGTAGACGCCTACCCCTCTCTGCAGCCAGCCCTGTTCAGATTTCTGCTAAGGGTTCTGGTCAGGTACCACTGTACAAATGGCCAGTTGCTGTGTCCATCACCGTGTTTCCAGATCCAATACAATGAATTATTTAGATGCCTGGATGGCATGTGTAAACTTCTGCAGATCTTGGTGGAAAGGCTGAAGCTCTAAATGCTAATGGTTTGCTTAGACCACTGTGAGAGTCAGGCAAAGATCTTCACACTTTTTTCCCTCTATACCAAGTACATTTTTTTATCCTTAAAGGGTGCTATGTGGTCATAAAACTCAGTGACATTGCAGGAAACCAATAAATATTTTTGGTACTTCAGAAAGGGTCAATTAGCTCACATCATCCTCTCTTCTTGTTGCCTCCCCATGACACTGTTTTCTAAAGCATCATTTAACAGGGATGAGTAGCACAGTTTTATGTGCCTAAGAGAAGAAGCAGGCAAAGTGTTTGTGTTAATAAGTTCTCTAGTCTGTTAATATGAAATACCTTCTCACTTGAAGGAATACCTGGTCTAGAATACTTCTAGCTTCTAAACATGTTTGATGGCAGGCTGGGATTTAGCGGACAGCTGTGCTTTATGCCTGACCCAAAGATCACTCAAGTTAGTGATGGATTTCTGAATGATCCCATTTAATCTTGGATTAGTGGCATGAACACTGATGTGCCAATAGTATGTGTGTGTACATTTGAGCTATAATCAATGTAGTTTGTATGTCTAGGGTCGGGTGTGTCAGTCTCAACTGCCCCCAAAGTTGGGTATGTTTCTTTTCAAAGGCCCCATCACTTTTATGCTTAGTCTGAGACAGTTCTCAATATTCTTGAAAATGCTCTGAAATATTGGTTATGTGTGAACAGCCCATTACAAGCTCCAGTTGCACTGCTTGGTTTCTAAACTGGCACAGGTGAATTGTTTTCTCAATGAGTTTCTTATTACTTAAACTAAGATGACGAACAGTATGCTGTATTACTACACCTTCTGAGTATTTTAGCAAGGTTTGAATGCAGGTAATTAATTGCTTTTTATTTTCAAGGACAATCAGAATTTTAGAGAAATTTGTTAACTGCTCTGGAATACTGCTTCTGCTTCCCAGAAGTCCAGAGAGGCAGTAGATTGTAGCAAGATCATTTAGGTTTGCAATTGCTCTGTGAACTCAGTGAAGCTGATTTACTTGAGCTGAGGGTCTGTTTTTAAATCTTGTATATACTTAAATCCTTAATCTTAGTATTCTTGGTCTTAATATCCATAATCTTGATATCCCAAAATCCATAGATGCTTGAGCTTTAGTCTTTTAGTTGAAGAAGACTTCTACTAAGACTGTTTTGAATTACAAATTTACAGTATGTACATTTTATTTAAAGAGAAAATGACCTGTCAGCCAATCTTTGTAAATGGTATTTCATTTTAAATTAGTTAAAAATTAAATTTCGTGTTTTTATGGAGAGCTAGTATAATGATGATATTCCAAACAACACAGTTCTCCGTATAATTAAAAAGAACTCTGTATGTGTGTGTGCGTGCGTGTGTGTTCTGGCTGATAACACGCTGCTTCTAGAGTTCTTAGTTCTTTCAACTACAACTTTTTATTGCCTCGTGCTCTGAGTAAGTATATGATTCATCTGAGATAGTTCTATACAATAAGTTCACTTTAATTAGAATGCCATCTTCAGTTTTTATGTATTTTATGTATCTGCCAAAAATATTGAGTACATAGATTTTAAAATGAAATGTTAATATGCATGCTGAAAATAAATATCTAACCAATTTAGTTTTCATTAACACTATCCTTTTCATTTTAGGAACTGCTACAAAGAAAGTATCTGTAAGGAAGTTATGATTTGCTTAAGAAAACAATGTATTAACACAATGTTACACAAGAGAATTTCAATATACGTCTGTGTTACTACGTATTTTAATCTTCAAATATTTCCTTAGCTTGTGGGGGAAAAGTAAAAGATAAATCAAGCCAAACAAATGACTCTGTAGATCTGTTTTTAATAACAATGCCACCAGGATCAGAATGCAGTGAGCCCGGAGTTTTATGTGTACTTGAAATGAGACAAAATTGCCAGAAAAAGAAGTAGTCTTTTCTCCTTCCTCCTTCCTCTGGCTCCTCCTGCTTACTCCCAGCTGCTCATTCCTCTCCCCAGGCATCCCCCACACGCTGGCAGAAACATTCATGCAGCTGCGTAATGGAGTGTGTAAATCGTGTGAGATGATAGAAATGTTTTTCTTTTTAAAGCTTTAATCTTGATCAGCCTCCTGCTCCAGTTCACCGTGCAGCCCTGGAAAGGCTTTTTCTGCCAGGAGGGCAGGGGCAGCGCAGTGCTGGGAAGGACTGCAGGGAGGGCAACGCTTGCTGCTGATTGACAGGGCGTTTTGCTGCTGCTGTTTTGCTCTGCAGAGAGGAAGGGGAACTATGAGCCTATGTGCCTACTCTCTTTTCATTGCAAGCTCCTTACACATAAAACATATTTTCCACGATTCAGGTGGAAATTGCCAGAAGGGCACCAAATCTTACAGACGGTGAAGTTTCAGGAAAAGGATAAAACTGAAGAAGTATTTTGTCCCTCTCCACTCTGTCATGGTATCTGCTTCCAAACATTCCTAACCTTCTTTCTATACTTTTTGTCCCCATCCAGCAGAGCATCTCAGCAGGAGGACATATCTTATATTGCACACCACAGGACGGGACAAAGATCCCTAAGTCAGCGCTCACCCAGGTCTGCTCTGGGGCTAAAAACCAGATAGCTATGCTAGTGTCACGCTTCTGCAGGCTAAGTACACTGGCTGAAGAAATCATACATAATGAGGACACTGGAGGAAGACTTGTGAAGCTTAAAGGACAGGGGATCTTGAGTGGGGGCTTTTGCTTAACTGTAGAGACAAATGAAATTATGGAAAAGCAGAAAAATCCAAACGGACCACATGGATGAGTTGTAAGGGCTTGGTCACAGGGGTGAGAAAGAAGCTCGTCTTCTGTCAGGGACATGCTGCTCTGCCAAAAGCATGTAGGACTTAGGATGACACAGGACAGGAACACCCCTGAGCCCAATTCTCTGTTGCTGGAGGCAACCACGCCAGATAACACCTCTCAAAAGTGGTCAAATTCCCTTTTAATGAATTAGATACTTTGCCTCCGCTTCTCCCTTAGAAAGCCCTTCTAAAATTTCACACTGCTGATGATTAAAATTTTTATTCACAGCTGTTTTGTTCTCATTTTGCATCTACTTCAGTGCTCTCCTTATCCTATCCCTCCCTGGTGTTTACTCTGATCTATTTTTAGAGACCCGTCGTATTCCCTCACAGCATTACTTTCAACAGATTAAAGTAATGAAGCTTTTTTTGTCACCCTTTCATAAGACAGGCTCTCCACTCCCTCAAATATTCCTGTAGCCCTGCTCTGCACCTGTTCCAGTCTGAATTTCTCTTTCTTGAGCCTGAGTGACTGGAACAGTACAGAGCGATCCAGAGAAGGTTTTGCCTTGGCCTTACCCAATGACATTAATATTTGCTTTCAGCTCCACCTCATACATCTGAGGATCACATTTATTACCTCTTTCACTGTCGCATCACATTCATGGCTCAGTTATTCTGTGATTATTTAAATACATCCATCTTTTTCTTCTTTGATGATCAACAACTAACGAGCTCCCAAAGTGCAGTAGAAACATCTGTTTCTAATCTCTCTCCCAGAGCTACCTGTCCCAAGTGATACGACTTTGCACTTCATGCTATTGCATTTCATCCTATTTTCTGTTGTTCCACTTGAGGCCATTCAGGTCTCCTTTTATCTGACACAGTGCGTGATTCACTGTGACCTTTCACAGCTACCTAGCTGAAAGTACAATAGGACTTAAACTAAGAGCCTTATAGAAGGTGCTTGTTCATGGTGCTAGAATAGATTTGATAGATGGGTGTGTGAAATGCGGAACAGTTTCCTGATGATTTTAAACAAGAAAATTAAGAGATTGTATATGAAATCCTTTATTACTTCTGTTTTTCTGTAGCCTCTTGATGAAGTTCAATTGGGATGCATGCTGGTGAAAAAAGCTTTTTTTTCTGAAACTAGAATGTGCTATCAGGATGAGCATCGGTTTCCATTAAACTTTCCATAGAAAAGCTAGAGAATCTACTATGCTCTGAAGAGGAATAAGTGCCTGAATTAACGTTTTCCCTACACAAACTCCATGCCTTTACCAACAGATCAACACGCCAACAAGTGTTCCTTTCACAGGAAAATGTCCAAAAGGGTGTATTTTCATTTGAGTACTGAAGCAAATTAGAAAAACACTTCCCCAAACTGTAAAGTCAAGAGTTTTATAGAAATGAAGTGTTGGTTATGTGCCCTGAAACTAACAATGACTTCTCCTTTGCTGCCAGGAGACTGAAAAGTCTGATGCCACGGACGAAACGGAGGCACACACAGAAGACAAGGCAGATGAAGGGGCTCATGAAGAGTCTCAGTCTGCTCAGCCACCTTCAGAAGATCAACAGGTAATTTTTCCTTTTTCCCTTCATGATAGGAGGATTTTACGTACTAAGCACATGGAACATAAACATACAGGCCCTCCTAGTGTGCTTCATGGTGGGAAGGCTGACTGCAGCATGGTCCTGCTTGTCTTTTGGATGCATTTTCTTTGACATCATGGTGATATGACACCTAGATAAAACTCCAGGGAACTTTGCTCTGAATCTTGAATAACAGCAGTTGTCTTCAACAGTTTCCTTTTACCACTTGTTACCATAAGCTTTCTTTTTTAATGCTCGTTTGAAACCAGATTCTAGTTATGAAGAATAATTTAGGACTAGACATTTGAGTCCTATCTGTGTGGAAAAATTTGCGGCTATCAATGGCCAGCATCTGCACTGCTCGTAAATCTAGTTGTTAATGTTTGTTGTCATGTACCAGCATTGACTGCTGTTGCAGCGAGCCAGATCTGACAGTGTCTTCTCCAGGCCGTGAAGAAACCCGTGGGCCATGCAGAAATGGAGACCATTGTTATCCTTTCTGCCTGCATCATGGTCTGGTATTACAGTCACATGGACAGATCTCAAACTGCAGTGCTAAATGTTCTTGGAAGCAAACATATGAGTTCCTTCAATTCCCTAGTATAATATCCTGCAGTTAGCTAACATCAATAAAGTACTTGTTGAAATGTAGGTGCATCCCGCAAAAAGAGACCATTCTGTTGTGTTCCGGTGTCTTCCTCAGTGGGGTGCTTATGTTACTGGCCAAGTTCTAGACCCAGTAAAGACTAGGCAGAAATAGATCTTGGGTCTGGAGATAGGGATCCAGCTGCTTTTATTCTTCCTGCTGCTCTGACAATTTGACATTTAAGGATGGGTTTATTTTGATGTTGCAGTGTCAGGTGACTCTCTTCCCAAAGATGCAGGCCTACTGCTGCATCAAGCACTTACACTTGTTGGATTTTTTTTTTTGTGGTTTGGAGATCAGATGGTCCCAGTGGAATATCTGTCATAAATGGATCATCTCTTTCACTAAGGAGCAAAACAAATGTGTATTGCTTTTTTTCCATCTATCTGCTATGTTTTTCCAGAGGAAGCACCTCTCTGTAAGCCTTTCCCCATTGTCCTTTATAACAATGACAGAATTGGTCATTGTTAGGCTGGAAAAGCACCTTTCACACAGCCTCATGCAAGTCGCAGGCACTGGGAAGTCCCATTTAAAATTTCAAAATGGAGGTGAGGAGAGGCAGTCCTCAGTGGGAACTGAAATTTCTCCTTAAATTGTATCCAAGAACTTTTCATGTCTCTATGAATTTCACCCAACACATGAATGCCATCAAATACCTTTTTACTCAGCCCTTAAGAGAAGCCCAGCATAAAACTGCAGTGCATCCCCTGACTGGGTTAGGTTACTTGCCATTCTGGCTGGCAGTCTAATATTTCTCAAATGAGAACAGAATGCTGGAACATGTCTGCAAATGTGTCAAGCAGCTGTGTATGAGAGGTTTTGTAATGACATAATGCAATACCACTCCTATACAACAAGCACCTTGCTCCATTTTTCACAGAATGGATTGGAGCTGTAAGTGGAAAATACATTATTC
The DNA here is from genome assembly GCF_929443795.1 of Astur gentilis. NCBI lineage: Eukaryota > Metazoa > Chordata > Aves > Accipitriformes > Accipitridae > Astur > Astur gentilis. The sequence continues at coordinate 7,429,396 of NC_064911.1, forward strand.
TTTAGTTTTACAGGGAGGGGAGTGGCAGAGGAGACAGCACCAGGCAAGACAGTGTGTTTGAACAGATTTTTCTGTGCTTGTGAGGGCATAAAATATAGTTAGTCTTACAAATCCTCCCCTTTCACCTGCATAGTCTTGGCAGTGTCAAAATGTTCTTACATGGTCTTACATAAGAAGGAGGAAAGTCTTCCTGAAATTGTCCAACTCTGATACCCACCTTCATCATGCTGGGTGTATGTTAGCTGCTGGGGGAAGAAAAAAAGCACTGTTTCTATTCCTGTCTCACTCATTTTTTAGAGAGGATACTCACCACTGCAGGCAGCAAGGTACGAGGGGCTTCTGCCAGGGATGCACAAATCCCATTTTTCACTCTGTTCCACCACCCACTTTCCATGACACCTAGGACAAATCACTTCAGTGACGTGGCATCTGCCCACCTTGCCACAGTTTATCCCAATTATCACTTCTGTTGGGATGGCATGAATCATTCTGTAGAAATTCTGGTATTCTCATTCACTACAGACAGCACACAAAGGATGAGTTTAGATGAGAAGAATAACTTTGAGGCAGCTACAGTGAGATGAATTCCATCTTTTGTCTTTGTATCTCATTTTACCTTTGTAACAGAAAGCTGGAATAACATTTCCTTACCTGGCCAGGGTTTCATGAAGTTAAATACATTTAAAGACTGTTTGATTGCTGTTAGAGCATCTTCACTGGATGTTAGGTCCTAAAGGATACATGTAGTCTCAACACAGGATTTTCAGTATTTCCCTCTCTTTCATTCTGCAGCCCAGCACAGCTTGTTTGACTGCTTGACCACACTGAATAGATGTTTTCTGTGTACTTTCCCCACCCATGTCTTTTTTTATTCTAGCTTATTAAGAGCTGGTCTTTGCATACTGAGTCCTGAAAGGGTGACCTTTTTATCAGTGGCCCACTGTGTTTTGTAGCAAACAGTTGCATCTTTTGAACAGTAGTCAGGACTCTTTTGGAGTGTCAACTTACCCTTTTCACAAACCCTCAGATCAAAATGCCATAATTTAAACATTGCAGTTTTATGTTCTGCTTCTGAATTAATGTACCAGCGGGAATCTAGTATTGGCATTTTGGCATTATTTAGCACTCAGTTTCAAACCACCTTAAAAACGACTCTTTCATGTGGGGTGTAACCCAGCCAGCTTTTCTCTAGTGACTTTGCAGGAGAAATGCCAGTGCTATGGAAAAATTCTAGAAATTCTAAAAGTGTCTTGGTGAGGTAAAGGTATCTTAGTCTTTGCCAATGAGCATAAGACAGATAACAAAATAAACTGTTACTGTCTCAACCGTGGAGCTACACGGAAGCTCCCAGATGGTTTCAGAAGGCTCCTCCAATGCCTCAGTAGCAGGAATGGCAGCCAGTGGTCAACGTGGGTACGTGTGGAGGCTGCAGCTTCAGCAGAAGCTTGTTGCTTCTGCTGCCCTTGCTGAGAGATGAAGGAGTCCAGAAGCTCCAGCTTTCAGTCTCAGCCTGGTATGACCCTGAGAAAACCAGCAAGAGACCCCAGCCCTCTGAGAAACAAAACTCTTAAGTGCACACAGCGATGGGTTGTTGTTCGCACACTCATATTGGAGTGCTCAGGCTTCAGCAGCTCCAGCCCTGCATTCAGGCAAGCATCTGGGAAAGCCCGGAGCAGATGTTGAAATAGAAAGTCCCTGTCCTGGTTCCAGCTGGGATAGAGTTAATTTTCTTACTAGTAGCTGATACAGTGCTGTGTTTTGGATTTAGGGTGAGAATAATGTTGATAACACACTGATGTTTTAGATGTTTCTGAGCAGTGCTTACACTAAGTCAAGGACTTTTCAGCTTCTTGTACTGCCCTGCCAGCGAGGAGGCTGGAGGGGCACAGGAATTTGGGAGGGGACACAGCCAGGGCAGCTGACCCCAACGTGCCATATGATGTCATGCCGAACAAAACTGGGAGGATTTGGCTGGGGGGGCAGATCACTGGCTGGCCCTTGGTCAGCAGGTGGTGAGCAATTGGACTGTGCATCACTTGATTTGTATATTCTTTTATCATCATTATTTTTTCCCCTTTCTTTTCTGTCCTATTAAACTGTCTTTATCTCAGCCCACGAGTTTTACCTTTTTTTCTGGTTCTCTCCCCCATCCCACTGCAGGGGACTGAGCGAACTAATGGCTGTGTGGTGCTTAGTTGCTGGCTGGGGTTAATCCACAAGAGTCTCTTACACAGATCTGGTAGTAAGTAACAGGAACAGCTTTCAGCCTGCGTCAACAAAGGACAGCTGCACTAGGATTTCCTTAGATTATGAAATTTTTTTTTCACCTTAAACCTGTTGCATACTTTCCTTCCCTAATCACTTCATCAAGCTTATCCTTGATTTCCTCCTAATCTTTTTGTTTTATTTTATTTCTAATCCCCATCCTCTGATGGAGAAGGTTGGGGAACCATTTTGTTTGGATATAGTGTCCCTTCTTGCTTTGTCTGTCCCTTTGTTTTTGAGTTTTTTGAGGAAAAACTGTGACCTCCTATGAACAGCAAGGGTTCTGCTGGTCAGTAGATGTGATGGTAATAATTTTTCTTTATTTTTACTATCTGATTTTAACTTTAGATTTTAGCTTGGGGGTTAGAATATTTTTTAAGTGGTCTCCCAGTTAAATCAGTTTGCAGTACAGATTAGGCTTACTTCAGGGCAGAATTATTTTAGAACCATGTTCAAAAATCATATTATAATGCGAGTCTGTATCCCATCTTAGCAATTCCCCAGGCCATATATAAACCCTGGCACTGCAGCTCACTTCCTTATCTCAACTCATTCTATGCAAACTCCTATCAACCGCTCATGCCTTCTGCATGGTACTATTCCATTTGCTCTTTCTCTTTGGGAGAGGGGTAGAGATAGGCTGTGGGAGGTGAGGTTGTTTAGTCTGGAGAAGAGAAGGCTCCAGGGAGATTTTATAGTGGCCTTCCAGTATGTAAAGGGGGCTTACAGGAAAGATGGGGAGGGACTCTTTAACAGGGAGGGTAGCGATAGGACAAGGGGTAATGGCTTTAAACTGAAAGAGGGTAGGTTTAGATTAGATATAAGGAAGAAATTCTTTACTATGAGGGTAGTGAGGCACTGGAAGAGGTTGCCCAGAGAAGTTGTGGATGCCCCATCCCTGGCAGTGTTCAGGGCCAGGTTGGATGGGGCTTTGAGCAACCTGGTCTAGTGGAAGGTGTCCCTGCCCATGGCAGGAGGGTTGGAACGAGATGACCTTTAAGGTCCCTTCTGACCCAAACCATTCTCTGATTCTGTGATATGATTTTGTGTAAGATTAGCTCTTCTCTCCAATAACCAGCGTGGTATCTAACATTAAATTCCATTCACTGGAATTTTTCTTTCTCTAGTCTTCATCACATTTGCTCAATCTACAGTCTAAAACCGGCTTGTTTTATTTCTTATTCCCCAGTACTGTTGAGCCAAGGCATCTGTTCCAGCCTACAACAGTTAACAGAATTGCAAGCCAGATTCTGAGTGATAATATATATAACATAGATAGGAGTCTGGAGAATTTTGATTTAACTTTCATTTTGCAGACCAGCTAATTACAAAAAAAAAACCCAAAACACCTGAAAAAGTAAACAAAACCCCAGCTCTAATCTTTGCCTGTCAGTGAAGCAAATTTGATTGTAAGTAACTGAGAAAAAGGGAGCTGTATATAGTGATTTTATAGCTCTTTTTCAAAGTAAATGCTTAGCTTAAATGTACTTTGTGAGTTAATCTGGAGGACATTATCTCAAAATAAATTAACTGAATTCCACATAATTTTCCTAAATTCAATGTTTAATTTCTGCTGTGTTTTGCCTTATATGACCTCTGATATTCTTTATTTGATCTATCTTTTAAACATATTCTTTTGAATCTCTTGTGTAGGAAAGCCAGGAAGAACAAGCAGCAACAGGGGTATAGTATATTTGTACACTTTCCTTTCATCTTTTGTTTGTGTGCATTTAATTCCTTTTCAGTCTTATTGCTTAACTCAAAAGTTAGTAAATTCTTATTCATGAAACTAAACATACTAGTATTATATTCTGCTAGAGATAATTATTTGTCATGTCATAGTCTTACTGTTTGGGAACAAAGATAGGCCTTTAATCATTAAAAACTGTAAATGGAAGAGAAATTGTCTTTCACAGATTCTTTAATAAAATTTTCCAAGGACTCCCAAGACAACTATATCTTTGCCAAATGCTAACTGACAACACGCTGATTACATTTTTAGTGTTGTGAGCATGAAAGAGTCATTCTGACAATTTAGGCAGTTCTGCCTATAAAGGAAATATTTTCCTTGCCAGAATTTGTAAGACCCAGGTGCAATTCCTTATACACTTTTCTGTTTTGCCCAGCATCGCAAGTTTATGCCTTGAACTTTTTCTTCAGTGCTCCCAGTAAAACTAATGATTACTTTAGGCTGCTTTCAACTACAAACCTGCAATAAATAAGAGGACACATTCACATCTTCCCACTTCCAAACTGCAATGCATGTATCTATACATGTGTATACATACACGTGCCCGCTGTCAAAGTTGTGCATTGTGGATCTGGCAGCTAAAATGAAGCTCATGGGTCCATGGCAAATTGTGGGGGCTCCTGGTGAGGCTGATGAGGGCTGTTAAGGTTAGTTAGTGCACCCTGGCACCACTAACTGATGCTTCAAGCAAGAAAAATACCCATTTTTTTTCTGTAAAAGGTAATGGACTTGAATTTTGAACTGAAGTTTTTAATACCTGAAAGATGTTGCTTTTCTGTGGGCTTGCTTGGCCCTGTTTCAAAGAGTGCTGGGGGAAAATGCCAAAAGAGGCAATATTCCTTTGCACAAGAACTTCTAATCCAGCTGACCTGTGCGGAAGTTTGTATTACATTTCTGATTTTGCAGGGACGATGCCTTAGTGCAGTGGTTTTCCCTGAAAAACAACTATTCAAACCAGGAATCTGATTACAACAGGTCCATTCCCAAGCACATGGTTAAACAGCATTTTACTTCAGTGACTTGGGTGTAACTCTTCTACAGACAGTATGTGTCTGAGAGGAAAACCCAGGGTCTGTGCCGCTTATATACTACCTGCAGTCCTGACTGAAAACTAATTATGTATTCTTTGATTGGTTGGTTAAGCCAGGAAGAAATTCCTGGTGTAATTTTTGTAGTTTAGGTAGTGTACAAAGGTAGGACATTTTGAGATAAAGCTTGTTTATACACACAGGAGTGCCTTTGAACAGAGTTTGCTGGAAGAGAAGGAGCAGAGAAGCCTACAATGCAATTTTCAGTTGTTTTCCAGAGTAGGACTACACTTTAAAGCTTCATTTACTAGATCTTAAAAGACAATAAACACGGATTGCTGTCTGTGTTACATAAATGCTAGCTTTCAGATAACTGTTCATTTGGCTGACTGAAGCAAAGGTCTATTGCCTTTAAATTGTACCATTTCTCCTATATAAAAGAGAGAAAGAATAGCTTTTGAAACATTAACGGGGCTGTATTATCTGACTCTGAATGATTTTTAGATTATTCAGGAGTCTAGTTCCTGTGCCATGAATCTTGACTTGTTTACTGCTCCAAGAAAGCATATAATTAAAAATATCAAACTTTTTGTCATATTTACATATATTTCATATTCTCATTTTGATCTTGAACATCTCTTTGCAGCCTAACCAGGTATCATGTTCTAACTTCTCTAAGAAGAGGGTTTTTATATTCCAGCACTTGCCTATTAACTCCACAAAGCTAGAGCCTTGGCATGTTAAGATTAAAAGCTCTGTGCATTTCTTCTCTGTTCTATTTTTTAAGCTCAAATAATATTGCATTTACTAGAAACAGAACAGTTGCAAAAGCAGAGCTCTGCATTTCAAGACTGTTTATTTTCCTTCAATTCGTACATGATAACTACAACTTTTTTATAAAAAAGGAGGAAGAAGAAAAGCAGGAAGAGGGAGAAGAAAAGAAAGAGGTGGAGGAGCAAGAAGAGTCTTAGTACACTTCCTTATGACACATTCTTTCTTGAACAGGTTTTCAGGTAACTATTAAGATACGCAGCACAGTATCAAAATGTTCTTCAAGTAACATAAACTTGAAAATTTTGTATATATTGTTCTTATATGCAATGACAAGAATGGAAAGAACATACCAAAATAAAAAAAAAAGGGTATTATGCATTTGACACGTAACCATTAGTCAGAACTATTGTCCTTAATGAGTCTGTTAGTTTTCGTCATTTCTGTGGCACCAATGAATCTGACTTTCCTACACAGCTGTCTCTGTGATCCCTAATATCTGCCAAATACTGCAGGCCCTTTGATTCATTCCCCATCACTCTTACAACCTTCACCTCCCTGCCAGGTTTCTGATGTCTGCTTTGGGCATATTCCTTAACATCTTCTTACGGTACCCCGTAGCTCTCTGCTGTGTCCTCTAAGTATGAGCAATGCAAATTGCAGCATGCTTAGGTGTGTACTACTTGAGTGATCAGTATATATGCACAAGTGCCAAACTGATGGGCCAAAAGTACACTTAACTGTTAGACTCATTGCAGCTTCTCTTTCATCTGGGATAAAAATTCGTCACTCTCCTCTCTTACTCAGCCACTGATTTCAGTGAAACTTTTAGGAGCTTTGTGTCTCAGATTAAGATATCTCTCAAATTTATTTGAAATGTTAAAAAAAAGTGACTTGGGAAGAGAGAAGAACCTGACCAGAAATACAGCACACTATAAAATTACTCTGATTGCCTTAAAAACCAGGCCAAATGTGACTTTAAAACCTCAAAAAAGGAAGCATCTGCGAGGCACAATTTGTGCCTGGATGGCTGTATGAGCATCCAGCATTGCTCAAGGTTTGTCAGCATGTGGTTTCAAATTTAATTTTCGGGTTTTCTTCTTCCTCCTACTGTCTCTTCTCCTCTGCACAGAAATAAAGATCGGACAATCACTTAGTAGGGAAAAACTGTCAACCTACAAGAATGTTGGACTTTCCAGCAGATTTTGCCCTTGGGTGGCAGGACTCTGTCCTGATTGCAGACACAGGGTGTGATACGCTTTTTCTAGAACTAGCGGGTTTCCCAGCTAATTCTGCCTCTGAGGTGGTTGCCATAGGTTTCACCAACCATATGCTGATGTGGACACCCAGTGCCTCAACAGGGCAGAAAATCTGTCACTTCTTTCATGCTACATCTCCCCGAACTGGGTTCCTCTGTTGCATGGGAATTAATTCATCCCAGTGTTGTCCAGTGTTCAGACATGTAAAATCAAAGAAGGAGTGCTAAGTTTTAATCTAATTTTCCTTATTTTTGTTCAGGAAGCACAAGCTGGAGCAGCCCCGCCAAAGAAAATAAACTCGCTCTCAAGCAAACCATCACTAACTTTCATGCCTGTAGACTTATATATAAATACATAACAGAACAAAGACACCACTCTGTACTACCTGTGGCCTTTATATATATATTTGGTATTCCAATTACTTGTTAAAATGGGTCTTCTTATATCTGACTGATGATATTTCAGTTGATTGTTATATGTTGGAATAGTATTGTCCATGTCACATTTTAGATTGTAAGCTCCTCAGGGCAGGAACCATGTCTTTCTCCATGTTTATATGCTGCCAAACATTGCTGCCACTCAGCAGATAACTGCACTCACACAAGTGATGTATTCAGAGGAAAAGAAATTCAGCACTGAAAACTGCAAAGAAGCTTCCTGTATACAAGCTATGTGAGTCACTTCTCCCTCAGCTGGCTTTTGAAAATGATTCAGATTTCCATTGTACGGCAGTTTAAATAAATGCATTTTCTGTCATATCTGTTCTTTGTCTGCAAAAGCATTAATTTAACCCTAGCAAGCTGTGCTAAGATCTGTAAAGTTAAATTTTCTTCATCGTTACAGTTGTAGGCTATGCAAAGCCCTTCACCTTGCCTTAGGCTCCTGCTGACGTTTCTGGTATTGTGTATAAGAACCCAGCCATGAGGATACACAACCTTCATTGAATGAAAGAGCTGTCCCAGTCCCTTCTACTGATGCCTTGTCAGTCTTCATGGATACACTCATATTCACTGGGTCAGGGAGGCAGAGAAAATTAATCCATGTTCACACTGTAACTGTTGGTTAGAAGTTCACTGAGGAGGAAGGAACTTGGATTTCAGTCCCTTTTTCAATTACTTTTTATGAGATTTATAAAAACTGCTTATAGAGGAAGGGAGGGGATGAGAAATTCTTATTGCCAAAGTAGCCCATAGCTTCATAGACAAAACAATCTCCAAAGGAACCACAAGTTTATGTTTAACTCTGATCGAGAAGAGGCTGGCTTTTCAGGCTGAGATCTCCTATACTGTGAGTGCTTGAACAATGACTGAGCAAATAAAGTGGACGAAAAATTTGTGGAGGTTTCCTGAATGTCCTGAGTGGGTACATTTTTTTGTTCAGGATACATCTGAAGTTGCAATTGTTGGGAAGGGATGGATAGGGAAGCAGTGTGCTCTGTCTGTGCTGTTCTTACACTTGTAGGTGATGCTGAGCTCAGAGCTGGCAGGTCCAGCTGAGGGAAGGACTTTGGGGTCCTCACTTACAGCTAACCAAAATCATCAGCTCAACATGCAGCAGCAGCTAAGCCCCAGGAAAATGCTGGGCACCATCAGGAAGACGGTATTGACTCTGCTGCCATGTAAAGCCTTGCTGAGATGACATCTTGAGCACTTTGTGCAGTCTGTTCTCTGCATCTCAGCAAAGACGTAGTGGCATAAGAAGAGGTACAGAGAAAACAACAATTACAGAGGATGAAACAGCTGCTCCATCAGGAGACTGCAAAGACTCTTCAATTTGGAGAGGAAGCCAAGGCATTTACAAAAATCATAAAGGCGGTGAATAAGATGAATGCAGAACTGTTAGTCAAAAAATCCTGCAATACAATAATGAAAATTAGTATACACAGTTAGTATACACAATGAAATCAGTAGATCGGCTTAAAAGAGATAAAGAAGAGTACTTTTTTATACGGTGGGTTGGGAACTTCTGGAATTTGTTGTCACAGGATGTTATGGAGACTGACAATGTCAACAGGCCCACGAAGGTATTGGACAATGTCAGGAACAGGAGGCTCGTAAGTAGATACTATAGCCTTGGATGTGTCCACCAATATCCCTAATCCAATGAAACATGGGTGCTGGGGACTGGGGGCAGAAGAAATTGAATGCAGCAGACTTGCTGTCCCTAAATAGCATTGCCCATTTCCACTTTCAAAGACTGAGTACCACCAGGTTAGGTGAGCCACTGCGCTGACCATTTCTTATGTTCCTGCAGGTGATTACTCTTCCTGGGAAAAATGTTCTGCATCCCCCTGGCAGCTGAATTGGGGTGCCAGTCATCGCTGCAGCAGTTTCGAGCAAAAGGCTGGACTTTTGCGAGTATGGTAGACAAAATGAAAACAGAACTGTTAATCATTCTGGAAATGTGGTAAATCCAGTGCAGTGAGCGTGTGTTGTGCAACAGCCGGTGTGTTCGTGGTAGCCTTGACATATCCCCCGGCTGCCTGAGCTTTGCACGGCCGATGAACCTCGGGCTCCTCTTTTCCCCCCACTGATGTGCAGACCAAAGAGCCTGAGCGTACTCAGTACATCAGGCAGGGCCACAGGCTTTGGGCTTGAAACGAAACCACCACACCTTGCATATTCAGGTATTACTTGTTAAGGCAGAAATATGGCAACCATCTTCTCAAGAGGGTATAATCTGGAAAGCCCGTTAGGGAATGTGAGGAATGCTAAGCCTCCCATACAAGAGTGACGCACTCCCCTGGTCTTCAGCTGGTGACTGAGGTTATGCTTAATGTGTAGTGAAAAAGCAAACGGGGTAGCGGATGGTCGTACTCACAACACAGCTCTTTGGTGCGTTCCTTGGGACAATGCTCTTTAGCATGTGCTGATCATCTTTTCTGCCAGACGGAAAGGAGGTTGTGAGTATGCAGAGGATAAACTGAAAGCGGACTGCTGCTTGCTGATTTTAGCCGTAACGCTAATTCTGCTTACCTAAGCTTAATACTTTCTGCAGTAATTTAGTGCGACTAGGCAAAGAATTAAGTCTTTTCTAACTACAGCTGAATGAAAATCAGTAGCACAAATATGTGAGATATTGACTTAAATGCATTTGAAAACATACTGTCTGGATTTTTATATCATTTATATTTTACTGGGAGAAAGCAACTGCAGTTGGTTAACAGGGTGCGCCCGGTACACTGTGTTTCACATGCTTCGGGAAACTGTGGATGCAAAACTATTCTGGTGCACCCCAGCTAAACACAAAACAGCATGCTGCTTTTTGTGACACTTTGGTATGTAAAGCATTTTCCTTGGGTGATTGATGCCAGAAACCTCTAGTATACTGAAACAAGGTAAAATTAGAAAGGCTTCAAGCTACGCTTCCTACAGATCCATATATGTCATGGGATGGTGGCTGTTTGCACTTTTAAACAATTGATTGTCAAGTTTAACAGACTGCTGAAGTGTAAAAGAAGCAACTACAAGTGTCATCATGAAGTAACTAAGTAGATAGGGCTAGTCAATGGTTTGTTTTCTAGGAAAATAAATATTAGGACCTTCATTCTGTTGCTTGTAATAAATGGTTTTGAATAACAGCTCCAGAAGGCAACCTCTGCCATGCTTTCTCTTGCATGAGAGCGCTTCCGAGCCAACAAACTGCGCAAGAGATTCTCTCCTAAGAAAACTCTAAGGGAAATTCATTGGAGAGAAATTAAACTGTTCAGTAGTTGTCCCAGGGTCAACCTCCTCGACGCTGTCAGATGGCTGGGAGGTACCGGTGGCTGGAGAGGAGCCCGAGGAAGCCTTCCTCCCATCGTGGACACCATGTACTGGCAGCTGGTAAGCACGCTGCTTTCAGAGTTAGAATAAAAACCGTCCTGTCGCTGCTGCAAACAGCTCTGGGCAGCAACGCTTGGTAGTTTAAGCTGACTTGATGGTGGTCCAAGCTGGGCACTCAAGGCCCATTCCCCTCTTTGGGCTGGGAGGACTTCATCTCTCCCACTGCAATCACGTGCTGCCTGTCCTGCAGGAGCAGCCTTGGAGGGGTCTTTGTGAGAGGGGGTCCCGGCGAGCGCAGGAGATGACTTCAAGATACCGGGAGTGCACCAAGGTAGGGGTGAGGGCGGCTGTCAGAGCCAGAGCACCCGACTCCCCGCTGACTGCTCATGTGGAGCGACGGCTGTGGAGCTGGTAGCAAATCACGGCGCTTTCCGCTCTGCTGACTTTAAGGACGGGATCCTGGATGGATGCCATTTTTCTCTCAGTTCCAGTTTCCAGCTTTCTGGTGAAATTTTTTTTTTTAACCTTCAAGCTTTACAATGTTTAAGCAGTAAGGCTAGAAGAGACTATATATAGTTTTTCTTAAGAGTGACTTACTGTGCCAGAGGAGCTTTTGTGTGCAAGTGTGTGACAAAATCCGTGGCTCAGCACCCACCAGCTCCTGGTGGGGCAGATCAGAGGCTGCAGGTGAGCACAGAGCCAGAGCAGCATTCTGAGCAATGCTATTGATGGCCTTAGCCTTTAAAATCACATTACCCTGATAAAGTTAGCAGTCCCAGGGCTTGCCAGGCAGCACAAAGCACGCAAGCTACCTCCATTCTTGCTGTCCAGCCTGTATTTCCCTCCCTGCCCCCCTCCCCCCCAGGGATTTTTCTTTCTTTTCTTTCTATTCTTTCTTTCTTTCTTTCTTTCTCCCTTTCTTCCTTTCTTCCTTTCTTCCTTTCTTCCTTTCTTCCTTCCTTTCTTCCTTTCTTCCTTCCTTTCTTCCTTTCTTCCTTCCTTTCTTCCTTTCTTTCTTCCTTTCTTTCTTTCTTTCTTTCTTTCTTTCTTTCTTTCTTTCTTTCTTTCTTTCTTTCTTTTTCTTTCTTCCTTTCTTTCTTCCTTTCTTCCTTTCCTTCCTTCTTTCTTTCTTTCTAATATTTTATTTTAACAAAAGTCAATCACCTTCACAATAACCTCCAAAGAAATAAATAAAGCAGATACCTCCTCTTCCAGCATCCCTCTGGCTGGGGAGACAATAATCCCTGCAGCAGCAGTCCCAGCTGATGTGCTGGGCACGGCAAATAGCAGGTAGCAGGGCTGTGCGGGGGGCTGTGCGGGGGGCAGCTGGAAAGGGCCAGGCTGCTCGTGGGTGCTTCTCCTGGGCTCCCAGAAAAGGGGGGCTCTTCCAGCCCTTACAGCTAACTTAGCAGCAGCACCTTGGGTGTGAAAGCTTGGCACTAACTCAGTGATGTTTCTTACCTGGTCTGGGGTGGAGGGAAGGAAAAGCAAGAAAAGCGAGAAAGAAAATGGGGGGAGAAATCCCCTTTGGGCTAGGAAGCATCTTCTGGTCATTGCATGTGAGTGATTCCCAGCAGTCAGTGATGGAGCATGGTGTGTTAGAGAAGTTTTGGCTTTCTATGTGCTCCATCCAGTACTTTTCCATAAGGGTTATAGCATTGCTGGATTTTAATGATGTGGCGTGCTGCATTAATATTGGCCACATCCAACTTAAATGGGTCTGATACTGGCGTCCATGTGCTCCTAATCAGATTTTGATAAAAGCTAGAGACAGCAAAAGAAAATTATATTCAGCTTCTGGCCAGCCTCAGGCTGGTTTCAGGGCAGCTGCCAGTGTGGCCCATCGCAGACAAATGCAGGAGCCGGAGGAAGCAGCTCTGGCAGGAGCTCGGGGACCTGGGTGGCCAAAATCTGGATGAGGAGTCACCCAGCCATGCCGACCGTGGCAGGGTGGGTAATGTATTGCCCGGCTGTTGCTGGAGGTGGCAAGGACGCCTCTGCCTGATGCCCAGCACTGGGAGAGGAGAAGGCTGTGGGGAAGAAGTGGCAGGGCAGCCCCCCGTGGGCTGGCTGGGATGTGCCCAAGGCAGCGAAGACCTCCAAGGATGAGTCCGGGAAACCATGTTTAACCAGCAGCCCCAGCATAGGTTGCGTGCGCTGATGAAGTTTGGCACTGGTGAGGAGTTGGAGAGTGTTGCCAGTGTGGAGGAGAACAGGGTGGTGGCCCAGAAAGAAGCAGAAGACACTGAAGTATAGAAGTGAGATAAAATTTGATGGTATGGAGTACCAGCATCATGTGCTTTGGGGGCAAATAAGCATTTCTGCTACGAACTGGGAGCCTGTCCTCCTAGGACTGGCACAGGAGGAGAAAGGCTTGTGTGCACAGGTTCATCTCCAAGCCATGGGGAGCTGTAATGTGATGCACTGGTGGCAAAGAGAAATGTGATGATTAGATGTGCTAAGGAGCTATTTTCAGAAGTGAAGGGAATACCGAGTAGCATTGCAAAGCCCTGCAGTGGCACCTTCTCTGGGGTAGGTACTGTGTAATGTTTGAAGCCCTGGTCAAAAAGGATAAATTCACACAGAGATCGGGGAAAAGCTGTTCCAGGTATCAAAATCTTGCCCTGTCCAACTTACGAGAGGAGGCAACAGGACCTTGGTTGGTTGGTGTAGTCAAGCAAAATTTCCAAATTTCCAAATTTCCAAATTTGGAATTCCCACAAATGGTGGATATTGAAAGTCGTTCTGTACTCAGGAAGAGAGAAAACATAAAGCTGGAGAAGAATCTTACTCTGGAGGAAGGGGAAATAATGTCTCTTCAGCAGATGCCCACTGCACATCATACATTATGTGGCATGAGGAGCTGCGTGAAAAATAAAGCAAGGAGAGATTATGACTGTACGACAGCATAGACTGAACGTACAGGACAGGCTGCCTGGCACACTGAGAAACAGGATCGCAGCAGGAATATTTCTAGGATCTGGAAATGTCTCTCACCTGAAGAGAGGAAGCAGTTGGTGAGCCAGGGAATGGCAGGTCCCCTTCACACTGCTGCGTGGCTTTTCCCTGTGGTGACACAGCCGAGACTTTGCAGGACTTTGCAAGGAAGCTGGGAACTTCCCTTGAGAAACTGGCAACCAGGGTTTCACTGGTGGAGATCTGCTACCTAGGGATGCCTGTAGTATATTAGAGGTAGCTGAAGAAAGTTAATTCAACCAGTGCTATATATCCTTAGCACAGTATTCTGCAGTCCTGTTCTTAGCAGTACATTTTTAACCTGTAATCATCTTTGCCTGACTGTTACTATTCCTAATGTCAGATCAACACCTTCTCTCAAGTGACTCATGCTAAAAACACAGGTGTTTTGGTGCATGGTGTCTTAAGGGTGCATGTTGAAGTCTTGTCTGCTACTATTCAAACATCACGAGAGCCTGGCAGACATTTGATCCCCATCGGCGTCAGCAGGCAGGACTCAGAAATGTGCGCGGAGATAATCCCCTGGGAGGTGACGAAGCCACTTTGGGTTACAGACAGGCCCACCCGATAGTAACCCACGGGGTGCATCCAAGTCCCAAAAGCTGGCAGCAGGGCTTTTTGACGTGCCATAGATGAAGGTCAGAGACTTCTAAAGGGTGGCCTGTCAGGCTGTATTTTTCATTTCCAAATTAGATGTGAAGCTGACGGCAGAAGCTCAGCAAGTGCTTCTTCCTCAGTTGATGCTGTCACCCAGTGGGGTGGCACCTGGGCAGCAGGTCCTGCCCCAGGAGGGGGAGAAGCAGCTCCAGGGGCAATAGCTGCCGCGTCCCTTTCTCAGTCTCCTGCGCCAAAACAGGGAGTGCCTCTGCAAGTGTAAAGCCTTCTTCCGCTCACTGGCAAGAAGTCAATGGTAATTTCTATAAACCAAGGGTTTGTGCTTATTTTTCTATGTTTTACCCACTGAGGGATCATGGGGTGTAATGGGAAGGAAGCCAGCTTGTTCGTCACCCGTGTTGAAATTAGGCGCTGTTGCAGGTGTGTGCATGGAGAGAAGCAGCCTTGGAAATACTGGTGCAATGCAGCATTAGGAGATGACTTATCTCAAACACTGACTTGTCCCTTCTGTTTGGTTAAGCCTTTGCAAAGCAAACAGCCTTTGCAGGATGGGGCCGGGGGCTCGTGACCGCTTGCTTTCGGGCGATGCTGCCTGACCCCAAAGGCAGCAGGGGAGGGTTACTCTTGCCAAACCCTCATCAGACACCACCCTTGAGGGTGGTTGGATGCTAATTCCTCAGACCGGGCTAATGAAAAATCACTCGTAAACTGTGTGTCGCCTGGTAAACTCTCCCTAACCTCAGTGAGACTAGTAAAGATAAAAGTTCAATAAGATGCTGTACTTGTTGACATATTAAAAAACCACCCCACCAGCATGCCCGTTAGGTTGTGATTGAAGATGGCAGGGCACTGGAGGGCAAGAGCCTGGCAGAAGAAGTTGTCTCCAAATGCTGTACCCAAGGGAGCAGGGGAAGGTTTTGTGCCTCGGTGACATGGCTTGCTCGCAGAAAAAAGAAAACCCATCTGCCTTTCGGGCAAAAATAATGACTCTAGAAATTCTTTTCTATGAGTTGGATGAATTTTTTTGTACGAGTCATTTTCTCTAAAGAAGTTTGATTAAAAAAAAGTTTCACAAAAACAAAGCTCAATGACGTCCTCAAATTTTGCCTGAAATTTTGTTAAAAGGAACTGTTTCCTCTCTTTCCTTTGTGTGCATGGGCCCGGAGACACCCTCCGTGGCAGGATGCTGCCAAAAAGGGAACGTCTAACCCTCAAAAAAGTGTAGATCGGGTTTTGCCTTGTGGGGTATTTGGGGTCCCTGTACAGCTGGGACAGCTGGGGAAGCAGATCTGGGGCATGAGAGCTACCAAACACAGCCCCATGGCACTTCTGCAGCTCAGCAGTGGAAGAGGATCATCCGACAGGGAATTTGGGATTCCCTGAGCCTGTCAGCTGCTCGGAGCCACCTGTCCGGAGAAGCTGCCCTGCCCTGCCCTGCCTTGCTGCCTGCCCACCACCCCCACATAAGTCTTTGTGCTCCTGGATGCAAAGTTTAGCCCAGCATTGGTGAATTACTGGTTTTGCTGTTGTTTCAGCCTGGAAGATAGTGCTACGGGTCTGTATTTGTCATGGTACCATTATTTAGAGATAAATTATCTCTGAAGCTGTCGGTCTGGTACCTGTTGCTGTACCCTGATCCCATAACTCTCTGGGGGTGCCCTAAGGCCTTGTTTTGTCTGTCTTGATTTTGTGGGTGACCATAACACTATGAAAGCTTGCTGCCTAACGTGTGAAATTTTGGGGGAGGGCGAGGAAAATAAGAAAGTAGATGGATGGCTGTATTTTCGTATACAGTAGGCGTGGACGGTGAAACAGCTGACTTGCAGAGTGGGGTGGAAAGTGATAGATGGTCCTAAAAAGTCACTTCATATTAATGTGCTGTGTCCTAAGTACATTGCAGAGGGTATGGTTTAACATTCAAAATATACCAGAAAAGTGCAGTATGTACCTATTTAAAGCTGCTGAGCTATCTATTTTTGAAATGTTCAGTCATTAAAAATCTTCTTAGACACCTAAGAAACTGCATCAGCTTTTTACACCGGGTATCTTCTTCTATATTAACAAGTAGCATGGTTTCATGATTACCTCCAGGAACACAAGAAGTGCAGCTCTATGTACTTAGAAATTTGGGGAAGGATGAAAATGCAGGCATCCCAGTTTAACACTTTAAGTGGAAACCTTATGCTAACTGAGCTAGAGATATGGCAGTCTCCGATTGCTTAAAGATTTGATGGTTTAATATTTGAAACCAAATACTGATGATTCAGATGTACCCATTTCTCTGAGGCATTCATCACACACTGCTATTCTGCCATAGATTTTTGTTGTATTTTATTAGTTTCTAATTTCCCTGTAATGACTGTGCAGACCCCAGGGCATGGAGGCAGCGAGGCTGCTGTGGGTAACCCACGGCAGAAGTGTGGGTTCATCCGCCCAACCACAGCTTTTCCATGCTCCAGTGGGCAGAATAGGAAAACATGAGTTGGACATACTTAATTAATGTGGAGACTTTTAAATAATACTGGCAGAAGAGGTCTGTGTCCTTAGCGGCTGCATGCAGGCAAATGCCCTTCCTGGGCAGTGTAATGCTTTGTGAAGCTGTGGGCTGAACCAACTGGGCAACTTTCATTTGTTCAGTAAAATACTATGGGATATGTTTTGCAGTGGTTAGTGCGAGGACTGCTTCCAGGTAGAAAGAATTTTTCCTTTCTTAATTACAATTCCATTTCCTGAATCCCCAAAACCAGGGACTTGGTTTAACGGGCAAGAGGAAACAAGGACAGGTACATTTACTACTCATCTACGTTTTACTGTGCTGTGTGAAAGATTAATAAGCTTTGAACTTGTGGGCAGCCAGTTTTCCTGGCCTGACTTATAGCAAAAGAGGAGTTTATGGGCATGCTGACACCCCTGTGTCTGGGTGTGCACAATACACCCTGATCCAGGGCAGATTGTGGTTTCGTTCTCTTGGAAAAAGGAGGGTTGAGAGGGAGAAAATAAACTAGAGAGAAGATAAAATGCTTATAAGCAGAGCAAGTTGAATATATCTGCAATTTTTTTTTTTAAACATCCTTTTAATGATTAAAAAATGCCATTCCTAAAAGGTCATCTGGCAAGCAAGCAATCAGAAATAAATATATAAATGCTCAGCAGGACACCGTGTACACTGCCACGATGTCTGCAACTTCAAGCTTGTCTTTACTGGGGCAGAGTGGAAGAGGGCTAAGGCTAAACATGCAAGTCATGACAATCCTGACTGTGGAGAGACCCGAGCTCCGTGGCTGCCGTCGGGCAGAGCTGAGCCGCGGCTGCCGATGGGGCAGAGCACAAAGATCAGGGCTTTTCAGCTTGGCGTTTCAGCAGGGTCTGCTCCCTGTCCCACCGGCTACTTATCTTATTTAGTGACTCTTAAATACGCTCAGGGGGCCCCTTATCAAAGGCGAGCGCTGTGAGCACCAGCCTAGCATACCAAAATTAGGGAGATCCCTACCCCGACCAGGCACGCCTTTAGAGAAAGGAGTGTTTTAGCAGCAGGTGAAGGACAGGCCAAGGGCACCCGTTGGCATGGGGGGCTTCAGTGCTGCAGATCCCGGCGGTCCCGGGGGAGCTGCCTCCCACCAGAAGGGAGCAGGGACCTGCAGCCCCTGCTCTGCAGGCTGGGTCCTCATCCGCAAGTTCCCTGCCTCATGTGCTGGAGAAGCCCTCAAGCAACAAGAAAAAAAAAGTTGCAAGCTGTCCATATAGGAGATGTCAAGTGTGAATTAGATACCCAGGAAATCACAGGGAAGACGGACATCTGGATACCAATATTCAGTCATTCACCTGAAAGAAAATCCCCCCCCCAACCGAATATGGAACAATAAACTGTACATTTTTTAAAGTATAAATATTTAAAAGGCATTTATAAATATTTGTGGACACAGTGGTTTTGCTCAGTTTACTAAATCACTGCAAATAATACTCTTAGGTAACAGAAAGTAGTGTATTAGAGCAGGGTTGAAGGTAGGTGGATGGAGGACTGTACTGATAAATGAGGTCACCCTGAAAAAAAAAAAGGTAAGATAATTATAATTTTATTTCAGATGCTGACATGGCAATACATTATAGATCGGTTCCAGGTTTTTAAAGAAAGAAATGTTCACTGAATGGCCTGTATTTCTTTTGTGAAAAACATATTTCAGTTCTTGGAATTCATCTTGAAACCAAGCAGAAATATTTCAAAGAGGAATGATGTAAAAAATTATTTCATTTCTGTTGAGCTTTTAGGAAAACTTTTTTTGAATTTTCAATCTCTTTGAAGGTAATATTGCATCAGATTTCCCTTGCATCCCATTTTATACCAACACCGTGCCCAAGAGCAGATTAGCTTGTTGTGTTCAGCTGCATTTGGAGCTTTCTTCTCCATGAAAAAAAGGGGTAGGAGCCACTCCTGCAGGTGTCGTATTGCCCCAAATGCTTCTTTAAAAATGATGGGTACGGGCTAGTGTCGCAGCCTGTATCAGTCATGATACGCTTGTAGTGATACAGATCTGTTGCCTTCAGCACCAGCTGAAAATCAGGTGAAAAGTTCAAAGACTTAACCTGGGCTTGGTTTTCATTTCCATTGCGTTGGCGCAGTTCTGCTGGCAGGTGCGATCTCACATAGGCTGGTGAAATCAAGCTGTTCATCGTAACGGCAACCAGCAACCCCAGGCTTGAGTCAAAGCTGTCCGCTAAGGCACGCTTTACCCATCAGGACGATCGTTTAACAGCACGCCTGATGTATCAGTGAACTTTAAACTTGTCTAACAACATTGTATGCCTTTGCTGGCTCTATACAGGACTCTGCAGGACATGTGCAAGACAGAATGGGCAATTGCCCACGAGGTAGGCTCATCTCACCTCCCAGCCTGCTGACGTTTGCAAGACGGACCTGCCATTGCTCCCGACGGTGCGTCTGCCAGCCCGGGTCCCGCCGAGGTGGGGTGCAGCCCTGCTGCAGGCACGTGGTGCCACGCAGGGCGTCGCGTCGCCGCCCCTTGCCCTGGTCCTCACTGGTCATGCGGAGGTGGTCCCTGGGCTGAGCACTCACTGGAAAATTTGGGTAGGTGGCTCTGGATGTCTCCTTTGCTGATGCGTTGGGGAAAAACATCCTGCAAGCTTTCTAGGAACATGCTGGAAGTGTTTTGGGAACTGTTTTCCCTCTGAGGAATACTGGTGTTTCTTTAAAATGCAGAGAAGAGGCAAAAAGAGGAGAATGCAGTACTTTTTGTTTTTTAAATGTGGAAGCGTTGGTGTACTTGGTTTTAACATGAATGACCCGAAACTTTCCTGTTAACAGCCCTTGTTTTGAGCCAGATCAAAAATACGCTGTTTGGATACCTTCCCCTTGGCTTTTGCTCTCTCACTGGCCCAGAATAGGAACATGCTGATAATAAATTAAAAAAAACCCCACAACACATTAAACTCAGCAGCTCAGAGGGATCCATTTGTCAGAGCCATAACTGAGTGTACGGTTTTCTGGCACTCCAGTCAAACTCCATCAAAACCTTCATCTCAAGCTACGTACCAGATAACGGCACTCAGATCAGTTAGCGCTGAGAAAACATTTGCAGGCAGATAAGTCTGGAAGGGAAGGAGTGGGAGTTACATGAAACGTGTTTTTCAATCATTATTTCCTGGGGATCACATCTTTGTCTGGGTGGCACCGTTCCTTCAGGAGGCAAGGAGGCAGGAGCTGTGTCCTGGCTCCCCCCCGTCCGTAGCACGTCCCCGTGGCGAGGCTGCAGATTCTCTCCATCCACGGAGGGGTCCCAGGCACTGGCTGCCCTGTGCTGAGCCTACAACCGGCATCCCAAGGGCCGGGCTCCATCCCCCTGACCTGCGCAGCTCCGTGGTGACTCCTGCCCATCTCCTGGGCTTTTCATGACTGCCTCACTAGTGACAGGTAGAAAACGATGTGGTGCTGGGAAGGGAGAAGAAGAAAGACTGATGTTTGGCATCTAGCCCATGTACGAGCTTTTCTGCAAGGCTCCACATTTTCCCGCAGAGTGGATGTGCCCTGCAAGCCATCGTTTGGTTTCTCATGCAAGAGGGGCTCAGGATGGGACCACGGAGGATGGGGCCAGAAGGCAGGTGGCTGAGCTATAACCCCTGGTGCAGGATGAAAGCAAACCCTTTGTGTCTGCTCCATCCGTTCCCTGCCCCCAGGTCAGGCCATCGGGTTGCGGGGGCAGGAATCCTTTCCTGAGGGGAAATGAGGGCATACGAGTGGGCCACATGCTTTTTTTTCCTTCAAAATGGGGGGCAAGGCAGAGAGACACAAACAAATGAAAAGCCTCCATGTACTTCCAGTTAATTGTACAGTGGGCAGGGACCAAAAAAACCTGCTTTCCTTATTCCTGCAGGCTGAAGCCCTGGAGTATGTGATTTGATTATCATCATTATTGTAAGGCAGTGTTCAGCACCTGCTGCAAGAGACAACATTTCTGGGGGGCTTAGGGGGTCCCTGGGTCCCAGAGCAGACGTGGTGACCCCTGGTTGTGTCCAGCCCCTGCCCCTCCAGACTCCTCCCCATGGAGATGTGCCAAAGGCTGGTTCCAGGAGAGATCCAAAATGCCACAGGCAACAAGGGGGAGGCTGTGCTGTACCTTTCTGACAGCTCTGGTGTTTTGTAACCTGCACTATTTATTTAAATAAGCCACATGTCTTAGTTAAAGCCTAAACAGCTGAAAGTCCAACCTCCAGATGCTGTACCAGGAGGCATGTGGGAACGTCTGGTGGCATCTGAGAGCACCAGCGGTACGCTTTTGTTCAGGGTACTCTGTCGGACGCTGGTCTCATGCTTGAGGAGGGATGTGGAAGTGATGGGAAGAGTTAATGGGACCCAGACCCTGGAAAACAGCCCAGCCATCAGGGGATGTAATCAGCTCAGATCGCTCAGCCTAGCGAGGCGGGGACCGAGGAACAAGCTGGCTGCTCTATGTAGGTCACCTTTGTAGGCCAAACCTTTGAGTCCTGGCCAGCTGCGAGGCCAGCAGGGATGAGGACGACCAGTGGCCAAAACCCACAGCCCCGTGGCTGGCAACGCCGGGTCCTTCCTCGGAGGGCAGGGAGGGCTGAGAGCCACGCGGAGCCAGGGTTCTCCTCATGCTCGCGGTGGTGAGATGGCATCAGTGTCTTCTGGAAGAAACCTGGGCGAGTTGGAAAGAGCCCGGGAGAGAAATGCAGCACTGTGTTAATGGAGGTTACAGCTAATGAGTCCTCTCGGCACAGTGGCAAGGAAACCTCCAGCGGCCAAAGCCCCCACCCCCACCGTGGTCAGCATCAGGCAGCCTCGTGTGCTGCGCCGACGCAGAAGACCTGAGGTCCTTGTCTTCACCTGCTCACAATTTAAGATGACTGCAGGGAAATTTTGGGGCAGCTTATTCAGAAGAAACTCAAAAGGCAGCTCAGTGGCAGTCTGTGTCTGCTGGCAGAGGGACAAGGCAACTCCCCTGGGCAGGATGCAAACCCCATCCAACAAAAGCATAGCAAGAAATAAGGCAAAACACCCCTACAGTTCGGACGGTTACCCATTCAGGCAGCGTATCAGTAGAAGCAAAAGATTTTTCTGTTGCGCACAGGCCCTAAGTCAATCTGGGTTTCCTTTCTGACAGACAGTCTGTTGTTGAGCCAAACCCTACCGAGTGCAGGCGAGAGCTGCAGGATGGTACCCACGGGCACGTGCTGGCCAGGAGATGTTTGACGGCCGGAGCTGGCAGCTTGTCAGCCCTGCCGGCTGTGGGTCTGTGTTCCCCCAACAAAACCCGTGCTGCGGAGGGGTGCCCCTAACCCGGGCACGGCTGCCTTGCTTCCCTCAGGTGCCAGCCACGACTGGGGCCGTGGGTTCATACCAGCCCTGCCCTCCACCGGGCACAGCCAGCATCCAACCAGCCCGCAGTGACAACTATCTGAGGAAAAAGCAAACCAGGAGCCTGTTGCTATGAGCACATTTCTGCTCCCATCCTTAGGAGACCGCACCGTAAAGTGCAGCCTTGGCTCTTCTCAGCAGATGGATTGCTCCAGGCTCCACTAACAACTGGCACTGGGAATAACGACCAGAATGACGAAAGGCTGACAATAGATTGGAGGTTTTAGACAGGATGAAATGAAAAGTGGCAGTCTATACGTCTCAGGTCTTGCACTGAGTTAGTGTTGCTGTAATTGATTAAGGAATAAATTCACAGCTTCAGCAGGAGGTGGAGACACTCCTGGACTCACTGAAGTTCTTCTCAGTTTTCAAGGCCTATTCGTGGTCCCATACAGAAATAAATAGACTGTAAGAGTTTGGCTTAGCTAGCAAAAAATCATTAGCAATAAATGTTAAAGAAAATCAGAACGCTTTATTTTGTACCTCTGAACAAAACTTTATTCACATATTACTAGCATGCTTTCTTACAAAGAAAGGGTAGAAGCTGGTATTAGGCATGCATAAACAAAACTAGTGTTAAGAACACCATATCCTTTGTGAAGATCAATGAAAGAAGCTTTTAAAGCCCAAGCAGTGTATTTAAGCAGTTCCATTAACTGACTTTTTAACCTCTTTTTCCTGATTAGCTTTATTCATGTGTGCAAAGTTAGGGTGTGAACAGCTACGCGCAGCTTAAGATTTTTCCCTCCGTGTGAAATTCTTATGGGAAACTATTTGTCAAAGAGTTTTTTGCCTGACTGTTTGGTCTCCAGCATTTTCATAAGTGGCTTCTTGTTGGGATGTAGTATGCTACAACTGAGACCAACCAGGTGCAATCTGCTGTGAAGAAGAATTCAAAGCAACTGAATGAGTGTAACGCTTAGAGTCATATTAACAGTGAGCATGTTTTTTTTGAATGGGAGCATTGCTTTCCATAAACTTCCTTTAAAATGCACTTAGTACTTTTTTTTTTCAGTGGTGTGCAGTAGACTGGTAGTGCTGTTGCTGCTGTAGCACTGAACCCAACCCTGCCAAGGAAGGAAACAATTTCCTCCCTGTCCCAACGCTCCACATGTGCCACCGCACACAACTGCACCCGGGAGAGGCTGCACCCATCAGCGCGCTGCAAAAGTTTGTGGAAACGGGATATGAAGATGGACAAATTCAGCTTCCTTTGCTCTTCAGGCAGTGGCTAGACAAACATATCTAGATTTAAAAAACTTTAGTAAGTTTACCTACACACAGCTCAAAACCCCACCTGCTGATTCATTTAAGTACAACAGAGAAGTGGGTGAGGGAAGGGAAGGGAAGGGAAGGGAAGGAGGAAACACAGGACACAGGGTAAATGCAGGTCAGCAGGAGAAACCCTTCGGTGCTCCAAGGGATTAAAGCAGGGTGAGCCGTAGCCCCAGGAGCATTGACCGGTACAGGAGTCACCTGTGGGGAATAGTACACAACACTGGCTACCCACTTTGTTAGCTGCTGAAGCTGAGAGGTATTTAAGCCTTGTTTGCACAAGTTATTGTAGAACTTTACATATTTTGATATAATTAACTGGGCACTATTCCCACCTTTCCCCCTAGCAGGGGTGCTGTTATATGGATAAAGCTTCATACGTAGTGAGGTATCTGGTGTGCCTAGTTTATCAACAGAGGTTGCACTGTCTGCCAAAGATATGGGTTTGCATCAGTAGAATTACAATGCTGTAAATCTGGGGGTAGAAACCATTTTGCTACTATACAAGTAGGTTTTATTGGTAATGATTTTCCTCAGATTAATCTGCACTGCTATTAATGCCTTTATACCATAAACTGCTCATTGAAGAGATGATGCAGTTATTTCAGAAAAAGTCCTCCTCCTGACTGAAATAAATCTGTGTAGATTCACTGTAGAAAAGTCTTGAAAACTTCTGTATAAAAATTGGATTTCATTTTGCATTAAAGTGAATAGCCTTGAAACTTCCCGTGCGGTCAGGTTAAAGCCATTAAAACATCGCACAGCTACACCAAGTACGCGACCTGTAAATCACTTACCCTCTTCAACTGCAAGTGCTTCTCTGCCTTCCCCCACGGCTGTCTTACCAGCACATGCATTCAGAAACACCCAAGGACAGAGCTCCTATTCACATTTTTCACAGTGCTACAAAACAAAATGCAACAAACCTAAACCCAAACTAAACAACGGCATCTTTTGATGGGTGTTTGCAGTCTGACCTTACCTCTGCCTGCCTTATGCTTGAACAAGCTTGTGTGTGGAAATATTAACTGTCACTTAGCGAGACCGCGTCCAACCAACGTTACTTGTCAGGGAAGGTGACCATATAGAGCCACCAATGCAATTGGTGTTTCAAGCTGCCAGTTTCCTGCTTGAACGACGTGAATGGGGGTGCTGGGGGAGCCGAGTTTGGGGGTGACTCTGGTTTGGAAGGCAGAAATGCCCCTTGGTTTAAGCTGAACATCCTGCTCCGTGAGCCCCACCTCCTCCTCAGTCAGCTGAACGTCACGCATGCCCCTTTTTTCTAATTTGCTCTAGCCTCTTTTGATGTCTAAGGGAAGAGGAAGATTATAGTTTAAGTATATAATTTTCATTTGATGTGACAGGTTAAAGCTATGTGCATTTAGAGAAGGCTTAGATTGTTTTAGTTCAATTACAACACTGATTTAGGCCCTGACTCACTCTTTGAGGCCTGACTTCATGTAGACATATGTTGACTTAGATTTACTGCTAATGAAATATAAGCATATGTTTACATTACTCTGCTTAAACGCTTTGCTGGTGTAGGGACAGGCTTACACAGCAAGCGCAATCCTGAATCAGAGGTATAGAGAAGTTGATTTTGCACGTTGGTTTTTTTTCCAGCACAAAGGCTAGATATTTCAGAGTTTATTTTTCCTCCTCTTCTGCCCCTCCCAGACCTTAGCCTGTGTAATCTCCAAGCGCAATGTGTGCTTTTCAGCATGCAGTCCTGCCAGAGACCGAATGCCCTCAACTCTCCCTGGCTTTACCGACAGCTGGGCAGGCTAAGAGCTGCAGAGAAGCAAACTGCTAAAACTCACAAAGCAAGCTGGGAGCGGTAACCTGTCACTGGCACGGCCGAAGGGAGCTGAAACAGGTTTTATATGAAACGGCAACGCATTCCCATTTCAGTACGCTCTTTGGCTAGGACTGCCCCGAGGGCTGCCGGTGAGTGATGTGATGGGCAGCAGCTGTGCGGGTAGAGGTGTGAACTCCAGCCCTCTGCTGGTTTCCCATTTCTTATGGGAAAATGTCCCATGTCCAGCTGGAGGGCAGGAAATTTGGTTGCAGAAGCTTTTGTGTGTCCAGTATCTCTCGGACTTTGTAGGTCAGACTGTGACAAAAGTTAGCAGTTTCCCAAAACTAAAGGAAAGGGGTTTTTGGGAACTTGGAGCACTGGAGGTAGATAGTCATGCATGCAGATGGAGGCACGGGCATTCTAGGTGCTTTAGCTAATGCTTCCTCTTTAGAAGAAACTAAAGCTACCTGGGTTTGGTTTTTTGCCTTAAAAAAAAAAGAAAATAAAGGCAAACCCCCATGCTTTTTTGGAGCAGTTCTCTCTGCAGTAAATTTGGAAGTGGATCTGAACCTGCCTTCTTAACTTGTATTTCTCCTGCAAAGTAGTACAAGCAAACAGCATTTTTTATGTCTCCTTCACTACATCTATCCATCTCTAGCCTTGGAGTGGAGGGGGAGGAGAAAGGGAGCCGCCAGCAGCCCGTGGTGATTGATTCGTCTCTTGTTTTTTATGCTGCGCTAGAACAACCTGTTTCAAAATGACAATGACAAATCAAAGCGAATATTTCTTGCTAGAAATTCAAAATCCCTGAATTGTTAGTGGGTATTTTGCTATTAAATGGGCTGCTTTATCCATAACATTTATTTGGAAATATCCTTCTCTGCTTGAGCTTGCAGCCCTTAGGAGAGAAATGTTTTTCCCTGAAGCCATTTCCTCTAATACTTGTTGTCATGTGAAACTGCCAGTGATTGCTATTACTGGGGGACAGTTTGCATATATACAAAGGTAAAAATGCTGCACTTCTCCACTTGCACCAAGGAGTATTGAAAGTGGCCCTGGAAAGGGATCGGACGTCTCGCCTGGACTCGGACCAGCCCTAAAGCAAAGGCTTGACTACGCCCGGGGCCGAGCCCCGTGCTGAACCTGACCTGGTGCCCAAACAGCAAAGTGTCAGGGGTCAAGCAAAAACAGGGATCCGAGGAGAGGGGCGATGAAGTGGCCGGGCAGAGAGTGGAGACCGAGGACTGGGAAATGGGTGCTGCCACCCCACCGACGCTGCTGCCTGGGGGCACGTGCAGGGTGGTGTTTGCTCCCCTTTGCCCTTTTCACCGGATTGCCATTCCTCACCAGGGAAAATCCCGTGACTCCAAGGGTGCCTCAATGCAGCCTTTTTAGTAGAGGGAGATTTCTCTCCCACTGTGCAAATCAAGGCAGCGTTGCTTGTAATTGGGAGCACGGAGCTGAACTTTCCCAGCGCTGGGAAGGGCCGGCTCTGCTCTGACACGATTTCCAGCTCCGTGAGCACCGCTCACGCGGCTGGGAGGCCATTGTCTCCCCCCCTCCCATCCAAAATATTCAAAAGAAAAACATTTGCAGACAGCTCCTAACTTTCCCTTCCCTGCCGATGGAGCTGCGGCCGTACAGTTGGTCTGTTACCTACGGGAGAGAGGGAGGGAGGCAGAGAGAGGGAGGGAGAGAGGGAGGGAGGCGGGAGAGAGGGAAGAGACAGGCGGCGAGCTGAGCTCCGGTTACCGCTGCGGCATCGCTGCTTTCCCTCGCTCCTCGCTCAGGAGACACAGGCGATCATGCACCGCTTTGCTCGGGATGGCCGGGCTGCAGAGGGATCAGGGGACACTTCCCAAAGTGTAGCCGGTGCCCCCCGGTAGGAAGGGCAGCCCGCCCGCTCGCTGCAGCTCCCGTGCAACATGGCCAGAGCCGCCGGAGGAAGCATTGCGGCGTCGGAGGTGAGGAGGTGCCCGTTTCTTTCTGTAACTCCAACTGCAGGTATGACCGTGGGCAGGGGACTCCGTTTGCCCACGGAGGCGCCCTTGGAGCCCCGTCGCCGACTTGCCGAAACTCGCTGACCGCCGCGGCTGGGTTAGGAGAATAAGCTAAGAGGGGGCGGCAGGTGGGATAACCGGGATGGAGGTCCAGACCTCCCTGCCCAGGGACGTCGCTCGCCCGAGCCGAGCGGCGTGCGGCCCCACGGCGCGTCGGGTTCGGCTGAGGGCTCCGCACCGCAACGCCCGTCCGCTGGCAAAACGGGCGAGGAGGTGCATCGCGCTAATGGGCATGAG
Source organism: Astur gentilis (assembly GCF_929443795.1). Classification (NCBI taxonomy): domain Eukaryota; kingdom Metazoa; phylum Chordata; class Aves; order Accipitriformes; family Accipitridae; genus Astur; species Astur gentilis. Next base: position 7,457,085 of record NC_064911.1, read on the forward strand.
GGGTAGACTGATTTGATGGTAAGAAGGTACTAATAAGGAATCGCGTTTGCCAGAGGATTTAGCGTGTGCTTTATCACGGGGAAACGTTTTGGCAGCCTGTGAACCTGTCCCCAGATAAAGACCAGGATTTGTTAGGACAAACACAGGGCAGTGTTTTCCTCGCTGTCCTGCGTGTTTGCTGAGACCTTGGATAAAATACTTAAAAAGAAGAAGATCTATGAGGTACGAGTAAGGAATTAAAAAACCAGCCGTTGGGCCTGATCCTGCAAACATTACCGTCTATAATCAGCACTTTTAAAGCCAAGTAGTTTTTTTACAAAGTATTTGCCAGCATGAGGGCCCCACAGTGGGATTTCTGTTCCTCTGCTTTCTGCCTTAGTCCTGCTAATCAAAAGAGAAGCTGGACACCATCCCTCCTGGTTAGCATTTGGCACAGGGCCGGGGCGGTGAGGGGAGTCCGAGCGGCTGTCCCTGGGCTGTCTCTGCCCTGAGTGCAAACTAGATGATGGCCAGGAACGTTATCCTCCTAAAGCACCAGACTGCTGCTTTAATAGACATCTAAATGCAAAGACATAGTTCAACTTGTATTGACAGGGGAAGAATAAAGCTGCAAACACTAAAAAATCAGTGTGCCAAGTGGCAGCATGAAACAAAAGGGCACGGAACGGCACGAGCACCAGGCTTACCTACTCCGTGCAAGTGTTGCCCCAGCTTAAAATAGGGAAAAAACCATCTGAAAGGTAGTAACCTGACAAGTCCTTATCCTACAATGGTATTGGCAGGGCTGATCAGCACTGTCTTTATGAAAGATTTATGAGTGACGTTGGAATGACTTTATTGGTAATTTTTCCTGTTTTGAACACTTTTTGTACAATCTGCATAGCTATCTTGTCTCTGCAGTGCTCTTTTACTTCTTACTCCATGTGTCTTGAGTTTGCTTCCAAGGGAGAAGAGCAAGACCCTCATCCTGTCTGAAATACTATTTTAAGGTTGATTTTTCTTTCTCATTAAGATAAAAAAATCCAATGAGTAACACTACTTGTAAATGAGGGTGCAATAAATAAATTTGGGGGGGGGGGACAGAGACATACAATTTCTGAAGAACAGTGCTTCTATAGCTCAGAGAATCAGGCTTTTGGAGTCCTAGCATTGACAGCAAGAGCTTAAAGCAGATTCTTTCTCATTGCTTTATTTGTTTATGAAGATAAGAGTGTGGCTGTGACTCGGATTTTTCTTCCTATTCAGCACAATGAGCCATGGGTTTATATAGGGTAAAGTTGCTCTGATTCATCCCATCGTGGACAATTGCTCATCTTTGGTGAGATCTGGAGTTTGGAATATAGCAAGTAAAACAGTAACTAGTAAAATTGCTGATTCATGAGGCAATTCTTATAAAAGTTAAATATGCTCATTAGCATCAGTGATAAACAGGGGGAAGATTTTTATTGTAGGAATAGAGGCAGCATTAGAAGAAGTGAGTCTATTAGCACTGAAGAGAAACCCAGAAAGAGGACGTTTGGTACACAGGGGGCGAAAGGAAGGCAGAGACAGAAAGAGAAGACTTTTAGGCTGAATGTTTGGAAAAAATGACTACAAAGACAAGGAAAGGTCCTTCTGGGAGAACAAGGAGGGAGTGCCCCAGAGGCACTGCTGTTTTCTCTGCCTACAAGAGAGGGTGCCTCTTTGCTGGTTGCCTGCCAGCTGTGTTTGGATCGCCTGTAGAAGCGGATTAAGTCAAAACTGTCCAAATATGCTTCTAAAAAGGAAAAAAAGCACCTGCATCAGGGGCTGGACGCTAACGGCTGTCTTGTACAGTTTCTCTGCGTTGATAGTCTGAACTTTGCAACAGGGTGCCTAACAACCCATATGGCAACCTCCACTGCAACATCTTTCTCATCTTTCTCCTTCCTGGAAAAGGGATCTGGCCCTACTACATATCCAAGCTGACATTTTGGTGGGCTTTCTAGGGCCAGGATTCATCAAGAGAATTTTGCAGGCAGCTTGGAAAAGCAAAATTATATTTTAAAATAGAAGTAAGCTTTCTTGACTTGGCTAAAGTCCCTGGAAATACATTTCTTTTTGACTCTTCAGATGCAGCACTTCTTTCCTGTGACATTATGGGAGCAACTTCACCTCCTGCCAAACGTTTTGCTGGTTTTCAGGGAAAAACTACATTTTGGTCTGAGGGTGTTGTTTGGCTTTTTCAAATGAATGTCATGAGCAAGTGGTCATGGTTGGGTGGATGAGATCAAGGTGCATCGAGAGCTCTTTTTTAATAAAGAGGAAGATGCAGCCTCTGATTCAGAAGATCCCTGTGCCATAAATGTCTTCCCTCTGTGAGAATACGCTCACCATGATCTTTATTCTCCTTTAGGCATCAGTGGCCCGGACAGTCTCTGGCAGAACCCAGAGGCCATGTGGACGTCTGGTCTGGGCCATTGAAGCCATTTTAGTAATGGAAACATCCACACCCGAGGTGACACTTCTGTATCTGAACTGGAAAGACTGTGTTTTCCAGTGGATGAGACACGCAAATGTTTGTTCTTTCCCTTGTAATAGTAAGGGTGCACCCTTTAATGGGTGAATGCTGGATGCAAAACCGTTTCTACACCTCTGTGTTGCCTCTGAGAGAGCTGCAGTGTTAAGGTGCATGTGCTGGCACTGTGGTTAACCACAGTACATTACCCTCTGTAGTACAGAAAATGTGATTCAGAGAAGGAAATGGTGGAAACTTTTCTTTGAAGCGATAAGGTTAAGGAGTCACAGCGTGTCAGGTGGCTCTTCTGAAACTGCCTCTGTCATAGCATGATGGGAGGAGATCTGGGGCATGCAGGTGAACCTTTCAGGGACCTTTACTCAGTTACTGAATTTTAACCAGTTTATATTTTAAAGTCTCTTTTTGGGGGGGCATGTTTTTTCTTTGATTGCTGGGAAAAAAGATTCTTTGCTTGTTATAAGTATACCAGTGTTAGGCTGTGTTGGTCACACTGCTAAAACCAATACAGTTGTATGCATATATCTGTATAGAACTGTATTATGTATATATGCATGACATTTCATTGGGATTAATATTAATCTAAAATTTAAATTATCACTCTACTATGGTTTTTCCCCTAGAACTATTAAATTCACAGCTTGACATGTTTCTACTCTTCATCTTTTTTAAAAAATTATTTATTTTCTTTTCTTTTCCTATTAAAATCTAAAGTAGTAAATAAAACCAGCCCAACCTTCTACAAAAGAGATTCAATCTGCTGTTAAAGTTACAGGGTCAATCAGCGAAATGGGTATTAGTAACATAATGACAGAGCACAAGCCAGGCAACATAGTAGGATTTGCTAATCAGTAACAATAATACTCCTTTTCTATCTGTTGTCTAACTGATCACTTAGGGTTTGGAGATGGGGACTCCTGCTGTGGGTCTGTGACCGTGGGCAAATGGCTCACCCGCTCCCCAGAGTCAACTCCCCGTCTGTAAAATATTGTGGCCTTTCTGGAGAGCCAGAGGCTTATTTTAAGCATCAAAACCACCCACCTCCCAGAGCACCTCTCCCCATGCACGCCCCATCATGGCAGGCTGAGGGTAGCGCAGAGGTGCCTGGGAAGGAGCTGGGAAAGCTAACTCCCCAAGCAGCATTGCAAAAAAAAGTGACAAAAACCCCAAAGAGACAAAAAACAACACCCCCCCACCCCCACCCCCCAAAAAAAGGAAAAAAAAAAAAGAAAGAAGAAAAAGGAAAAAAAGAAAGAAAAAAAAGGGAGAGGATTTGGCTGTAAATAAAGTGCATAGCAACTCAGTGATTAAATGATAGAAACTGGCATGTATGAAGCAGAGGAGCAATGACTTGCTTTGACTCACTGACAGACTGACAAGGAGAGACAATCCTGATAGCAGAGACTGGTGGGAGGTAGCAGAGGGAAAAAGGTTTTCCATGGTCTGACAGTAAGGGCGGCAGAAAAAGTTTTTTCCCTTGTCCTCTCCCCTTTTCAGGTTTCCATCCTTCTTGCTTGCACGTCTTGGGATTCGGTTCGGGCAAGGACATTAGCCTCATCACCTCAGTAGCTGTTGGCATGCAGTTCTTGCGGTTGGAAATGGCACCACCGGCTCGCAAGGCTCCGCAGGATGCTGCCACCGAGCGCATGGGACAGGAGGAGCCAGCCAGTGCTCCCAGAGGATGAGGCAGGGTCCGTCCTCGTGCGACCCCTTATTTCGAGTAGAGGTTGACCACCACTGTTTTCGGTAGTGCTGTGTGGGACCTGAGTGGGTGCTGCTGTTCCTGACAAGGTCTGGCAGGCGCTGGGCAGCGTCGTGCTCTAGGAGTGTGGGGACAGGAGAAAGCTGCTGGGCCAGAGGCACCTGGTCATCCCTCCTTGACTTCCGAGCTTGGGCTAAGGGGGAAACCCAGCTACCCACGTGTCTCCCTGTAAAAACAGTGGCCCAGCCACAGCTGAACCCACCGCCTTGGCAGAGACGTCTGTGACAGTCTGACAAATTCCAGTCAATGTCTCAAACATTCGTTGAAGAGCTTTGGTGGAGAAGACGGCCTCTGTAAAAGTGCTGGAGTTGTGTGAACAGGAAAATGTGGCTGGAGGAGAGGGTCCCACGGAGGGTGGGACCACGCTTCTCCAAAGACGCAATTCCTTATCTTAAGCGACCATGAGAAGCAGCACAGCATATGCGCCTGGAGGAGTAGACCCCACAGAGGATGGGACTGCGCTTCCGTCTTAAGCAGTCATGCCAGCAGGGAGAGAGAGGCAACTCCCCAATGACCCCCCCAAGCTCCAGACCGATTCCAGAGAACCCTGGAAACGTGAACTGTGCATGTCGAGACCACCGACTATAAAAGAAGGGAGAATGAGTTCTCAGTGCACTCCCTCTGGAATTGGATCTCTAGGCTGGATCTCAACACTGGACCCAGGACTGGTGAAACCCTTTTCCTCTCTCTTTCTTTCTCGGTCTTCCTTCCTTCCTCTCCCTTCCTTCCTTCCTTTCTCTTTCTTCCTTCCTTCCTTCCTTTCTTTCTCTCCCTTCCTTCCTTTCTCTTTCTTCCTTTCTTCCTATCTTTCTTCCTTTCTCTCTCTCTCTCTTCCACAGTTCCTACACCTCATCCTTTTAAACATAAACCGATGACCAAGTCTGAGACTAGGAGTGGATCTAGCCGCCCCGGGCTCCTCTTTGAGAAGGAGTCCAGAAAGCAAAGGGGTCCACTCTGAACCTCCTGCCTCAATGGGAGGGCTCTCCTTCTGACACAGTTTCATTTTCCTTTTTCTGCTTCTTTTTCTACGCCTCCCTTCTCTTTTCAAACAACGGCTTAATGACAAGATGCAAGGTTCATATTGATAAGTTCACTTGTACTTGGACAAGGTCAGCTAGGCTGAATGAATGTTGATTGTTGTTTAAACTCCCCTGGTGTCATTTCACCGTAATTCTGACAAAGAAAAGCCATGAACCTGAGTCACTCTAACCTTGGGACACGACGATGTCATCTTTGAGAGCTCCAAGCTGGCCGCTGCTCCTCTGAAATGCTTGTATTTAGGAAAAAATAAATGTTTCCTGCTGTACTTGACATTTTCTTATTATCTATGCATGTTTAATCCCTCTTTGTGTCCTGCTGAGCTTCTGAGAAAGCAATTTAGAGGCTTTATTCCAAGGAAAATCAAAAGTTAGCAGGTATAATTAGTACTTATACCAGGTCACATGTTACCTTTGATTATTAGGAAAGGAAAATGGGAATATCGCTGCTGACCTTAACTGTGCAGTATTTGAGGACGTAACTCCTGTTTACGCGCTTAGGTCACGCCTCTGCTTTTGGTCTGCCTTGTCGCAGCTGCTTGTGTCTCTGTTGACAAAGCGGCAACTCTTGCAGATGGTCAGAAGAACTTTGGTCATTGGCAGTTCACGTCCTTCCCTGGCTGATGTGTGTGACCTCAATGCAAAGCCAATGCCAATCATCCACTGAACTCAGTGGCATGACTGTAGCTTTGCCCCAGAAAAATTAAGAAAACTTTATTTCTTTAAATTGATATTTTGAATCTGTTTCTCAGGGGGACTCTAGACCTACTTACCTCTCTCCGCCTCAGGCCAGATTGCTTTTCCTGATCTATGTGGCTTTATAGTCTTGATCTCTTGTTGCTGTTTAGATAATTATTAACAGACCTAAAGGAGGTGTCGGATGAATTTTGATGTAATAAGTGGGCCTTGTCACAGGAGTTACCATGGCCCTACCACAGTGCGATATGAAGGAGTTACACAAGGGTCAGTGGTGTGAACAGAGACACTAGAGCCAATCTGCTTACCATGGCAGAACACAGGAGGAAGGTCATGCCACTGGTGGAAACAGATAGTTGCAAAGTAGAGGGCTGCAGTTCAACTGATTTGGATCACAGACCTTGACTACCTTCTTTTCTTCATGTGCTCATTTCAGGCATGTGTGAGAGGAGCGCCAGGCTGCAGGCTCCTGTAGCCCACGTTGCTTGGGTCCCAGGCTTTTGTGTGAACCTCGTTTGGATCTGTGCAGAGCCATGAGTCACCGTGCCAGTCAGGTTAAACAAACCACTCTCTAGGACACGAAGCAGGTAATTTTTTGGCAATGCCCTACATAAAATATTTTGCAGTTGGAACAATAGGAGATAGAAAAAGCTTTGAGATAATTACAAACTGCAATTTATGACTCAGATCAGGGAGAAAAATCAAGTATGCCATCATGCAAAAGGATTTTCTATAAAACCAGAAAGATTTGTTTTGATGCAAAAATACAGGATGCTGTTCAAAATGACCTCTAGAAAAGCAATTGGTTGCTGGTAATTCTCCACTGCTTTCTGGACCACCTCCTGTAGACTTACTGTTCCCTCTGTATTAACATCTCCAGGACTGTTCCATGGAGATACTTGCATGCAGACTGGAAATCTTGAATCACAAGATTGTTTGTCAGATGCAGGCAAAGGAGGAAAGGTACAGTGACAGATAATTTAGAAACCACAGGCTTTTTGTCACACCTAACCTATGTTCATATCTCTGCTGTAGAGGAAGATACTTTAGGTTGGATGGTGACGGTTTTGCTAAATGCAGTCACAGCCATGTTGTCTTGTTGAAATATAACAGAAGCCATTGTTTTCCATATGTACTTCATATAGAGCCGTTCTCTCAGGCAATATGGGCAGGTAGAGAATTCTCTTCACCCAGGAATCTGATCCTGCTGTTTGCAGGTGAGGGGAGGGACGGGACAAGGGGTCAGTGTAAGTCCCTGGAGCAGGGTGCGGCATGTTATCTGGATGGCTCCCTCGTAACTGGGAACGCCCAAGGTGCTACTGGTGTGATCTGGGTCCTTGCAAGTGTCCCCCCCCTCGTGGGTAATTGCAAATGTTTCATTTGAGAAAAAAAGAACACCGTTCCTACCAGTTCCAGATAAGCCCGAATGTGCTTTTGGTGATCAAACCGATGACAAAAGCTACTATTTTCCAGCCTTCATGCTGTCAAAACCAAGTGAGACTTTGCTCTGGCAAGTGTGTGTTTTTCATTAAGGCCACTGCCTACCCGCTGGTGGTAGGCAGGGACCTGCTGTGAAATGATACATGTACATATGTGTGATTTGCAAAATTTATAAAATATGTTTTACAATTTACATAAATTGTGTGTGTGTTTATATATCTGTATAAAGTATGCTCCTTCATACACGGAGTGAAAAAGGAAGACATTCTGGCTCTGGATAGGCAGAATGGTAAACACATGCCAGAACATTGGGAGGTTTTCTCCCAGCCATCCAAAACAGGGACATTTTAAATTTTTTTTCTAGATCTGTTCCCAGTACACAAACCCAGAAACAAGAAAGAAGTAAATAGGGTCAAGTCACATCAGTCTGATTCTACTGAAATCTGGTAAAATGAGCATATTATGTTATAGTTTCTTGTTCTTAAGTATTTCTGAAAAGGTTTTAATACAAAATTGCTCTCAATTACTTTGTGACTTCAGTATTTGAAGGATTTCTGTTTGTACATGTTCTGGAATTCCTGTGACAGAGAAATGTCAGACCCTCAGACAGTCTTGTGAGAGCTGGTGACAGGAGCAACCCTCTTCTGCAGCTCTGTTGTCAACCTCAGAACATCAACTTTTCCTGAAAACACTATTTTCAGGATATTCATGTTCTTCCTCCTAGGCCACTGAAGAACATGAGAACAGATGCAGAGCAGATTTTTGTATAATCTTTTGCGTGTGTGTGTGTATATATATATGTATGCATATGTATATTCTCGCACAATTTTACATAGGTATTTAATTAAAGCAATTTTTGAGTTAATTGCAAGACTACTGTGAGCTATACATACAAGAAAAAACAGATCTGAGGAACACTCTATTTAAAGACAAAGTTAATTTAAATATAAATGGCAGAAGAAAGGTGAACTTTTGAAATATTTTCAAAAATAATTAGTGAATCATTGCAAAAATGCATTACACTGTGGGAGGAATTTCAGTAAACCAGGACTCCAGTTCTGTTTGTTTCGTGCTTTTGAGAATAGCGACTGAAGTTAATGGGACTATTCTTATGGGTAAAATGAGCTGGATTTGGTCCCAGGAACACCTGGCTGGACTTTAAAATGAACTTAAGCCTGCAATGCAGAACCTTTACATTGCTTGGAAAGGGGAATTTGAGCAAAAGGAGGGCACTAACATGGTTTTGGGGAGTCTAGGCAGAACGTTCCTGGTCAGAAGGCAGAGATCAAATTTCCATGAAATCTACAGCTCTGGGGATTGTAAACTTGGTTTGCTGTATTTTTAGATGGGAAGCCAGATCCAGTTCTTCATTAAGAAAGAGGGAATGCCCTTCCCTCTGGTAAAATTTCCCCCATCCTAGTGCTCTAAAAGAGTAGTTGGTGGGCCTGTGGGTTAATGGAATGAGTAACTGAAGATTTATAGTCTTCCCACCAGGTTAATTTATGGTGATGTGTAATTTTTTTTGGCACTGTGATCTTTTTGGGTTTGCTTTGATAATTTTTCTCTCTCAAAATTTATACTAGATTTGTAACCAGATACGCAGCACATATAATCTGTTACAAGGATGAATGAATGAACATTGTTGTTATTGTTTGGATTTCTTTCACCTAGAAAGGAGAGGAGGGTACAGACAACACCCTTCTCACCTCAGCATACCCTAGTGAGTCACCTAAAGTCTGAAAAAGGTGAAACATACAAATAATCTGGCCCACTGTTTTTTTTTTGTTTTTTTTTTTTTTTTTTCTGAGCAGCTAACCCAAGGACAAATATGTGACTCATGGCCCCTCCAGCAAAAAGATCGGGAGAAGTTTCTGGGTTGCTGCAAGAGCCCCACAGGACGCAAAGAAGATGAAGATGGGAGGAACCTGGCTGCGTCTGCCAGCTGGACAGCACTTGCTGGCTCTGGGAAAGAGGCACTTTTCAAACAAATGGAGAAACATGGTATTTAAAAAAACCCTCTTGCTGTTATTCTCTCTCATCTGATGTGGGCACATACCTACTTCTTCTCCATTCTGGCTTGTGAGAGCCCTGGTGGGTCTAAGTCATGGTTTGTAAGATGCTGAAAATGGGGAGGAGGTCTGAGGCATCAGCCAGGGGAACCTGGTATCAGTGGACATGCTTGTGTGGATTTTTGAGGATATGCTGGCTTGGGGGGCAGATTCAAGCAAGCATGAGTGTGGATTTGATTGCCAGCAGAACATCTTGTGGGAATGATACCAAAAGAAATGCGTGTGGGCGAGTGCCCTGAAATAGGTAGCTTTCAATTAGAGATGACCTGCCTTTAAATCCCTACGCTGGGAGTTTGGTATAAGGCACTGAAAGGAACGAGATTTTTTTTTTTAATGTGCTGTTCCTTCTTGTTTCTTTCAGATGGATTTCACAAAATTCAGGCTGTTTGTTTGCCTCATAGGACTCAGCTGTGCTAGCTTCTGGGTTTTTTACAACAATTTGACTGAATTCTGCATATTCTGTGAAAACAGTCAGGGTTACATATTCCCCACAGAGACTTTTAGGAGAATCGGAGGAAACTTCTTGCAGCTCCCAGATACAGACTGCCATAAGAACCCTCCTTTCCTCGTCCTGCTTGTGACATCCTCGTACCACAACCTCAACGCAAGGATGGCCATCCGGCAAACCTGGGGGAAGGAGAGAACAGTCGCTGGCAAGCGCCTGGTGACATACTTCCTCCTGGGAAGCACTGTGAATCTCAGCCAGCAGGCTGATATTGCTGCTGAAAGCCGGCAGTTTAAAGACATTATTCAAAAGAATTTTACTGACACGTATTACAATTTGACTTTGAAGACCATGATGGGAATGGAATGGATTCACAGATTTTGTTACCAGTCCAGCTTTGTGATGAAGACCGACACAGATGTGTTTGTCAATGTTTTTTACCTCACTGAGCTTCTTCTAAGGAAAAAAAGGACCACTAGGTTCTTCACAGGCTTTTTAAAACTGCATGAATACCCCATACGGACAAGAGGGAGTAAGTGGTATGTGAGTAGAGAAGAGTATCCAGAAAAGACCTACCCACCGTTTTGTTCCGGGACTGGCTATGTTTTATCCACCGATGTTGCTAGTCAGATCTATAATGTTTCAGAGACTGTTTCGTTCATTAAACTGGAGGATGTATTCATAGGACTGTGCCTTGCCAAATTAAAAATTCGTCTGGAGGAGCTTCATTCAGAGCAGACATTTTTTCCAGAAAAGATTAGGTTCTCTGTTTCTCGCTTTAAGAAAATTGTGATGTGCCATGAAGTAGAACCATCTGAGCAGCTGAGCTACTGGAATCACTTAGTGACAGAAAATCACAGAGGAAGGCTCTAGCACCTTCCCTGCTTGAATTAAAAAAATGAAATGCTCTGCATTTACAGAGCTGCCCTTGACTCCAGCAAAACTCCCAATTAACTGTAGATCCATCACGTTAAAGACATTTTTAATGGTTACTTTAAACTCTATTTCTGCCCAAGAACGTGCAAACCTCTTTTGCTCCCATTCACTCCCACCTCTTTGCATCCCTTCTCTACATGTTGCAACTATTATTTTTACCTGAAAGTTGCAGGCCTGCAAACCTGCCCTCCAGATCTTGCTGTTACAGGACTGGGAACATTTCTGCAGTGCCAACCTAAAAGTGAAAGTACTTTTGTTCAGAGAAGAAAATTTGCACCATCTTCCTGGTCCCCTTTGGTAGATTACTGAATTTGCACCCATCTGTGCAGGCATTTGAGAACAGGTAGCTGTCAGGATGTTCCCCTGCTGGCATAGGGAACTGCAGCCCTGCCCTTGCAGCCAGCTCTGTGTGGGCAGAACTGCGTACTGGCACAGATCCCTCCATCAGTCTACACAAATTTTTTTGCAGAGATGGAAGAATTTGCCCGTGCAGCACTCTTGGGACAACCTTTGGTACTGCAGGTCACCTGGTGAGTGTGTGAGGCTGCTGAGACTGTTTCCCTATATGTGTCTCCTGCTGAAAATGATATGTGGTAGAGCCAGATCCATGCTCAGTGGAGAGTGTCCTGGTCTTTCTTCTGAAATAGACTCCAGAGACATCTTTTACATTTGTGCCTCACTTTGATTGTTTGCAAGCTGCTGTAAATGGTTTGCCAAGGCTAAACGAGAGTCACTTACAGTGAGCTAAACAGTACATCTGATTTAGACATTTTTCCCTATGAGGAACTGGGTGTGTAAGGGAGAAGGCAGGAGGATTTTTCTCTTTTAAACAAGACCTAGTGGGAAAATATACCCAAGTAATCATTCAAGCTCGGAGCCTCCTTTCTTATTTCATTACCAAGGAAAGACTCATGAAATCACTAGGATGTTTGTAGGTTTCAGAGATAAGGAATTGAGTCTTTAGAGTAGATGCTGTTAAAAATACATTTGGGCTATGGGGGGGGGGAGAAAGGAGTTCATAAAACCATGCCTTATGCAATACTCCTATTTCATTTACTTTCACACAAAGAAAAGGCCAGTTTTATCAGCCAAGAAGTATTGAATGCCTATACTACGTGTGAAATCTATTTTTCAGAGAGCAGCAAAAGTGGGGCTGCTCCCTAGGGGAAGACAAGCCAGGAGCTGAGGGGATCCAACGGCTGGGAGGGCTCAGCCCCAGACACTCATGCAAGGGAGCAGTTCAGACGGACAGATAGTGGCCATGTCCAACCAAGAGTCCCGATCATAAGGCAGTATCATGGTGATGAGGTAGGTTTGAGGTCAAGCCAGCGATGGCCGGGCCCTGGTGATGACAGGTGGGGGTCAGGATCAGGCCCAGTGAGGGGACCCAGGGCCAGACACTGCACTGAGATAGCAGGGCAGGGCTTTGGGGATGGGGATGTATACTGAATGTGGTAAAAACCATGGAGGAAAGACAGGGAAAGATATTTTATTACTTTGGGGTTATTTGTTTTTTTATGATTTCTTTTCTTTTTATTGAAGTTTGTGAGGACTGTCCAACGGTCTCTTTTTACTTGCCTGTGTCTGAAGAGCAGGATAAATATTTTCAGCAGGAATACGCCTTATCCTGAAAAGTGTTTAATAATGGTAATAATATATTATTTATTTTCTTCTGATGTAGAGTAACCTGAGCTCATGCACTTATTTTTGAACAACTGATGATGAAAGAAATGTTTGTTTACTTGGTAGAATAAGTTTCCCATTCAGAAAATAGCTGCATATGTGGTGTTTGCAGGGATACGGCTGTCCAGGTGGTCGGGTGGGTAACCAAGGATGTGTTTGCCTTTCCCTAGCGCATACCCTGTGCCAGGGGGTGGGCAGCCCAGCTCTGGGTTGAACAGCATCTTTCTGCCTCCCATGCAGGTGTATCTGCCCTCGGACTCAAAGCCCTGCTGTAGCACATCTGCTTTTGCCGCTGCTTTCGGTAGGTGCAACAGGTCAGACTGATAAAGCCTAGCAACAGCATTTTAATCGCTATTCTTTCCATGTAACCTGCAGAAATGTCTTTTTGCCATTCATTGCTATTGTACCCAAGGTGCAAGCTGGCTATTGCTTTAATTGATGGAAAGATGTTGAGCATAAAGGAATGCCTCCTGGCCTCTTCTAGCTCCCTTTTTTGTGGGGTAGAGGGTCTCTGAGCTGGGACAGCATAATGCAGTGCAATGTTCATCCTCACTTCTTCTTGTTCTGAGAGAAATAATCCTGCAGTCCCTTGTGGGTCTCACTTCCACCTCTGTGCCTGATGCCAACCTTATCTCAGCTGGCAGGACCAGTCCAGCTGTGCAGTACCAAGGATCCTGTGTCTCAGCAGAATAGCTATTCTTTTACGTACAGATGTGTTGACTTGTTCACCTCCACTAGGTGTTGAAATCCAAGAAGTATTGTGGCACGTGGCTCCTGGGATGGTGCAGCTGCTGGTCTTCTGTCAGGCTTCGTGGCCAAACGGTAAAGTCTCCCATTAGGAAACAGTATTTTGGGTTGCTTCCCTGAACAGTGGCTGCTTGTGAGTGGCACTAAAATATGTCTTACCTGAGCAGTTTGTAGCTTTGTATCATTATAAAAAAAGTTACCCTTGAGGGGCAAGTTCTGCTAGACTTCCTGACTGTGGCTTTTATTTTAGGTCAAGAGTGTTCCTAATTACTTGAATACACCTACTGACTGGGAAGGTGGTGCTATTCTTTCTTAATCACATTTGTAGATGCTACTACTATATTTTTGGGGCTAAATTCACAGCTACCATGGAATTGGGAATAAGTTCTTCAGGCATGTTTTAAGAAACCATCCCATTCTGGATACTGTTTCCAGGGAGTCTACTTGTAACTTCAAGTAGCTCATGCAAGATGCCTCTCTTTATTACTGTATTTGAAATATTTTGTCCCCACTGAATATCTGTTGTTAAGCGTCTAATGGCCTGCCTATCATCTGAAGCATTTGGCTTATCACTGCTAAATCTCTGATGAGGAGGAAATAAGTACAGCTTGAAATGTTATGGATTCAGATAGACTGTTCCTCTCCTTTTTGCAAATTAGCTTCCCAAGTGAATGCTTTAGCTTGCTGCACATTATTTTCCTCAACATATGATTTTCTTTGTGCTCACATGAATTAGAAATTGATTTCATAATTCTCTCCATTCAGTAGGCTGCTTTGAATAAGAATATAGTAAATGAATAATTAATTACTTAAAATATAAAGTTATCCTGCTGGAAAAGGTGATTTAAGAGAAGTAGATGATTGCATGTAAGGCAAATTCATTTATTTAAACAAAGACACTGTGCTAATCAGTTCATATGTATCAGCTAAATGAAATTAGCTTTTGCAGCTTAGGCCTCAGATCATGACTTTTAACACAATCAAAAGATATTAGTGGCCTTTTGCCAAATTACATGTATTTTTGTACAAAAGACCATCACAAAAAGATTGGAAATATAACTACAACTGTAAACACAATACTGCAGTGTACATATACTTATTTTTAAAATTTTGTATAGGCTAATAAAAGAATTTAGGTCATTTTGGGGCAGTTTATCTGTAAAAGTAGTGCACTATCCTACATTTTTATGCTTTCTAGGTCAGATGATCATTATATCAGTTTTTTATGAATAGCTTTGAAAAGTTACTCTGAAAAGTTACTCCATTGCTTCTCATTTAGTAGGAAGGAGTGTAAAAATCAGCAGAGCTGATAGTGTCTTAGAGCTGGTTAGAGTTGTGCGTTTCAGCATACTCCTTCTTCCAACACAAGGTCAGTTTTTGAGTATAGAAAAATGAATGCATTTTTCACAACTCTAACTCATCAACTAATACATTCTTAGTTTAGGTTAGGATTTTCAAAAATGTCCATGAAGGATTTGGTCACACATCTCATCTGGTTCGGTATTACTGAGGAGGTATAACCCTTCTAGGCACTTTCAAGAATATAGATTTTTGTAACGAAACATTTGCCTTATGTAAAAGCTGAATGGAACACAAGGGCTAACTGTCTGCAATGGATCTGTCAGGAATGCTGCTCTTCTTGGATTTTTGCGGGTTACTATATAATGTAAATATAAAATGCGTGACAATATTTGCATTATTTGCATAGAACATGAGAATGTTGAGCTAGCTATTCAATGTATGATATTTTAGTAAAGTATTTTGTTACCACAGTTTTGTGTGCTCACTTATCTTTTTGGTTGTGAAGGTGTTAACATTATGGGATGTAGGCAAGTTAGGAGGCTTGCTCTTTTTCCAGTTAAAATGAATAGAATCATAGAATCATTTAGGCTGGAAAAGATCTTTAAGATTATTGAGTGCAACCTCAAACCTAACACTGTCAAGTCCACCACTAAACCATGTCCCTAAGTGCCATGTGTGCACATCTTTTAAATATGTCCAGGGATGGTGACTCAGCCACTTCCCTGGACAACCTGTTTCAGTGCTTGACAACACTTTTGGTGAAGAAATTTTTCCTAATATCCAACCTAAACCTCCCCTGGTGCAACTTGAGGCCATTTCTTCTCATCCTATCACTCATTACTTGGGAAAAGAGACCGATACCTACCTTGCTACAACCTCCTTTCAGGTAGTTGTAGAGAGCGATAAGGTCTCCCCTCAGCCTCCTTTTCTCCAGGCTAAACAACCCCTGTTCCCTCAGCCGCTCCTCATAACACTTGTTCTCTAGACCCTTCACCAGCTTTGTTACTCTTCTTTGGACACACTCCAGCACCTCAGTGTCTTTCTTGTAGCGAGGGGCCTGAAACTGAACACAGTATTCAAGATGCAGCCTCACCAGTGCTGAGTACAGAGGGACAATCACTTTCCTAGTCCTCCTGGCCACACTATTTCTGATAAAAGCCAGGATGCCGTTCGCCTTCTTGGCCACCTGGGCACACTGCCGGCCCATATGCAGCAGGCTGTTGACCAACACCCCCAGGTCCTTTTCTGCCAGGCAGCTTTCCAGCCACTCTTCCCCAAACTTGTAGCATTGCATGGGGTTGTTGTGACTCAAATGCAGGACCTGGGACTTAGCCTTGTTGAATCTGAATCTGAACCAGTTGAATTTTCTCCCCTTCTCTAAAATGCCTTAGTATGTGCATCCTAAAATGACTGGTTGGTTCCTCTTCCTAAAGCAAATATTAATTCCCATATAAAAGAAAGGGATTAGGAATGGGAGTGCTTTCCCAAGTATTAAGCATGCGATCTTGACACATTAGTCACTCTTGCCATTAACGGTCTACACATGGTACACCTTTAAGTCAAAGGCACCTTACAACAAAACCTTATAAACAGGCTGTGATCTGAATTCAGATCTCTTTTTCCAAATGACAACAGTGTCAAGTGCAAGATTGCTAAAACCATAACAAGGGAATTGATAAAAGACAATTTTTAACCACAGTTGATACCTTTTGGAAGATCAAGATCCAACCTGAAATGGTTTTGCCTGTGTCACCATAGCCAGCACGATTTGACTGTGGCTGACTGGCATGCTCCTTGGGACCTGGAAGCACAGTGCTGTTGCCCTATCACTGAAAAGCGAAATGTCAAATAACTGAAGGCCGTCAGATTGTTTGCCAGATACAAGCAGTTATGAACTAAAAACTGTAACTAGAAAAGGTCTCCCTTACTACCTTTATATTTTACCGTTTTTCCTTGCTTAACTTTCTGCTGTATTTTGCTTGTTTGTTTGTAGCTGGACTTAAATTCATTAGTTCATTCCATCAATATAATTCCAGAAGTATCTATAAATATTATCACACTGGATAGAGGAAACCATCTGAGTCACAGGACTTAGATATATGCAGTACATAGAAGATCCAGCCTGAAAAAACAAACTTGAATTTGCACATGTTCTGGCTGAGCACATAGAGATTTTTTCAAAGCCCCGTAATATAGTGGTTTTAAGGCTATCCTAAAAAGTTCACTCAAGTACATTTTCACTGAAAAATGTAATTGGACAATTTCAATGGTTGAGAAATAACCTTGTTGTTGCCTTATGTTTCACATATTGAAAAATGCATTATTTTTGTGGGGAAAAAAAATCCAAGTACCTTCTTAAAATCTCTGCAACTGAACCATGTACACAACATCCCTTGCGTTCTGCTACTGACCTAACCTGACCTCATTCAATTTATGACTTTGGGTGCCGGGATAGAGGCCTGTGTAATCAGTTTCCTATTCTTTTGTCACCAAAAGCTCTTAGAAATCACAGACGCCCTTACACTTACAAACCGTCAGCATACAGCTGTAGGCACAGAATGTCATAAATTAGTTATGTGGTGTGATTTACACCTCCAGCTTGTAGATCTTCCAGGCAGCTCTTTTCCCTTCATGTTTAATTTAATTGTTATTGCTGGAACAGCAGTTGTAAGTAAATGTTTGACTCCAGTACATGAAGGAACCTGCAGCTTTTACATGTGCTTCTGCTAGTAAAGGTTCAATGAGGGAACGAAAAAGAAGAGGGAGCTGAGCTGTGAGGCAGTAGTGGGAGTGAGCTGCAGTGTGAGTAACGCAGCTTGCTCCTGCTGGCGATGAGGAGGCAGCAGAATAGCAGCACTTGTTGCTGGCGGGGAGAGCTTGCTGCTGAGGGCAAGGGTGTGCAATGCACCTCTGTACTCACTCACCTCCCCAGTCCATTTTGGGGATCCCATCCCCTTATGCTGAGGCCAAACCCTGCATGCCTTGCAGGTATAACTCAAGTGGCAGGAGGTTTGCTGCCGGAGGACACTGTAACTGAGAGGTACTGCCTTCTCCAACTTTGCTGAAAAAGGTGCTGCATGGGATAGGGGAGGAAAGGGGACTAGAAACTTTACCCTATTAACAGGTCAGTCTTTACTACATTCTTGATCTCTTTCAGTACTCGGAACACTACCAGTTCCCTAAGCTTTTAGGGAATCTTATTTTATATACAAATGTTGCAAAGGAAATAGCCGAATATCAAAGTAAAGTTGACTGCTCCTCTATAAGAGAAAGCCAAAATACAGTGGTGATCACAAGCACTTCCATTACTCCACCACATAAAGAGAAATTGAGTATCTGAAACCTTCTCTGCCAGGGACTTATGTTCTCTTACTGCAAAAGGGCAGCTTTCAGTCACAGACTCGGCATCACAGGTACAGTGCACAGGAGACATTTATTTCTAAGAAAAAAATCCTGCCATTTCTACTTGGTGATCTTAAATGAATGCCCAAAGGGAGCAGTAACATGTCAGTCATAAGGATGTATTTCATGAAAATGCAAAAAAGACACAGCTCTTCCAATATAATGCCTACTTTTATGGTGATAATCTGCACTCTCATCATTGCAGTGTCAGTTTGGATCACGCCTGCAGGTCACTTAGGGAATACTCATTAATATTCTATTTTCAGAGGTATTAACATTTCTCATAACTGGCAGCCTTGCAAAATCATCAGGAAAGAAAGAAAAGGGGTATAGTTTCATAGTCCCATGGTAGTTTTCCTGATATTGTCAGGGAAGTCCTGTGGGATTTGGAGCCCTGGGCATAGTGCTTGTGTGTGCATATCACTGAAAAGGCCTGTGCACTGTTCATCTGACATGTCCAGAGCTGGACTTAGCGTGCACTGACAAATAGGTGTTGAGCGCACCAGTTTTAAAGGAACTCTAGATAGATTTGCACTTTGTCTGAACTCCTTGAAGAATCCGGCTGTACATATAAAGCTCAGGAGGGAGTCTAAAATCATGACCCTAAGCAACAATGAAAAATGTAATAGTGACTATAATGAGCGTAGAGAATGATGTTTGCATTTTCTTGGCACACTATTGTACATTGAAAAGTTCCTTAGAATAAACTGAACGATAACCAGAGCAATTAAGCCAACTGTTTGGACCAGTGACAAAACATTTCTAAAGCTAAAGAAAATGTTGCCAAGGGAACTGATATATGAGAGAGCACTAAAAATTTCCTTCTTAGAAGTACACTTCTAACAGCACCAAAGCTACATCTCCTTTCATTCTGTGATAAACTTTCTTACTTGTTGTTGTTGCCTGGACTCCATGATGAATGCCTTCATCTGCATTCCCTGAATTATGACATTTTTATTTTACCAGCTACAACTCATCACTGATTTCAGTGCTGGAGAGGAAGGATGCACCTGCCAAAGGGGAAACATGGAATGCAGTTCAGGAGTGCTAGCAGGAAAGTACTGGAGAACTACATTCTAGTTGTGCAGATTTGTTAATGCCAAATAAAAGCTGCAAGGATATTCACACAAATAAAGTGTTTAATCCTGTGGCCTCCTGTGTATGAAAGTCTGGAAGATTATATCCAAAGCTTTCCTCGTTAAGGGCCCACAGCAATTCTTCACTGGGTTACAGCTTTATAATAACCAGCAAGAGGACACTGAAGAAAAAAATCTGAACAAAAAAAAATCAGATGAGCTATATTGGTGTTATGAGGTTTTTGAGGATTTACCCAGGCCTCAATTCACTATAGCATCACTTCATGAATCTTTAGGTCAAGGCAAAGATGACCTACATTCCTAGGAAGGAGATAAAACAGGATTCCTCAGGTCACCATGAAATATCTGTTGGTGGGACTGGTCTCAGCTAACTTTTGCAGCCTAAACCAGCATGTCCAGTCCAACCCAGTCTTTCAGACTACTCTGTAGTCAAAATAATGAGGCAGGCCTAACCAAAGGGTGACATATCTCGTCTGCCTTAGACCCTTGTATAAGGATAGGTGATGCATCATCTGGTAGTGCTTTTATATCTTTAATGACTACAGAAAAAATGCTTGATAAATAGTTTAGGATAGATGCCTGTGCCTTAGCTGGCTAGCAGTAACTGAGGAGGAGGTCCTGAATGCTGTGTATGGTCACTTGTATTCATAAGGATTGCAGCTCCTCTGGAAGTGCCCCCAGAGCCCCACTTTGTCAGCTATTCAATGGGGATGTCACAGGATACCATCCGTATCTTTCACATAATTAATGTATCTGCCAAGTAATTCTTTTTTGTTCACTCAGCAAAAAATTTTTTACAAACTGAGGTTTCTTTTAAAATATGGAGACAAACATTACACTATAGTTTGTGCAACAGAGGGACATGTGGGGTATCCTAATTTTTCACCTAAATATATATGTAGTAGACAGCAAAGATCCCAGCTTGCACTGAGTCTTCACTGTGCTTGATGTTGAAAGCAGAAATGGGTCTCTGGAGTTCTCATACCCTACAAAGTGGAAATAAGATGGGGGAAAATGCATCTCAACAGTCACATAGGTAATAGAAAGAGGAAATGGCACAATCTTGTTATTTCTAGAGCTTTTCCTCTAGTGCATTTGGGTCCTGATTAAGGAGAAATGTGAATCAAAGCTTAAAACTGTGATGAGTCTTCAATATATTAACAGGTTAATGAAAAGATTTTAAAACTAAAGCTTGTGAGAGAGGGATCTGTGTATCTTACTTGACTTCTATGGCTAGCACTAATAAAATCTGTTTTGAATGAGAAACATGCTTTTCAGAGCACCAAATATTTTGGCAAACAGTAGAGGAAAGGTGTAAGAGCACAGAAAGAGGAAAAAAAAGGAGGCAGAGTTGGAGAAGTTATGGCTTAGCATCTCTTTGGCCTGATTTGCTACTAGAGAGAAGTGTCCTGTAGGCCTCAAGATAGACACAGCTAATTCAGTCACTAGGGCAGCTTGTCTCCTACCTTAGTCTTTTCTAGATGTTTCAATTCTCCTGTTCTTCACTAGAGAAAATAACATTTATTTTTTAAGAGGGAGCCATTTCTCAAAGCCTTTGTAATGTTCAAAACCCTTTTCAAGCCAGTTTCAATGGGAAAATGAAGAATTTTATTCCTGTTTCTAGCAATAACCTCAAATCAGCTTTAATGTTGTATTTGTAAGTGCCTCTTCCATGTTATTTTAATGCTCACATCCTCTGATTATATTTTCTTTGACTCAGCTAAATAAGCTAAGATGCAGCATGGAAGTGTAGGGACTGGTGATTTCCCCTGCTGTGTTCTTGCTCATTAGAAGTAATTTACAAATGAAGGTGTTGAAATGCTCTTCATTTTCCATCATGACAATTTGTCCAGTTTTCCTGTGAGAAAAAAAATTACACTTATGGCCCCAATGACAATGACAGAAGGCTTCTCGAAGTGACTCTCAGAAAGTCCATTTCACTTAGAGCTTCTTGCGTGGGTTTGCACAGCAAGCTGTATAGACACATGTTTCAGACTAACACACCCTGGAACAAAAAATGTTGAGGGTTGCTCCAGCAGTTTACACAGTCCACACACCATACAGAAGAAATAGTATGGTGCACAAAAAAGAGTTTGGAAGGGTTGGGGGAAAAAAACCCAGGCAAAAATCCTCCTACTCACAGGCAGAAGAAAAAGGAAGAATTGGAAAGAAGTGTCTAGAGAAACTGGAGTGGGAGTTAGGAATCTGCCTGGTATGCAGGCTGATGATTCACAAAATGATTTTCCATTTGCATCAGACTGGCAAACTTAGGACCTGGTCTTTCACTCATGAGCATGGATAGTCTTGTATGTGCACGATGTTCTCAGCAGTTGCGGATTCGGACACTTTACCATGCTGTGTAATGTCTTATCCCACGCACATCCTAACCAGTGCCAATGGTTGTATTCATCACGATATCACAGTTCATTAGGAAAGTCAAAGTACGGAAGGAACTAACAAGGGCAGTGAGAAATACTTAATAAAATATTAATACATGTGTTTGTTGCCTAAGCAGCCTCAGGGAAAACAAAGGACATTTGAATCCAGTCACTGTGCACCAGATTCACCCAGAAGGATTTCAGCCTGATGAGGCCAAGCCAGCAAGTATGTGGGAGGAGGTGACAGGTGCTCTCCTGATGACTGCTACTGGGGTCAGATCCAGAGCAGGACATAAACACAGTGGATGCTCTAGGCTACAATGCACCCAGCTCCCAACCAGTCCTCTCTACATTGAGGAGATGGGAAAGAAATGCCTGCAATGGGGGCCAGCAGAGTGGTGTATGCATCTTTATGTGAGTACACATTTAAGGACATGGCTAATCTCCAGACCATGACAGACCTCAGTGTGGTAAAGAGAGAGCTGATCAGCCTGTGATTTACTAGTGTTATAATGACAGCTGTGGCACAGGTGCAGCAACATGACATCCAAATGGACCTTGATAAGCTTGAGGACTGGGCCAACAGAAACATCATGAAATCCAGCGTGGAGAAGCACAAAGTTCTGCACATCAGGTGCAACAGCCTTGAGGTATAGCCTGCAGTGGTACCACCTAAGTGACAGTGGATAGAAAATTTGATGAAGAGAGCTGGGTGAAATGAACACCAGGGTAAACACAAACCAACAATGCCCTCTCACCATAAATATGGCAAACCATGTACTAGGCCACATTCAGAGAAGCGTTGCCAGCAAATTCAGAGAAACTATTATTCTCCTCTACTACACACATCTGGAAATCTCTGTGCAGTTTTGTGCCCCTCAGTTCAAGTAGCATGTAAAGAAGCTAAAGAGGGTCTAGTGGCAAGACATGAAGTGGACAAGGGTCTAAGAGCACAGCACTGGTGAGGAGATGCTGAGGGAGCAAGGCTTTAGTCAGGCAGAGAAGAGGTTAAGGGGTGATCTAATACCAGCTTAAATCTACCTGAAGAGCAATTACAAAGATGACAGAGCCAATCTCTTCTCAGTAGTGCCAAATGATAGTTTTTTTAAGAGTTTTAAAACCAGCTATTATCCTTTCCAAAGCACTTTTACAAAGCGTTATCTTTATTAAATCAAGGTGGAAATCCAGTCAATCCATTTTAACTTTCTGCACTTTTCCTACTTAGGCAACTAGAGATGGAATCTGCTCATTAGATGTTTTCCCTTTTCTTCCCCTAGCTTTATTTGGATGGAAATCAAACTACACATAGTAGGTATTTCAAGAATACTGTTACAAAATTAGGGCTGTTGGTTGAACAAGAGTGAGATTTTAGACTTAAAAAAAAAGAGGTGTTTGGAAAAGCAAGGAAGCAAAAAGAAAAAATTATAACTAGTCAAAAAACTTCCTGCAGGTTCCATAGCTTTTTTTTTTTTTTTTTTTTTTTTAACAAGTAAGGGTGATATTTTTCCTAATAAAGCACAGTTTTTGAAATTTAATTTTGGAAATTGATCCAAATTCTCAAAACCAACTGTTTCTCTTCCCTTTGCTGAACTGAACCTTTTCATTTTGAGTCAGTGTGGCATTAATTTCTACTTGCTAGAACTGTTACCATGCTTAGTAGGAAATACAGTTCAGGAAAGTTGTATGTCCCTTCTTTATGATTTAAGCTTCCCAGGAGATGGACTCATCATAAAAATCTCCTGATGTGTCACATCAGTTCAAGTCACTGACCAATGATGGTGTGATGCAAAGGATGCTGTTCAGCTCTAAGAGGAAAACGAAGGCTGCAGCCATCGAAAGAGCATCTCTCATGAGGCAGCATGGCAGCTTTGGTGAACACACGCAACTGTCAAAGAAGCAGGAAAAGGTGTGATTTAACTGAGCAAACAAACACAAAATATTTCAGAATTAAATGAAATGTTTTAACGAACGTTTTTTTTGACATAGCACAAAAAATTCCCCAAAATAAAAACTGAAAGGGACATGAAAATAAAAAAGGAAAAAAAAAAAATCTCTTGGAGCCTGTATTTTCCATTGAAAAATGGAAACCCAACTCAGTTTTCTCACCAGCTGCTTGTAACTTTGCACTTCACAGCAAGAGCCCATTTTGCTGGGGCCCCGAGGGCACCAGCCGGCCTGACCCTCCCTTGGCAGTCCCCCCGGGGCTCTCCGACCCTGCCCATGGCCCAGGGCAGCACGTCAGCCCCCCAGGGCCATCACTCCCTGCCCCAGTGAACACTGCAGCCTGCACCATGCCTACGTCTGGCCCCGTTCCCCGGGTGGGCCCTTTGGCGCCATGTTGTGGCCTTGTCTCCAGCCCTGGCCCTGGCCCCGGCCCCATCTCCTTCAGTTCCTGACTGAACCTCCTGGATGTAGCCTGGCTCTGGCTCACCCCCTCACCCTGTCAGGGGCTGCCGACGGACCCCGACACTCCCGGCTGTGGGTGACAGCACCCGCTGGTGAGGGCACAGCAGGTGCAGAGCCCACAGGCGGGCGCTTCTGCTCTCTGCCATGTCACCAGCAGCTCTGTAATGGCGGGACGAGCTCCAGCCTCAATGCAGGGCACCAGCACACTCACCTGCGCAGTTATAAACCGGGGAAAATAAACCCCACGCTTCCCACTGTGCCCCGTGTACCGTCCCAGCAAGGCGGCGTGGCCGTCCTCCGCCGAGATGTCAGGCGGCAGCGCCCATCCAGCTTGGCGGGTTGGGACGGCCTAAAGTTTGCTCCTGTGTGTGTGTGTGTGTGTGTGCGCGCCATCGGCTGTGCCTTACTTCCTCCTGCAGGACCGGTTAAATATTAACACAGCGATACACGTATTTGGGCGGGGGGGAAGGGGAGAGGCAATCCTTACCTCACCGTATCGCAGGGACAGTGTCAGGGAGGGCGCCTGCCCTGGGGCCCGGCAGCTGAGAGGCGGCAGAGGTCGGTGCTCCTTCCCCGCGGCGCCTCGGGCGGCCGCCCTGCCGCCTAAGGGAGGTTTCCCCCCGGGCGAGGAGGTGAGGGCTGGCCCGGGGCCCCTCGCTTGGAACGCCGCTGGCCTCATCCTGCGTTCCCCAGGTGCAGGGTGCGAGCGCGGCTCGTCGTCAAAGGGAAAGCGGTCAGAGACACCCTCTCGGCGCCCGGGGAAGCAATCCAGGTAACCCCTCCGGAGCCATTATTCACTGAAAGATAATTTAACCTTCTCCCCTGCTCCTGCCACAGCAGGGAAGCCAGCCCTGGGCCTGTGGCAGTGGGGTGAGGAGGGGCGTTCGGCAACACCCATCTTGTGCTGTGCTCCCCGGTCTTCAGGGCGGGTGTGCCACGCATCACAGGGTGCACAAAGCATCCGAGGCTCGCTCTGTGCCAGGCCGGATCCGGCTGCCACTCCTTTACGGTGATATTATGGATATAATCCCCTTGCCTCCGGCGTGGATATGGGAGGGAATAGGCTCAGAGCCATGCACAGCAGCGCTGACAATGCGAGTCACCCTGGTCACCTGCGGAGAAGGTAAAAAGCAGTTTAGGCCAAACCCCAGGTATTTAATTAATCGTCAGCCCAAATATCCTGTTTCATCTGGGGATCGGGTAATATTTGCTTTCCTTTCCCCTTTGAAAGTCCGATTTGAAACAAAGCAAAACAAAACTTTATAGATCCCTTCATTTCCCTTCTCACTTTACTTCACCCCAAGTTGTTTACTGATTTTGGCCTGAATTTAGGCATAAGATTCTAGCAAGTTTATTCTTCTCCATGAAACTTTGCTCAGCTCAGCTTGTGTTGGCGCAGACGGATTTGTAAGTGGAGGTATGAAGGCTGCTGCCCAGGCTGGCAGGGTGCTCTCCAGACCTATAGATCCTGCGTGGGATCATAGCTTCCTGAAAAAAGACACAGCACCGACTTTTGGATTTGTTTCGTGGTGCTTTACTTGGGCCATTTCACTTCATATGACAGATAATACTAACTCTTAAAAAATACTGATGGGTTTGTGTACATGCTGAGTGACAGAGCAAAGAGAAATCCCTCCAAGCCATCCATGGTGACCCTCCTGTCGCAGCTTCCCGCTGGGGACTCCTCCACATATGAAACATGGAAGTGAGAAAAGAGCAAAACCTTTGAAAATGCACTGGGCAAACCCAAACCAGCCTACAAACTAGTCCTCCTCCCAACACGCAGGTGAAGAAATCAGCCCACAGGTTTGGCTAAAATGATGATTAGTTGACAGGGCTGTCCCTTAAGTTTGCAAGGTAAACTGAAAACGTGCAAAATGGGAAAATGCGGAGCAAACTGCCCACTCAGCTGGTTAGGTCACAACTGGTGCAGTAAACTCAGTGAGACCCCCTGCTTAATGTGCCGAGCAGTGAACAGAGCTCTGGTATAGCTTGATGCTGCAGGTGACCATGTTTGGAAAGACAGCAAAAATGTTTTTTGTTGGTTGCAGTGGTGCGGCGATCAGGGAAGGTCTGGACATGGGACATTCCTGCTACACGGGCACTCCATGAGAGGCCCTGCCACCCACTCCTGTGCCATCCCGCCACTGCTGTTTTCACAAAAGCCTTGCTGGGAATTAATGCAGGGTCTTCGCACAAAACTGCAAAATGAACAGCTGGGCCAGGGCTTTTATGTTTTGTGCCTTGGAGTGGTTTTGGTTTTAGCAAAAGTGTGGTTAAAAAAGTATGGTTGTTACAGGAAACTCAAGGTGTCTCTGTGGTGATACTAATATTTATGCATTGCACAGAGCTGCCACAATGAACACCCCTGAAAACAAAACCACTTTCCTGACAACAAATTTGGGCTGGCCACAGAACCACATCCTCTGGCCCGTGTCCCTTTCATTAAGGCAAGCTTCAATTTCCCAGCTGATAAGTTAGTAAACCAAGCAGCACAGTCAAGCTCTCTCCCACATATTTTGAGGGGGAGGAGAATAATATCACACAAGTGAATCACAAACACTGGAAAAGCAGAAAATGCAGAAGGTGATGGCTCCCACCCAAGCTCTGTATTTTAGCTCTGACCATGGTGGAGAGCTGGTGGTGTTTTATTTCAAGGTGTAAGAGACACTCTTAAGTTCAGAGAAATAATTCTGGGGACCCACTTTACACTAGCAGCCTTTCTGAACGCTCAGTCTGGGGAGCTGGGAAGAGACTTGGTGTTTCTCATCCTTGCCCCAAGGCAGGTGCAATGGAGAGCCCAGGGTGGCAGGAGCTGTTGCTCCTGGCTGGGGTGGCCCCTGCGTGGCAAGGGCCTGACGGGACTGCCACAGAAATGATGGTACCAGGCTTTCACTGGAAATGTATGAATAGGAATCCTAGTTTTGGAGTAAAGCACACAGAAAAACATGAAACCAAACTTTTTGGATGTAGCGGCACATTGGGATATATTCCCACTTCCTCTCCCGAAGGCTGCCTGGTGCAGGAGGCATCAGTTTCCCAAGGGGGTTGTGGGGGGAACAAACCCTCCGAATGGAGGTCTGTGCCCCTCCAACCCCAGGGAAGCAGCTGGCGCCCTGCACAGTTGCCCTGCATGACAGTAAGTGATGGAGCACAGGGTTCATTAGTCTGCCAGGACGCTGCCGGCGGCATGGACAGCGCTCCCAAAATACACATGCAATTGCAAGAAGCTTAGAGAATTATTTTTCCCAGCTGCTCACAATTAACTTTAATGATGCAGATGGAGCTCCCCTGACACAGTCAATCCTGAAGCAGTAGTGTTGTAATAGCCAGGAGGGACTAAGGGAGCAAGAGATGCAAGGTCCGTAGGGGGAGGTTTCTCTGCCGAAGAAAGCTCCTCTACTTCTTTTGAAACAGTTGTTTTGAAAAAAGGTACTCCTTTCCTTCCAAACCCTCTCTCATTTAATCTTCTCTCCTTGTTGGTAATACAGGTCACAAAAAGTCACATTTTATCACAAGACGCAAAGCAGCAGCTCACTACCGAGTTTCTCGATAAGTTCTGTCCTTCAGCTTCTGCTCAAGTATGCAGTGACCGCTGGTGGCTTTCTGCCTTAGGGACCCGGGGAGAATGCTCCAATGGAGAGGTTCCAGAAGCTCATTTTAATTCCTCTCATCTTAACTCTCTCCCTACCAGGTAGGACACATTCATAACCCGTGAAATGAGCCAGTGTGGACAAAATGAACTAATTTTAAAGTGTGAACTAATTTTAAAGCTGTGTAAATGACAGTTACTGGTGATATCAGATCGAACAGTTGGTCGCGGAGGGGGATTATTTAAACTGTTTGAAGTGGTTAAGTTTGCATTTCAAGCCTGAATGGTCTGATGGCTTAGAGTGGGCTTCAGTATGCAGAAGTGAGCATGGATGGGGTTGGGGGGAGATGGGGAGGCTGCCCTCTCTCACTTCCAGTGAGCAGGGATGTCCCACTTATTTCTCCCTCTCCTCTCATTCATCCTCCTCCTGTCTGTTTGGGACTGCTTTTGAGGGGACATCTGTAGAGAGCTCAATATCAGCAGCTGATTTTGCTCCCAGAAATATGTGCAAATTATCATTTTGCTAGTTTGCCTCCAATTTATATTTCACATGCCTGAGTTTCAAAGTGAATTCAGATAAAAGATATCTTGGTGGCAGAGCTTTAAAGAAAATGTGAATATAAAGTGACTAGTTGGTTAATGGAGACAAGGCTGGTTTTTTTTTTCATTATAGTCTAGCTGGGGTTTTAACAGGCTCTGAAAGGAGGGAGCTGCAGCAGGATGAGAGGGAAGGTATTGTCATGGCTTAATAACAGGTGAAAGGAAACACAATGCAGGAATAAATGTTGAGTTTTCTGAGCAGAGTGGTGTTCCCGGTGGAGTTGCACAGGGATATGTGGTATTCAGGAAGCACTGTGAGGTGGCAGACTTTGCAGGTGGTGCAGAATTACTTAGGGCAGCCAAATCCAAAAAGAGACTAGGAAGATTTGCCAGAAAATGTCATGATGCCAAGTGAGTAAGTAATAAAGGAGCAGAAAACTTTTGATGCAAAGAATCACTTAACTGAAGATGTCTAGTGGAGTAAGAGAGTAGATAACTTGGAAAAAGAGTAAATTGCTGAAAAAGAGAGAAAGTTTCACTGCTTAGTGTCTTCAGCGAGGGAAATAAAATGAAACCTGGCATTATATAAGTCCGCAGACAGCTTATATCTTAAATAATGGATGTTTTGTTAGCCTTTCCATTTCAAAAATGACATCGTATATCTGAGAAAGGTGTAAAGTGTGACAGAAGTGATCAAAGGTATGAGGAGGTCTTCATTAGATTGGGATATTTTACTGCTTGTGAAAATGAAGAAATAGCAAACATTTATTAAAACAATTAATTATATGGAGGTGAATAGTGAAATGGTTATTCACAATTTCTAATAACAAAAAGAGCTAGTGGCAACCAGCAGAACTATCAGAAAGAGGATTTAAGGCAAACCAAAGAACGTACTTTTCCTCACAGTACGTAATTGAATAGTAAAGCTCATGGTCACTGGATATGGGGAATACCAAATTATAAATAGGCTGAAAAAAGCTAGAAACAAATATCGTGGAGGGTAGATCCATAGGTGCAGATGCAATCATTGGCTCAGGAAATCCCTAGGTCTCCTATTTATGGACACAGATGTTATAACAAGAAAGCCTCAATTTTTATTTGTTCTGCTTCTTGCACTGTCTTCCTAAGCATCCAGAGCAGAGTACTACGTGTTTTAGAGGATTGCTATTACCCTTCACTAGTGCTTTTAGTTCAAGCATGCCTTCAATGGGTGTTTTATTGCCCCACCTGGAAGCTGTACTGGGGTAGCAGGCATCGCCCACACTGTGCGGTGCAGCCGCAGGAGCGCACCCCAAAGCATAGAGAAAATTGTATTGCAGAAAGGCAAGTGTTGCTCTTGAAAGAAATATTGCTGGTCTTGGGGTGTCGGGAGTTGCAAGGCTGGGCAGTGTGGCTAGGCTGCCGAGATGGCTGCATGGCACAGCTGGTTTGAGCATCCCCCTGGGTGAGCACGGCATGCCCTCTGGCAGCGATAGCATTGCAGACCACAGGACCTCCATGCAGTCCCAGCCTGCTGCCAGCATATTGGTGGTGGTGCTGTGGTGGTCCCAGCCTGGGGACCCTCATCACTGGAGACAGGAGACAGCGCAGGAGGAGAGGCGTAGTCCAGCAGCAGAGCCAGGAGAGGCTGCAAGGGACAGCTGTCAAACGGTGAGTGAGAGAAGAGATGAGAAGGCACACTTGGGGGCTGTGGAGAGGTTTGTGTGCAGGTGGGTGGAAATATGTGTTGCTGAGTACGAGTAGACCAGTATTACTTGACAGAAACTTCCTATAAGCATTTAAAAAGTCTTGTTAACATAAGCAAACAAGCTAGTCCTTCTCTGCAGGCTTTGACAAGCTCTAATCTATTTTGGTTTTCAAAAAGCTCAGATGCAGGGTTGTTAGCTTTTGAAATAAACTTGAGATGTGCTGAAGAAAAATCTTACCAAATCCAAAACAATTTATTGCAGAGCTGTTGCTGGAGTGGTGAGCCAGCGATGAGGCAGGGAAGGCAGAAGACAAGGTGGAGTGAGCAAGAGACTAAAGAAAGAGTGAAAAGAAAAAGAAATTAAAACAGACTGAAAGGAAAAAAAAGTTGACATTCAAACAGAAATAGCAGAGAAGGAAGGGAGGAAGACAGAGACTAGATGTAAAAGCTGAAGCATGAAAGGCTGTGTTTATGGAAGGGCAATATGGGTATAGAGGGGGAGATTATTCTGAAATACAATAACGAGGCTGAAAAAAAAAGGAATCATTACAGCACGCCCATCCTTCACTGCAATGCATCCAAATAGGTCACTTATAAAAGAGGAAAGACAGAGTCAGCAGAGGAGATGAGGGAAGGAAAAGAAGGTAGCCACATCTCAATGCCCTTGTCGCTGAATCCTTCAGCATGTAAAAGTGGTCCTCTAGAGTTAGTTCAAGCGTGGAAGAAAAAACACTGGTGACAAAGGGCAAGGGTGGTTCTTTGGCAGATGATGTTCCCTCAGTGCAGGCATCATCCAGGGAATAAGATGCTTTTTTTTTTTTTCTTCAAAACCTGAAGTGATGTGACAGTGGCTTTGTGTGACAGAGGAGGAAATAAACAGCTTATGAAGGAGTTGGCGTATACTCTGCATGCTGTTGGGAAGGACTGAACAACTGAAATACCATAAATACTTAGCAGTTTAAGCAAACTTTCACCATTGGTGACTGCTTTATAAACATTTAGTGATGTGCCTCAAAGAAGGTGTCCTAACTCAGCTTTGTTCTTCAAAAGTTGGATAATGCAATACCATGAAGACAGCCTAACATTTCCCTATTGCAAAGATAATATTTGCCTGGGTGGGATTTTTTATTGGTTGTGTGTGGGGAAGCAGATGTTAAACCAGCTGTTAAGAGCTGAACACAAAATTCCTGTAAAGTGCAATGACAATCTAGCCTGAGGCCTTAATTTGTCTAAAAGCAACCATATGCAAGATATTTTTAAAGCAGTATGTAAGTGAAACTAGCACTAAAGTTTTCTCCTTAGTGCGAGAAGCAAGGTCCAGCAAAAGGATTTATAACACTGGCTTAAAGCGCTGGTAACTGGGTTTAGATCCCATTTCTGTCATGAATGTCCTCTTTGACCTTACACAAGCTACTTTATCAGTGTTTGTACATGAGTTGGACAATGGAACACCCTGTTGGTTCAGGACTCCACGTGCTATTGCAGGATTAAAAAAAAAAAAAAGCTAAAAGATAAAGAGGCAAAGTTAAAACCACCAAAAATGTTTTGGCAGCAGGTGGAGAAGGCTCATGAAGCTCCTTTTTCAGTGGGGTTTTACTGAGATCTAAATGGAGGCAAGGTTGAGCTACGTCCCACTCCTCAGTCCTTCTGCCACCCATAGTATCCCCATACAGGGCTTATGGACCTGTTCCATAGCTCACGGAAGTCAGTGAAAGACCATCTATTGCTCCAGCAGATATGATTGGTGGAAGAAGTAGATCCTACCATACCTATGGACTGATAAAAAATGATTATATTATCTTAGATAAATGAAAGAATAACTCATTCCTATCTGCTTATACTGTCCTGAGTGTCTGAAGAAAACAAAAGCAATATTAGCCATGTATTTTTAAAGCTGACGATCACTGATTATTCACATTTAGGTATAAATTTGAAGACTATAATGGAACTCAGACATGATCTCATAGCAAATGATTAATTAACAGCTAGGAGTGTACTGAAAGTCGCATCATTTATTCAGAGCCATGGCAAACCACGACTCCTTAAAAAAGTAAAGCATTTGCACAGGCATGGAAATAAATTAAAAATGCACAGAGATCAGTTTGCATTAAGAGGAGCAGTGTGGGTAAGTACTGCAGCTCCTGTTTCATGAGCAACTAAATGTATTTTGGTGTTAACTCTAAAGAAGTTTGTTCGTGGCTGTGTCTATCATCATGGTAGCTGTTTATGTCCACTTCAACCAGTCAGAAAGACTTCAAATAAAGCATAAAAATCCAAAATCTCAGCACATGAACATGTTATAGACATCATAGGTGTACAGGGAGTAGTATTGTAAAGCCTGGCTACAATACGAGTCAAGAAAGAACAGATAATTCAAAGACACGTTTGAGCTTAGGACAGTGTCTCAACCCTGGCAATATAAGTTATGAATAGAAATCATGACAACTGGATGTTGAATATCAGGGAAGAGGGCCATATTACATGACAAATGGACTCACTGGAATGTACTTCATCAGTCCACGTTCATTAGAAAACCCATAGCTCTGTAAATGATGCCATCCACAGACATGTGGCCAATCCCTAACATTCAGAAAGTGACAAATAGAAAAGAGAGGAAATGGCTTTTAGGCATTTTATTGGGTTAACTGTAAAGCCACTTACTAAGGTATGCACATAGATTTGATTGCTGAGTTTGTCTTCAAGTTGTTTCACATTTTAAAGCATTTCAGTTCACCTTTACAAGTCTGAAGACAGCTTTGAATAAATGCCACAGGAAAAAATGAGCCATCTAAGTTGAACAGAAATATGTTTTAATGTATCTTATCTGGCTTTATTAACTATCAGTGGTAGTGAAGTTTGCTTTTCATTTAATGTTTTATTGCTCACACACAGATATACTTTGGAGAATGAGGTGCATGGCAGAGGTAACATAACCCAGGAGGGTGGAAAGTTTTTGTAAAGGTTTTTGTAAACATGAGAGAACTCAGAGTCAATCATACAAAGAACCGGGGAGAGCTAGGTTTGTATAATCCTGCAAAACAAAGAATGAAAAAGCTCTTGTCTGTAAATACATGAGGCTGGTGGGAGGAAAGAGAGGAGCTATTTATATTAAAGAACAATTCTTGGCACAAACCTGCTTAGATATACACTGCTTAAGATTAAATGTGAACTGGGAATTAGAAAATGATATTGACATTGGAGCGATGAGATTACAGACCCTATGCCCTAGGTGCGTTCACCGAGGCTCTGGTTACAACAGCGTAACTGAGATTGGGCTCTGGTTCCATTTGTACAACTATCAAACATCTCTTTTGTGTGAAACAATACAGCATATTCTCCCTTACTCATGCCAGCTGTTGATTGAATGAAAAATGAATTTTTCAAGAATTTATAATTATCCCATTAATGAATAAACTACCTAAAATGTACTAAACCTGTGTTGAATGAAGCCGTTAAAAATCACTTCATTGTCCTGAATACTCTTAGCAAGAGAGTAATGGCCATTTCAGGCTTTCTTTCTCCTGGAAAATAATTGAACACTTATTCTCAGGCCAAATTTGCAGACACGGGGTTTTAATTAGACTGCTAGGGACTGTAGTATCTAATTGCTGTAAGTATGCAGACTACAGCCTGAATTGTTAGGGGTAGCACTGGCAGTCTTGGTGCTTCCTCAGCATGAATGTTTCCCAGTAAGTGATGAAGAACTCACTGGTGAGGTAGATCTCACTGGCAGGACTGCTTGGTCTGCAGGGACCTTGTGAAATCTCCATCCTTGGAGATACTCAAAATTTGACTTGACAAGGCCCTGTGCAAATGGCCGAACTGTGAAGTTAGCTCTGCTGGGAGCAGAGGTTTGGGCTAGAAGGTAGCCTGAGGTCCCTTGCCACCGAAACCTTTCAACGCCCCCATCAAAGAGCAACTCTGTCACAGTGCAGTGCAGGTGAGCACTAGGCCAAAAGGGAACGGATCTGAGCTTAGAGGCAGGTGAAGAGACGATAGCAGCCGCGGGGGATGAGGAAGAGCTGTGCCCAGTGGGATGCATGCAGAGCACGGGCAGGCCCCTGGGATGAATGAACCTCGGCGGCAGCAGAGCCTGCCGTGGCAGTCCTCTCCTCCTCCTCCACTCCACCTGCAGCCAGCAGGGCTGTGGGTGGCGGTGACTTAGTAAAGTGACTGGCTTATGAAAGCCTACCATTTTGGGCTCCCCAGTATGGGAAGGACATGGGTGAGCTGCTCTCTCAAGTCCCTAAGACACCAACCAAATAATCTGGGGTGTTCTTACAGTGTGAAGTTTGACCCTCATGAGGACTAGGGTATATGATGTTCTCTCTCTGAGCAATGCTTTAAGATTTGCCCACCTTCAAAACGGCACCATTTCCCCTGGCTATTTCAGGGACTGAAGTCACAGCTGCTGCTTTGAAAAAGAGGGTGTCTGCCTTCGTTCTTCCTTCACTTTCTGCGTGGTAGAAACAAGTGCTTCTGCCTTCCCACACGCAGGGGATCCACCATCTGCCTGGGCAACAGCTGCACCTTCATTCCTCTGAGGGCAATGGGAGACCCTGGATCTGTTGAGGAGGAAAGGAAAACGAAATGGCTTCCTTAGAAGGGAGCTTTCAGTTCTGGAAAATAGTAGCCAAAATTCATAGTACCTGTTAAGGAGGAAAAACTCGTGAATAACAGCAGCTTTGGTTTACAGAAAGCCTGAGAAGGAGGGTAAGTATGTTTGTGACGCATGCATGAGAAATAAGGGAAGAGGCAGATGAATAGGAGAAGGAGCATAGAAGGATATATGCTGGGGCTGCAAAAAATCAGTGGCAATCCGAGGTATGGAAAAGGGACCAGTTACATACACCTTTATTTATTTAAAATCTAGAGAACTCATGTACTTTCCTATTTAAAAGTGGAACTTCTTTCTTTCAGCAAAATGATAAGTCAGCTTTTTAGTGAAGCACTGAATAGAGACAGGTGATTTTGGAGTGGGAGGAGGAGAGACAAAAAAAGCAAATGCATCTTTAAAGAAAACCATTTAATCTAAGCTGGAGCTGAAAGATTAGATTGTACATCTCCATCTCTGACCTGGTTAAGAACTTTTAAACTATATAAGTATGTACTTACGTTTGTAATGATTGGCTTGGGGATCCATTATAACAACGTAGCATTTTACCACTGCTGACTGCTGTGGGATTAACATTACTCAGTTGAAATTTCAGTTCACCATATATATCTTTAGCAACTTACTGACAGACATTATAGAAAATGAGATAAGAATCTTTTCCTAAAAGTCTCAGGTACTCTGATGACCCTCAGAGGTGAAGTGCCAGCTCAGCTGAATCAACAGCCTTTCCTGACACGTGACTAAGTGCTTAATATTTCAGTGCTCCTAGTGAATAATACTATTTGAACCAGGGTGCCTGGCTTTTTTGCCTTAAATTGCTGGCAGTAAAAATTAAGTCAAAGGCCTTTGGTGGTGGTGTTGTATACGTATTTATAGACTGTTTTTTTTTCTTCCTTCCAGGTCTTGGCTTTTGTTACTCTATTATAAATGGCCCTGCGAATGCAACAGTCCTTGCTGGTTCAGAAGCCCGGTTTAATTGCACTGTGTCGGTAGGATGGGTAATTCTCATCTGGCTGTCCAATGGAAACCCTGTCCTCACTGTCATCAATTCTCAAGGAGCTGTTGAAACATCAGACCGCTTCACCTCTCAGAATTATACCAGTAGCAATTCATTTACCTCAGAGCTGATCATCCACAACACCCAGCTGAGTGACTCTGGAAAAATTGAATGCAGCATTCAGCAACATAGTGAGAATAGCTTTGCGTTTCTTTCTGTTCAAGGTGCGTATAGCCACCAATAGAAAGCTATTTTATTACACTGCACTTAAAGGAATACTCTGATGAATTGCTCAAATTATCCCTGTGAAGGACTACATGCTCTCATTTACCATCCTTTGCCTCCTGTCCTCCTTGTCTTAATTTTACTGTCAAAGCAGGTTTCAGAGTCACATTCAGAGTGCCATTAACAAAGGTTATAACTGCCCTTGTTTTTTCCTTTCCTTCTCTTATTCTTTATTGGATTGCATTAAAGTGCCCGAAGGCTATATCAGGCCCACCAGCATTCAGTCTAAAATTATATTTTGGCTAGAAACAGTATGGATTACCCCTATGCACATCTTTGTACACAAACCTTCTGCTGTCTTTAGGAAAGATCTCCCTCCTGCTTTCTGACTCAGAAATCAGTCCTTATCCAACTTATTTAAGTTTGATTTAATGGCATGTAGAAGTAAATCCCTTGAAACACAAGGTGATACTCTTCATATGATTGCTGCTGCAATCTACCATTTCCAAGGAATAAAAAGTTCCTGCATTTCAAGCCCCTCTATATGAGACCTCTTCCTCCTCTCTGAAGCATCAGTAGTGACAGAATGCAGCCAGTAAAGCAAGATCTAACCACCAGACACTAGCCATTTGTCAAAGAGGTGCTTCATGCAAGGAGAACATCTCATCATCTACCCGTAAACCTTTCCTGATAAAACCTGAGCATACTTAAAACTTAGAGAGAAACACTGTTAATTCATTATGTTGTCCTTCAGCTGGAAATATATCAGGATGGCTAAAAAGTATAATTTCCTGCTTTTTATTGGAAAGTTACCGAAAGCTGAGACTTGTGCTTTAGACATAATGGACAATGTGTCCATGAAGTTGCAATATCTGCATGTTTATATCATGCATATGGTATATCTGTGTTAATAATGATTGGTTTTGACTTCATATCTCAAGGCGTAGCTATTTCTCGGTAGCAGATAAGATTTGAAACTATCAGCAGGAAAGCAATGCAGCCAAATATTCTGAAGGAACAAAACATCTTTTCCCTCCTACAGTTAATGGATCTTTATTCATCAAAAATAGCACCTTAACAGTAAAAGAGAACAAAACAATTGAAATTGTTTGTGAAGCCTTAGGATGGGCTCCAGCTCCAGACATTACCTGGATGACAAATGACTCTTTCATTGATAAGTCAAGGTATGTTACCCAGCACAGTCAAGGATCTAATGGCCTCCACAATGCCCTGAGCATCCTAACTTTGACTCCGACGGACACTGAGATTTTGACTTGTTTAGCTGACATAGGAGCACTCCCTAACCCTCAGAATGCAACTGTAACTGTTATTTTTGTCAACTCTACTCTAGGTAAGTGAATATTTGTTGTACTTTGCCTATTCTGTAGTACCTGTACTGTACTGCCTATACTCAGAACTGTGATTTTTGTTTTGTTTTGCTTTTATTTTGAAAAGTCTTTTACTTGCAAATGGAATACTATGAGACGTGCAAAGGTAATAAAATTAAGACCCAGTAGTTACAACCTGATACATAGGTAGGGTTAAATTCACATCTGTGAGAGGACTGGTAGCACAAATGAACCACAAAGTCAAATTTAGGATTGAGCAAGACAAAAAAAAGCAGTACATCTGCCACTAACTCCTACTATGGATTCACTGCTAAGAAAACCAGCCTTTCCTCCTTGACCGAGTGAACATCTATTGAATTTAGATCTTATATAACCTTGATTAGACCATGCCTGCCGTATTAACATAATTTGTTAGACCTCATTTACTCAAAGCCACACCCTCAGGTGAAATTGTTCTCCATAATATTCAATACCAGTTTTACCACTGACTTGGAAAAAACCCCGTGGATTTTACTCCCAGTTTCTGCACACAAGCCCAAATAGATTCTGTACTAGCACTTCAGGTGCAAATAGAAAGTTCTCCACATGAGCAGTGACGGGATGTGATGCAGCTGTTGTAGTATGGTGGTAACATTCCCAGGGCTGCACTGAGGCTGGCACCTAATTACAGATGGTAGCATTCATATGTAGGAACTTCTATAGTGTATACCTATCACCAATCTGCTATAAGAAAGTCTTTGTACGTGATATATTCACCCATTACAGAAGAAGAATTAGGTCATCAAGAGAAGCTACATATTCACGGGCCTTATCCCAAAGTCTACTTAGATCACAGACCATTGGGCCTGCTTTCCTCTTCCTGGCATGGTGCCTTTCACATCTTAGAGGAAGGTAAAAAATGTCCCGCAGCAACATATATGGAGTTCTTTGGATAGTGCATTTAGTTGCTTTTTATTGCCTTTTATTTAAGGAAATTCAAGGTCACTTTAATCCAAGCATGGATGTTGGGCAAATCTCCCAAAAACGGTTAGCAAGACCTTTGATAACCTTAAATATCTTTGCTAAGGTTATCGGCATTTTCTGTAATACTGCTGGTCTTTGGCCTCACTGACATGCTATGAAAATAAAATTCTGTCATTTAACACATTTACAGTACTAGGATGCTCATCAGGAAAGGGTGACTTTATCTGGTCCGTGCTGCCAGTGTGGAACAAAGCAAGTGGGACTATCACTACAGATCTGCCTCACAATCTAACAGAATGCTATGAAAAATGTTTTTCTTTTCCAAACCATAACAGAATAAGAGCAAGTAAGAAGAAGTGTCTCCCTGTGGGTTAGCAGTGTTTAATTCAGACGAGGGAGACAATACCAAACCATCTTTAGGAGCATTTCTCTGTTGGGACTAGCTAAATATCTCAACTGTCAGGTAGAGGAGTCTCAAGGCAAACTAAACTTGAAGCACTAGTTGCATGGCAGGGAGCTGAGATTACTGGGCATCGTGGTTTAACCCCATCTGGCAACTAAGCACCACCCAGCTCCTTGCTCACTCCCCTGGCAATGGGATGGGGGAGACAATTGGAAGAGAAAAAGTGACAAAACTTGTGGGTTGGGATAAAGACAGGTTAATAGGTAAACCAAAAGCCATGCATGCAAGGAAAGCAAAACAAGGAATTCATTCACTACTTCCCATTGGCAGGCAGGTGTTCAGCCATCCCCAGGAAAGCAGGGCTCTATCATGTGTACCGGTTATTTGGGAAGACAAACGCCATCACTCCAAACGTCCCCCCCTTCCTTCTTCTTCCCCCAGCTGTATATGCTGAGCATGATGTCATATGGTTTGGAATATCCCTTGGGTGAGTTGGGGTCAGCTGTCCCAGCTGGGTCCCCTCCCAATTTTTTGGGCACCCCCAGCCTCCTCGCTGGTAGGGTGGGGTGAGAAGCAGAAAAGGCCTTGACTCTGTGTAAGCACTGCTCAGCAATAACTAAAACATCCCTGAATGATCAACATTGTTTTCAGCACAAATCCAAAACGCAGCCCCATACTAGCTGCTGTGAAGAAAATTAAGTCTAGCCCAGCCAAAACCAGCACACTGGGTATAGGCACACTGTCTCCTATGGTGACACAGCCCACCCTACAGTGACATCCCTTTTATTAGCCTTATCCTGCGGTACAGGAAATTCGTAGATTATATGGATTTTTTTGCTGTGGGACTATGCATCCCTAGCTGTTTTCCGTACAGAGTAGGGCCTTGAATCTATGTTTCTTTTTATGATGTGCTGAGCATTGTGAACTTCTATAATCATGCTGACAGCTTCTCTTGGTGAAATGATTCTTCTGTAATGGGTGAACACAGAACATACAAAGACATTCTTATAGTGGATTGATGAGGGGTTTGATATAGAAGCTTCGACATATTAACAACTGAGGAGGTGTGAGTAACTGTGCCTTTTATTTTAAGTATGAGTCATTATTAGCAAGCCTTTTTCAGAGGTACTTGCTTTGTAATGCAGTTGAAAAAGGTCATTTCACCATTCTTAATATGACTTTTTTGTAGTCACATTGATCCTAATTACTGACTAAGCAAAATAGAACTATCCTGAGGAAATTAATAAATTCCCCTGCCTACTCATTTGTAAAGTACAGAGGTATCCACCCTCAGTTTCCATAGCTACTCATTGTAAATCAGAAGAGGAGAAAAACAGATGTCATGAAGCACAGTTAGTGTATAATTAGTGATTGTACAGGACCATCATTCATTTCTCTTTGGAAAAATTTGTCAGGATACGAGAATATGAAGTCTTTAAATTATTAGAATGAAATAAAGACGTGGCATTTGTGACAGAGGAAGATATATAATGTATATATCACACTTGAAATCTCAGAGCTTGTCTGACTTTTCTTATACAGATGCAGCCTTAGCTAGCTGGTCTCAGGAAAGAATACGACTAGCTTCAAACATCTAAGGAGTCCTTCCCAAAACTACTGTAATATCAATTTTAGCTTTCACTTAAAAGCTTGTGGAATCAAATTCCTCCATGTTCCTCACAAGCAATACCTGTCCATTCACAAGAACTGCAACTAAAAATCTGAGCCCTTTTCAGCCAGCCATCCCCTGGTCAATGAATGTCTTACCCTCCTGCACCTCTAGATCAGTCTTAATCTTGGACCTTTTCATACAGGGTGATGCATTTTTCTGTCAGTCACTCCTCCTCCAGAGTTATCTCACTTACAGTGGTGTTTGGCTGAGCACCACATTTGGGAACTCCTATGGAGTTATCCCAGCCGATGCATTCACAGAGCTGTTATTGGGAAATGGGGTCCATGGCAGAGTCCCTCAGCTGGGCCCAAGCTCTCTTTGGCTTCAGTGTTGACTTCATGTCATCTTTGACTTGCAGAAGACGAAGACAGGGAATCTGCCATGAGCCTGATCCTCCTTTGCTTTTTAAGTTAGCCAGAAAGCTCCAAGGTGTCCAAGAAGCAATGTGCAGCTTTTTCTGGTCTCTCATTTCTCCTTGGTCACCAGCATGTGCCAGTGAAAATCCCCTTTTCTGCAGATACTTAGCCCAAGTAAATTTTTGGGCAGCTTTGGGAGGAGCCAGAGGTCTGGACAGCAGCAGAGGATGGGGCCCTAGAGAATGAGGAAGTGGCTTTGTCCACACTAAGCACCTCATGTAACTTGGTGTGGATTTACTAATGGGGCTAAAAGGGGTTTAATGCCCTCATGCCTTAGTGCCCCTCTGCAACCCTACTTGCATGTTGAGCTGGCAGCTCCTGCATTCATACCTGCTGGTCCCAGCTCCAGTTTCTTTCTGGATCCTTCAAAAGTGGGGCGAAACTACAATGCTGAAGTGCTGGGAGTGTTTCTGTTGTATCCTGTTCTTGCTTCAACTCCATAGATGATTCTGTTTGGGCATGTAACCTGAACCTGACAGGGAGAGAAATACCTTGGTGTGGCAGCCAGCCTGGAGGTACGGGCCAGTGCAGGTGTGTTTAGCTCCTGCCTTCACACTAAGGTTAAGCTTTCCCCTGTAGCTAAATAGCTGTCTTCATATTTTAGGCATCTTGAAATCCCTGTGGCATGCTTTATAGAAAAAAATATGAGAAAATATAAATATTTGTTGCAGTACTTTTAGATAAAAAATATTACGAACAAGTTCAT
Organism: Astur gentilis; assembly: GCF_929443795.1. Classification (NCBI taxonomy): domain Eukaryota; kingdom Metazoa; phylum Chordata; class Aves; order Accipitriformes; family Accipitridae; genus Astur; species Astur gentilis. The sequence goes on from NC_064911.1 coordinate 7,498,144, forward strand.
TATCAATTGTAATCACAACTGATTACAGCCTACAGAATTAACTACTAGTTTGCAGGTTACTGAGTGCTTGTTTTCTCTAACAGTCAGAAGAAATTCAAAACATGCCAATTGAGCGTTAGGATTAGAGAAGACTGGAACAAATTGCTTAATCATAATGACCTGAGCTTTGGAGAATGCAGACTCCTAAAAGAGGTTCAAGCCTTGTAGGAGGCTCTGGTCTTGTATCTTTGCAGTCGGAAACCTCCAAACCCCAAACATATACCCAGGCAAATTTGTAGATAGAAAGGATTTACTTTATTCCCTGCCATAGGTAAACCAGCAGATAGTTCACACATCAGGGGAATAGCCCTGACACTGTGCAGCTACCAATCACCTACATTGCTGCGGTACCTTTTCCAGAGGCTGTCAGCTAATGTGGCCATGCAGGTGTTAACTGGGACCACTAATGAGGAAATGACAATCATAAACCCAGTGCGACAGAATGTGTTTTGTCAAGTTTGGGTGTGTCTCACACCTGTAATTTGGATTGGAATCTTGTTTCTAAAGAACTCTCAAAATTATTTGGGGGCTGCTTTTCAAAGGGTAGCCAAATCAGAGGTGCTTCTGAAATATTTGGTCAAAACCAAAGGGCAGGATGATGTGAAAATCAGAACTGACATCTTCCTTGTGCATCCAGCTATGTAAGAAATATGAGGTATTTTTAAAATTCTGTGCAGGTGGGAGCTTTATAGGAAAACTGGTCATAGCAACCGACTTCAGCAAGGCACTGAATTATCTTTAAATCACCTCGTTTAACTCTGTAGATTACAGCAAAGACAAAGGAGTAAGTTAATGTTGTGAGAATGCTGGTGGAGAAGATGGGTTAGTAGCTGCATATGCCAAAATGGTGCTACTCTTTACAGGTTTTGCTCTTTGCTGCTCTTTAAGTGGATAACAGATGCCCCACCAAGTATGTCCCAAAATCAAAGACCTGCTGAAATCAGTGAAAGACATCCCAAGATGGAGTTAATCAGAAAATCATATCTACAGGCTTGATCTCCTTCTGTAGCAGTCACCTAAGACTATTGCTGTGGTCTGTGGGGAGAAACGGACATTCTTCAGAGTTGTTCATCTTATCGAAAGGGGCACATACACATTTGGCCAAATGAATTGTAACCCAAAATACCTATGTTCTCTCCGCTGACAAGAGCAGCTAGGCGAGATGCTTAATATGTGCAATATAGACATCTAAATTGAATCTTAACCCCTCTCCCAACCCCAAATGTCTCCAAAGGGTACCGGAAGGCCCAGCATATCTATGAAATAAAGTCTAGGTTGGAAGATTGCAACCCTGTGTTTTTCAGAAGAGAAGTGGCAGTGGGAGAAGTTACAATTGCAGTACAGAACTTGCATTTGGAAACATTTTAAATTCTAGGGCACCATCCATAAATACAGAGTCTGTCACTTGGAAAACACAGGATCCTCGCTAAATAATCAACGAGCGGTTAATAACTTCTCACGGAAAAGGTAAATATTCTAAAAAGGATGTTTTGAGGCTCTGATAGTACAATGTTTCTCCATTTAATTTAACAGAAAATTATTACAGTGAAGAGAGCAGAAGCACATGGGTCATTGTACTTGCAGTCGTGCTTTCACTTGTTGGTATTATTCTTCTGATCATTATTATTGTGGTTGTTGTACGCTGCTGCTGCCTAAAGAATAAAGGTAAGTGGACCTTCATAACTGGTCTATACATTAAAAAATGTCTTAAGTTAGATATAAATCTCCTAGTTATGTCAGCTCTAGTGTAGAGCAAAGACCTCCAAGCAGAAGTGTGAGCAGACAGATCCTGCTCTTAACCATGATCTGGTTAAGATGCTCCTTATTTTCATCTTGCTGTTTCCTCTATAAATTGGTTCCAGAGTAATCGGTGACCCATTAGTTTTGCCATTCACATTAACTACAAGGGGGTAGTGTTTTTCAGGAGCATGTTAACTTAAATGACGTTTAGTTCCTATGTTGAGGTTCTTTGTTGAAGCATACCTTCAGTGCTGTGTGCCTAATTTCCAATTTCTGTGTAAGCTGTTCTACAGGGATATTGCACAGTTTTGTAAGAGAGGAGAGGAGAGATGCCCCTGTGGTAGCTGGAACAGGGTGTATGCTCCAAGAGGAGCTCTCTAGTAGGTCACATTTTACTTTCCTGCATTTTAAACACATTCCTTTTTTTTTTCCTCTCTCTCTTCCTCCCCCCCCCCCAGGATCTACGTATCAAAATGAAATAAGGTAAGCTGGATGAGGTGGGATAATTTTTCCTTTTAACTAAACACTTTTGGGCTGCTGCAGGATGGTGAGAGGGATGTGCCCGTTCCCACGCCCCACGGTCCAGCACTCCCAGGACGCTTGGGTGCTGCCTTCTGTGTGACCTTGACCATTTCCGTGCACACAGCAGAGGAGGGGGAGGCAGTGCTCAGGGGAAGGGGACTGACCTTAGGGGCGAAAAGCGAGGGCCGCAGCTCGCAGCAGGTTGTGAACTCCATTCCCACAATAAACTAGGTGAAAAGAATCAAAACCCTGCCAAGGCTACCTCTCTGATTCAACCAGCACAGGCATTACAAACTGCAGATAGACTCCTGCTGAAGCTGACGGGCAAAGCAAACCCTTAAAAATTGGCTGTAGCCCCCGCAGAACCTGCCTGCACCAGGCTGGCTGCCTGCAGCGTGCCGGCCGATTGCCCGCTCCGCCACAGGAGGTCACTGCGAGCCCGGCAGCGCTGCCGGGGCTGCCGCGGCGGCGGGGCGGGGGGGGGGGGGGCGTCCCGGACCTTCGGAGAGGAGCCTCGCCGCAAGCTAATTGGGATAGATTGGCAGGCAAATTAGACGGCCTCCCCGGCGCTTTTAAGGCTCGTTAGCGTTCGACTGATAAAAATTAAATGAATAAATAAAGCTGCCCCGGTGATGGGTGCCGACACTTAATCGAGTGATTATCTGATGGACTTGAGTACAAAGCTGTTGGTGCATTGCTGCGTTGAGTTGGAACATCTTAGAAATCATGGGCTAATGGTTATCAGCGTTAAGATCCTGTTTATCGGCGCCGGTGCGGCTGTGACAGCAACGTCAGTGAGGTTATTTGGAGTTATTTTTTTCTAAGCTTCTAGGGAGCATTGTAAATTCATATTCTGCCTACGCTTGTGGGGCTTTTAACTCCCCATCTCTTAATGAGTTTATGAAACGTTACGCCGCGTTGCCTCGCACTTCAGTAACACCTAGCTTCATTAACGGCCTCTTGTGGGGAAGTTTTGTGAAGGTCTGTTGACAGATTTCCATTTATAGAGCACCTTATTGATACAAAACAAAATAAGGAAATAGGTAAACACTATTGTGTCCTGAGGAAATGATGCTAATTATGCCATGCCATACCAGTAAAATTCCATGTGATTTCTTAGTTTATGATGCTAAATTGATCATTTTACCAACTGCAGCTATATTAATAGGGCAGGAGTAAATCAGCAGGGAATAGGAGGCCAAAAGCAGGTACAACTTGCATATAGGTTTTGCTACGAATAAAGTCCTACAAAGCCTTTTTGCTTGGATTCTGACTTGGTTCTGCCAAAAGCCTTCTGCAAGTGTCAACCCTATAAAGCAAAATCAATTGAACACACAGGGAGGCATCTGCCCAGCAGTGAAGACTGGTATGGCCAGGTCCATGTCATTCCCAGGGCCCTACCTTGCTTACGTGGGTCTGCACAGTGCTTTCTTTCAGACAGCCTGAACAGGTCCAGAATAGGGCAAAACATTACTTTCCCATATGTCTTTGAATCTGGTCTGGGCAAATACAATTCTATCTTCATGACAGAATGTGTGGTTTTAGATCTGAGTAGTAAAGTTCCTATTTTCCCATTAACTTTAAACATGAGTTGTCATACTGACTTCATAAATGTTGCTTACACTTTGAAAGTTAAGCAAACGCTTAAGCAAAAACTTAAGCACTGGGATGAGTCCAGGCTCTGTGGCTCAGCTTGGACTTAGAAACTCAGTGTTGACAGTTCTGTAAAGTTTTAGCATGTCTAAACAATGACACTGAAATCACAGGAATTACTTACAATCACTTACAGATTTTTAGGTTAGGTGTTTTTTTTCTTGGGGGGGGGGGGGGAGGGGGAACCTACCTGCAGTAAAAAGAATGATGATTGTCCAGATTTTGGAAGCTGTGTTGTAGTAGTAGCAATGAAGTGGTGAGACCAAAGATATATTGCTTTGCTTCCCACATTTATTTTTAACTTGGCTGGCTATCTTGCTGTACTTCCCACACGCTTTTGTAGCTGCTTTTGATTTGGCTACTACACTGAGTTTGTTGAGATCTAAGGATCAGATAAAATAGACAGTACAGTATCATATAACACGTTGAGGTGGTATTCCTAAACAATTGCTCTTGTCTTCTAGAACCATGACATGTTTCTTAGTGGTATCTAACTTGTTTACCTCCTAAAATAACCCCATATAGTCATAGCTGACTTGTCAGATTTACGTGTGAATCAGTAATGCTCATCTGAAGATCTATGTGCCTGCAAAGTAATTCCCCCTAAACATATAAAAATAAATGCAGCAGTTTCCACAAATATTGCTAAACAGGAATATTTCCCCCTTTCCCTACAAATCCCTGGGTTGTCATAGTCCTGCCATCAGTTTGTGCTTGCCACACCAGAAACCTAGGCAAAGATGGACCTGGGACTATCCTGGAGAGGAGTCCATGGTAGGAACAAATGAATAGTAGCATCTCTTCTAGCATAAGAGTTTTGAGTAAAAAGGCAGTCTTTTCTCGCTGTGCAGCTACGCAGGTCACCGTTCTGCAAATTCAGAGATGTGTAACTTTAACCGAGGGATTTCTGTCAACTTCACTCTGGCTACGCTTACTTGTAAAGAAAATTTCAAAATGAAAGATTAACTTTGGAGTGTGCAGACAAATCACTTGGGAGCTAATTGTGGTGATGTGAGATAACATGCTTTGTTTTTACAACTGGGGGGGGCTCAAATCACAAAAATTATGAGCTGCCATAAGTGACCTAGCTGGTCTTTCATTATTGGGCCACTGAATATCCTGTAATTCAGAATTAGAGATAAAAATTAATTTCCTACAAAACCTATGATCTTCACTCTTTGAAGATTGCTCACTTTGTTTTCCTGCTTTCGGATAATGCAGCTGATGGAAACTTTCTAAAGAGAATTTCACAGGAAATACTCTATGGGAAAAGATTTGTACTAGTTAATTACTTGGAAGGTGCAGATATGTTTTGCACCTATTTTTTCAGAAGTAAGACATATGATTTTTTCTCTGTAGCCTACTACCCAAGAATTCGCATGTCATAATGAAGTTCTAATGACAGGCCTTTTTGTTCTAGAAAAGTTTCAGCTGAGAAGAAAAAAGATGGTGATTTGGAAAACAGGCAAAGGCATGGTAGCGAAAATCAAGGATACATTCCAGAGGAACTGTGGAACACAGAACAAATCCCAAGTGAGTCTAAGCTGGTGAATCAAATATTGTCAAACTGCTTCTCAACATAGGCGTTTTGGACAACGTGTCAAGCAATTACATTACAAGATTTCACAATACTTTGTGAAGGACTTGTGCTTGGCCTGAACCTCTTCAGAACATCTTGGATTTTCTAGAGTATGCTCCTTCAAAAGTATTGAGAAAAACATCAAAGTTCTTTGCAGTTGAATTTAGTTTTAGTCCTGGGTTTGTTTTTTTTAAATGCTTTGTTCTTCCAAATATTTTCTGGGGCCAGAGGTGGGAGTACTGGATTCCCATACAATAGTCAATTTAAGCAATATTTTGCAGTTGGTCTGTAAAAACAAAAAAATCCACCACCACCAACAGAAAGGAACAACAAAAAGAAAGAAAGAAAGAAAGAAAAAAAGGCAGTTAGTGAACTATGATTTTACTGATAAATGACTCAGGCATTACAAATTCTAGTCCTTAAGCACAAAGACTCTTCAAAAGCAAATGTAAATCTCCACCAAATCGTTACCCACCACTTGCATTTATAAGCACATTATTATCAAAACGTTTAATCAAACACTTAATGACATAAAATTATTGTGCAGAGTCTATAATCCAGGCATACATCCTTTTCTCTCTAACAAATTGTGAAGAAATAAGTGCAGTGAAAGGATTTCAAGAGCATGTGTTATCAAAAAATGTAGCAGTTATAAAAAATAAAAGGAAAACCTGGACAAGTTGATTCTACTGGATCCTAGATGGGCACCTTTCATATTTGTTAGTGTGCTGGCTTGACCTTGGCTGGCCACCAAGTGCTCACCAAGTCGCTCTATCAGTCCCCCTTCTCAACAGGACGGGAAGAAAATAAAATGGGAAAGCTTGTGGGTCAAGATAAGGATGGGGAGATCACTCACCAATTACAGTCACAGGCAAAGCAGACTCCACTTGGGGAAGATTAATTTAATTTATTGCCAATTAATAACAGAGTAGGATAGTGACAAAGAAAAACAGAACTAAAAACATCCACCCTCCCCCCACAAGCAGCGCAGGGGACAGGGAATGGGGGCTGTGGTCAGTCCATAACACATCATCTCTGCCACTCGTTCCTCCTCACGGTCTTCCCTTGCTCAAGCATGGGTCCTTCCCACAGGCTGCAGTTCTTCCAGTACTGCTTAAGCATGGGTCCTTTCCATGGTACAGTCCTTCAGGAACGGACTGCTCCAGTATGGGTCCCCCATGGGGCCACAGTTCCTGCCAGAAAACCTGCTCCTGCATGGGGTCCTCTCCAGGGAGCCACAGCTCCTGCCAGGAACCTGCTCCAGTGTGGGCTCTCCACAGGCGGTATCTTTTTCTTCAGGGCATATCCACCTGCTCCAGTGTGGGGTCCTCCCCGGGCTGCAGGTGGAGATCTGCTCCACTGTGGACCTCCCTGGGCTGCAGGGGGACAGCCTGCCTCACCAGGGTCTTCCCCACGGGCTGCAGGGGAATCTCTGCTCCAGAGCCTGGAGCACCTCCTCCCCTCCTTCTTCACTGACCTTGATGTCTGCAGGGTTGTTTCTCTTATGTATTCTCACTCCTCTTTCCCAGCTCCTGCTGTGCAGCATTTATTCCCCTTTCTTAAATATGTTATCACAGAGGTGCCACCAGTGTCGCTGATGGGCTCAGCTTTGGCCAACAGTAGGACCATCCTGGAGCTGGCTTTGTCCAACATGGGGGCAGCTCCTGGTGTCTTCTCACAGAAGTCACCCCTGCAAGCTTCCCCACCACCACAAAAAAACTTGCCATGTTAGCCCAACAAGTTAGCTAGAGTTTGGCTCACAATATTAAACCATATTTAGCTGTATGCCGGAATGGCTTGTGGTTCACGCCATGGTGGACACCGAATAACGGTAATCTTGTATATTCTTGTTACAGGAATTTCCTCTCTTCCCCCAATGTCTTCAAAGTTCACTGTCCCTGATGCAGATTTACAGAACAGTTCTGTACCAAAGGTAATTGTAATGCTGTTATCTTGACCTTTTTTTCACACAGTGTGTATCATACTACATCCAAACATAGATTTTGGGTGGAGGTAGACATTTATAAGTCAATTACAGCTGTAACTGGGTAAGTGAAATGTCCCTTCGGCATTCCTGAATGTTTGCTTTATAAGGATAAGTGCCCTGGGTATTAGCCTTGGATTTAGATCGATTTGGGGGGGTTGTGGGGGGTGGTGGGGGTGAGGGAGAAACAACCACTCCTGATATTTGGAAGAAATGTCTAATAAAGCTTTTGTCACATATGTTCCCCCCAGCACTCTGCTACATCTTCCTCCCCACCTCCCAGGCTAAAGTTACAAAGTCACAGATTTCCCCTCATAGAATCATAGAATATCTCAATTTGGAAGGGACCCATAAGGATCACCGAGTTCAACTCCCCGCTCCTTGCAGGACTACCTAAAACTAAACCATATGACTAAGAACATCATCCAGACACTCCTTGAACTCTGACAGGCATTTGTCAGTGTCTGCTCTTTCCTTTCCATTGCTTTTGATATCTTTCCTCCTCCAAATGTCAGCTAGGCCTTTCTGCTGGCCATCATGGTGGATAGCCCTGGCTGGGACAGACTTCCCATAGGTAAAGCCAATTGTCTTTTCATCATCCCTGGGATTAAAAAGTCTCATCATCTCTCTCCACAAGCCCAGTTACTACGATTAATTAATCCTTTCAGCCTTGCCAGCCGGAGTAACTCTGGCTTGGCTTTTGAGAATTCACCTCTGTATATATTGTACATTAAACCATTATAATGTGGAGGTTTGCTTTGCTCTGGGCATGTAATAATTCTGGACAGCTGTTATATAGGTGCCTTTGCCAAAGTGGAGGTCTGCAATGATTTTGTTGTTCTTCCTAGTTGCCAGGCTGGAGGAAATGTGGATATAAGGTGGAGGCACTGTTGTAGGTGAGGTTCGGGGTTCCTTTGCAAACAAAATCCAGTGCAGATGATACAGTAAATAAATGTGCATTTTCTCTGGATCATTTCTTGATTGTATTTTCCAATTACACTTGCACATTGCAGAAGTTGCTTCAGTCAGGAACTTTACACTTATCTTAGAGACCTTTGGTATCTCAACAGTAAATGACAGAAGGGAAAGCACGCAGCTAATGCCCAGTCCACCCTAGAGCTTTGCCTCTTTCCATGCGGCTAACATGTAAAGAAGTAGAGCTCAGTGTTTATTGCTCTACTTGTTCTGTTCTCTGCTACCTCTGTTCTGAAGGGTGGTGCTGGGCTCTCTTAGCTTTTAGCACAACAGCAACATGGATCTTAATTTATGCCATATATTTGTAAAATACATTTAGCACGTCCATGATGGTTTTTGCCAATATTCTCTTGGGAATGTGGCAGTGATGTGGTACCAAGTTCCCTCCTCAACACAGTGATAACTCATTTATTTTTGAAAAGCTGTTTCAACATGTACAATGCAGAAATCTGTCTTGGGATGACATTGCATATAAATCATAGCAGAGTGTGTCTAGTTCTTTTGGCACACAATGTAATTTAGGAAGTACTCAATCAATGATTAAAACAATGATCAAAACAATAACAGTAAAAATAATAGCAATGATACTGAGGTATTTGTGGCTGGTAGTTATTATTTTTGACATTAACTACTTGTCAAACAAAATACTATTAAAGAAAAGTTGAAAAGCATGTACAAAACAGCTGAGGGTTCAGTGTGAATCTATAACCCTGAGCAACAGGTTCAGACAGTGGTCAGTACACTTATGAACAGGATTATAAGGCACTGGTTATGTTTACATGCACAAAGCATGAGGCACATTACGGTCTGCTCTGAGAAGCAAAGGAGCTTGTCCTGAGAACCTCGTATCCACCCTATTCACATTTCAAGGGGAGGCAGTAACTTTAGTTAGCTGTAGCCACTTCCTAGTGACTGGGTGCTCATTAATGGTTGATATGCACTGGTTGTGCACTGGGGTGCCGTTAAGCCATTTGTTGTCATCTGAAAGGTATCCAGTTTGGGTGCTCTCAGACAGCTCCACAGTGAGAATGATAGTGTTGTGAGTGGGTACCATCAGGAGACTGGATTCACAAGCGTTGGATTCATGGTCTCGATTCAAACAAACACAAATGCGGGTGCAGCCCTCCATGTCAAATGCTAGATTAGATGGCCTAGGAGGTCCCTTGCAGCCCAGCGGCTAAGGAAACATTGAAATCCCTCACAGGTACACAGCATAAAGTTGAACTGTTTCTGTTAAACCAGTTGTCCCTGGACAGTATTTGGTACAAGTCTGTTATGGTGGCTTCCAGCTGCATCAGTAAACACGCACACATTTTTGAAAAATATCAGGAGATAATCTAGAGGTGGAAATTATTTATAACTGTTTTCCATATGTTGGAGGAATATTTAGCAATCTAAAAATGGTTTGTGAGGACAAACTCTTTCTCAGTTTGAACAGGTCTTCTCAGTATATTGTGATGGTCCCATCTTGTATAAGCAGGAGCTGATAAAGATTGATGAAGGTTTACCTTAAATTGTGGATTTGCATTCTGTGATTTAAAGTTATGGCATTACATACAAACATAGTGAAACATTTCCCAGACAAAAAAAAGGTTTTTCTTTTACATCTGTAACCTTCCCTGTTAACTACATAGTAGAGGTTTTCTGACAAAAAGTGTTACTGGATGCATTCTGATAAAGTTCAGTCACCACTGTTGCCCATATATTGCATAATAAACATTGTAGTGCTCTTTCATTGTATTTCTTGTCAAGTAGGAGAAATCATATGGCAAGCCATTTAACTGTTTGCTGATTAGTGCTGAATCAAACCATTTCTTCAGAAACCACCTGCCTTCCTGCCACTGCATTTTCTAAGCACAAGAAGTTGCATTTCTCATTTGGCTTTCCCTGCCTGGATACTGGAAACATTCCCAAAGGTTTTTAATCTTTATTCTTCTGGACTTTCTAATGAGAAATAGGGGCTAAAAACCCAGGAGGAATAGAAGTTATCCAGAGAATTTTTTCCATAGTGAAGGAGGTCATAAAGGGGTGAACTCCAGCAAATTGCCTCTCTGTCCCTGGATAATCAAGAAAAATGAGCAAATGTCCTTGCAGTACTTCTATGGAGGTCAAGAAGGAGTGAGGAACCTAAGTCCTCCCTCAGGAGCCAGGTGGGGAAGGAACGAGGAGCCCATCTGCTGATGGAAAGGGTCACAGAGACTGAAGACCTGAAGCCTTGTCTCTCTACCTCTGCAAGGTGAAAGAAGTTAAGATTTCTGTGATTGTCTTCCTTGTCACCTTATGGCATCAGGATTAATCACAGCAACAAGGCTAGAAAATAGGTCCATATGGGCAAAGTTTAAACAGAGAGTTTTAAAATTAAAAGAAGCTCATGGATGTGGGGACAAGATGAAAAGCAGGGCAATCGCAGTAAATGAAGATTTTTCAAGTTAGCATTGTGACTAGACAGAGGTGGTTGTACCTGCTGCACAGCCCATTCTTCCCACTCCCAGGAGAAAACTGGATGGAAAGTTTCAGCACAGGTCAGAGGCATTAGGTAGTCTCCCTGCATCTCCGAGGGTATCAGCTTCAAATTTGATCCCTCCTGGTCCATATGTAAAAAGTTACAATTTTAAATTATTTGAGAGATTAAGGGAGACTTTGTATCACAGGTTTTGTTTCCTCAGAAGTCCTCGCCCATGGACCCAACCAGATACAAAGCCTGAAATACCTGTTGGGTCTCATTGTAAAAGGTGACAACAGAAAAATCACTGAGGTCGGCTATTGTCCCTTGAAACTCTTAGAATCAGAAAGTAATGCAAAATGTTCACAGAAGATAAATGTTGCCCAGCAATTGCACTGATCAATTCACAGCATGAACAAAAGATTTGGCAAATAATCTTAGGGAAAAGTAATACCACAGCGAAGAAGAAGGGGAAAAAAAAGGTGTGCAAGACATTTAAAAAATGATGAATATTGAACTAAATTATTGAGCTGAGGAAAAAATTACCAGCCACTGGTAGAGAAGGCCAGGAGCATCAGTCAGGGGTGCTGGAAGGTCTTCATTCTGATTACATTAGCCAAGAAAAGGTCAAATGGAGAGTAGAATTACAGGCTTCTGTTTAATTGCATATTTTGTTACTGTCAGCGATGGGAGGAGAGTCATTCTTGCTCCTAATACAAGGGCTGAGCTGCAGGCCAAAGGGGTGTTAGGGACCAAGGTCCCATCTGAGGGGCTGTTTCTCATGCCCTGACCCATTGCACAGAGCTTCTTCCAAAACCCAAGTGCAGTCAGTCCTTACCTTGGCTCCAGCAGATTTTGGGGCAGTCCCACAGAAGATTTTGGCTTGAACAAGGGCCATAGGGCCAGTTCTACCAGGTCCTGAGTGCCACCTCCCAGTCCCACTGGTACAAAAGGAGCTCTAAGGACTCAGCATCCTGCAGGACTGGACAGTCTCCTACACAAGCCTCATAATTAGTCCATTTAATATGCCATAAATGTCTCTATGATAAATCAGAAGACCATTTCATAAGAGGGAGTAAGTGCTCATTTATAGTGGGCCAGATTCCTCTCTGGTGTAATTCAGCTGACTTCAGCACAGCTACAGTATGCTTGTACTTGCCACCACAGCCACACTCTTCCTCTCCAATCCAGAGTGAGTCATGGCTCCGTTAATGGGGAAGGATCTATTTTTCTTCTTAACTACTCCAAATGACACTCTATAAACTGGAAATATTATTTAGTTGTGGTTGCGGTTTTATACTGGGAAGGAAATGAATGATGAATTGTAGCTCCGTTTATTGCACTGTATATAACTGCTCTGACTGAGGATTGTTTGAAAAGAAAAATTAAGCTATCAAAATCAAATTAAAAGGTCAATAAAATAGAAATATAAACCAATGACAGAAAATAATTTTACCCCTACTGATGAAATGTGCTATAGAGTATGTCATGTTATGATATTCATTGGTCAGCATATCTTGATTAAAAGAGTAATAAATATTGATGATACAGATATAGAAAAGGCAGGTGCAGTTTATAGTGTAATTTCCCCAAGCGTCTGTGGAAGAAGGGGAGAAGTGAAGTTATGTGGGTGGGATTAAGTCACAAAGAAATGAGAAGGAATTTCCAGGCTGTGTGTCTATTGATGGACAGGGAAATGTGCTGAGTGCACGACAAGTTGATGGAACTGGTTTGCTATTTGAAGCAATAGTGTATCTGAATTATTTTGAGGGTATCCAGAACTTTGGGATGGGTGTTTTCCTGTAAATGAAGTGAATTTGCAATAAGAATTAAAAACTGAGGGCAGGGGGGAAAGTAACCTTTAGAAACAGAAAGCTGTGCTTCCCTGATTTTTTGTTCTAACAGTTAGCCAAATGTGTGATGCACACAGACACATTTGGAAGTACTCCTACCACATTAATTTCAGCAATTTGTTCTAATGCAGTTAGACTTGGATTTTTTTTGGCTGGCTAATAGCAGGCAAAGCCTTCAGTTTATCACACATTTCCACAGCACCAGTGTCTGAGGAGCCGCCATCTGTCAAATCCATTTAAAGATCAGAGCCCTGTTTCATAATGCCAGATGTGTGTTCATCATTCATATCACTCATGTCATATGGGTTGCAGAAATGACTACAACATGCTTGTAATAGCAAAGTCCTTCTTTCATTGACTGAAGATTGGTATTCAAAACATCACTGAAGGATTCAACCCTGAAATCAGCTGATACACACTCATTTTGCCTGCTGATTCATCCATGTATTGCTAGCTCTCTTTTTCTCTGGCTGAAGAGCTGGGAGAGATGGAAAGGTTTGGGCACCTCTTTCCCCAACCAAACCAACAACCTATGCAAGGCTTTTCCCAGTATAATGTTCTCTTTATAGTAATCCCTATAAAAAGGCATCCAGGGCAGATAAGTCAACAGGCAGGCTTTGAAACATGTGACTGTCAAATATCTATGGTTAACTGGATGCTACGCTGACAGTACAAAGAGATTTCAAACTATGTAAAAGAAATGCTGACGATATTGCATCCTTACTGATAGAGGGGACTTAGAAACTCACTCCTGTAATGCTGGGCTGTGCAGTGAACCACTAGAGCTTTTTTCCCTTCGATGTGTAGGATGTAATGAATGATGAAACCGTTTTTTTTTCAGACTAGGACTGGCAGGACTAGTAGAGCACTGAATTAATCTGAAGAAGAAACAACTCTGAAATCAAACCAAGCAGAGGCTCTAGCAGCTGTAGGCTATCAGGGTCTAAATATGAAATGGTTGTTGTGGTCCTACTCCTCTGCATTTTGTATTTGTAATGTGTTGTATGAGATCTTCCACAGAATCAGAAAATGAGTTTTAGGTCACTGACCAGCAGCCAGCAGCCTCCATTTCAGTGAAGTTATATCCAGGGAACTGCAACATTAGTGAGGCTGTGCTACTTCAGAGAAAGCTCCACAGAAAATGGGCCAGTACACAGCATGAGTTGATTGAAATTCATGAAATTATTCATTAATTGATATCAGAGCACAGTGAGAGTAAAATACAAGTAACCCAGGACATTTGCTCTAAAGCAAATGACTATGAAGGATGCAGCTGGGCAGAGGCGAGCCATCATGGGCACAGTCCCCACCCCAGGACCAAACTTGCTGCTCAGTTCCTCCTTTGATGGGGCGGAGAAATGGCATGACAAGACAGGGGCTGGATGGCTCATGCTCGCAGATGAGGTTTTTAAAGCTAAAGAGGCATGCTTGGGTTACATTTTCCCCAGTGCTGTCACGGAAGAATCCAGCTCATGCAAGTCCTCTGACTCCCTCCTATTCAAAATCACATGCAACCCCAAATCTTCTGTACTATTGCCAAGTAATGGCCATAAAAACTGCCTCTCTCAAACAACATTACTTGATGAACTTTCTGATTAATATCTTTTTTCCTTTAGTAAATCTGGGTGTAATACAGTATTTTTGTGCAACACATTCTGGGAAATATTCCCACTCCAGTATTTTGCTAAACATGGCATTCAAATAAGGACATACTTCAGGAAGTTTCAGAGACAGTGTTCAATCAGGTGCTTTTGGACCCCCTCTGAAGTTTTCTGGTTATTCAGTATGCTAACTAGTTCAGTATACTTTATATTCAAAGGATGGTCCACAGTATCTGGGAATACTTGCTTTCCACAAACATAACATTTGCCTTCAGCTTTTTTCAGATGGTTATTTTTCCATTCTACTTGCAAATTTGTTATTTTGGGGGGGGGGAGGAGCAGTAGTAGAGAGCTTCTCAAAACTCCTGTCCTAGTGAGAAAGCCTGCCGTAACAGACCTGTGATTGATCAATCAGGAAATACCTAATAACTGTTCTGCCATAAATGGAGCAAATCTCATCTATATTACTCTCTAGGCTAACACAGACCAGAGGAAACTTCTGATGTGCTCTAGAAATGAATGAGTGATGTCTCTGTTGAGCACCAGTAAAGGTCTTTGGGCTGAACTGCAAGGAATTAAGTGCAGCAGAGAGATCTTGGAAAAGTCTCTTAAGCAGAGACAGGCAATCCTGTTACTTCTCCTCTCTGCAGAAATAAACAGTAAAGAAGGGTAAATTTAGAAAACAGAGGTATGTTCTAGCAACAACAAAAAAAAGGGGGGGGAGGCACAGGAAGAGAGTTGTGTGTAAAACAGAAGGCAGCTGTATTGTGAAATGTTTCTAGGATAGTTATATTTATGCCATGGTTTTCCTTGAGGTGCTGGGACTCATTAAATACCAGAGACATGTTGTCCACATTTGTTATCTAACATTTTCTTCTATGGCTTACTCAATAATGTATATGTACCAAATGCATTATTTAAGATGTTTAATACTGGAAGAATACCAAGGCAATACAGACTGTACATGACTAATGTTCCAGAAACAAACCACAAGATTGGTCCATAGTAGGAACCAGCTTTGGCTTGATAAAAAATTCCACTGGGAAGAACAGTGACATTTCCATTAATTTCCAAGGGCTTGAGACCCTGTGGCGGGGAATTTGCAAGGAAGAGTAGCCAGCAGATAGCATCTACCTGGAGGTAGATAAACTAACACAGGGACTGGCTGCAGCAAACCATTCAACTGTAGTGTTTCATTTAGGAAGCTCTGTGAAGATGCATGTTTATAACTTCAGAAGAAATTTTCATTCCTTAGAGCTACTTTGTAATTATGTATGTGAGGTCTCACCACCATATGTAAATATCCAAAGTGTATGTTTCTTGGATGCATTTGAGAATGAATTTTTCTTTGTCTTTTCCTCTGCAATGATATTTTGTAAAAGTGCATAAGTAATTAGGACTGGAAATCCACTGCACTGATTTCAAATGAGGATAGAGTTTTCACAACTGCTGTGCATTTGTCCTGCACTGATCCCACTGGGGTCAGTTTGAAAACAGGCTGCAGTCGGTGGAAGTGGAATCATGCCAGTCATGTGAACTTTAAAAAAAAGCCTGCTTTGAGTAAACACTGACATGTTGAGAGTGGTCTTTCAGATACATGGAATACTGGCATGCTTATTGTAGTAATTTCTAATGTATTTGGAAAACAGTGTCAGATGTTAAGTTTTTCTTACAGCTTAACAGGTAGTTTCTTTAAGAGAACCAGAGGAGAAATGCCCAACATCGTGTTTTGCTTAAAAGAATACAGACTGCAGAGTCCACAAGAAGTTCTCAGGTAGCATAAGACCAGTTAATGAATTCCCAGAACTCCCCTCAGTGTGTTGGATGTGAAGTTTTTTTTGTTCTGCTGTTCATCCTTTCCTCTGCATTTAGATTTTGAGTGGGTTGCTGATGATAGATTT
This sequence comes from Astur gentilis, assembly GCF_929443795.1. Lineage (NCBI taxonomy): Eukaryota > Metazoa > Chordata > Aves > Accipitriformes > Accipitridae > Astur > Astur gentilis. The sequence goes on from NC_064911.1 coordinate 7,514,434, forward strand.
AATTTTGGTATGATGCTTTGGGGTGAGGGTTTGGCAGGTAAACTCCTGAGGACCTTTGTGGGACTGCTTTTCTAGGATTTCTTTTAGTTCTGTAACTGCTTTTACTCTCCCATAGGTGCGACCTCAAAGACGTACTGATTATCTGATCAGCCCAAAGAAAATTAGAAACGTGACACTTGTTTAGGATGTACTTCTCCGGGAAATTTCTCTATCAGTTGCATTTTGCACATTTGGATGGCGTCCTGCAACACAGAAAGGTTAACACCAGTTCTCTCAGTTTAAGCTATAAGTTATTTTTCTTTTTTTCCTCTTGTAATGAAATAAAATTGCAACCTTTATAGTGTAGCATATATCTCAGCAAAATAATGGACATAAATGACAGCCTTAACTTGAGAGACAATGAATCTGATGTCACTTTACAAGAACAAGAATCCATGCTTTGGATCCCAAGGGAATCAGCAGAACTCCTATCAGGCAGAAATGTTAGGTTATCCACAGCAAGATCAGGGACTGGAACTGCAAGAGATATATTAGTTCAGAAGAACTGGTTAATAATAATAATGGTTAATACAATATCTACTGCTTTTTTAATGTACTTTATGTACAGCTGATCATCTTGGGTTTATAGATCAACAACATATTTTAATTTCTGCTCTGTAATAAAACTAAGGGAAGTTTTCATGAGGGCTGTTTCAAAATTTCTAACAAAAACTAATTAATTAATTTGTTTCATTTCAATACATTTTTTTTGTTAAAGCTATTTGTATTAAATCTGATGTTCCAGTTTTAAATAAAAAACAATCACCTGCGTGCCAAAAAATCCTATTTTGATTGAAATGCAAAAATCTTAAGCTGAAAAATGTGGATTTGAAACTCCTGACATTTAGAGTTGTTGCTTGAATGCTTTATGTCTCTGTTCTACTTGTGGGCCATGTTTGGCAGCTAAATGACTTGGGTCACAGCACAGGGTGGCTGCTGGTATTCATGCTGGGCCCTGTCATTTCATCAGGGATAGAGTTGATGATAATGACCATGGGAAATGCACTTTAGGTAGGCAACCTTGTCAGTAGAGCGGATCTGGCATATGGACCCTGTGTGTACATTCCTAATCTAAAAATTATGATTTCTAGCTGAAATGTTTTGTCTGAAGTTTTGTATTTCATAATAAAAAGTTCAAGCTTATTAGTTTTTTACGAAAAGGCAAACTTCATCCAGAAAAAACAAGTTATTTTCAGTGTACTTATCTTTCTACCCACTCAAAGCATTCTGAATTATTCAGTGTTTTGCATGTTAATCTTTTGTATGAACCAATGCAGGTGCTCTTTAAGTGCTGAAAGAAGCTACCACATAGAATTACTTACAGTGATAATCTGTGCAACAAAAATAAGAAATTTGAAACCTGATCTCAGGAAAAAGTTGTTTTGCATGTTTAGCATATGGCATCTCATTAAATTGTGACAGATTTTTGCACTGCTAGTTGTATTTTCAGTCAGTCTGTCAGAACAAGTGCTGAGACCAATTCACGGTCTGCTATGTGCCATTGTATACAAAGCTGTTTCAAATTCTGACCATCTTTCTGTCTTGTTTGGTTAAGGAGGAGCTTTGAAATGCATTCCCATCGAATGCAATTGTACCAACAGCATGGTACATAAATAGCTATAGTGTTATACAGAGAAAAGGTAAGCAATTTACATTGTGGAATAGCTGGGGTTTTTCCTCAAAATAACCATGCGCTGAGAGAAATATCTACCTTATTCTGATACAAGTATTGCTATTGCTGACTTCTCCTGGTTGCCACTGTAGCTCAAAGCAACCTAAACACAAGCAAAAAACCTCTTTACTAGAGGAATGCCCACTGCATGGGAAAGATAGGCCCAGGGTAACACCAGCCTGTGAGTCGGGTGTAAAAACCACGGACCTTTGGCTTTCTGTGCACGTGCATGGTTAGCAAGCCTTCTGGTTGCCAGAAAAGTAGTCCTGCAGTACAAAAATGAAAACTGCATGGAGGCAGTAGTTTCCCAGCAAAAAAAGTTGATTTGTTAGAATGTATTTTGAAAAGGAATCAAACTATACTGTGTTGTTTATCTCAAAGCCCTTGATTTCAAGCTTAGTTTTGATATTATTTGGTATCATACTAAAGCAGACAACCTAGAACTGAAGAAAACCTTTTCTCCTATTAATCTATATCCTTCCACATTAATCAAAAACATTGTTGTGTTGAGGCCATGGGCAAGAGGACACATGCCCTGAGCCAAAAGACAGATTCCTGTGTCAGCAATCCGGTGCCTTCCATGCTGGGGAGTCCCCACTGAGATTTCCACATGATGCTACCTGGTGCTTGAGGCTCTTCAGAGGACACCAGCAGTGCTTCACAAATTGGTTTTTAGGCTGTGGCTTGACAAGAGCACCTCCCAGCGCTCCTCCTGAGTGAACGGGCAGATGCGAGACCCCTAATCTGGGAAGGGTGTGGGAGCCCCCCTTACCTGCTGGCAGCTCCAAGCTGTTGCAGTCAGACATCAGGGGAGTGCAGCCAGGTCACCCTCCAGCTGTGCTTCTTGCCTGGGAGCTGGAACGTGCTCCAGCGTGCCACGCTTACCTGGCGGACCACTTGCCGGCAGACGATTGCCAGCGGACAACACACAGCAGCAATAGGAATTACACCCCACTGACTGCACATCCTGCTGGCTCCAACAAACAAAGGTTTTTCACAAAAATAGGTGCCACAACCATGGAAACGTGCACATTAACCAGAGTCTGGAGCTATTTTCCTTCCTGCCAGCTACAAGAATGCATCCCACACAGCTATGGTATACTCTTAACAGCATTAGCAAAAGGTTAAAAATTCTTATGGTGTCCTTGAAATTTATAGTTAAGGGCATTTTTAAGCTTCCAGATTTGTTTTCTTCAGGTATGTTATACAGCCTGTATATCATTTCCAGTACTAGCTGTTACTTATGTTTGCACATAGAGCTCCACAAACAACGATACATAAAATACAGAGACAATTTTTAGCACACAGGGAATATAAAATATGCAGGCACTTTCAGAAGACACAGCATACTAAAAATACTGAATTTCAGGCCCTTTATGGAGACACCGATCTTTTGTACACATCCATATTGATTTATAATTATGACTTGAGGGACATATTAGTAATCTAGAAGTATCTAGCTTCTTGCTACTCCCAGACTGTGCACAGTCTGATAGTATAAAACCCTTCCACGTTTCTTTACAAAACATTCTGATTTTAATTCCATACATGTATGTGCAGGCAAAAATGCATTGGAGATAAACAGTATTTCATTCTACAGTAAGGTTTCCCAAAGTTGTCTCACCAGTTGGTTTTTTTTTTTTTATTTCACAGAAAAATTCAGGTTACCTTTAATACATAGCCACTTAAAAATAACACTGGCTTCATGTGGAGGTTTCTTTTTACAATAAAAAAGCACCTCAGGTTTGTGTGGGCTGAGCAGAATCAACCGGTGAACTCTTACTGAAGGGTACTCACAATATTGACTAAACATTTGATTTCTTACTGATTTGATTGAACAGAACCTCTATTTTCAATATCTATTTGGTAGAATATATATTATGTGGTGCTGCTAACCTAAAATACACCATTCTCAAGTATTTGGCCCTCCCAGTGATAGAGATGGAAACTCTTTGGTTACTGGCCTCACTATCTCTTTCTTCAAAAGGATTCTGCATGAGGCAGGAAGGACACAGCTTCCTACAAGCTTCTCCAGCAGAAGATCCTGGAAAACCAGAGGATGGTCCCCTCAAAGTGTTGCAGATAACTCATCTTATTACCCTTCCCTCTCCACCCAAATAGACCTTACCTGTCTAAAATGGGGCCCACCCCCAACTCTCCCTCCCTGAATTTCTCTAAATCTCACACCTACATTCCCAGAAATACAATAAAATTAATCCAGTGGCCTCATGGTAACTGTGTAAGTAAAATTAAGCAATCAGTATAGACCAAAATTGTCTGATGTGGTCAAGCTATAATAAAAAATAACCCCCTAGCTGCCAATAGGAGAACACTGCTCCCAAAACACCTTTGTCATCTTAGTACTCTTTTTCCGAACAACCTCCAAAAACCCTTCTAAAGATGAGGTTGAGAATTGAAATTCATAAAGCCACTTGATATGGAGGAGCACATTCTCAGTAGATGCGACTTTTATGATTAGATTCTCCTCCTACTCACCACGATCGGCTCTTGTTCCCCAGGCTATAAACTACCTGTCTCTTCTTCCCCCTAGGTGACAAGCAGCTTCATTTAACTTTAACTTTCTGTCTCTCACTTTCCTCTCTCTTTACCATCCTTTCTTCTCCACAGCTACCAAATACCTTTTCTTTAAACAAAGGCCTAATTGATACATACCCAATTAACATCTGAGCATTTGTTCTCAGCTTGTATCGAGCCCTGAAAATTGCTGCTTCTATTTCAGACCTGAATAAGGGCTTGCATATCTGAAAGTCTGCCTAATATTTCCAGCAATACCAGCTGATCCAATAAAACATACTACCTCTACCTGGAAACTTTCTCCAGCCTATGCACACACGCTGATGGCTGTGTATTTCCATCATCCCACCCACTGGGACTCCAGGAGGACACTATGCAAATCTCAACTGACCTTCCGGAACTGCTGTTGGGAAAAACTGGAGAAAGAAAGAGAAGCCAAGCCTGGTCCGCACTAACGTGTCTGCACCAAACCTCCTCAGCCAGTAGAAAAGTTAGTCGTGTTGTTGCGAAGGTAGGATTTGAGAGGAGCGCTCTGCACTGCTGCAGTCTGTAGCTCTGAACGAGGTTCCTGCCCTTCTGCCCTGGGGAACTGAGTTTTCTCTTACCTGTTCCGCACTGCTCTCTGTTCTTTGGGAGGTGCAGGTTGGTAACAACTCCTTTACATTATCCTAGAAATCATGGATTATTTATGCTAGATTAGAACAGATAGTTATTTAAATGAATATGGATATTTGCTGGCTCAGAGGAATATTGCAATAGGCTATTCCTTTTCAGCTCAGAGAATTAATGTCTGGGAGCTTCCAGTGTCATTTGGCATTAGCTCTCATAGCAGAACTCACGTCACACAGATGTTATTTGTACTGTTTATTTTCTACTGTGGTATGATCACTCCCTCAAATGAGGCTTACACTAAGTGCTTTTTTTTAAAAAAAAAAATCATGTTCCAGCAAAACCCTCTGTTTGTTTTTGTTTTGGGGAAAGAATGCCAAAATCCAGGGAAAACAATACTGAGATATTTTTATTAGAGAAGCCAACCAGATCCATCTCAGCTCTGCTTCCAGCTCATTAGCTTCCCATCACAAAAAGCCCAGGGGCTGCTCTGACCTTGGAATGGCTCATCTCTGCTATTGATCCCCTTAGTCCCAATGACTTTCCAGTCAGATACTGATGCTGTGGTCTCACTTGCACCGTGTGTTCATGCACCCTGGGTCTCTCTGCTGCAAACACCAGTGTAGCTACCACCCTTTTTAGACCTGCTGTGAAAGGACAAAGGGAGACCCGTGGGTCAGACCTCCTGCCCCATGGCTGACAGTCTTTCAGAGATGGTGGCAGACTGTATTTTCCTTTCCCAGCGGAGTAAGGATTCACAAGGTGCTACAAGCTGCCAGATGCTTGTCTGTCTTCAGAGACACAGAGTTGCATTTAGATGTTACCCTACTGTCCTTCCAAAGGACAGGCAACGAATCCCCCTTGATGAGGCAATACATTTATTTGGGTTTACTACAGAGCCATACAATTTGTTAAAAAGAACACTATGCCGTTTAGGTTTGTCTCAGCACTTCTCTTGCATGTTGCAGCACCTATGCAGAAGCCAGTAATCTTCATGACGATTGCTGGTCCACACCGAAAGAGTGGTGGGGCAGCAATTCCTGCTTGAAAGTTAGCCTGATGTACTCTGGATTGCATTATTTTTTGGTATAGAGCAGTTAGACACACTCAAACCACGCAAAACAGAGACTCATTAAAATACAAGAAAATTTAGCAGCCATTTTTGTGGCGATCTGTGTCTTGGAAATTTGCAAGGCTGCTCCCTGACCCTCTAAAGACATCTACATTAAGATCTACATTATCAGCCAAGCCCTTTGATGCTGCCGGTGAGGAGGCAGTACCTCAGCCTGAGCTCAGAAAAGCCTTTAAATTTGATCACTGCTTCATAGTCTCCATTTGTGAAATAAACAACTCAAAGAGGACAGAGAGATGCAGTGTCTATGCCGAGCCATCAAAATTCATTGTGGAGGCATCCAAGCTGGCAGAGGAACAGTTACTTTCCCCTACTGCTTTTATCCATTGCCAGAGCAGGGGACAATCACAGAAGAGTGACAAGGATGGGACTGCTGATCACCAGGAGTCCTCACACATGGTGGCGGGGCAGTGTGCCACTCCCCGAGTGGATGGAGCAATATACTTTGAAGAACAGCTGTAACTGCAAAACAGGTTAAAATGGAATTAATCCTTTTCCCCTAAAATTATATAAGATGTTTACATCATGGATTCTGTCATACTGGGGCTATAGCTGAATTGTGCAACGCTTTAAAGCATGAGGCAAGGTTTTACTACGGCACTGTGCTCCTGTGGCACAGTGTCATAGTGTTTTGGTGAGGAAACATGACCTGAGTATAATCCACTGAAATATCAGCAATATGAACATAAGACCTAATTAGTGACTACCTTTCACCTTAAGATCCTGAAAAATAATTGTGATGTTCTATACTGTATTGTGCAACCAAAGTTGAGGAAATTGTATAACTTTGTATCAAATCACGAGCCAAGATTCTGTTCCCTTTGTTCATGCAAAATCTTTGCTGATTTCCGTGGGGTAAGTCTACTTTAAAATTAAAAGACCTTTCTTACTTGGTAAGACTGTCCAGAGTTACAAATAAATATATTCCTTCCAAGGCTTCCATATTTTACTTTTTTTTTCCCCCAACATACAAAGATTAGCTGTGTGTATTAAATGTGTTTACAAGATGCATGTACTGAAGAAGATGGAACGTTGGGAGGTGCAAGGGCTGGAAAGTGCAAGGTAAAGGAGGAGGAGGCTGTGGTAGCACACATGTATTTCCACTGCTCTGAGCCGATACTTAATAGCTGAGGTCTTGGGAGATCTAATGAAAGGACTTAGCTTTCCTATGCGATTTTGATAGCATTCGTAAGAAGCTTGTCAGGGCCCTGAGTGCACCAACAGCCTCCGTAGCCGTCTCTCTGTCGTCCTCTGCTGCAGCCTCTTCCACCCCACCCATCCACGGGTTTAGTTGCCTGCGTTTGAGGTCTGCTCTCACACGGTGATGCTGCGCAACCTTCCATCACACTTGGGTGAAAACAGCTAAGCTGTCGGAACGAGCAGTGAGCAGCCTCATCCGCGGCCTCTGCCCACGCACCCCGCGCTCCCTGCCTTGGCAGCTCCGTCACCCAGCCCCTGCCCCTCGCTGGCCCTGCCCCGGCTTCACTCGCTGCCTGGACCTTGAACCTGCCTGCCACTACGGACCTGTGCGGTCACCTGGGCTTTTGGCTGACCTGGTGACGGCCCCTGGAGCTGCTCTTGCTCGTTTTCCCTCACGGGGCTGTGGCCCTCGCCACGAGGATCGGGCCCCTGCTTGCCCCGTGTCCCCGGCAGCCCCACGCTGCTGCTCCTGACGCCGTGTGCTGCTGCCAGCCCCGTTCCGAGCTGCCTACAAGTTCTCAGTCTCCGGCCAAAGAGCTGTAGGGCTTCCTCAGGTTGTAAGAAAGATAGTGTGGAGGGCAGATTTAAAAGCTGTTTTTACAGACAGCACAAACTAAGCGGCTAGTACACCTTCTGTAGCTTCCCGCTGGTTGCACCTTACAACAAGGAGCCCCTGTCCACCCATTTAGGAACAGAGTTACTTCCAGATTTAAGTGCAATCCTGCCACGAGGCAGTGAGGCACAGCATCTCCCTCGGGCGCTCCTGCTGCGGGGGCTCTTTCGGCAACCACCACAGCACTGCTGCTGCCCAACATCACTCCCAGGACACAGGTGCGGGCATCCTTTACCCAAACGGAGAAGCCGGGCAGCCGCTCACTTTGCCACATAACATGGGAGCACAAATAGTCTACCAAGTGGTCGTACAAGGAAGGGGGAGACAAGCCATTTGTCTTTATTCACCTGTGCTCACTGAGCAACCTGTGCATATCAGTAAAGGAAGGCCAGAGCCGCTCACTGCTGTCGCACCGTGGTACTGCCCCTAAGCAGGTGCCTAAAGCAAATTGCTTCTGTGTCCAGCAAACTTTCAGTGCAATTGCTTTCCTGCTGAGTAGCTGCGACAAAGTCACCTCTCAACTATGCGTACCCAAGCTGCGCTACTGCAGATAATGTTTTATTTCCTTCCAGAAAAGTTTTTTCCCCTCCTTCTTTGCAGATGCTTCTTTTCTCCCCCTCTGCCCTCAGTCTGTTGTCACCTCTCACCTTCTCAGCTGGCCATGAAGCTCTGCGAACAGCCACATGGCACTGCAGAAATAATAAGGAAGGAAATCTATATCCCTTTACCCTCAGTGGCCAGACTGCTGACAAATTTTGCCCTGCATTGCAGATGCGATTCAATTATTGCAATGAACCCAATCAGAAATAATTAATGAAGACTTTCTAATGTATATTGGGAAGATCATCCACCAAATCAGGGAAGTTTTCCTTCTTCTCTTGCTGTATTGCTACACTCAGCATCTTCATAGCTAATAAGTTACAAAGCCTTAGTTTCCTTAACTTCAACTGCTAATCCGTTTTGACAGGTAGATACAATTAATGTCAGATGATTATGAAGTCATTGATGGTGCTCTGAAATGGAAACTGTAAGAAGAGCCATGAGCTATGGTTACCAATGTTACATTACTTAAGTCACCCCTCTGCTTGTATTTGTTAATTTTGCTGCGGGAAAGGTTTGCCTAGCAGACACCTATGTCCTTTGTCCCCTTTGTAGCTGCTTAATGACAAAAGTTCACAGTGGGCAAGTGAGTGACAATGCATGCCATCTCTCATTTTCTGTGCGTTTATCTTTCAGGGGAACACTGCCTTCAGACACACTCGTGGGTCATTGACCAAGTTAATTCAAAACATCAACTGAATAGCCTGTAATTGCAACAATTTACATGTAAGTGCTAGGCTGTAATGACACTGGTTTTCCTACTGCAGGTGCACAGTGCAGAGTATTCAGCTCACGCTGCCTGAGTTGATGTTATGCTGGAGACCTCATAGGTAAGAGTTCATTGAACTCAGTTTGCTCCGTTTGCTGTGTTTTCTGCTTCGCAAACACAGTTGTCAAATGAATATAATTGCTAGCACAGGGTTGTTGGTTTTTTTCCTGTCAAGGAGCAAGAGGACTTTATGAAGGCTTAAAGATCTAACTAAAAGGTCAATTGGCATAATCAACAATTTAAGTAATAAATCTATTATCACACTTTCAATTTCATTACCCAATTAATGATTCCTTCCCCTGGGTTAGAACTGGCATTTCAGTGCACAGAGCATGGTGACTCTCAATAGCCAGGTACGTTTCTTTAATGTACTTTATGGCCAAGATAATTTATAACACAAAAACTCCAAAGGACATAATGGTTACTTTGGTCTCTAGGCATCAGTCATGTCTTCCTTTAAATTAGGAATGTGTATAATGGAACAAGGGGAATAAATATCTAATATGGAAGTGGACTTGAATTGGGATGTTTATGTGCTTGCACATCTTTTTGTATGATGTTCATTGAGACTAGCACGAAACATTCTGGCAATGCTCTTGGTCACAGTCCAAAATAGTATCCCCTCTTTTGCAGCAGTGAGAGAGGAAGAAGAACAAGGACAGGGAAGGAAAGGGCACATTTCAGCAGCAGAAAGAAGCTGACTCTCGTGTCTTCTCTGCTGTTGTAAACCAAAGCTCATTCATTTGAAACGATTTTGTTTAAAGACACTACGTTGAAGATGATCTGGAGTGACTGAGACAAGATACTGGCCTGTGCTGCTAACAGCTCTCCCCAGAGTCAAGTCATGCGTTACTTGTTTTCCACTTTTATACTAATCTTAATTGCCTTTTCCCACTGAACCCCATATATTGCTGAGATATGGTGCACAGGTTAGCGATAGTATTGTGTCACTGCTTTTTAATACTGAATTTAAATGTGGGCTAAGCAGATGAGTAGCAAACTGTTTACAGATGCAGTACTGAGAGTGTAATTAACCACCCTGCTTAATGAGGTATTAGTGAGTATCACCCAAGAGCCTGAGGATATGTATACAATATGCTTTCACCTACTTCTCAGTCCTTGCCCTGATCAGTGCCTCATCAAATTGAGCTCTGAAGAACAAACAACAGAAAATCCCATTAGGAAGTAAAGCTTCAGAACTCATTAAAGATCCCGAGTCACCTGTACAGGCTAGTGCGGGACTGGCAGGTTTTCCTGCAGCACCAGGGTAAGAGAGGTCCAACATCAGGCAGCCCTTGCCCTCAGGCCCTGGATTTGAAGGTTTTCTCCCTCCCAGAAAACCTGGGCGTACTTCAAAGCCCAAGAAGTGCTGTGGCCTCTAGAAAGGCACGTGCGGGGCGAGATTGGCACGGCCGTGTTCTGATGTAACTCCAGAACCAGGGAATGACATAGACTGGTTCTCCACCCAAGGAACAACTTGTGACCAGATGGCAGGGTGAACCCGGATAGTGTGTATTAGGACTGCTGAGATATTCCTGCAAACACAGAAAATGTGCTAGAGATGAGAACTACAGTGGGTTTATTGTACAAATAGAAGCCCTCTTTACTCATCTGAAATGTGTATAAAAATATTTTCATATATCTAATTCCACGCCACCTGGCAACATAACAATGCATTATTGACAAAGCTAATACAAACAAACAAAAAATTCCAGGCTCTAGGTCAGAATCCCTTGCACATGGTGTCCAGAAACTTACATTAAATGGTTGCACTACCTTTCCTTATGTAGGCTGTATTTCATAGCTGTTCCTGGGGCAACATAAGGATCTCACTGATGCTGGCTCTACACTGGGCTTGGGGAATCTGACGAACTCCAGAGATCCCTTTTGACCTAAATTATTCTTTGATTCTATGAATCTGTTTGAAACATGAAACAAGGTAGATAAATGCTCAACAATATGGCAACGTCTTCTGTAAAAGAAGCTAGCAAGTTTTTGGCCTTTCCTGGATAAGAGGTATGTTATTTAATATCCTTCCCTTCCTCAATATCAGGTGAACTCATCTGTTTACAGTTGCATAACATCATTAAAGTTTTAGCTTCTGAAACTTAAAATACAAAGAGATGATAAACTAAATATTTAAGAGAACCTGCGATTAGATTCCACTGACCTTCACAAACTCCTTCGAGTAATTTATATAAATGAACCTACTTATTATTCATAAAAACAAAATGCCTGAAAAAATGTAAATCCAGTACTGCTACTGAATTTTGCAGCTGAGATCAGAGCTACTTAGTCCATTAGGGCCACAGCCAGTGCTCCATCATGCTGCCAAGTCCACTGTAGTGCCTGAACTGCTTCTAACTGACTCAAAATTATTTTCTTTCTGATCATTTGAGGGAGTATGTACTGGACTTTTGTTTTGGTCAAATCATAGTGTACCAGGGTAAATGCTAGACCCCTCTATGCTTCATTGCACTAGAGCTGCACAGCGACAAACCAGCTACACAAGAATGCATTCAATCTAAACTGTGCTTTTTTTCTAACCTAAGTAACATGATATGGGTTTTTAAAATTTCTGTGCAGCAGCATTGAACAAGCTACATGTGACCTAGCTTGCATTTTAAAGAAGGAAGATAAGAAGAAAAAATTGTAGAAGCTGCACAGTGCCAGACACACAGACTGTGAGGTTGGAACTGGGGCATCCCACGGCTTGGCCTTGTTCTCACCCTCCCCCATTGCCATCCGTAGAAGACGTAACATCTTTCAGGGGAAGGGTTTCTGTGCCAGCCCTTAAGGGTATATCCACAATGGCTAAAAAAAGTTTTGGGTGCTTTCTTTTCCCTCATCCAACTAGAAAGTTAAAGGAGAGAGAGATGCTCTGCGAGGACACAAATCGGGGTGGTCAGTTGTGTCCTGAAACTGCCTCAGGGGAAACTTGTATTTTCATGGTGCACGGAGAGATCCCTGAGAGCCCAGCCCTTCCAAACTCACCTTCTGATGATGCTTCGGAAATACCACCAAGGAAAACTCTGTGCTGAATAAAATGGCACTGCAGTGAGTCAGGACAAAGAACCATATCTCTTTTGTGTTCATGAATCTATTTCAGAGTTATGTTGACCTTTTCAAGAACCTTTACTTAATGACACCTCAATTAAAGATACTGGGTCAGAGCAAGCACTTTCTAGCAAGGATAGAAAGTGGACAGGGCCCCCAGAAAAGTCATCAACCATTAAACTGAAATGTCACTGTAAGCCTATAGGAAATAGCTATATGAGGTGTTATTATTGGTAACACAGACATTGTAGAAGAAAGATGAAGGAAACAGAACTAAGCATTTCTTTCTGTTAAAAGTGAGGTGCTTTTAGTGAGGGGTCGTCCATTCCCATCAGTTAGCTGGGAGTTGCTTTTATTTCCACCTCCATTTTATCATTTCTTAACATAAAAATGCAAATAATTTCATTAAAAAAGATTCAGCCAAATTAGCTATACCTATTCATCAGCTTAGGTCTTTAGATGCTGAACACGCACAGCTGTTTTTTTCTTGCATACTTTATGTCTCCTTTCCTTTCCATGCCTCATACTCCTCTCGGCAAACTAACCGTTGCTAAAAGGAGAGATTTAACTCAGTGGCACAGAACAGGCTGTGTTAAAGTGCCCGGTTTTGGGTCTCTGAGCATGCCCATTACTAAATGGGTATTTCTAGAAGCCAGCACAATCTGTCGCAGTCTGTTGTTGCACTTCACGTCTCAGAAATTTAGAAGTGCTGATCTTACATTTGCCTTGACTAGCTCAATTTCTGAATGTTAAGTAAATATCTTTACCTTGATAAGTGGAAGAGATCCCATTTTGTGAATAAACTAAATGTAGGAAACAGGCCTAGAAGGGACCTCTTGAAGTATCAAGTCCATGTCACGCTTCCTACCTCCAGCCAACATTGTATGTAATGTTTGTTGTAACCAGCTCCATTTAAAAACCAAGTATGTAAGGGTCAAAAGGCCCCAAACGCTGAGGCTGAGAACTTCAAAGCTTCACATATCAATCCATAAATGTATTTTAAGGAAGATATTTAGCAATAGAGGCAAATCTTCCCTTTTATTGACCTTCCTATGCGTGAGTCCTTGACTGAACATTGATAAGGTTTTCTCTCTCCAGCTAACTGCTCGGTCTCGATCTGTGCCCTAACCTGGTCCACCCTGCACAGCAGAGGCAAGCTCCTGTCCTCTGAGAAAGTGAAGAACCCCAACATGTATTTGCATGAGGGAAGAGCAGAGATGAAGTACATTCACATTGGTATCCTCATTTTGGCAGCTGCTAATTATGGATCACTTGACCTGATGACTTTAACTTCCTTTTACTGGAATATATTATGCGTAATTACTATCAATACAGCACTAAAAAGGTTTCTGGGGTAAGTGGAAAGAAAGGGTTTGAGCGTCTTGACTTTTTATTTTTTCCTGTAAAATGTCTGGCAAAATTTGGGAGTGCTACAACACAAAGATCAGAGGTTGCTTTGAAGCTTCTGCTCTGTCTAAAGATGAAAAAGAAACAGGACATAAACTCTTCTGAACTTCAGTTTTATGCTGTTATAGAGACCAAAAAAAAAAAAAAGAAGAAAAAAAAAATAATCCAGCAGCTCCAGCAGTCCCAGCAGCACTGCTGGGTTGTGCACTGTGGAAGCGGTCTGATAGCACTACCCTTCATTTTTGGTCAAACCAGCCTTCTGCAGCAGGGGTAGGAAACAAGACTGTGATGCTTGAGCTTCATGCAGAGGTTAATACCGGCAGTGATGTTACCTTTGCAATATACTTCAGCCCCTTCTAGAAGCTGGCAGTCTTCTAGATCCATTCTCTGAGCTGAATAAGGATTTAGGGAGTAAACAAAGGGGAAAAGGTTCCCTGACCCTTCTGCAACGGTCAAGAGCCAATGGGACTCTCCTAGAAGTCTTATTTCATCCTGACATATGCAGAATACATACATACATAAATACATATATACATATATATGCAGCACCTAATGCTCTCAGCTTGTACTGGAAAGAAATTCTTTCTGTAAGATGCCACTGAGAATTTTGGGGAGAGTTTGATTTTCTCTTTGTTTAATCTAAAGGGCACAGAAAGAGATGCTGAGCACAGAAAATTTGCCCTTAACCTTAATTTCCCCAAAGTCACTTAAGTAAAGTAAGAGGAGTATACTTTAAACTTCCTTATCTCTCCATACTGCAAGTTATAATTGTGGATCTTTTTAATCACATTAATTCCTTTGTCTGTACAGAGATTGAAAATTGTTAACTGATAATTATGTCTTTTTACCATTTAATTAAGAAGTTAACTGTCATGGGTAGGTGCCAAGTAACATCTCAATGCTATACATTTTCACATCCTCTGGCCTCTGCAGAACAGAGCCAATCAAAAAGTCAAACCCCACAACACTTTTCAGGCTTTGAAATATTTAGGGAATTTGGCTTAAACTGAGAATGGCTTTCTTTACACCAAAGTTAAGGACACATCTGTGAATTACACCCTTCAAAATTCTATGGCCAGACTAAAGAATCGACACTTATATTTAGGTGGTTTGGGCGTTTTTTTTTAGGATAGAAGATGACTCACACTGTACAGTAAGTCATGTCATGCAACTCTCCGGAGAAAAGACTCAATTTTTCCAAATTATATTTGATATTTTTGTGACACGGACAGCGAAATGATTTTGCTGGAACCATTAACTCATTCCTCTTGCATGGGAACAAAGGTTAGATTGTAACAAAGCCCCTAAGGCCCAGATCTTCAAAGGTATTTTGTTACTACCCACAGCCATTATCTTCTTAATTAAAAAGTAAAAAGACATACTAATGGGAGTTAAACCTGTGGAAACCGTCTTTTTTCTACATTTTAATTTTTTTACTTGGGCAAATTAGCTGATATGTATGAATGACCAGTCACACATCGTACAGTGTCTAGGACTATGCTTGTTAAATCTATTACTATCAAGGAGCAAACCAAAGACTATAATTACAGCATGTTCTCTATAATTAAGGTCACGTTCCAGATCCCATTCTATTTCCCAGTATTCAAAGGCACACGCCTTTCTGAAAAGAAAGCTTTCCATTTGAAATCAACATCCTTGATTTCAGCTGCAGCACAGACTTTTTGCTTTCAGAAAGTTTGTGTGAAATTGTTCCTTCTCTTCAAAAATTCATAGAGTGTAAAACCAGCAAGAGGCATAGGTTTCATTTCAGTGTACCGACCTCAAGTGCTGGGAAATGTCAGTTTCTGCAGTCACAGTCAAAATTCAAATATATTCTACCAAACAGAGTGGCTCTGCACTGATGGAATATGGAACACCTTTCAAGGCACAGGCATATTTTCATTTTGTTTGATTTGATTTAAATCAAATTTTGACTGAAAAATATAACAGCCTAAGCAGTCATCTTCCCCTTCTGGAACAATTCTGCAGCTAATCAGACCTCCAGTAAAACCACTTCACTTGGTAGATGCCTTCAATGGCAGGATTTAAGGTGAGGCAAGATTGTGCAGTTGTGTGTCATTGCCAGTTACGAAGAGTGAGCATACAATTAGCTCTTTTGTCACATATGTGCAATACATAGTGGATTGCTCAGTCTTGCAGAGAAGAGCCATCTTCAGTTCCCTTGCACAGGTGAAACTCCTTGGAAGCCTGTGACGCTTTCTGTTTCAGGATCCAGCTCAGATGTTCTCCTCTGCCGAGTCTTTCAGGTAAGTGGGAGTAAAAGGCAGTAAAATTGCAGTCATATGCCAGCAGACAAGATTGAACATATACCAAGTGCAGACATGATGAATAAGAAGGTGGTATTTTAATAGTCAATTTTCAGAATATAACGGCTCTTGAAAACAGATTAGCTTAGAACACTTTCTCTATTTAAAAGTGTCACTATTTAGCTGTGCACTTAAGTAAAAGCTGAGCTTTGGGGCATCTCTAAATTAAAGGATTACCATAGGTTAGAAAGGCTGCCAGCAAAGGGCTACCTCAAAACTAAAACCTGGTGCCATCAGACAGCATAAATGACAGAATATAAATAAAACAAATACTAGGGTTATCTTTGTTCTTAGATCCTTCTGAAAAATTCAAATCACTGATGCATTTCCAGAACTCAAGACATGTCAAACTAAGCTGGCTCGTAAATAAAAATGTCTGAGCTTAGGTTGTACACAAGATTAGATCTGTGTGTCGGTGTGCATGTACATTCAAAAGCTATCGAGTTCCGTAGGTCTACACTAAGAAGTAGGAGAGGCACATATGCATTTCAGTCCCCAGTTTATATCTAGATTGCTTTGGTTGGCTGTGGAAGTGTTCTCCAGTGTATGATATGCAAACCTGGGAGGGAGGGAACAAGATTTGCTGAGAGGGAGAGGGAGAGAGAGAAGAGATGCATCTCTGTGGAGGGCTGTCACTGGGGAGAGGGGAGTCCTGTGCTAACTCAGGAACCTGAGGGCAGCTTATACATCTTATACTGCAACTGCATGCTGCAATATATGCAAGTTGTCCTCAGAGCAGAGAAACATTGCATGGAGGGCACTGCCATCACCATCAGCATCATTGCTCTGGAAGAAGAAACCATGCCTGGTGCTGTGTTTGAAAAGAGCAAACTCAGCGCTTGGCTATAAAATCAAATTTAACACAGGGCCCCGAGAAGAGAGTGATTTCCACCCTCCTCCACTTCTCTTACTAGCTAATCTGGGCAGCTTATTCCTCAAAACGCCAGCTCACATCAATCCTGCCCACAGGTACTGAACTGGGACTGCAGGACATCCTGCAGCGGGTGGGCGCTGCAGTGAGGGCATGGGGATGAGTGTCGTGGGACCTCTGGGCTTCCCCCAGTGTAGCTTAGTGTGCTCTCCAGTGTGCTTCTCTTGGAAGCTGTGAAGTCCTCAAAACAGGTCAAGAAATAAAACCATTAGATGTTCCCCTGATGAATCTAGTGCAAAGAGCTTTGTCTGCTAACATGCTCCTCTGTGCACAGTGGAGAACAGCCTGAATTATCACAGTCGGATTTTCTGCTTGAATTTGATACATTTATTTTGATGATGAAGAGTGAGACCAATAGGACTCCTATCAGTGTCAATGGGAACTGAAAAGATTTTTCTCTCAGTGGTCTGTATCACTTACTATGTGATTGTGAGCCCTTTGGTCAGAAATACTGCTTTAATAATTTGTGTTAGTATTGTGCCTTGTACCCATCTCACCGATCAATGGCACTCCTGTCAGAATACAAATACTAATGCAATGCACCCACAATTACTTTTCACTGGAAAATGTTGTCACATAATACATAGCTTCTTCAGGGGCTAAACTTCATCATATCTACTTTGGGTCCTTACACTGTATTGACACTCCTGAAGCTACTCATGCAATGTACTCTTACTGTGTTTATTGCCCACTTGGTCCACTCGTAACAAGAGCTGGGACAATTAATGTCAATTTTTAAAAATGTCAGATTCTGGTGGAAGTCCTGGGAATAATAGTATAATGAAAGACGACCAAAGACGATATTTTAAATGAGGTCTTCCCCCTTTTTTATCACCACTAGTAACTTGGAGAAGCCTCAAAAAAAAAAAAAAAAGGGGGGGGATACCTTGTCAGGTTTCAGATTCAGTAGAGTCCCTGCAGTACTGAGATCCCCAATTGTGAATTGCAGGATTCATACTTAACTTACACCTATAAATCATACAACCATGCAATCCATGCATTTTCTGAGATGATTCTTCTCCAACCACCTCATGCTGTGAACTCTTTTTTTGAAGAAATGATGCATATCTGCAAACATGGCACTGGCTTAGGTTAAAGAAGATCAAATATTAGTTGGATAATGTCACAAACTGCAAACATGCCGCTGTGTTTAACAGGGCAAAAGAAAGTCCTCCTCCTGCTGCTGGATCAATGCTGCATGGGTTCACATAATGCTGCAACCTCTCTATTTCCCTGCAAGACTGGGATCCCAGATATCCTCACTCAAAATCAAGACCGTGAAAGTCCCAGTAGCTAGCTTAGTCTAGTAATCACATCAGTGACTGAGAAGAACTGCACAGGCTCCTACCTTGTCAGGAGCCAGCAAGTTTCTCCAGAACAAGAATAAATCATGATTTAGCATTTTATTCCTGCCCAGAAGTCAGGGCACCAATTTTCTGAGCTGATACAATAACATGTTTATCAGCCCAAGTAAACGGATATGAATGCATTTACAAAAGTAGGGAGGTCAGGTCTTGCCAACCTGGGAACCCAAGTGAAATAAAGGGCAGCACTCTTCCTTCTTCTTCAGAGACAGTTCACCTCCTTCTGTGGCCGAGGTCTCCAGTGCCCATTTTCAACTTGTGCCCTCAGCTTCCTCTGCCTTCCTAGCACCCTGAAGGAAGCAGGAGGCAAACCATGCATCTTCCACCCTCCTGTTATCAACCCCCACACCAGCCTGTCCCCCTCCACATTTCTGCCCTTTTGCCTCACACCCCACATCCACAGCCCTGTGAAGGCCCTGGTAAAAAGTCTCTCTACATCTTTCTTATAAGCCCCTTTCATATATTGAAAGGCCACAATAAGGTCTCCCTAGCGTCTTCTCTTCTCCAGGCTGAAAAGACCCAACTCTCTCAGCCTGGCTTTACAGGTGAGGTGTTCCAGTCCTCCCATCATTTTCATGGCCCTCCTCCAACGGGTCCATCTCTTTCTGAGGACCCCAGAGCTGGACGCAGTACTCCAGGTGGGGTCTCACCAGAGGGGAGCAGAGGGGCAGAATCACCTCCCTCGACCTGCTGGTCACGCTGCTTTTGATGCAGCCCAGGATAGGGTTGGCTTTCTGGGCTGCGAGCGCACGTTGCCGGCTCACGTCCAGCTTTTCATCCACCGGTACCCCCGAGTCCTTCTCTGCAGGGCTGCTCTCAATCCCTTCATCCCCCAGCCTGTATTGAGAGTAAAGATTGCCCTGACACAGGTGTAGGACCTTGCACTTGGCCTTGTTGGACTTCATGAGGTTCACATGGGCCTACTCCTCAAGCCTGTCAAGGTCCCTCTGGATGGCATCCCTTCCCTCCAGCATGTCAACCGCACCACACAGCTGGTGTCATCTGCAAACTTGTTGAAGGTGCACTCAATCCCCCTGTCTATGTATGTTGTTAATGAAGATATTAAATAGTATTTGTCCCTGTACAGACCCCTGAGGGACACCACTCATTACTGTTGTCCACCTGGACATTGAACTCTTCAGGTGTTGCCATCCAGCCAATTCTTTATCTGTCTAACAGTCCATCCATCAAACGCATGTTTCTCTAATTTAGCAGCAAGAATATTGTGGGGGACCATATCAACGGCCTTACGTAAGTCCAGGTAGATGACATCTGTAGACCTTATCCTGTCCACTGATTCAGCCACTCCATCGTAGAAGGTCACAAGATTAGATAGGCATGATTTGCCCTTGGTGAAGCCACATTGGCTGTCCCTAATCACCTCCCGGTCTTTCCTACATATTTAAATGTTTTCCAGGAGGATCTGCTTCATGATCTTACTGGGCACAGAAGTGAGGCTGACTGGTTGGTAGTTCCCAGGGTCCTCCTTTTTACCCTTTTTTAAAAATGGGTGTGATGTTTCTCTTTCTCCAGTCACTGGGGACTTCCCCTCACTGCCATGACTTTTCAAATATGATGGAGCGTGGCTTGGCAACTACATCAGCCAATTCTCTCAGGACCCTGGGATGCATCTTGTCAGGTCCCACGGACTTGCGTATGTTCAGGTTCTTCAGGGGGTCTCGAACCTGATCTTCACTGTCAATGGGAGGGATTTCATTCCCCTAGTTCCTGCCTTGAGGTTCAGGGGTCTGAGAGATGTGGGAAGAGAGATTACCACTGAAAACTGAAACAAATAATTTGTTGAGTACCCCAGCCTTCTCTGTGTTTTTTGTCACCAGCTCTCCCATTTTATTTACCAGAAGGCTGCATTTTCTTTAATCTTCCTTTTCTGGCCAACGTATGTGTAGAAGCCCTTCTTATTATTCTTTGCATCCTTTGCCAAATTCAGCTCCAACTGTGCCTTAGCTTCCTGATTCCACTGCTGCACACCTGGGCAGCATCCCTATATCTTTCCCAGGATACATGTCCCTGGTTCCACTGCCTGTGGAGCCTCCTCATCCTCAGGTGGAGGACCCCATCCCGCTCCTGCTGGGGAAGGAGCACATGGCCAGGCAAGGGCCAGGCAAGGGCCAGGCAGGCATTCAGGCAGAAGCAGACTGAAAGCTGTGGCAGCGGTGACTGGAATGGGAGGGCTCCACATGCCCCTCCGTCTCTGCCCATCTACTGATGGGTGGTACGGGAAGGTGAAGCTGCAGCTTCTACAGCTCTGCGACTCAAAGGGGAAAGGCATTTTTCCAGAAAGGTCTCGCAAAATCTATTTCACTGTCTCTATTAAGACTGGCCCTGAACATAAGATTTTGATGAAGAGAAGAAGTTGCTGCAAGGTAGTCCCTAGAAGTCGAAAGGTTTGGCAAGCTTCTCGGGCTCTCCAAAATAATGTGCTAACTTTTTTATTGATTTGAGAAAAATTTGAGGGACTTAAATGCATTCCCAGAGCAAATTGAATCTATATTTCTTCACAGATACATGAGTCAGAGCATCTGAATGCGTATTGCCAAATATAGTAAGCGTGCTCCATCAAAAGATGGATGCTGGAGTATAACTGCACACTTTCCAAAGTTCTGTTTTAATTATTCGTTCAGAAAAACTATCAGAAGGACTTTTTCCCATGTATCTGCGAAAGCAGCTGGATGAAGAAATGCGGAAGAATTATTTTAACAGGAATGGCACTGGGACTCACGTTACGACTTGCTGAGCTCCTCAGTAATAAAAAACCCATGGCGGGCGGCAGAGCGAGCCGCCCAACTTTGACCATTTGATCCGATCCGCACGCACTGATTCGCATTCTCAGCCGACCTCCAGCACGTACGGTTTGAAGGGCCGCTCCCGGCCCCAACGGGGCGGCCGACCCCATCCCCAGCCACCCCCCAGCTGCCTCCCTCAGTGACCCTCTCTTTCCTCCGCGGGGCCCCCCCTCACAGGGGAGCCAGCGCCGCTTGTGCCGGGCCTTCGGGGAAAGCAGCAGTCCCGCCGCTTGTCACCGCCGCTGAGGACGAGAGGGCCTCGCCTCAGGGCCTCCGCCATGTCCGCTGGGCCCAGGAGGCGGCGGCGGGGGCGCGTTCCCGGCTGCGCGGGACGGGGGGGAACCCCCCCCTCCCCTGCCCTCCGGCCCCCGGTGCCGCTCCCGAGCCGCCGCCGCGGCCGCCAGGGGGCGCCGCGCCCTCTCGGATAGGGGAGCGGGGGGCTCGGCGCGGGAGCGGCGCTCATTGGCTGGCGCGGTCCGGGCTGGGCGCGGGGCGCCGCTTCTTAACGGGCGGCGCGGGGCGGCGGGAGCGTTGTGCCGGGCGGGCTGCTGCGAGCCGGGCTGCCGCGAGACATGAGCGAGGTGAGCGGCCGTTGAGGCGGGCTCGCGGGCGGCCGTTGAGGCGGGCTCGCGGGGGGCGGGGGGGGGGGGGGGGGAGACCGCCGCAGTCCCTCGGAAAGCCGGCCGGGGAGGCTGGAGAACGGGCAGCGCTTGGCGTTGAGCGTAACCTTCCCTTTTCGAAGGGCGGCTGGGGAGGGCCGGGTGCTTCCCGGGCGGGGAGACCGCTGAGGGTCGGCTGGACTTGCCGGCGGAGCTGGTGGACCTGAGCGGTGTCTTTTCGCTGGGCGGGGAGTCTGAAATCCGTAGCTTCTCTTCAGCCCTGTCTTCTGATAAACGCATCTCCTCCACAGGTGCGTATGCTCCTTCGATGCATAAAACAAGGCAGTCTTTTGCCCTTTGAAGGACCATGCACACCAGTGAAGAATCCCTTATTGAAAAAAAACCAATAACCTACGGATGCATTTAATGCTTTCCTATGCAGAAAGAAGGATGTGCTAAGTTGTGTGAAAGTTATCTGCTAGAGATCTTGCGAAAAAATTGCCACGTTTAGAGTTGGGTGCTGATGTAAACTTTATAAATGGTGTCTGGGGAAGGACTGCAATTAAGGAAAAAAAATGTAAATAGTGCCAAACATGCAAGGATCACTTGTGCCCTTGTAAATAAATAAGTGGAAAATTTTCACTGTGGGTTTTTTGCAGTGGAAGAATTCTCTGGGGCAAACTAGTATTTTTGTTAAAGGCGGTGTCAGGTGTGATGGCTACTTGATAGTGCAGTCAGTCAAATGCTGGGCAGGTTTGGCTGGCAGATCCCTCATTCTCCAGTGCAACTCTTTCTTTGGGAATCCGTAGAGATACCTGTAACTACACCTCACTCAGCACCTATTATTGGAGGCTATTTGCTGTTATACAAGACCTGCTGCTTCATTAGCAAATGGGTATTCTGTTCTTAGCAGCAAGAGTAAAATTTAAGAATGATGCCAAATAAGTTTTGACTAGTTGCTGTGCAGGTGTTACTCAGCTGTATTTTTAGGTGAGGTGTAAACCTGAGGCAAAAAGCAGTGGAGTAGCATGGTCTCTGGTGCAGGGATTTGAGGAGAAGCTTACATCTTGGCTTGCAGGTCAGGCCAAATGGGGAAAGCAGAGGAAATCCTCATTGTGCTTTTCTGCTGCTTGCAGGGATCAGGCAGTCCAGGTGTAATGCACCAGGCTGTCCATGACCTCTTCTCAGCTGCTGCCTGTATTTATATCAACTGGATAAGAGTTCATGCACCATGGGGTTTCTTTTGCAGTCACTGTCCTTTTGCCACCTAGGCTATCTGAAATGTTCTGCTCCTTAAAGATAGCATTCGGGGGAGAAAAAAAAATCTAGTAAGGAGTAATGATTGGGTGATACTGCTGTGCTTACTGTAACTGTACAAGGCACTCTTGTTATTGCCCTGTGCTGGGTTGTATTTGCTCAGTAATTACCCCTTCATAGTTTGAATTAGATTGCTTGCCTTTTGGATTTTAAGTCCTGATGAACATCAAGATCCTCCCTGATACCAGCATAAGGGCTCTCTATTCATAATACATTTCCTTGTGCCTCACAGAACAGTATTCCTAGCAAACCCTCAGAGCTGGAAGATGTCCCTTGCTCTGGCACAGCACTAAGCCCTGTACGTATGGCACTTAGCTCTGTACTCAGTGTCTTCAGTGCTACTGTCATTTGACTGACATTGTTGGAGAGTTTGTCGCTCACAGCTCCAATGGAGAAAAGCTTCCTTGCCGTTATTTGCCTGTTAGCTATTAATCAAAAGATGATTCTTTTTCCACAAGGCAGATGGAAGCAACTGGACCACCCCAAACCATCTCACTGAAAAAGACTGTTAAAAATGAGGCAAAAAAGATTAGCAGAAAGCAAGCTCCTTAAACATCTGTTTGCTATATTTGGATGGGGTCTTGGTGGATTTCAGCTGTAATGCTGTAACTGAAAAATATTTTTATTTTCTTTGTTTTAATCTGCTAGAAAATCTGAGGCCAGAGTGATTGAAAAGAGGCCAACTAGAGCCATCTAAAGATTATCCTAAATAGAATGGTGTTGGGAGGGTGGGAAGGTTTTTTGCTTTGTGCTAACAATTGTCAGGATTTGAGTGGAGCTTGAAATGCCATTTCAGAAATCTCTGAAGAGAGCTTTTGTATCCCTCAAGTTATTTCCTGAGATGTTGCATGGGTTCTTATTTTACTACTTCAAGCAAAACTAACTTATTTCCTGTTTATGGGTAGTGATTACCAGTCTCCTGGTAGAGAAAACTGAACAGGAAGCAGCCATTCATCTGATGAGTACTTTCCTATTTTCTAGCAGCTAACTTTTTTGAGTAAGGATAAAGAACTCTTCTACAGAAAAACCCTACACTTCCTTTGCAAAATTTGTCTGAAAATGTGTTTAAGATGCTCTGTCTTCTGGGCAGAAGTCTGGTCCTGTAACTCGTTACAGTGAACTTGAGGTACAAGAATTTACCTAGTAGCATTGCAAAACATGGTTAGTGCTTCCTGCTGCTTAGTTTTCATGGCAGATGGATCACTTAGGTGTATGGGGAACTTCTCAGGAATGTCCTTATATACTGAAATACATTTTTAGGTGTTGAAGTAGCTTTGAAAGTATGTCCTCAAATATCTAAGGAGCCTTTTCTTTAGGTCTGCAGGTGTTTTCTGTTATTTTTAATGAGCCTAGAGAGAAAAGCCATGCTGCAAAATATCAGCTACTGACAGTGAGCACCCATGAGATGCAGCCTTCTTCCATTAAAGATATGTGGTCACATAGGATTAACTGGGGGAAGTAATCTTGGGCAATGGGCTCATAGACCAATGCCAAATTGCTATTCACAGCCAGTAGTTTTACCAGAGAGCCTGTAGGCTCAAACTGACATAAACTTGATTCACCAGAGGGAATCCCATCATCAGTCATTTTCATTTAACTATCTGACATGTTGCGGATGATGTCTGGTCATGGCGACAGTGCCTGCCATGAAGGTTCATAAGAAGCATTTCATCACACAAACATTTTTGACATTCACTGCCACTCTTGCCTCCTGTGTTGAATGATTCTGGTTGTCATCAGGAATCAGGTGTGGATTTGGGAAGGAGTGCACTTAAACAGTATGGTGTTACAGCTCTGGATGCTGTTCCAGTGGTTCAGGGATGAAGCACATCTGTAAAGAGTTGGAGCTTAAAATAGCATTAGCAGAGACTGCCTTGTTGGATGCATTTATTTCCTTTTGATATTAAAGGGTCAGAGTGATATTGCTGGTGTAGGAGAGGAGTTCAGCTTTAACGTGTTATTTAGGTGTCTGACTTTGGGAGAGCCATTCAGGAAATCTACCTAATCAGTCCACATGCCTGAGGGACCAGTGATTTAAGAGAAGAACTTGCATTGGAAGACCCTTGCACAATGTGAGTGAAGTGCTATACTGATTGCCAGGGTGCTGATGCATACCACCTAAGGCAGGGTTCGAGCCAGCAGCTTTATATGTTTGAGGAGCAGCCTAGCTACCAGACAGTAGCAAAAATATCCTAGCTTTCGTTTCAATACAGGCAACAACCAACCAGGCACACAAAATTCATAAGACAGAAGAGGGGAGCTGTTAGGAGTTTGATTCTGTAGAGTGCTTAGGTCTCTTAGCTGGGGAGGCTAAGAGCTGGGGACTTGATGTCTGCATAAATGTAGGGATTTTTTGGTCAGGCTTTGAATACAAAGAACGCTAGGTCTTGTTTCTTCCTTTAAGTACAGCAAGCTCTTTACCTTTGCCTTATGTTGCCTCAGGGCTCTTGAATCCTGCAGCAACTGCTATGTTGTGTCTACGTTCAAAAGGATCATGAAGGGTGCTCATGTGACCTGTAACGGGGTGTGTAGGGCATTCATGGAGGATGAGCTGCCACGTGGGGCATGTTCATCCAGACAGCTCTCCTCTGCAGCCTGGAGTACTGAAGCATTGTTTTGGGGCTCAGATCACCTTCAGTGGGAGGTACCCAGGCAGACAACTTGACAAAGATGGAGGCTTTACTGGAAAGGTGACATGGCTGAACACTGGTGTCAAAGACTTTCTTCTGAAATTTGAGCTTCTCCAGCCCTTGGGGAGGGGTTGTGTGTGTCCAAGATGCTAATAACCAAGGCAGTCTCTGCTATGGCTATCTTCAAAACTGGTAATACCATATGGCCTAGTGGTTTGGGCATGCCTCTAAGCTGGCAGAGTAACAGACAATGTCTTCTTCCCTCCAGGTTGAGGGAGAACCTGGAACATGTCTCTATCACTCTGGACAAGTGTGGTCACCAGGAGACTGTTAGAGAAGGAGAGGGACATGGCCAAGTGTGAAGCATTAGGCACATGTGGAGGCTTCTGCCTGAAATTGTAGCTGCTTCAGGTTGTTAAATGGGAAAACCGGGGTTCTTTCATGGATTGCTCTCCTGAATTCAGTTGAATCTCTTCCACTGAAATGGTATTTAGTGTCTTAGAACCAGTTGTACTAAGCACTGAGGTAAGGATTGTACGCCAATAATCCTGATAGCACTAAATCAAAGAGCTGCTGTTTGTAGGGAGAAAACATGCCATATTTGTTCAAGGGAGCTACTGTTCTCTTGTGTGATGCTTGCAGTCCAGTGGAGTGTCTGAGCCCACCAGTCATCTTAGGGGGGCCCTTCTGGATGCATTTTTCATATACTGCCATGACCCCCAACTGTTGACTATTGGCTTCACTGAGGTTATACCCACAATAGGTCAAAACTGTATAGATTGAAGAAGTGCAGCAAGAATGTGGCAGGGTGGAGGAAGAAATTCTGCAGCTGTTATAGCATGGGGGTGGGACAGATAAGGAACACAAACACCAGTTTTTAATTTTAACTTGCATCTATTTATTAGCTGGGTGGTAAATTGCAGCTTAAAAGAGGAGGAAGAAAGGAGAACAATAAGGTTTAGATCTGTCACTTTGCCTACTCCTTCCATCAGTGGGATCAGGCACTTTCTAAAATAGCACTTAAAAGTGATGCTGGAAATTGATCTTAATTTGATGAAACTGGCAGATGTACTGTTTAGAAACAAGCACGCTGGTTTTCTACACATGGCAAGAATGCCGACAGATTCAAATAGCACTTTTATTAAAGGACAGTTAGCTTTAATAGTATGCTTCAGATGCCACGTTTCCCTTTAAAAAAGTAACTTAAAGCAAAAAGTCCTGCATTCATAAAACAGGAAAACTCCAGCTTTCATACTGCAGTAATTGATAGTAGAATATCATTTCAGGTTGCAAAGGCATATTAGTTTCTAGTCCAATATCCCTAAATTCATAATGCATTGGCAAGCTTATAAGGGTCATCTTCAAACAGCTTCTGCATTAACTAGATTATGCTCACCATGAAATGCAGTGTATAGTAGCAGTTAACTTCAACAGTAACAATGGTGGCTTTTTCATCAAAGGTTGTTGGGCGTTTGTTTATTGATTTGAATAAGATATTTGATTTCCAGGCCACTGTTTGCTATTGTCTGTCTTGCTTTTTTTATTTTTTTAGGGATGACTTGGAAAATGTGTCTCAGTGTTTACATGTTTTACCTCTTTAACTTTGCTACAGAAGAAATTGTAATAGTGTGGCTAGGCCTAGACACTGGGTATGTAAATCGTGAGATGCCCACTTTTTGGCTGAAGAGAATTAGGAGAATGTGGCTGCATGCATCAGACAAAAACTATGACTTTCTTCATCCTGTCAGTTGCAACAGAGCCTTATAATCACTAAGGTGTGTAATGCTGCTTTCTCTGCAAGGCATAGGATCTTCTAATGAAGATGAATAACATATGTTCTCCCTCTTTCTAAGAAAAGGTGTTCTGTTTTTTCTTCAGTTGTTTGGACATTGGGTTTCTAAAAAAAAAGACGTGGTAGGTAAGTAGAAAATATGTCAAATTGTAACTAAAAAAATCCTTTTTCTTCTCCCTCTAATTTTAATTAAGAAAATTAGTCATTTTTTGTATGGGAAGAGCTGGAAAAGACAGGCTATATAGGCTACCCTTCTCTAAATAGGAAAATAAATGGCAATCTTGATGGAATAAACTCAGTGCAAGCAACTGCAGAAGAGTTGCAATTGTGAAACTTGTTATTAATGACAGGATTTGAGGTCACAATTTATCCCCACTCTCCATGTCTGCTCCCTCTGAGACCAGACTAGTCTACTTACAAGTAAATTGGGCAAGTGTCACATAGGCCAGGTCTTTGGCTGGTGCTATCTCATCTGATCAATTCATACTAAGTGGGTATAGCCTTATTCATGCACTAATATGGAATTTGGCAGATGAAGCACAAGTTTAATCAGAGGAGAAATGGAAATTGTCTGCCTACATGCCTTGAGGATTAGTTACAGCTGAACTGTCTTTCCTCTTAAAGAGAAAAGTATTATTTTATAGATGCTGAATGTTCTTACATTATCACCTTAGTATATAGTGCATGATACATGACTTTAACCAGTGGTGCAGCTCATACAGTGTCTACTTGATAGTAGACAAAGTTATGTTAGAGATCTCTTTTGTTAAAGCTGAAAGTGAGAAACAAAAGGGGTGGGGGGGGGGGGAGACCCAGCTGTGAAAGGTGGTGTGCTTCTGTCTGACTTTAGAGACTTCACAAGATTCCTGGGCTGAGACAGCAAGCTGGTGAGAGGGTGGCACCAGGTAGGAGTGCTTCAGATTTTCTATGTGTGGAGACACAGAGCTCTAACTATGGCAAAATGTATGCAAGTGTATATTTAGTGTCTTAATGCAGAGCCTTGGTGTCCAAATGCCTGATGGAAATGTCTGAGCTGTTCTGTCACCAGCCTTATTTGCTGTTCCTTGGCTGGCAGGTTTGGTTCTAGCTGTGCTGTGGAGCCAGCTGCTGCACAGTGCCCTCAGGACTAGAAAGCTGTGGTAGAGTAGAATGAGAGAAACCTGAACCAAATGTTCTAGTTATAGTGGTGTAAACTCAGAAGGGGCATGCACTGCTCTGTGCTTGAGCGGGGAAGGTTCTGTTGCATCCCAGCACAACATGAATCTCCTAAAAGTAAAGAGGGGAGAACTGTAGTGAACCTGGCTAGGTGTATGCACTGGTATAGATGCATTTGGAGGTATTTTAGGTGCACCTTTCCTGGGAATGATGGAGCACAGGTCAGAAATGACCAAGCTAGCACTGACTAGGGCTATCCCTGGAAACAGGACAACTCTGTTATGCTAAAGCTTGTTAAGCTTGACAAGACTTAGCAGGCTCTTCTGGAGTGAATCAGTGAGACAGCTGCAACAGTCCTGTCAAGTCAGCATCTCCAGCAGGAGCTATTAGAGCACATGAGAAGCAGTTTTTCACAGAAAGTGCCTTGGTTTTTTAGGGGGTGGAGGAGAACTTCCAAGGAAATCGGGATCTGCACAGCTTCAAAATAACTGGGCAGAGTACTGGAAAACAGACTACCCACTGCTAATGCCTGGTAATGATTTGCATCTCTGTCCTGTGACCTACAAAATAAGGCTTGCTACCCAGCAGGTATCACTGGTCCAGGCACCTGGCTGTCAATCTGCCTTGGTGATGCTTTGTTCTCTATGAATCTAACACTAGAGGGATTACCAGGCATTGAAATAGTTGGCAGTGTTCTGACTACAGGAGAAGAAGATACATTTCAAGGAAAAGGCTATCAAGATCATAACTCCTACACTGGTGTGAGTGTATAACTAAGCAAATGAGGCAAAAATGAATAGTTTGAGGACAGCTTTGACTTCCTGAGGATTTTGGCGATATTGGACCTTTTCCTAGTGACACTCAGTATATGAAGGCCAGTGATTTGTGTGGATGTTTTTATAGATATAGCACTTTCCCATCCCACAAAAAAGTTTGGCTTCAGTGAATTGGTGTTTCTGATCCAGACTTATTCAACTGATTCATCCCTGATGGGTGCTACTAACCATATACTACTGTACCTTTGCATCTCTACTAAGAAGCCAAATGTATTTCAGCAAAGCCCTCAATAGGCCGTAGGGTGAGCTTGGGTTGATCAGATAAGGAGTACCCTCTTCTACTAGGGGAAGAGGGATTTGGGCTTTGGATGTCCAAGGTTGACTTCCCTTTAAAAGGGACCAAACAAGGTGAGTGCAGACTTCATTAGACAGATACAACATAATCTGGTGAAGGACAGAAGCATACCTGAGATGAACCAGAGTGTAATGCCTAGCTAAACATGAAAACACTTGAAAATTATAAAATCCAAGTTTGGATGGGGCAGTAGGGGAGAGGTACAGAGACAGAAAAATAATTCTCATAAAAATC
Source organism: Astur gentilis (assembly GCF_929443795.1). Taxonomy (NCBI): domain Eukaryota; kingdom Metazoa; phylum Chordata; class Aves; order Accipitriformes; family Accipitridae; genus Astur; species Astur gentilis. The sequence goes on from NC_064911.1 coordinate 7,544,351, forward strand.
ACAAGCATGTCTTTCATTTGAGTTCTAGGGCTTTTCATTCTCTAGCTTGAATGTTTCAAGTAATGGGATTCTTGCTAATTCTCTCCCTTTCTCTTGTAGAAAATATGCTTTTCTTTCAATTTCCTAGGCTTAAATTATTTTTGTTTTAAATTACTCAATACTCTGGATGTCGACCCTTTTAAGCAGCTGATTTTAACACTAACTGAAATACTCTGAAGAATGCCTTTTATCTGAACTTAAGAGATTGTATGTGGTGGTCAGGAAGGAAATATGAAATGACATTGAAATATGGATCCTTGAATTCCAAACATGTCTCCCTTTACCTCACATTTTACTAATACAAGATAAACTGCTACAAATTAGAAGCATTAACTTGATAGGAAGGAGGAAGAAAACCATACTAGGCAAGAGGAGATGGCTAGGCAGGTAGCTTTCTGCAGATGGTGTGGTGGAAAAATAAGACATGTGGCTTCATAGCTGCTTCATACATACCACTACTCCACTCAGATCTGACAGTTACACACTTGCCACCAGAGAAGAGAGCAAACACATTGTTGGCTCGGCACACTTTAAAATGCATGTGCTGTCACACATGTGCCGCACTTTAAGCAGGGCAGCCAAATACCTAAGGCAGGCCAGCTTCATGCCAATTTTAATTTGCCAGTCAGGCCTGGCTAGCTATCACTTCTTTCCTTCAGCATATTTTGTGAGCTACTGTACAGCACTGACATCCAAGCCGAGCTGTATGAACCTCTTAAGCTAGATGACAGGAGGTCCTCTCTGTTTCACAGGGCTTTTGAGTACTGCTTTGTATTCTTTGCCGTGGACTAAAAGCTTGGTGTGGTTCCATCTTGGAACTGGATTTATGGGACGGATTTGTAGATGCAGAAACATTGGTAGCAAAGGATCTAGCATTAGTGTTGTAAAATGCAAAAAAAACCAAGTTGCAAATTATGTGAATTCTAGCAATATTTCCTGTAGTCATGCAATGTAAGCCTTTAATAGATGTTTTTGACTGCAGTGTGTCAGGTAGCACACAGCTGGATCTATGTGAATATTACCTGCTTTCTGCATGAAATGTGTAAGGAACCTATTTTCTGTCTAGTTACAGAATGGGTATGTTAGAATATTAACAAAACGCATGACTTTTCTGGAGCAGCACATTAGGGTCCTTTTTAATGGCATTGTATGATGGTTTGCCATGTTCATGTGTCAATGAGGTGAAAATGTTTAGCTGGGTAACACTTTTCTTTCACTTTATATGCAAGGCACAAAATGCAGAATGGAGCCTGATGCATAATAAGAGACTGAAGACAGAAGGAATGACTGACTACTTGGAGTGGAGAAACCTGCAAGTTTTCATTGAACTTTAATTGCAAAACACAGTTCTGTGGAGGGAGAGTGTTTGAAACAATGTGGGGGAGCTTTTGCTGAATCTGCCTGACCGTGTTTCCTCTGGACTCATTCCACAGCTGGGGCACTACAGGAACTGTAGAGCATTTACTCTTGGGTAACCTGGTGGGTCTGTCCTGGGGCCAGGGACCCTGGGAACTACCTACAGCTGCCCAGTGCAAATTGCATTCTTATCTTGCCTGCAGCTATTGACAATGAAGCTGATAGCAGCATCAATTTTACTGAGCAGCTGCAGGGTCCTGGGAGTTTCTGATTTGTGGAAATCCCTATTTTTTGGCCAGCTCTTGGACAGAGCTACTGACCTGGATTTTTTTTCTGCTTGCTCTATGTGAGTGTATTTGATTGTTGTCCCTGATTCCTGGCAATCAAGGTGACCTTGTGCATCACCCTGTCCATTTTCCTTTTTAGTATGGCAAGGTTGTTTCTAATAACTTGGCTGAGGTTTAGACTCAGTGCCAAGACAGCTTTGAACTGCATCACACTTCAAATAAAGCAGCTTCCCCAAAGTCTCAGTGGGTCACTTTTGATATAGATTTGAACAATGCAGGACAAATCCTCTGTCAAGTGAAGCCCCATTTCAAGGCAGCTTCAGCAACCAGTTCAGGGTTCCCCTTGCATGAATCTCCTTGTGGCACAGAGCCAGAGATAACAGGTTTGTGTCATCTCTCTGTGCAGCCCCTGGGCAGGGTGCCTTGCCAAGGCTGCAGCATGCTCTCAGTCCAGTGATTCCCCTGCTACTGGAATAGCCCCAAAGAAGTTACTGTCATAACTGCAGATGGCTGGGGGGCTGCTTGGAATTGCTCTCTGACTAGGCTGGCTGCCTGGGGATTTGAGGAGTAGAGTAAGTGACGCATAAACATCCTTGCTGCTTTGTCTTGTTCTTGTCTTGAAAATCAGAAGGCTTTGCCCTGGGGTGAAAGCAGAAAGTTCCTTTGCATGGCAACTTGAAACTGCCATAATTAATACCTTTTAAAAACCTGGCTGGCCAGTTACTAGTGCAGTCTAACAGACTGTAATAATATCTTTTTACCTCTGAAATATGTAGGGAAATAGGAAGAAAGTGAGAACAATTTTTATAATTGTACAACTGGAAATAAACCCAAAAATGCCAACAGAAAAAAATGCCAGAAATTTTGCAGTCTGGGAAGAAGCAGCCTGTTCTAATAATGATAGCAAATACGATAAGATATGAAGCAATTTGTCAGTGCAGACTTTTGCCATTAATAAGCCAAGCTGTCCCTTGAAGACAGCCTTTAACTCAATTACAGCTGGGTTTGTAGCTCAGCAAATTAAATTACCCTAAACTTCAGAAGGGTTTGGAAGAATGAAATACAATTTTTGTTACAAAAACACCACCCATAATCAGTTATATTATGCCTAGGCAAGGATCCTGACCCCTTAATTGGCTTAGGGCACTCTTTCTATCTGGGGATGCTAATATTTAAGGATGCCCAAGATACTATGTGAATCCAGATGCTTTTCCCAGATCCCCAAGGTTCTGTTTTGCTCCTAATCAGATGCCACAGTCAGTTGCCATTAACTGTCTGTATTTGCCTGCACAGGTACCTGCCAAGGCTTGTAATTTAGGCTGCATGAGTGTACCTGTCTTGTTCCATGTTTTGTTCCCTTGAAGAGTAAAGATTGCTAGGGCGTAATGCAACATCACAGGGAGATACAGCATGCTAAGTTTTGTGGTATGAAGTGCTGACTTGCTCTGATTTTCAGTTCCCAGAACAAAATTGCAGGGCTTCTTCCCCATGATAACTGTCTGCCTGTTCCATTGCCCTGGTATGACTGTTTGTGGATCAGAGACATCAGCCACTTTACTGAAATGACCAACATAAACAATTAAACTATGTATTTTTTTTAGCTGGATCCCTTCAATGATTGTTTTCAACACAACTTTGCTGAAGGGTTATTTTTAACTTGAATAATTTTAGTGCTTCTATTTTCTGTATGACCTTGCAAACAATTGCATCCAAACAAATGAGGCCTTGGGGATGGGAAGGTGTGGCTGGATTGGGCTAGACTGGAAAGTAGTTCTTAAGGCAGGTTTCCAGCCCAAAAATGCCCTTTCTGGAAATGTAGTGCCAGGTCTGATGCTACCAATAGATAAGAAAAAAATAGAAGAAAGGAAGGGACCACCTTAACCTCAGTCACTTTTCATTTTATGCCATCTATCTTAATTTTTATGTAATTGAAATATTCCTCTTGAGTCACCTTGATGTTTTCTCTTTATCAATTTCCAGTGTAATTGGGATACAGGCTGTATCACCCATGTCCAACTGAGAGTTGAGGTAATTTTTGGCAAGTGGTGTGAGAAGGCTTATTCTGTAGTTGATTTTACCCTCTTTGCCCTTTGCTGAACAAAACCTAATATGCAGTTTAGAGAAATTCCACTGTACCACATTGAGGTTCCAACTCTACTCATGCAAGTAATTCTGCTGAATTGAAGACAACTATTTGTCAACGTATGAGTTACCCCTGTAAATAAGCCTTGCATGATCAAATCCTCCATTTCCTGCAGAAAAGAGAGGGATTACTTCTCATGGCTGGCATGGTAATTAACAGGATTTGGGAAATACATTCTTGCAGCTGCTTTCAAAATGAACTTCAAAGATTCCATTAATCCCTGCCTCAATAAAAAAAAATAAAATTGTGATTACAATGTCTTTGGAGAAATATCTGCTTAATATTTTAATTCAAAATATGCTAATAACCTAAATATTAAGCAAGCTACTGTTTGTGCTAATTATGTTGATTGCTTTTGGTGTTGGTGTAAATATTCTGTTTAGAACATTATATTGAATCTGAATACAAAATCAGTAGGTTCTTACTGTGCTGATTTATAAATTACAGCCCAGCAATGGCAAAAGTAGGCCACAGTGAAAGTTCTTGTCTGTGATATTAGAATATTTAAAACCAGCACTGTAAGTGGGTTTTTATATCCCAGACAGTGAATTCTTTCTGCCCAGTTCCATCAGGTACCTCCTTGTTTAACCTGAAAGTGTACTGGGTGCTGAAGCTCTGTTGTCTGTGTACACTCAGAGGTGCCTGTTCTGAGGATTTACCTCAAGCCAAAAGCTCAGTCTGGATGAAAGTGAACAACAATTCACACCTCTTAATTTGAGGCAAATGCCCTCTGTGAGCAACCCCATGACTAAGGCACTCTGCCCATTGGGTAGAGTATGCATTTTGTATAGACATGTAAATAAAATGTGTTTTACATGGACAAGGACCGCATTGCAAGCAAAATAACCCAGGAGGGGGAACTGCAGCCCTGTCTTTCAACTACCCTGAGAAGCCCCAGTTCTTCAAGGTCACTCCTTCAGTTCCCATTGCTTTTTCTGTGCCTGGCTGTCTGCTAGATCAACAGGAGGGCCAGGGCCTCCCACCAGCATGCCTCCCTCATGGGAGTCATGGGTTCACCCTGAGTAAACAGTACCTAAACCTGCATATCCTCCTTCCTGGGGAAATGCAGCAAGCAGTACCTCAGCAGTCAACCTGATGAATAGCTTTTCACTCGGGTTGCAGCTTCTATTGACAGCTATACCTTGAGTACAGTGCTTTCCTTCTGTGTTTGAAAGTAGTGTTTGAGACTTAATTTGCACCAGTGTAAATGACTGACAAAGATGCAAGGATATGAATGCTGTGGTCCATGTTGTGTCCTTTATAAAAAAATGAAATTGTGAAGAGATTGTACCTTCCCCAGATCATTGCAATAGCAAGAGCCAGGCACTGGTCCACAGTGTCCAGAAGGAAAATAATCTGTAGTTACCCATAGCCTTATTGTTAATTTCTGACAAATTACTGTGGTTTCTGGGATGGCAATGTGCATGTGTGTGCATACTCATATGCTTTCAGTGACTACAAAAGTCATAGAAAACCAATGCTGGTCACTGTGCCAACTTCTAGCCACTGTTGTTTGAATACCATCAGTTCATCTCAGCCCATCTGTGGAATTTTAACTTATTAAAATAGCTATAGGAGAGCCTTAATAAAATTAAGGACAATCAAGAGCTAGTCAAGTAGAACAGTTTGACCCATGAAGATAATTGCAGAAATTGTCGGAGTGCCAGGGATTGTTTAGTTTAGACGGCCAGTATAGAAGGATGGGTTCTGGCACTCTTGCTGTGGCAATATTATGCTGCCCTAGCAATGCAAGACAGCCAGAAAACTGGCTGTAGAAGACTCCCTTTGTGTAAAGGAGCACACAGAGAAGGTGCTACATAGGTAAGAGTAGAGGCCATATCCTTAACAACTGAGATCCTAGGGTGAAAGCAGCCAGGGAAAAGTGGTCTCCAGAAAGCTACTTTGACCAGAAATACAAGCTTGGTCATAACCAGGAGTGGTCTCCTTTGTACTGAAGTATATGTTGATAAATATTTTTCCTTTCTGTCAGGTGCTCAGAAAATGTGGTCTGTGATTTCTTAGTGATGTGAGACAAATATCAGGCATGTTATCAGTTTTACTCATCGTTCAGACAAAATATTCACTAGTTGTTCTGTACCTGATGCAATTACCTTAAATGTGGGCTTTGAAGGACACTTTCATCTCAAATATTGAGTACCACATCTATAAAAATATGGGAAAAAAGTAGAGGAACTTGTAAAGGAGGCACAAATAGAGCAGTAAGGAAAGTTTACTTGTGTAACTTCTAATGCAATTTTCATTACTATATTCAAGCTTCTCTCTGGGATTCTTCAGTTCTGTCTGCAGATGTTCTTTAGGTGACTAGCTGTTACTGATGTGAATGAACCTGTATGTCACAGAAGTTGGTTTGGGATTTGCCATTTGGCTGTATTGCAGATCAATTCTGAGAAGACTTATAACAGGAGAGAGTGAGTGAAATGGCAGAATTTGTGTATGGCTCTACAGCAGTACACTTTCTTTCCTAGCTGTTCCTCTTCATGCTTTTTGATAAATAATTCCAAAAAATACAGTGGTGCTACAATTCCAGTCCCATTACTTAGAGGCCAGGTAGTCCTTGCAGCTTCAGTAAACAGAAATTTTTGTCACAGCAGCATCATTTTTCCTGCTCTTAACTTTTTATCTTAAACATAGTAATATCTTCTGTCCTTCTTGTTAACAAATTATTTACTGTGTTGTGGTTAAAAGTAATGTTTTTCACACTGGAATGTGTGAAATGCTGAGTGCTATAGTTTCAAGTCAATACATGACATTAGAAAGAGGTGGTCAAACATAGTGAAACAGATCTCCAGTAAAGAAGAGTTTAACCTAATTAATCACATTGACATCCTGAATTCTACAGAGTGTATCTACTCATCCCAGGTCATAGCTGCTTGGTTCTTGCCTGTACTTAAATTCTGGATCTTCACTTAGTTTCTGACATATAGCTTGTGCTCTTTGCTAGAACGTGAAAGAAAAGCAATTGCAAAATTCCCATTTATTTCAGTAGGCTCAGGTTATCACCTTCATCAAGTAATTATTTTTAAGTGGCATGTATGCATAATGTATTGATCTACCAGCAATAACTGATGTTCCCCTCAATGCCCACTGCTTGTTTTTAAAATTAATATGTTGTCTTCTGGGTTTTTCAATAGTAAATGTATACCTGGTGTTAAAAAGCATGGCAAACCTGGGTTCTTGGAACCAGGGGAGTTGAATATATTGTGCCTGGACAGGAGGTACACTGAAAAGGAGACTATGTGAAATATGTAGGACCCACATTTGATAGTTTTCTGTTCTATGGTTTTAATCCAGATTTCTCCAATTCATTCTGTACCTTTTAGGAAGTGTGCATGCTAATGTAATGTCCTCAAAATTCTGCCTAGGGGAAACTAAAAAATGTACTATGAACCTTCAGGCAGTAATGATTACATAAGTATGCTTTGAGATCTACCTGTGCCTATAGTCTAATGAATGTCAACTGTCGCTTACTTCAGTAATCTAAAACTGTTATCTTCAAAGATCAACCAACACTAAGTAACAATCAGCCTGTAAGAAATTTGTTTCTTATATTGTTTCTGGATAAAGTCAACCCTAATTGTCCTAATTTGAAGAACTGTACAGGAAGTATTTAGTCCTGAAAAACAGCAGGTAGAAATTACTGTATCTCCTGATCATTCTGCTGTTGACTACAAAGCTTTCCTTACTTGGAAAACAGGAAAAATCCTTAAGCAGATATTTACAGTGACATTTTTATTTGCAGGAAGGTTATAAACTTCATAAATTTAAAATTTATTTTTCAGTACTTTTTTAATTTAAAGGCTAAAGCAGCTGAACTCTTTAATTAAAGCAGAAGGCTATGAAAAAATAAGACGCTTATGAAATAGTTTGATTCAATTTATAACTCTTACAGAGAAAACTTTGTATGGGGAACAGATGGTATTGCAGAATAAAGGCTTGCTTTGCACACAGCTGCCTGACGCACAGCCATTTTTGTGCTGTATTATACCAACATGTGTTTCTTTGTCACACATGTAATGCCTTTTGTTAGGGATGGACCTGGTAGCAAGACAAGGCTTAAGAAAAGCTTAGGATATGCACAGACTTCACTGCTGTTCCTCTTGTTATTCGGAAGCTCTGTACTCACTGACATTTCATATGTGTCAGTGAAATTATTTTTGTCCTGAGTCAAGTTTACACTGACTTTCTGCTACTCACTTTACAAAAACTTTCCACCATTTCTATTCTCCTAATTCTACCCTTGGATGCTCTTTCATTCTTTGATGTAGAAAAAATAGACTTTTGAAAATCTGCAGCCACTGCTTTACTGGGATACAGCCTGCTGTACCTTGTTGGCCCTGCACTGAGAAGAAGGAGCAGAATAATGTTATTACTGATAGGGCCCATTTGCCTGAACTTTCTGACAGTTTCATGTCCCTGATCTTGGGCTTTCTGTGGCTCATCAAAAACCAAACAACTGCTCTGCCCCCCAAAATTCTGTAATCAACACCTGGCTACAATCCCTAACACTAAGGCACTAATTGGAAGCATAACTGAAAAGGTCAAGCTATTTCAAGACAAGAACAGAATGTAAGATTAAAGGCAAAAATTAGACTTGGGGGTACAGGGGGGGCTAGAAGAATGAGTAGAAAAGCTGCCGCAGTAATTTAACATTCTTCTTGAAAAGTCCTCTGGGCTGCAAATTCACTTTTGACCTTAGTTTGTACACCTATGGGACTAATTTAGTACAATTTTTCATACCACATTAGCTGCTGTGTATAGCACAGAATTTAACAGGAAAGTAAACCAGTTTTCTTACTGGGACTTTTGGCATATGGCAGTAGTCCTTTTTCCTTCCTCTTCTGACAAATTGTGAGTGACTTTGATTTTGGAGACATTTTTAATGATGTGCTTTGATGTTCTGTAAAACCACTGAGTTAATATAGCCCCAAGCAGTCATAAACTATGTTTCCTCCTACGCAACATAGCAACAAAACTGTTTATCCTGTTTTACTGTATAATCATTACGGTTTTGCACTCATGTTCATTTTGGCTCTGTTTCTTCTTTGATGCCTAGTGGGAAGTTTATTCAGTGCTTCTGTCCTTGTGCTTGCCTTAGACAATGCTGGGGAATTTTAGAAGCAATCTTCGAATGAAAGAAGCTGGCTATAAGTTATAAGAAACAGAAAGTGTTAGACTGCTTTTATCTTTTAAAATATGGTCAGCAACTTTGGGGTTTTCTGCTTAAAAGCACAACTCTGAAATTAAGATTTTTCTTGTATTTCATTTATTTTAATTTGATCTATTGCATTTGAGGACAATATCTGTTTCATCAGCTTTTGGAGGGCTTTCATCCATTGCTTCTTCAAAACACCCTTAGTAACTCCTTTTCATGTTTAGTCCTCTTGTGCTCTGAAAGACATTAGAAAGCTAAGCTTTGTTTTGCAGCCTGTGGTAGCATCATGAAAGATAATGAAAGAAGCAAGAAAATCCAGCTTCTAATAATACCAGCATTTTGAAAATGTTTTTTAAAAAAAGGTCCATTGAATGTATTGAAATAAAAGGCTAAAGGTTTTGCAAGTAGATGATCACATTGTATAAGGCTTTTTCATAAGTTTCAATGCCTTGTTAATGAAAAATTGATTTTCACTTTCAAATCCATTGCACTCACTTGGAGGACAGTACAGTGCTTACAGACCAAAATATGTATATAACTGAAGGAAAGGCTATCAGAAGCTTGTTTGGCAGACTTTCAGGCTTCATTCTGTGTATGTCCAATGGTCACCAATCAAATGAATGGCTGTAGAATACTTAGACTGATTTCAGGCTTAAAGAAAAATCTTGACCTCATGAACAGAAAAACCTGCATTGACCAAAGCCAAATTTTTATTCATTTTCTATGACTACTTTCCCTTCTGCTTGAAGGAAGATCCTGAGAAATGAAATAAATGTGTGGATCCATATTCCAGCACCCCATCAATAGCAGACTGAACCTGACAGGTATAGCCTAGGGAAGAAAGAGAAGCTTTCATAAAGGCTAAGTAGCACAGCCTGAAAACACTCAGGAAATAAGACAACTTGAAAAAGTATTTAAAAATAATCAGGGGAGGGAAAAGCAATATAGCTACCATTTTATAGATAGGAAAAATCCAGTATTTTAGGTTTTTGGGAGGTCCCATTAAATTAACACTAAAATCTAGTTTCAGATATGGATTGAAATTGGAATATGGAAATATCAACCACACTTTAAATAAAGGTATAAAGGTTAATATCTTTAGCAAAACTTGTCAGGTGGATTTATTGATCTCTGACTGTTGGTAACTTTCACTTTTGTGAAAGATATTTATCCCTTTAGAATTCCATTCTTTGATGTTATTGGCTAAGTTTTCTCTCCTGTCTTAGGTCTGAGGCTCCAGGGAGAAAAAAAATAATTTCCATCATATGAGGAGACTGTAGCTGTGCTTATAGACTCAGTTATTTTCTCTGGGGATCCTCTGTTTCATTGCACAGAGCGAGAGATGAGGCAGAGCCAGTACAGCAGATGTATATGCACTGAAGTCTACCATGGAAAAGATAAGAAAACCCACCACTGGCATGTGGATGCATGATAGACCATATGTAGCTCTCTTGTATTCTCCTGAGGGATTTGAAGAGTTTGCTTCCCTCCTCTGGCTTCTATAATAAGAGCTAAGAGTACACATGAAGGTTTTGTACTTATGTTGTGATTAGCTCCATGTACACAGAAGACCCTAATACCACTGCTGTGGGAGATGAACAGTAACCAGAGCAGTAGGGAAGGTTTTAACCAGGTATTCTAGAGTAAATACCTTCAGATAAGTATGCCTGTGTGAATTTTCATAAGAGAATTGATATCACTGTCCATATTTTGGTACAAGCCATTTGGTTTGCAATGCTTCTGTAGCTGTTAACTTTCCTGATGCATGAGGATATGCTGCCCCTGATGGCTGAATGCAGTTGGATTTATCCACTGAATTTAATATTCTGAGTTTTTTATATGTACAACCCTAGAGGACAAATTCTTTAGTCTATTTCAGTAATACACACAAGTATGAGTAATTTTGCATAAGAAATGCAAGTTTTGCCATACTTGCTAAAGTAACAATTCCACCTGTGGGATGCTTTCTCTGGGCGATGCAGCATGATTTTCATGGAGTGACCATTTCTAAGCTAGAAAGTTACCTAGTAGTGTAACCACACTAATGCAGCCCTGCCACTGTGAATATTTATTCTGACTGTGCTGGTGTGTGCCACATGTTGCTTAGTAGAGTGACTTAAATCAGTTTGTTTCACGGAAAGTCATGAGGCTATTCTTTGGACAGTGACTTGAAGTGCGAAGTTCCATCTCCACTTGTGGCCATGGCAGAAAGATGAGTCTTCTGGCCAAAGTCAGGTCAGAAGAATCATGGAAATGGAGGCACAGCAGGGACCTGAAGAGATATCCTACTGTAGCTCATACCCTTGCACTGCTGGAAACTTGATTACATGTATTCCATCACTAATGTGATAATTATACACAGTTACATGTATAGTTGCACAGCGGTACCTAAATGGTACTAAGTTATTCCTGTTCTGACTGGTAGTGTTTCAAAGCAACATTGCATGAGGGTGGATGACTATCCAAGTTATTAAGGGAAAATCAGGGTGTAACTGCTAGTAATTCCAAGGGGAAAATGCACATTCAAGTTTTTTCTAACCAGTTGTTTTGTGTCCCCCCCCCCCCCCCCCCCCCCCCCCAACAGAGACAAGGAACCGGAGCTACAAATGGAAAAGACAAGACATCTGGTGAGAATGGTAAGAGTATTTCTTGATGGAGAATATTGAGTTGGATTGAGCCAAAATGTTTTTTACTGTAATGATAGATGTCAGGTAGCACCATCCATGGTTTCATATCTTATCTTTTGAATGTGTTTTAAAAAATGGAAGGGCTTCAGTGGGATTGTTTTCTTTATATTTGTATGTTCAAACCATCTAAAGTAGAGACCTGATTCTGAGCTTGTACATGGTAAACAAAAGGACTCTGTAGAAGTCAATGCAGATACAAATGGGGCTAGAACAACACAGTGTTAAGTATGTGAAAAGAACACCAAGAGACCAGAAGTATTATGAGCAGCTGCTATGTGAATGGGGAAGGTGAACAAAAGTAAACTAATTACAAAGGAGTTGCTCATAAACATGTTTTCTGTGGTCTGATTCATCCCACCTAATTTTAGGCCCATAACTAAGATACCAAAGTTAGAAGCCACTTGCACAGAGCTCATTTGAGTGTTGCTAGAGATAGGGCATAGATAGAGTAGCTCACATGGAAGGACCATATGGCAAATAGGCTCCTAACTTCAGAACTCTATATGAGTGAATCTGGACTTATGCTGCACTGCTCTAAGGGGTGAGTCATTGGTGGTTTTTTGGACTTTAACAAAGGGGTGGGCTGGAACCAATTTCTGCCCCTTAAGTGGCACAAAGGATTCTAATTGGAAAATGTTGATTTCCAGCCCCCTGCAACCCCCCCCAGTCAAACTAAATTTTCAGTGAAAACAAATTGTTTTTTTTACCTGAAATCTCATCTTATTTCCTATAGGAGACAGAAATGCTTTATACACAAATGATCACCTGATTAAAATCCAGTTACCGTCAGAAACATTTTTCAAAGGAAAACATTTTGATCAGCTTTCTTACCCAGCTGAATGAGGCAGCATCAGTTTGTAGACATTCGTGAATAAGATGAGGATTGAACTATGTAAATATGCTGTCTGCCTCTGTTTGATCATCCAGTTCTAATTAAAATACTGTGTTCTGGTAGTCCGTCCCATCTACTGAAAAGCATGAAGAATACAAGTCTCTTCTCTGAAAAGCCATGGGTTTTCTGAGATAGTATATTTGAGCAGTTATTTTGGATATATATTTTGGCTTTTAGGTGTTGGTCTGAACAGAATTTTTGGGCCCTTTGAGGCAACACATCTTAAAACATTAAGAGACTTCTTTATGCTTAGTTGTCCTATTACAGAGAGGTGACTTTCCCATAAGGGCTGTTTGCATAACATTACAGTAAATGAAATCCATAGATGATGTTCCCAATATGATAAAACACAAATTAGAGTGGAAAAAAAATATTTTGGCTTGTTAGTGTCTTGAATTAGTGGCAACAAATGTACCCTGACAGCAAAGCTGTTTGCATTCTCAAGTTAACAGGAAAGGAAGGCAAGCAAAATTATGTCAGCCATTTGGGCAGCATGGGAAGCATGTTTTCCTCTTTACTGTTTGAGCATGTTATGAACTGAGCTCATTTGCCTTGAATTTCTTCCCAAATAAAATTGTCCTGTTGTCAAGTTTAGCTTAGATTTACTGATCCTGCAGCCTTTTTAAAAGCAAATTCTTTTTTTCTCAAAGGGAATTTTGAGTGAGAAAGGACTTCATCATTAATTCACAAATATATACGATTCTAGTTATAGCATAGTTTTAGGTGGAATATAAACAGGCAGATGCACAGTTAATCTTGGATAAATACATACCAATTATTTTTTGTAATGAAATATAATGAAAAAGCCTGTCACCTACGTAAAATAGAGGTGCAGCAGGGGAGATGGAATAGAATCCTCTGGTCTCCCCAATCCACATGCTTGCATGAAAATAAAGCAGAATCAGAACTTTGAAGCTGAGATTGAATTCTAAATCAAAGAAGCAGAAATGTATAGATCTTTGTCCTTATTAGCTCTGTGTAGTTAGAACTCAAGTAGAAGTGATTTATTCCTCTGAAAATTGGGGGGTGCTGTAAACCCACATACACAATATAAATCCTCATTATATGCTTTTTGGCCAGAAGTCTGCAATATGTTCATGTCTTAAATTTTCATTGTGGCTGTTACAAGCCTCTTCATATGTTTGTCTCCCTGTCAAAAGGAAACTTTCCCTCTTGTGGAAGAGGGGGCAGGGAGGAGAAATCAAACCCCCTTTCATCTTTTTTTAAAAAAGTCATGCTATGAAAATGGGTGCAAAGGCAAACTAGTCTGGTCACTATCCTTGCTCTTGATTACAAGATCAGGAAAAGCTGCTGAAAACTAGCCCTAACAACAAATGGGGTCAGCTGGTTTTGGAATTTTTGATTCACACAGTGGGGATACTGCTATGGGTAAAGTTTTGTTTGTGCATTCATTGTAGAAAATGAACTTTGGGCCTGTCTCTGGGCTGGCCCAAAACTGGAGAAAATAAAACTGATGACTGTGGCAGTCAGCATTCTCCCTCTTTGAAGACATGTATGGTGTTGCTGTTACTGTAAAGCATTCAGGGAAATTCAATCTCCGAAGATTCCTTTTATAGTAGTGATAGTTTTGGTAGACACGTACAAATGCTTGTTCTTGTTGACCTTTGTTAGATAGCAGCATTATATCTGTAGTTGTATTTAGTTCCTACCACCACAGCAGTGGTCTCTGAGTTAGCCTCCCTTCCAGTGGAGAATTTTATCACACACACAATGCAGGCTCAGTCCTGATGTCTACAGAACTGGCACTGCCTTGTTCTGGCAGCCTTGCTTGTTGGCTCAGGGGGATGAGCAATGGAAAAGACTGAGCTTCAGAAAAGCCAGTAGTGTGGAGCAGTGATATGCCACAGTACAAGAGTTTGTGATATTGGGAGAAGCAAATCCCATACTCAAACTGTACTGGTTGTCATGCTGATGAATGGACTGTTGTACCTACATGGGACCTTCATTCATCAGCAGTTATCTTCCCTCAGCTGCCTTCTTGAACAGTCTTCCAGACTGCTAGGTGGTGAGGTATGGGGGGCAAAGCTCCTTCTCTTCCAGAGCACCGGTCACGAGCAGACAGGATTCCTCTCCACTGTATTTTGTGTAATATGTACCACCATATCTTATTGGGTTTTATGCAGCAACAGGTCTGGTAGTTCTTGAAGCTGTATCAGTATTAGAAATACTGAATAACCACTTGTGCTGGAGTAGCTTTTACACACACTGAGAGTTTTGCTGTTAACCTTCGATGACCTCACTGGATGCTGGTCAAGCCCTAGATGACATTTGTCTCTCTTGACCTTTTAAACAAGTTGTAGTTTGTCCTTTTACAGGTTTTGATCAAAATTAGAGGGTGATTCATGTCTTCCTAAGGAAGAGTGACTCTTGCATTAGTGTGCTCTCATGGTACATCAGTGGCTAATGAAGCCAATGGAAGAGCTCCTGATAGCTTCAGCAGGCATTGTGTAACGCTTAGTAGCTTTTCCATCCAAAACATACTATTGCTGTAGTTTATAATATAAACACACTATATTGTCAGGGAAGTCTATGTCGCTTCATCCTGTTGTCAGAGTGGGAAGAACAAAAATATTATTGGGAGTAAACTATATAAACTAGTTTTCCTGGGTGAAAACTGGTTAAAGGACTATTTTTAAAGAAAAACCACCCTAATAATTAGCAGCAATACTATGCATACAGAAGCATAGGTATAAAAAACTTGTTGTACGTAGGAGCCATGTAACTGCAGCTGCCATAACATCACTGGGTCTTGAAGGACCTCAGTCTACCTGAAAGCCATGACATATTTATGCATGCCATTATGAGCTTAACTTGTAAACTCTATTATATAATGCTGTTCTCCATGGTAGAAAATTGAAAGGGAAGGCAGCAGTACTATCTGCATGCACCATCTCCTATATGAATCTGACTTAGTCTAATAGTCAGTGTGGGATAAGAAGCTATAATTTCCTTTTTGCTCACCTGGTTTGATTAATCTGGCCTATCATGTTTGCAAATGCATCCTAAATGAAAACAGGATGTTCCTAATGTACTATTCTTACTACCTTGGCAGTGTTACAAAGTTCCTTTGTAGGTTAACACTTGTCACTTCTCATTCTGTTTCACATTAGTCTGCATTTTTTTTGCTATGTAATTTGTGAGCTGGTATCATACAATCTACTCTTTACAGCCTAGCACAACTGTCAGGGAAATAATTGCATCAGAACCAATTATTTCTATCTTCAGATTTAGAATCACTCTTTTTCCTATCAATAGATCTTACCCTTTCTTCTGAAAGTATGTAAGGCATGTAATTGTTAATTGATATTTGTTATTCATTTGCTTGGAATATGAGATTTATCATTCAGCAGTATCAATATTTATAATAACAAAATACACATTTTCATGTGATGAATTCTATAACTTCCTTGGTCTGAGTGAAATGAAAAATGAATAGGTTTTGCATGAATTTAAATGTCATTGTGAATTAGGCCTACACAATCATGGCGAGATGGTCAGTTGTACTGAAACAGTAAAGTCCTTTTCGGTTTCTACTTGTTCTTAAGAATTTGTCTTGTTAGCATATGATCTCTGCTTTGGGGTGGTCAGAAAACTATAAATGAATAATTCTCTGCTTTTCCTCTTCTCCATACAGTACATCATGGGATGCCTCTACATAAGGATAAGGAAACAGTAGAGTTAATAAAGTGAATTCTTATCTTTTACATCTAAAATGGAGTCATCTAAACTCACTTCAATCTGAATGCTTCTAGAGTAATGGTAAAGAATTGTAAAACAATCATGCATGGTAGAATAGAGAGACCTCTAAGCTGTCCTGGTAGAGAGGTATGCATCTTGCAGTGTTATCAACAGTCCATTCACCCACTTCACGTACTTAAGGAATTTAGGAAATTCTGTACTCTGTGCACACTGCACTCAAGAATAAAGAATCTTGCTAGGTCTGACAGAGTGAATAATCATCTTCATAGTTATTTATGGAGAGTGCTTAGCTTAATAGAGCTTTAATTCCTGGCTAGAGGCCAGGATCATTATTGTAGTATGGTCTAACAAAAATATCTGTTTAAGAACTTGAAATTAATTTTCCACTAATATTCTCTGACTACATAAAAACGTACTGGTTTTGGGAACAGCTCTACAAATAAACTTATGGAAAAACTATTTTGAAAAGGGAGGGAACACAAGAGGCTAATTTGTATAAATATTCAAAGGATCTCACGGAACACTGTTTGCTGTATCTGCCCAGGTCTAGAGGTCATGTTCTTTAGTCACCAGAAAGGACAGTGACTGAGCTGTACTATTGCAATGCCTTGTGCATTTTATTTCCCACAAAACATTGCTTGTGTGGCAAAAAATGAAATGAATCTTGCAAGCAACTGCTGAATTAATGTTTAACCCCCCCCAAAAAAAAACCACCCAAAACAAACCACAAAACTCCTCAACTGTTTCAGACTGCTTCACTCTGATATTCCTGCCCCCCCCCCACCCCCCCAAATCAGAAGTTAGAGTGGGAATATTGTATGAAACTAATACTGAGTTTTTCTGGGTATTAGGTTGATAGTTGGGGGAAAATTACCGTGCCCTCTTGTCTCTTTTTTCACTATGGTGTTCTACTAAAATTTTCTTATCCCTTGAAAGTGGTGCTTCATGGAACATGATCTCCCAGTCAG
This sequence comes from Astur gentilis, assembly GCF_929443795.1. Taxonomy (NCBI): domain Eukaryota; kingdom Metazoa; phylum Chordata; class Aves; order Accipitriformes; family Accipitridae; genus Astur; species Astur gentilis. The sequence goes on from NC_064911.1 coordinate 7,561,616, forward strand.
TAATGTAGTCCCTCTCTTCTACTTTCAGTCTATATCCAGAGCCAAATTCTGTGCTATCTCATACAACCTAGCTGGTACTAGTGGGGATTGAGGAAGTGAAATGAGAATAATTTGCTGTACCTCATCCCCCATCTCTTAAAATGGGAAGTCTGTGTCTCAGCAACATTCCTAGACTTTTATGCAACCATCAAATAATGTAACACCTTCACAAAGCCTAAATACAGAAGTGTTTGAGGCCTCAGCATAGTTATGTAAGTTGTATTTGGTCATGTACAGATCGCTCAGGCTCAGAAGAAGGTGTAAAAATCCTGTGTGAACTCATCACCATGATCTGTAGCTGAGAGTGTTTCAGATGAGTTGGAAAAATTTAAAGTAAACAGTTCTAGATGAATCCCTTCTCAAGGCATAGCTATGCATGGCAAAAACGCTGCAGGCAACCTTATCTACTGAGTCTCATTTCAGGCATGTTCTTGAGGACAGCTACACACAAAGTTTACCCAGAATCAAACCGAATAGGTCTCGGGTCTTCTCCTGGTCTGTATCTCTTCCTTTGCCCAGACTGGTGTGTTTATCAAGGATTCTGTTCGTCTTTTCAGGCAGCCAACATGTCTCAGCTAAAGACAGATCGAGCCTTTAATAACAAGGCTCTCAGTCTGTTCACAGATCTTCCCTAGAGAGGATGCTGAAAGGGAGAGAGGGATTATGCATGGACTTCATTTCCTCTCCTAGGTGAATTTCCATTTCTTGAGGCCAGGGATAAGTTTAAGTCGTCTCCAGAGGAATACTGTGTGCTTATTTACTTGGGGTAATGATGACAATGAAGGATTGTTCACAAAAATTTTAATATCAACAACTTTTGATGTTTATCCAGCAACAAAAACTTTTAAAGGAATAATTTTTGTGTGTTTGAGATAGACACCTTCTGTACTGAAACTTCACTGACCCCCACACATGTCTGTACACATGCAGTGGCTGTCTGGTTTCATGGAGAAGATCCTCTGGTGGAGTTTAAAGTAATGAATATACCTAGTCTAAACTTAAGTAATACTTGTAAGAGAGCAGATACTGTTCTTATTCTTTTGTTATCTGATAAGTTGGGTTTGATACTGTGCGTTACTGCCTGCTAATGAGAAGCTTTCATTTTTTAAATGTTTAGGCAGAAGCATCTTCAAAAAAAAAAAGGCATTGTATTAAAAGTTTCATCAATTAGCAGAGCCAGCAGTGCTCATTTAGTCTGGCCAATGTCCTGTCTTTGGAATCCCCTGCAAGTTTTTTTTGTGTATCATTTGTAACTACTCTCATGACTACCAAATATGTCCATCTACTGACACAAAGAATATAGCATTATGCACATGAAGGGTGTCTGTGTGTATGTTGATATATAATGTTAATTATGCAGCTTTTTCTTGCATGTTGTTTTGGGGTTTTTTTCCTCTGTGGGACTGCACTGGAGAGGAAAAGAATGGCTTCCTATCTGATAAGAGTACCAGGAGAGCAAATTAAATGCATAAGTCCCATGGGGAAAAAAACAAAGCAGAACAGCATAACCATAGAAGAATGATTTCAGCTTTTTAAACTCACTTTTTAAGGACTTAAAAATCTGAAATTATTTCAAAATATATTTCTTCCCCCCTCTTTTTTTTTTCCCTTAGAGGAAGAGGTCCCAGCTAGCTGGCACCTTTGAGATAGAAAAACCCTCACAATGAACACTCCTGCTACAAATGAATCTGTCTAGGTACTTATATGGTCCTCACCACCATAGTAACTGAATGTCTTCCAAGTATTTAAAAATAGAGATAACAATAACAATTTTTGCCCCAGTCCATATCTTTCTTACCAGCTTGTTACAAGAATAACCTGATTAATTTATGGGATCTTTGTTTTGCACACAGTGCCTGCATACAATTTGGGAAACTTGTGTGCCTGCTTATACATGATCCTCTCAAACGGAGTGCACCCAAAAATTCAGCTGCATTTTTAGAAATGTGAGAAATGAACACATATATATAAGTATATATACTTACATATGGTTACTCAGTCTGCTCCTCTGCCCCTTTGCAGGAGGTAGAAATTAGTAGAGCTGGAGCATTCCTGCAGTAGGAATTTAGATTAGAAGCAGAGCAAGGAAATCATGATGAATTATGCTCACTTGTAACTTAGTTTCAGTAGTTAATGGAGGATCACAGCCCTGTTGTGTTAGATGGTGTGCACACCATCCTCCCCTGAAAGCTTACTGTGTTGTCAGGCAAACCAGGTTCAGTGAGAGGAGCAGTGAAATTGCCTGAAAGAATGGAGGCTGTAAAACTGAAGGTAGAAAGAATGCCATTTAAGTCTGAGACCTAAGCCTCTTCAGGATACCCATGAGGATATTAACATGTTCCTCTGTCCTTGTTTTTTTTGGATATTTGCATTGACTGTGGCCTGTTACACTCTGGGTTTGGTCTTTCTGACCCCTAGTTTCCGCCTTTAGCTGACAGCCACTGCTTCCCTGTTCGGTGAGATTTTTGTCTGAGGTTTTGTCCTTTCAACAATGTGACTTAGCTCCAGCTTCCTGCAGTGTTGGGATCCTGGCACTCAGGAGGTGCCTAATTCAGTGGACATTTGAGCACCTGAAAGGTGGTAGAAGCCCTAATCCTTTCTGAGAAGCGGGTCTGTAAAGATCGGGCTAGGTCATTAGTGGAAAAAAGTCAGCTGTAAATTAAGAAATAATAAAGCTTTGGTGCAGCTGGTGGTTTTTGCCTTTTAGATGACTCATAAATATGCTGGAGTTCCCATCAAGTGTTAATGAGGAAAGGCAGAACTGAAATTATGCCTTTGACAAGTGCCATATTTCTTTTGGAAATCAGTCTGTAATTATCAGTGTGCTGCCTGACTATGCACTAGGGAGAACGAGACTTCTTTCCATGACTGGCACGTAGCTGACACACGCAGGCTTGCTTCCACAAATGTGCACTCATTTGAAACTGTGCTGTCATCAATACTCTGAGAAGAGGAACGTTTAGTTCTGCTTTGCTGCTGGTAGGAACCCAAATGAAGGACATGGGTCAAGCCAGTCCCCAGATAGCCATAGTAAAACCAATAACGTTACCTCTGAATGAATCTGTCCCTACATCATCAAGCACAGTTTGGGGCTGTATCAGGACTAGAGTCAATGGCATATGTAAGCTAGCATATTTACACTGAGCTGGACTGACTTGCACAAGTTGCACATCTATCTCTACATGTTCCCAGACACTAACAACAGATTATTAAAAGGCTACAAGAGGTGTATATAGCTCAGCAGTGTGATTTTAATTTAGTGGAAGTGAAAAATGAAAGAGGAACACAGTCAATGCACAACAATGGTTACCAGGACTTACTGTTGCAGAAACATCACTTTTCTTTTTAACTGTACACGCTATCTGCCTTACTTCATATGGTAGGCTTTTGTTTTGTTCTGTTATTTTTCTTTTCCAGAAGATTTGGGTTTGTAAATGACATGAAAATGCTTTTCCACTGAAGAGTTCCTTGTCTGTTAGTAATTTGGTAAATGATTAATAATTTTTTTCTGAAGGTTTTTAAGATTTTAATTTATAGCATACAGCTGACTTAATGCACTTTGCTCAATGCTCCAAAATTAGCTTGTAATTTGGTGTTATCAAGCTCCCTTGTGTGAGCAGGCACCAGAATTTAGAGCAGCGGGAGCATTACAGTCATGATTAAAATTTGGTCCTTAGCTGAACTAGTGACCAGAACAGAGAGCAGTTAAGGCTGCAAAAAGGAATTAGATGCTACAACATGAACCAGCGCAACACTGCACCTTCAGTCCTGGTGCTCAGAGTGGATTTCAGGACCTTACGTAAAGTGCCCAAGTTGCCTGGTCAATATAAGAAAAGGGTGTCTCAGAGTGGGACTTCAGCCCACCTGTGTCCTCGGTTCCTATGCTGAACAGGAGCTGTTAGGATTAATACTAGTAAACTCTATCCCTCTCTATAGGTTAGGGGTGAAATTCATCTTGCCTGGCTGTATTGGTGTACATCTGCATGGGAGACCTAAAGCTCCATTTATTGTCAACAGAGAAATGTATTCTTTTGTAACATGATACTTACGAGAATAAGCTGCTCTGGAGAGCCTAGTGTTTATAGTTCCTAATCTGATTTAGGTATAAAATGGCTTCGGATTTGCTCAACTCTATCAAGGCTGAGGAATTTGTGGGTAATACTAAAATAAAAATCTAGAGCCTGTGTATCTCTGGAGTTAAGTGGATGCTTAACAGGGTTTTTCAGAATGTCAGTTTTGGACCTGGGCATTTAACTTCTCCTTAATCCCATCTCAAGTATCTCCATCCTTATTTAGATCTGGCTGATCCTGGCCACCTCATGTCAGCTCTTCCAGCCATTTTCTCTGTGGAAATCTGGACGTGAAAACGTCCAAATATTTCCTGGCTTGAGGTCTTTGTTCGCTAGGATACTGGATCTGATGTAAGCATTTATTTTAGTAAAGAACACTTAGTATTGGTTCATTTTTCCCCAGACTGCTGTGGGTTATAAACAGGAAGGAGAAAAATATATATTTTCCAAGGAAGAATTCTGAGGAAAAGAAGAAACTTGGATAGCACCAGATATGGAAAAGGCATTTCAAGAGTCACAGTAGAAAATAGGGCAGGGTGATCTGGCAGCTCCTGAGAGATATTGTGGGTAGTTCAGAGACTAGAAGTCAGCTCTCAGCACTTCTCTAGGGTCTCACAGTAACATTATTTAATCGTGGTTGATGAATGAGCACTCTAACTGTATTTTGAGTATCTCATCTTTCATTCTAATTTATACCTAAAACCCCCTGAGACTGGTAGTTGACTTTAGGTGGAGAAAACATTAATTATTTGTTAGGTTTTAGTGAAGCACTGGCACTCCACAGTGACCAATTTACTAGCTCCTCTAAAAGCTGCCAATAAAAAATGGATGTGTACAAATGTATTCATTAGCACAAACTAATTAAAATCTGGGCTAATAGCCAGAAAAACAATACATTATTGTAGGATTTTGGAATTCATTATGTGTCTGTACTAATTCAACAGTAACTATCCTGGCTCTGCAGTTTCTAATCTAAGTTACAGATCTCATACTGATAGCCAGACAGCTAAGAGTTAGCCTTTTGGACTTCTAATAGCCTTTTTACTCTAGATCATTTCTACTTTCGTAGGTTCTCCAGAAGTGCTCCTTTCTGAGACTGTGTTGCAACAACTCTCTCTTTCAAACACAATGTATAGGACAGAGTCCCTCACGTGAACATCTTTAGTTTTATTGCACATTGGTGGTGCATTAACTTCCAATGCATTGTGACTTTGGTATTTTGTAGTTTGAAGTTTAGATTAGCCTTGATCTGTCCTTTCCTCTACATTTGTAGGCTTTTTTAAGGGCTTGTTACGTTCATTCTGCCTGCTTTATACAGGCACGGTTTTCTCCAGCTAACCAATGCTGCACTATTGTATGTAAATGATTTTTACTAAAAATTTTCTAATTCAGTGTTCATAAAATAATTTAATTCTCATTAAAATTATTAGTACCTTAAAAATTTGGGGCTGAGGTCCCTACAGATTCTGCAGAGTTTGACCCAAATTTCTGAAAGGAAGCAAGAATTAGCTATGGAGAAAATTCTGGGCTGGACTCTGGTTTGTGGCAAATGTGGTACAGCTAAAGAAAAGGGTAGGAGGTGAGAGATTAATAAAGCTTTGAAGATAAATTTATTCTTCTGGCCTTAGACTGACTTCACTGGGTTGAATGTAGATTATCAGGTGTGGTACCTTTGAGAAGATGGGGATGCACAGGTAATACCAGACTTCCAGTTATGTTTGACCCCATCTTGGGGTATGATGGGAGTGTGTATACCCCCATCCAGGCTTATACAGGTGGCTTTTCATACAGCACAGATGAGAATTGGATGCTTCCCTTTTCACCTCAAATAACTGGGGGCCACATAGGGAAGAACGTCTTAGAGCTGAGGCAGCTGGATTCAAGGTTGTTTGGCATCCTGAAGCAGCTACCTCTTGGTCTAGCAGACAGCAGGCTAATTACTAGCAGACAGTGCAAAGCACAGGTGTATTATGATCTCATCTAACAATTTTGTTCCTAAAGCAGACAGCTGTATTTTTCACTAGCAAAAATTTCTTGGTCACCTTTACAATCAATCTACTTGTAACTAAATGCTGTGTATCTCTTGTGAGGTCTGCCTTTGGGAGGCAAAGGTATGTTGTGCTGCCTAGGAGAAGCTGGAAAAAAGCATTCCTGGCTTCTTTTAGCCAAGAAGGTAAGGTGACAAATGGAAGATGTGTGGTTTTGGACCTTTTTGTCAATGGGTGATAGATGCTGTCAGTGGAGGGCACAGACACAGGCTTTGCCAATCAGTCATGAGTCATCATTCTATCCATCAGCACCACTTTGTCTCATGTCAGACAAACTTAAGTCTGTGGCTTAAGTGCCTTTCTCTCTCAAATTTAAGAGAAAGAAATAGCTCTGTTAGACTCCAGTGGAAAGAAATCTGGAGATTAAGGATCCATAAAAAATACTGTATATGCTTAGCACACTGGCAGAAAGGCCTGTGTCATATGACCAGTGGGACCAGGTGTAGGACTTGGAGCTGTCCTGCCCATGTCCAGGAGGTTTGATGGACCTAGTCTGCACTGACCCTGGGACCTCTTTGAAACTGTGCCCCTATGCCAGAGAAAAGTGTGACAGCTGTTGTTTAAGTATTTATGTTTTTTAAATGAGGGACCACGTAAACAGAAAGCAACAGACTGAGTCATGTGATGGAGTCCTCTGGAGGTCTCTCAGCTAAAAAAGATTACATTATGGAAGAACATCAAAAAGAAGCTGTAATTTTTGGCTATTCCCTCCATTCCTCCCATGCTGCAGGCAGACCTTGTGAACAACTCAGTCTAGAGGCTGTTCTCTGATGCAGCAGAATTAGTGTAGATTTTTGGTCTTTATTCATCATCTTAAGAAGATTATTGCTGCTAACATTAGCATTTTCTCTATTACATGGTGGACTGGCCAAGGTCCAGAGTGAGTTGGAATTAGAATACTTATTTTCTCCCTTTTATTAGTCCTTTTTCTTCTTGCAGTAAAAGATGCTGCACAGAAAAAAAAATGAAGCAAGCTGCATCAAGGGCTACTAGTGCTTCCTTGGAGTTTCTCCCCCATATATCTGTGTGAGCTTCTAACTCTTGCTCCATTTGGTTCTAAGTTTCAGGTTTTAATGAACCTAAATGTAAGCACATCCACAACTGCCTTTATTTTTGGAGTGGGTACTATGCAAGATCACTACAAAGTTATTGTTTTCTTCTCCAAAGTATAAATAGATCCAAATTTATTTGAAACTTGGCATAGAAAGGTTTTATAACTACCATAAATCTGACCCTAGTTTCAAGCTTCACACAACTCTTGGGACATCACAGTAATTTTCTATGCCTGTAAGTAGTTTTCTCCAGGCTTATGCAGTAGCCAAAGCATATTTAGGGGCAGATCTCTTGACTGAACTTGCAGAATAAAAACCAGCATCTCATTAACCTGAGCTGAGATGGAGAGCAGCTGCTTCTATTCTGCTGTGTGTTTGTGAGGTTTCTGGCCTAGCAGCAAGAGGCTGAGTACAGCTTCCACTTTTGTTCATCACAACTTAACATTTCAGTATAATTGCTGAGATAGTGAGTGATCCAGCCTAGAGCTGCCAGCCTCCTCTTCCAGTGTCAAGGATACCTTTTGTTGTTTTAAGTGATGCTGTCTGGATGTGACAAAACAGTTGATAAGCTTGACCAAGTGTGCCAGAAAACAAAACAAAAAGCAGTGTGGACTTTCAGTTCAGGCAGTTCAAAAAAGGTGTTCTGCCCCCCCCAGTGGCTTGTTTCAGGAGAGTCTGATCGACTTGGTTTAAAAAAAAAAAATAAAAAAAAATTTGGTTATTGCTAGTCAGAAGAGATTGCACAGATTGAGGTAAGCAGCAGAAGACAGACTTAGATCATTGGTGCAAATTGCCATAGCTTTTCTGGCACTGATTTCTGCCAGTTCATGCAAGGCCCAAGAGGCATTTGCTATACTGAAGCTTTTAACCAGTCATTGCCTTGTATAAGTAGATAGTTTTCTGCCAGTGAGACCCCTTATTTGCACAGGCAACAAGTGAGTGTGCCCTTGAGTGGGATGAAGCATGTGATGTGGTGGGATGCTCTGGGTTGATTCCAAGCTACTTGTTCTCTCTGCCAGGCAGGCCAGGCTGCTATGATGGGTCAGGTTAGTTATTCCTTACTTTCTTCCCATCTTCATAAAAACTGATGTTTTTCTTTCATCTTTTTCACAAGTAGCTTCTTCTCTGTCTTGCTTTCTTACTGTTTCCCTCATGCTGTGTTCCTGTCTCACTCCTCATTCTTTCTCCTCCCCCGGAGAACTTCATGTCTCTTCAGCACAGCTAGGTCAAGTGCTACTTCTCCCTCTACCTACCTAATTTTCCTTTCTCTTATTTTCCCAGGCAAAATTCTGGTCTGGATCTTTTGGTGAATGTATATTCTTTTCTAAGGAAGGTTACTGACTAATGCTCTAATCTGGAGTCATGGTTGACCCCCACCCAAAGTCTCACTGTTCTCTCCAGTCCCGCAAAACATTTACTGTTTCCCAGACTAGATTTAAGCAAGGGCTTAAGGTGAGTAGGCAGCAAAGAAACAACTGGAAGAAGAGTACCACATTTAAGAAAGAGACAAAGCAGTCTTTAAAACAGTGGGAGTGGAAATGAGAAGGCTTTTAATTGTTCTTTCTGTCTGCCTTATTAGCTTGGGAAGGAAGGAATAAATATTGGGTTTCCTGAGCAAAGAGAAGAAAAAATATTTAATTGGTTCTGTTCACTGCTCAAATTTTAGACTTGAATGTAAAGAAAATGAGGTGCATTTTAGGGCAACAGGGACTAATTCTGGGATGTGCTCTATACTGTGCATTCTCTATATGCCAACATTTGTGGTGTCAGGGATTTAAGTCCTAACTTAAATCCTCTATAGCACTAACCCAGCTTGTGTTTTCTGATGCAGAGGGAATGCATGAAATTTCTAGTCCTTCTTCTAGATGCTAACCTTGTAAGCTCATGGGGCTTGTAATCCTCAGAAATAGAAGGAAAAATGAATCTATATAGATTAGAAAACATGGGCTGGAGTAACGATCTGAGGTTGGTCAACCGTGTGTGTCAGCTAAGATGCTGTTTCTGATCGGCTTTATTGACAAACTGACAAGTCTGTAAATCCGAACTGAACTTAAAGTGCCTGTCAATGCGTAAATTCATACAGGGGGAAAAGTTTTCTAAAGAAGTTTTAAATGAGTAGCAGAGTTAAGTGCTAGAGAAATCCTCAAACACCGAATGTATACAGGAGAGCTTTGATTAATTTTTGTCTTCATGTATTCATTTTAAATGACTGCTGTAGTTTAACCCCAGCTGGCAACTAAGCACCACGCAGCCTCTCACTCACTCCCCCCCACCCAGTGGGATGGGGGAGAGGATCAGAAGGGTAAAAGTGAGAAAACTCGTGGGCTGAGATAAAGACAGTTTAATAGGTAAAGCAAAAGCTGTGCACACAAGCAAAGCAAAATAAGGAATCCATTTACTACTTCCAATCAGCAGGCAGGTGTTCAGCCATCTCCAGGAAAGCAGGGCTCCATCATGTATAACAGTTCCTTGAGAAGACAAAGCATCATTACTCTGAATGCCGCCCCCCCCCGCTTCCTTCTTTCCCCAGCTTTATATGCTGAGCATGACATCATATGGTCTGGGATAGCCCTTGGGTCAGTTGGGGTCAGCTGTCCCAGCTGTGTCCCGTCTCATCTCCTTGTGCCCCCCATCCTGCTTGCTGGTGGGGTGAGGAGCGGAAAAAGCCTTGGTACTGTGTAAGCACTGCTCAGCAGTAAGGAAAACCTCCCCAAATTATCAACACTGTTTTCAGCACAAATCCAGAACATAGCCCCATACTGGCTACTATGAAGAAAATTAACTCTATCCCAGGCAAAACCAGCACAATGACTCAACTATTTTCTGTTTGTTTGTTTTTTTTTCTGAGGCTGTAACTTCAAGAAATCATTGGCAACTCTCAAAACACCAGCACAGGAATGTTCACACTCTGGTTTTGACCCCTTTTAAAGATTTTCCCAGCTATCCATAACTTTTATTTTTACTTCATTTAGTTTACATTCTTTTACTCATATTATATATACATATTTTGTTTATTACAATCTGGACTGGTGGCAAGGCCAATTAACAGAGCTGCTGAACTCTGCTGGTTAAGAGGTCCCTTTTGAGTTGTACACAGTCTTGTCAAAATCCAATTGCTTAGGCTGAAACTTGTCATGTTGATTGTTTGCCTCAAGCAGAATTATTTTGGAAAGGTTCAGCAAAGTCATTCCAGTTGTTTCCAAAAATGAGGTTTGAACAAAATGCTAGCACGTCTATCATTTAAAAACAATTTCTAGTGGCCTGTTTTTTTACTGTTCTAAGCCTTTTTAATTTTGAACAGAAACGCAAGATTTGACTTTTCTATCTTCAAAATTGGCCAAGTTATAAATGTCTAGAAAGACAAATCATACATTTGCATGTGTTCAGTGAAGCAGTTATTTTTTTTAAAATGACAATTCAACGTCACTGAGCCAAATAGTAAGCACTAAAATAACTAAACCAACACTGTCTTTGCAAGACTTAAGGAAATTTATAGTTTTCTTTAATTGCTGCTATATGCTTCTGTAAGCTGCACTTTAGCCAGGAACTGAAACTAAAAGCATAGTCGTGCCCCTTCAGTGTTCTCAAGACACTACAGTTACTTAGGAGGAGATGTTCCTCCTTCCTTGGAACCACATGGTCACAGAAGCTGGAGCAGGAAGGTCAAAGGATGGAATGATGGAGTTCAGTAAGTCTCCTCAGGAAACTAGAACCCCAGAGTATTAGGGAGAACTCTGATCGAACCTGATAACTTTTGAATGGAAACTGGGACTGGGAGAGAGGAATATGAATTGGGATGTGAGAATGGGAGGAGGCCAGGAACCAGCTAGTGTGGGAAGGGGCTGGGGTGGATTTCTGAGATTAGGGGATGCCTGGTACAGGTTTGGGGACTAGGACTAGCCAAATAAAGAAACAGCATTGTTGAGGTCTACTAGGAACCATGATGAGTATCTAGACTGGGGAAGAGATGGGGCTAGCCTTGAGTTTGTACAGATGAGGTGGAACAGAAATGGCCACCACATCTGAAGGCATGAATAAGCAATGAAGTCCCTGAGCCTGCAGCTCATATGTTCCATTGACTCATTGTTCCTTTTTGTCAGCTGTATGAAACCCACGAGTGAAATATGCAACTCATCTCATTTCCTGCTGATTCAAGTAGAGGAACAGCCTACTACCACTATCAGTTACCTCGTTAAAACAAGAGGTCTATGTGGTGGATCTAACAGTTTGAAGCAGTTGTGCTGAGGAACCATGTGTGTGTCCATGTGTTGCAGCAGAATATGATTTTTTTTCTTTAAATCTAGGAAACACAACATGCTCTTAAGACTATGAAGGTTGCAAAGTCAAGAATTTGAAACAGGATTTTCCAGAATTAAAGCTGTCTCTTCAAAAATAACTGAATTAATTGCATGAAGGAATGGGTGTAGCTTGTTGTTTACTAACTTTTTCATGCTCAACTTTGCAACCTTAATATTCTTTTAAGATGGCTTTCTGTGTGCAATAAACATACAACTTAAGAAGAGGGAAACCTCTATTCCCTGGCCTCAGTTAGCTTTTCATGTCAATTAGAGTATCTGGCACTGGGTTTAATAACTCTCTAACTGCAGTTGAAGCACTTAGCTAAATCAATGCCCACCCTTCCTGATAAAATTGTTTTTAAATATCAGTTGTTAAAAGGCACCAGGTGAAAACAAAGATTGAATGGATAGGAACCCTTCTTTTCTTCCAGACAACCTCACATCAATAAAGCTGGTTTTGTTTTGTTTTAAAATGTTTTTTTCTTTTTTTGTATTTAAAACATTTTATATTTTAAAAGCAAACCATCAACACCTTCTGAGTTTCAGGGAGACCTTGTGAATCTGCAAGGATATAAAACATTTGACATAAATTTATAGTAAAGAATTTCTTCTTGCACCTTGCTGACACTTACTGTGCTAGCACTTCCTAATTCATTGCCTGGAAGTTGTGTGGGGTTTTTTTGTAATTGTGCTTGAGTTAAAGGATCAACAACCACTCCTGATTTTTTTAAATAAAAACCCAAAACAAACAAAAAACCAACTGGCAAATGAATGAACATGTATAGTGACCACCTGCCAAAATCCCTGCACAGCTTAATGTCTTTTCTCTCTGTCTCACTGTCACTGCAAGTCTTTTCAGCATAGGGCAGAGATCTACAAGGGGGACAAAGCCAGTCAAAGAGATAGAGGGGAACATGTGGCATACAGATCACCAGTGTGCTCTCACTCTCCTATTCCTCCATTATGAGGCTATGTAGATGTACTCTGTAAAGGTGAATGGGGCTGCACCAAGGGTGCTTTTGCAGGGGGGGTGGTGTGTAAACCCTGTTAGGTGGGACCATCAAGCAAAAGGAGGTGCTACTAGATCAGGATGGGAGGGGAAAAAAGGGAGGACAGTCCCTTCTGGACGAGGAGGAGGCAGGGAATGCTCCAGGTAACAAAAGTAATTTGTTACAGCTCTGGGGGCTGGAAGGCTGCTTGGGTGGTGGGTTGGTGTACTTCATAGCCACCGCTTTCGTTGGTACTGTGCTTCAAGCATATACAGCCTTTCTTTGTGTCCTCAGTGTACTGTGTGGGTTTGTTAAATGTACCATCTCTCAGGATAATGAGACCGTTTTCCCTTCCCTGCTCCATAACCTCCTGGTATACATAAAGAACTAGGAATATGGGCCTACCTTCTCCTTTCACTGGGACTTTATTTACATGCTTCCTTTTACCAATGTTTTAAAAAGATATATGTAGGTGTGATTAATCAATATGTAGGCTGTAAAAAGGTGGCCGCTCCTTCTCCTTGTTACACACCTGAGAATAAGCCCAGTGCAACCCAGCCTTGATGATCTACACTTCAGTCAGATGTTCGTCAGGTGCTTGTCAGAACATATGACTGCATTCTTATGGGAGAACAACCCCTCCACTCTTTATCTGGAACAGCATCAAGTTCAAAAGAGGATGTTGCTGAGTCAGTGCCTGGGACCTAGAAGGCTTGGAATTTTATTTTTTTATGACATGGGGTAAAGGAAGAAAAAAAGTAGAAGCGGGGTTTGAAGTACTATCTAGTGCCTTTGGTGCCTGACCTTGCTCATTAATCTCTGCTACTTTGAAAAGGCTTGGAAAATTACATTACCCTATACCATCAGTCCTCACTCAATAAATACAGACACTGAAGTCAGAGATGAGAAATCCCATAGAGCTTTGGTATTGACTTGTTAGAATTCCAGGCTTTAGCCTCACAATACAGTAACTGTCTATAAGTAATGAACAAGCTGCTGAGAAGGACACCTTGCCCTTCTGGATTCATTCCCCACTCTTTTAAAGAATCTATTCACTGCCATTTTTTTACTCCTTTATGCCAAACAGTAAATTGTCCTATGTGTCACTAAGGTCTTTTCTTTTACTTGGTGAGAGGAAATTTGTGGAAGAGCAGAGCTATGCTCACGTTCTGACTGGGAGCCAATAGTCATAGTAACCTTAGCATCAGTTTCTACAGTAGGGGAGGGGAAAGAAAGAGAGAAAAGGATGTATAGGGGTTTTTTTATTTCTTCCAGTAAGGCATGATGAAGCAGTAACTTGCATGCTTTGGTATTTAAAGAACATGTGCGTATATTTGTCCTGTAAAATCAGAATTCTCTATTGAGTTCACATCAGCTCAGATTTCAGTGCAGAAGCCATGCCTCCTCTTTACCCACAGGTGCTGCACAGGACCCAGGAAGGAAGGAGAGGGGATTAGTGTTGGGGAACTGTACTAAGAGGTGGTCACTGTGGTTTTCTGTGCACGTCATACAGACTATAATCTCCTGACAGTGGGGGCCTTCCTTGGCTTGGATCAGGAATGAGAAGCATGGCTAGCAATGCCTTTTGAAAGGTACTTGTCTTCTCCAGCACATCTGACTCGCCCATTTTATTTCTTCTCCTCTATGTAGTCTCAGTCCTGCAGTCCAGTAATGGCTGCCTTTGACACATGCTAGGTACAACAAGGTTCCTTTGAACATCTCCACTCTTCAGCAGAATGGCAGCAGCCATCACCTGGCTCATTGTTAGCTAAATAGCAGAGCAGAGATTTGGTGTTTGCAGTAGCTTGCAAATTCAATTATAGTTCTCACAGCAACTGTCATTTGGTGGCTTGTTCATATGAAGCGTTTGATATTGCTCGTCGTGGTGTTAACTGTAATCCCTTATTAGGGAAATATAAGAAGTTTTACTGATGTACACTTAAAAATGAAAAGGAAACAGTCACTCCATAGCATGCTGACACACATACATGCACAAAAATTCACTATCCTTGAAATAATAAAATAAAAGGATAGCAAGAGGTGCTGGTACAGGTTTTTTGTCTGTTCAGCTATGTATCTATAAAAAGAGAAATGTATGCAGACTGTTCAGTCAGCTCCTGAGGGAACATGAGAGGATCCAGATCAGCTGCACAACTGGCAGCTTCACTGACAATCTCAGCAGAGGGAACAAATGTTGGTTTTGACCCTTTATTGAAGGTGAGCTCTTCTTTCCTTGCTAGCAGTGGGATGGAAGCACACAGATGGGAGTAGTGTGAGAAGGTATGCCTCTATTTTATTTTCTTCCTTCCTGAAGCAAATAAGGTTTCTTAGCTGCTGCAGTTTTGGTGTAGTACCTTTTATAAGGGCTAAATAATTCATTTGATGAGAAAGAATTTCACAACAAATAGCAGATAAGTATGTTTATATGAGATTCTACACTGTGTAGTTCAGGCACCACACAGGCTCAAGGAATGTTATTCATTTGATTAAGTATCAACATCTACGTCTGAACTAGTCACCCTGAGCTCCCTTTATAGCTAATGGAGAACTGGCCAATATAGGAAGGGGATTCAAGGATGAGATTCGTGCTATCCTAAAATGTCTACCTAAAGTAGGTCAGATGAATTGCACCCTTGGAGTGCCTATTTTTCTCCATTGGTTTCTTTCTAACGTGAGATGATGATGAGCTCCAATGTAAACACCTGCAAGGTATGGGGTTTTTTACGGTTGGACTTGATGATTGCAAAGATCTTTTCCAACCTAAATGATTCTAGGATTCTAAATTAGGCTAGGCAAATTTTTCACAGGAATTGGACAGAGCTTTTTATCTAGAATCCAGTTTTAAAATGTTTGGCCTAGTGAGTTTCTGCACAACACGTAACATGGCTTTCCAAATGGCTGTTGGGCAAGATAGCCTGGAATTCACTGACATCACCCGCCAGCATATAATTCCTTCTCATCCTCTTTCAGAGCCGTATTGCTACAGGATCTTCATTTGTCTCCCCCTTACTGTTATTTTAGTGCTATCACGCATTCTCCTGCAGTGATCCTCTTGAAAGTTAAGCAAACCAGCCTGCAGGGGAAATAAACATACAATGTGGCTTTTTGTGTTCAATGGAGACATGGTAAACTCAAATTAATGATTCTGTTTGGATAACAGCCCAAGCAAAAGAAAACAGTGGAAATTTCCTAGAACTGTCCTGCAACAGAATTTCTTTGCTTTATGGTGGGAAACTACAGCTGGGTAACTGCTTTCAGAAGTCAGACACTTTAAAATTCTGTACCTTTTCTGAGAGAATTTTGCTATACAGAACATTCAGTAAGACTACTGGTCAGACTGCATCAATCCAGCACTACATCTGGTTGCACTTGTGGATGCTGGAGCAGAAGTTACAAAGCCAATTCATACAGGAGTGTGTAAGATCTATTGGCAGGCCAAGTCTCATGATAAACTGATGACTATCAGAGTACGCTAGTCTTTGCTCAGACTGTGACTGAACTACCTTGGAGTTACTCCAGAAGCCCAGGTTTTATATGCATTTCATCTCTGGGGCTCTACTGATGGGATGCATTTGGTTTTATGGAAGGGTGACAAACTTTCTTTTGCCAAATACACTCCCAAAAGAATCTCTTAGAGCACAATCTTTCAACTCAGCCTGTGGGCTGGATCAGGTACCCCATGACAATTTTGTTCTGTCTCCAAAGGACTCCAGATGCTTTCTTGGGCATTTTTAACCTTATAAGCTCCACTTCTATCTGCAAGACTTTGAGAATGGCCCAACTGCCTCCACAAGCATCCCCAAGCTGGCATGTAGTGCAAGATGTTAAAAAAACCATGATACATACCTGTATGAAAGCAGTGGCTTTTTTAATGGTGGGATTGTGCTAAAGTAATTATCCTATTACCAGCACAGAACAGTGCCCATGTTCATGCAAATAAAAGTTGCAGTGTTTAGACATAAGTTGTTTGTTTCTTGCATTTAATCTATGCAGTAGAGTAAATGCTTCTTACAGATAATCTTATTTACAAGGCATTTTTTGATACCATAGGCATAGAAGATACTGAAATGACTCCTTTACTTAAGGGTGTAATGTTGAATGGCAAAGCTCAGTTCCTATACCTTATACTGTCCACTGCTGAGTGTGTGGTTAAATACTTTGTAATTAAAACCTGGTGATGGATTTTACAAGAGGAGAATATCTTCTCATTGTGACTTTCCAAACTCTCATGTAACAGTTCTTATTAAATTTACTGTGAAAACTTAAAATAGCGTGCTCATTAGTTGCTAACAGAGATCTGCCAGTATACAATGATGTCTAGAAACTGCCGTTATTTTCCACTTGGAAGATGAGCCGAGCAAAATCTCGCTCTTCATTTTCTTCATTTTATGTGTGAAGAGAAACACTTTCTGACTCCATACCACGGTTCTATTGATTGACTCCTCTCCTTTTTCTGATTGACAGGTTTTCCTCTGTAACCTATGCTGTCTTCCCCAGCTCATCTCGCTTTGGCAGTGCGTGAATTTGAGCCCCCTTTTCTGCTACTTCTGTGTGGCATATTGTGATCACTGCCATTTCTCTGAGCTTATTCCCTAACTACTCTTATAAGCTGCAAAGGGGAAGTGTGGGGAAGCATTTCTGGAAAGTGAAGCCATTATACAACACAAGGGAGGCAGTACCACATTGGAAGATTAACACCTCTCACATTTTTCTTGCAAGGGCTCTCAGATAGTTGGTCATCACACAATTAAGAGCAAGTGCCAACTCATTTTGAGTCAGTTCCCTAGCAGTCTGGAGCTACAAAGTGTTTTGAAGTGCTGGGGCTACTTCTCTATTAGAAAATAAAGTGAACTAGAGCCTTTTCTCTGACTTTGATGCAAAGTGGTGCAACATGGCTTGAATCAATAGGGCTAAACTCTCTTTCCCTCAAAAACCCAGGGTGTTCTCATCTACCCTGCCTGCAAGATAGGGTCCTGGCCATGCTATGTGGCCACAGTAGCCAGGCAGTGCCTGGCAGAGGTCTAGCTGCAACAGTCCCTACCGTGCCAGTGGCTGCGCTATTACATGCTCTAGAGAAGCTGTGGATGGTGCCTGAGCCATACCATGGCTTTGGGTAGCGTGCTAGTGTAGCCATAGCCTAGGAGGTAGCCTTGAGGAAGTTCTCCTATTGTTATTTTAAACTTTATTGCTGAAGACACTTTTGCAAAGGTCATATTACTGAGGGGCGGCAGAGGGGGGAGAATTTGTTGTTCTGCATTTGTAACCACATTAGGGTTCCCAGCTATGACTTGGAGCGCCTGAATGCTACCATAATAGGAAAGTAACTGATCATATATTAATCAAGCAGTTGACTAGTGAGTCAAGAGGGCGGCTTGCTTCACGCACTGCTGAAATGCAGCTCTTTCCACTGTTGAACAGCAAAGCTGGTTAAAGGCATAGTGTTTACAGAGGAAGTGAGAACTGGAAATTGCACAGGAAATTAAAAACACATTATAACGATTCCCATTTAAAACTTGGCTGGGACATTGGTGCTATGCTGGACCTTGTTCTCATCAACAAGGAGGGGCTGGTGGGGAATGTGAAGCTCAAGGGCAGCCTTGGCTGCAATGACCATGAAATGGTAGAGTTCAAGATCCTTATGACAGCAAGGAGGCCACACAGCAAGCTCGCTGCCCTGGACTTCAGAAGAGCAGACTTTGGCCTCTTCAGGGATCTGCTTGGTAGAGTACCACAGGATAAAGCCCTGGAGGGAAGAGAGGCCCAAGAAAGCTGGTTAATATCAAGGATCATATCCTCCAAGCTCAGGAGCAATGCATCCCAACAAAGAGAAAGTCAGGCAAAAATACCAGGAGGCCTGCGTGGATGAACAAAGAGCTCCTGGTCAAACTCAAACACAAAAAGGAAGCCTACAGAGGGTGGAAGCAAGGACACGTAGCCTGGGAGGAATACAAAGAAATTGTCCAAGCAGCCAGGGTTCAGGTTGGGAAAGCCAAAACCCTGATAGAATTAAATCTGGCCAGGGACATCAAGGGCAACATGAACAGCTTCTATAGGTATGTTGGTGATTAGAGGAAAATGTGGGCCCCCTCTGGAAGGAAATGAGAGACCTGTTTACCTGGGACATGGAGAAGGCTGAGGTACTCTATGACTTTTTTGCCTCAGTCTTCACTGGCAAGTGCTCTGGCCACACCGCCCAAGTCACAGAAGGCAAGGGCAGGGACTGGGAGAGTGAAGAACCGCCCACTGTAGGAGAAGATCAGATTTGAGACCACCTAAGGAATGTGAAGGTGCACAAGTCCATGGGACCTGATGAAATGCATCTGTGGGTCCTGAGGAAACTGGCCAATGAAGTGGCCAAGCCACACTCCATCATATTTGAGAAGTTGTGGCAGTATGAGGAAGTTCCCATTGATGGGAAAAGGGGAAACATAACTCCCATTTTTAAAAAGGGGAAAACCTGGGAAACTACAGGCCAGTCAGTCTCACCTCTGTGCCTGGCAAGATCATGGAGTGGATCCTCCTGGAAACTATGCTAGGACACATGGAAAATAAGGAAGTGATTGGTGACAGCCAACATAGCTTCACTAAGGGCAAATTGTGCCTGGCAAATTTGGTGGCCTTCTACGACAGGGTTACAGCCTTGGTGGATAAGGGACAAGCAACTGATGTCTACCTGGACTCGTGCAAAGCATTTGACACTGTCCCACACAACATCCTTGTCTCTAAATTGGAGAGACATGGATTTGACAGATGGATCACTTGGTAGATAAGGAATTGGCTGGATGGCTGCACTCAAAGAGTTGCGGTCAACGGCCCAATGTCCAAGTGGAGACCAGCAATGAGTGGTGTTCCTCAGGGGTCAGTATTGGGACCGGTGCTGTTTAACATCTTTGTCAGCTACAGGGACAGTGGGATTGAGAGCACCCTCAGCAAGTTTGCCGATGACACCAAGCTGTGTGGTGCAGTCAACATGCTGGAGGGGAGGGATGCCATCCAGAGGGACCTTGACAGGCTTGAGGAGTGGGCCCATGCAAACCTCATGAAGTTCAACAAGACCAAGTGCAAGGTCCTGCACATGGGTCGGGGCAATCCCAAACACAAACACAGGCTGGGCGATGAGTGGATTGAGAGCAGCCCTGCAGAGAAGGACTTGGGGGTATTAGTGGATGAAAACCTGAATATGACCCAGCAATGTGCATTTGCAGCCCAGAAAGCCAACTGTATCCTGGGCTGCACCAAAAGAAGTGTGACCAGCAGGTTGAGGGAGGTGATTCTGCCCATCTACTCTGCTCTGATGAGACCCCACCTGCAGTACTGCGTTCAGTTGTGGGGCCCCCAACATAAGAAAGACATGGACCTGCTCAAGCAGGCCCAGAGAAAGGCCATGAAGATGATTGGAGGGCTGAAGCACCTCCCCTATGAGGACAGGCTGAGAGAGTTGAGGCTGTTTAGCCTGGAGAAGAGAAGGCCCTGGGGAGACCTTATAGCGGCCTTCCAGTACGTGAAGGGGGCTTACAGGAAAGATGGGGAGGGACTCTTTAACAGGGATTGTAATGATAGGATAAGCAGTAATGGCTTTAAACTAAAAGAGGGTAGATTTAGATTAGATATCAGGAAAAAATTCTCCACTGTGAGGGTGGTAAGACACTGGAAGAGGTTGCCTGGAGAAGCTGTTGATGCCCCATCCCTGGCAGTGTTCAAGGCCAGGTTGGATGGGGCTCTGAGGAACCGGGTCTAGTGGAAGGTGTCTCTGCCCATGGCAGGAGGGTTGGAACTAGATGATTTTTAAGGTCCCTTCCAACACAAACCGTTCTATGATTTGGGATTACATGCATGCAGCTGCAGAAAGAGACTCCCATAACTTTGGACTGAATTTGTGAAGAGGATCATGGTACTTTCTCCTGGAGGAGAGGACTTAGGGCTAAGTGTATTATCTCTGCTGGTGGGGCATCATTCTGCGGTGACAGAGGGACCTGGCTGTGCCAGCACTTTATCCCCAACATCACTTCCCTTTACCTCTCAGAGGCTTCCATTGAATTTGCCAGTCACTCTAGCACTCCTTATATGCGGCTTTAGCTAGTAAGAGATGAGATTATAGAGCTAAGATAGCCATTTTAATTTGCTATGTTCCTAGTTTAGACTTCCACAAAGTTTGGTCTTCATGTGGGGATGTGAATTATGGCCTCTAGTTTCATGCCCAGAATACCTCCAGAATACCTCGTAGGTCCCCATTAACACTTACATACCAATCTGTGCATCGGTTATGCATTTGTAAGCCATTTTATAATTCTGTGATATGTTAATTATTTTGAAGATGAGGAATGATTGCTTAAATAATACTAGTATTTAAAGAAAAACAGTATTTGTGTCTGTATTAACTGTTGAGCAAAATCAATTCATCTGTAGTTGGCTATGAATTAGTTGAAAATACAATTTTTGTAAACTGAATTTTATTACTATTCCTTTCTGTTTCATTATGTTTCCCCAATATACATAATCTTATGCTACTTCGTTTATCTTATGTCAGAAATAGCATTGCTGCTCTCGACCATTATTAGAACTAGGAAAAAAAAGATTAATCAGAAACTTCAAAAGCCTCATGCTGAAATAACATTTTTAAAATCATAAAAGAACAACCACTATTTTCTACAGCAAAACTAATTTTTCAAATTCAAGATAACAACACTGCATTACAAAAGTAAAGGTCAATTTGAAGAAGAAAGGATTCTGGTTGCCTAATAAAGTCATCTTCCTTATACCAAATTGTAATTTACAGTTGAATTGAAAGATGTTAATTCTTTTCTGGCTTGCTTTGAGTGATATTAAGGGGCCAGTTGGTGTGGTTCAGATAAAAATAGCTGTTACATTTAATCTGATCTCTAATGGTAACCTTTATTTCCCTTCACACTGTGCTTTTGAAGTCACAGGAGACTGCTGAGCACCAGGATTTGCTCTTCAGTTTCAGAGGTAGTTACTGTTTGGACATTACACTTCTCCATTGCCTACCACCTTCAAATAACTGACCGTGGAAAGTGAACACCCTTGTATAAACCCGTAATCGCCCCCACCATCAAGTGCCTACCTACTGACACTCAGAATAGGCAGCCTTTGACTTTGGAAGGTGGCCCTTGAAATATCTGAGTTCATTATGGAGTGAAGAAACAATAACAAATATAGTGATATATCCTTGTCACAAAATGAGTACCTCACCCTGCAGCATTTTTAATGAGTAGGAAGAAAAATTATTGTGTTGTTCCTAAGCTAATTAGAGAAAATACTTGTCCTTAAAAATGAAGTAGCTAACATTTGAGTTGGATTATCTACATGACAGTGAGATGGTGATACCCTATTGTGCAGGTGTGGATAAGAAGACAACAGAATTTCTGTCTTGCATAGTCCCATGGCTGCTGTTCAGAGGACTGAAGGGATTGTGCCTTTTGTGGCTGAGAAGGTCATGGGGCCACAAGACTGTCGCACTGAGGTAATTCCACAGAGGCCTGATACTGCATTAACATTATGCTAGCATGTTGGTAAAGCAACTAATTACAAGGCTGCCAGGGATTCAGGTCTTTTGCAAATGAACACCAAACTGGAGATTAACCAGTAATATCACAAGAACCAATGGCTTTAAATTACTGCATCAGTCTAGGAAAGTTAGACCAAAATTTCATAGAGTTTTGTGTTGTGACATCAGGAACATGCATGTGAAAAAAGTAATGTCTGAGTGGTTTGTCCCTAGACACTAACTCAGGAGGCAGAGCCAACAGAAAGGCCAATAATATCCTGATGCAGTAAGGTCATTCTAGACAATAGGAGTATTGCATCATGCCAGCAGTATCACGGAGTCTGTCCCTCAAAATGCATAGGTACTGTGCTAATGAGCTTTCATCAGCCCACTGTGCTATAACAGGCTCCTCATATAAATAATTCTTTTTGGATCATCCTGTCATTGGAGGGCTGCTGAGGCAAAGTCCTCACAGCAGCCTGTCTCCCCACACCACAGCTGCAAGCCTTATACATTAAGCTAGTGAGGTTGCAAAACCAGTGCAATGCTCAAGGCTCTGGGAGATGTTTGTTCCCGATACCACAGAGAGAGCGACAAACCGTAGCTGCTAAGCTGATGATCTCAGAGAGGCCTCTAATTGGCATTTCATTCAGCAAAAGAAAAGGCTAGGAAATAATTAAAAGGAGACAAGGTCAGATTAAGGCTCTCTTCTTCATGCTAATACTATCTTCCTTTCTCCTTTTGGGCTTGGGCAACGTCCACTCCCCCAACATTGCCATCTTTTCAGCTGCCTTGTGAAATGAGAGTCTGCTGGGGAGCAGTAGGGTGACCAAAACAAAGGCTCAGAGCCAGCCTGCTGGGTAATGTGGCCCTGGCAACTGACTAGAGAGTTTTTATTGTTGAGAAGTAGACTGTCTCCGTTCTTCAGCCACAAGGTCAGTTATGGTGTTATTTTTCCTCATCTTGCACGGAAGAAAAAGGCTAGATTGAGTCCCCTAGAAGAAGATGAGACCCTGTCTTTCACTTCCTCACCCCTCAGTTGAATACAGAGGGGGAAGAATGGTCACATTAACTCTTGGCTTTCAAAACTGGTGCTTGTAAGGAGTTAAATCTGGCCTCCATACACATAAGCACCCATACATTTTCTCTAGCTGGCTGGTCGCTTTGTGGACTCTAGTGAGATAAAATGACTCTTTCTATCACATAACGGTAAAGATAATTCTCCACATGAATGTCAACAGTCATGAGATTCCTGCCCATTTTGGTCCTCTTTAATTAGGGACTGTTCTGCCTCATTGGAGAGACTGGTGTAATAGATTGGGATCAGAGTAGCATAAAGATTGTCACAGCTTGAATGATCTTTTGAGCAGTGGGAGGTAATGGTCCTGCCTTAGGCAAAATACCACTTCTGGCATGTCATGGGGCACTGTGATTCTGTCCCACACTTCATTTAGTCTTTTTCCAAATGCTGCAGTTTAGCCCCTGAAAAATGCAGTATTTTTATGAGTATATTCCATCTTAAGTATAGTCCCGTAATTCCTGTTGGATGTGGGCTGGGTGAGCAGGGGCGGAGGATAGCACTTAAGACGTGAAATGCCAGTTAGAGGTTCCAGCCCATGCAATTTTTCATGCTGAATGTTTTTCCGGAAGGTGACAAGTAATCTCTATTTCATCTGGAGGATGAAGAAATTCTGAGAATAAAAAGTGGGTCCTCTTTTCCCCCCAAGTCCATCCCACCAGCTTTTGCCCTTCCATGAACACTAGTCTGTTTAGCCTGTATTCAAAGGTCACAAAAGACTGCTTTAGGCTTTTAGCCCATATGGAATAAGCAGTGTTTTCTTTTTCCAGTGTTGTCATAATTCATTTTACTTTATAGTTGAAAAGTAAATGAAGGAAATAGCTGAAGGCATTTTTGTGAATAATTACACTTGCACCACATTTCTTGAGAGTTTGCTGGGTAGATTTGTGTGTAAGATCTGATTGTTTTCCTTGTTACAGGCAGCTTCATTATCCATCCAGTGTTTGCAATGGATTATGAGGCACTGTAGCAGATTACAGAGACAGCATTCTAATGTTTCATCTGGAAATGGAATAAATAGATCTTTTTCAATTGCAATGATGTGAAATGAGCTTTCAGGATGTTAGATTTGGAAAACAGCTAATTAGATGCTGTTTCAGGCTCTCCTGCTGGGATGACTATTGCATATACTGAAGTAAAATCTGCACACTGCAAGTTGTCTGGGTCTTTAGTCCTGCAAAGCAGTCTGTGGCACCAGATTGGTGGTGGGACATGGGGTGCTCCTTATGATGGTGAGGCTCATCAAGCAGCTGGTGGTGTGCTCCAAGGAGTTTGTTCCACTACAACTCAGATTTGCCTGAATTGACACACGGCCAGAGTAAGTCCACATTAAACACATGATTTTGAAAAACTCATCAGATACCACACTGTTGTTATGGCCAACCTATGACTGCTGGCGTGGGATTATTCTGTTCACCTCCCCTGTTGGTGGTGATCACAACCCAGCAGGGACATGTGCTGACTCCCTGGCTTGTCTTGGCATGTTCAGAAGACGAGTGGGAGTCACTATCTAGGAGTCGGAATTTGGACTAAGCATGAAGAAATCTTTCACGGAAAGCCTTGAAATATCTGAGTGTAGTGAGAAAGGTTAGGGGGTTTATTTATTATAGTGCTAATGAAACCAAATCCTCTCAGAAAGCATAAAGTACAGACCAGTGCATATCAACCATTTTTGATTTCTGAATCCCTCAAAATCACAAGTAGCTTGTGAATTGAAGTCTACTGACAACAGTCATGTTCCTCCTAGTTTCCTTATGTGAGCCTGTGGTAGTCCAGGGATCCTCAGATATCCACGTGGAGGAAATCTGCACCTAGTCTAGAATGTGTAGATACCAACTAAAGCGTGTGCATGTGACTGAGGATGGGGAGGGAATCCAGACCTACCTTTATTGCTACATAAAGGTAGCTTAGAAAAAGGTGGTTTGTTATCAGACAGAATGGTTGGCCCCCACCAATAGGAATTAAAAAGCAAATCCAAGAGTAAAGCCTGTGCAAGTGCTTATCTGTGCTGTGGCCTGCTGCGAGTGAAAATTTCCTGGATTTTCAGATCACTTCCAAGCTAGTGATCCCTTGTGAAAGGAAAGCTAGGGGTGGGAGACAATGAATGAAAGAAGGATGTTTCTATGGGCTTGCTTTCAGTTCTCTGCATAAATTTCACTATTTCAGCATTCAAACTTAATAGCCTGCATGTTCAAGATATATGAACAACTACTGACAGGTAAAAGCTGGTTTAGCATAGGTGCATACATAGTAGGAAGGGTGCAAAAAGGCTTTCAGTCACTTGTATTGGTGCAGCGGGGTCATCTCTAGTCTGTGCAGGTCCCAAGCACAGGCTGGGTTTTCACTGTAATTGAGTGGGTCAATTCTTAATTCATAGAATCATAGAATGGTGTGGGTTGGAAGGGACATTAAAGATCACCTAGTTCCAACCCCCCTGCCATGGGGGGCTGGAACTCAAGTTCTTAACGCTAACTAACCAGTAAAACAAAAACAGTGTAGTTAGCGGGATGTGATATATTTTAAATCATTAGGCTACTTCTAGTAAAGCAACTCAAGGTAAAAGCTAAAATCTTTTTCCCTTAGCATAGACAAAGCCAAAGAAGGCACACCACTTAATTCTCTGTCCAGATTGACAATCCATCTGTTAAAGTATCTGTGTTGTGACAGTCATCAACAGAAGATGGTTTGGGGACAACTCCCAAGAAAATCCACTCCCAAAATCTAGGAAATACCCCATCCAGCTCTTTTCAGCGTAACACAGGACTTAGAACTCTTTAGGCAAATATGTCTATGTATTTCTATATATATTCATATATATTCTCTATATATTCAAATGCAGATATACCAAAAATGTATATAGAAAGAGAAAGATGGGTGTAGGGAGAAAGGAAACACAGATATGTCATATACATTATAGATAGAAGATATACATATTGTTTTATAATGTACATTATGCATATATGTATAATCATACATATATTTCTATACCATCTGTAAGCTAACAGTGAATTTCTTCATTACCCATATAAATGTTTTGGCCCTTTTGAACACTTCTGAGTTTTTAATCTACAAGCCTAAATCATGGCTGAAAACTTCTTATCCTACCATTTCTCCTAAGTGATGAGAAAAAGAGAAATACAGAAAGAGTTCATAAGGAGTTTTGGTTTCAAAAAGAATGGGTCAAAAAATAAAAGAAAATCAGATAGATCTTAAATACAGTAAATTATTGTAGATCTTCAGGTATGGTAAATTCTTGTAGTACAATTGATTTCAAGGCAGTGATGATGATTCACATCAAGCAAAGATTATCTGGCCTGGAAATTCTAGAGAAAAATTATACTAAGTGTTGAATTTTCTTAAGTCTATAAAATCTTAACGAAAGATTGCTGAGTCACTACTGCAAGTTAACATACTACTAAGACCTGGCTGTAATAGGAAATGAGTTGTAGAAGCCAGATTTCATCAAGAGGTATGAAACCAATTGTGTCTACTCATCCATCCATCTGGTTTTCCCTATTGACGTTTCCAAGGGACAGTAATTTATATACTGAAAAGCTAAAATTGATGCATAAACTCCACTTTTTTTTCTCCTGTTAAGATGCATAGCTGTGTCTAGTAAATGGCTAGGGATGATCCTAAAATTCAGCATGTTAAAACAAAAATGAAAATCATCAAGCAATGAGAAGACTAGTCTCATCAGTTTCAAAGCAGATTAAATGCTTATTACATTACTGGTATAAACATTTTGATAAAATATTTCTCCATAAGAAGTAAGTGTATTTTCCCATAAGTGTATTTTCCCGTAAGTGATACTCTTCTCTTTAGAATAAGTTAATAAGACCCTATTAACAGAGGAGAGATTCTGACATATGGACAAGTAAAACAGTTTTTATTTTCTTCTTACTGATATCACAAAGTGGTGCTGTTACAGCTAGATGATCAGGCTATTCATTTTTTTTCACTCAAAAATTTCAAATGAAAAGTATATTTACATATTCTGACTGAATTTTTGTAGTCTTTTACAGGATGATTTAAAGTTCTTATTTGGTTTGTTTCCATATACAATGTTGTGATTTCTTGTCTTAGTTCCCTTTAAGCCCTAAATGCCAAATCAACATTGATGCCCCAAAATACCAATAGAATGGTACTAAGTCACTGTGAAAATGATAATTCCTTTTGAAATTTGATTTAAAAAATAATCTCTGTTTCTCTGCTGTGTGCACAGCAATGTGGAGAAGGTGGTAGCTGGCATTAGGTTAATTTTCACAAAGCGTTGTTCTGTTATAGTTATTAGTTTAGGAACTGGTACAGAAATTTCTGTTTCTTTAACAAGCCACTCTAAATTTCAGTGTATAACACGGCTTTAACGGGAGAGTTCAGTTTTCTCCATCGCTATGTCAACAACTTGTGGGCATAAGGAAGGCTTTTCTGACCTTCACCTCCCTTTCCCCATGAAAAATAAGGCAATAATTGTATTTCTGTACTTAAGGTGGTTGTGCTGCTCGAATAGTTACACAAACCGTGCAGATTCTTGGGTTTAATGGCTGTGGAAGTGTGATGTAATGTTAGTATGATTCATTTTCTTCCATAAAATTTTAGTTTTGATAACCTAACTTTTCATTATACTGCATAATCAAAGTTTTGGTAAGCTCTCAAGCTATTCTTCCCCTCCAGACTTTCTCTTTCTTCTGACATTTTCATCTGTCTTCTTAAATGTTCTTCTAAGTAAAATAAAAGATTAAGTGAACATTTCTTTTATGTTAACATAGGTGCATTTATTTGGTTATTGTAGTTAAAATAAAATCAGTATGGAATATGCCAAAACCTTCCCTTTAAATATTTGCCCAGTTTAGAGTGGATTCTGGTCATGGGAAATGGACACAAAAATTGAGTTCTAAATAAGAACAAGAAGTAAAGGCAAGAAAAACTGCAAGACTCGTGCTAAAATCATGAAATGGCACCCCTGCTTTCCAGTGGGAAGGAGAGAGAGAGAGTGGGGAATAAGTTTCTTTTCATTTTAATAATACATTGAAAGTGTTTCCCTTGATCTGCATTAACGGTACTTGAGGATGAGCATCCAGGAGGTATTAATCTCCAGAATACAAAGCAAAGTGGTTCAAAATGGGTGAATTCCCACAGCTGTTTTAAGTAGAGCTGTCTGCAGACTCCTGGTAGTGACGTTCACTGCAGAACTGGGATACAGCAATTACATAAGTGAGTTTTAACAAACTAGGTTGTAGAGAAGAGAAACTCAGTGGTATGATGAGGTTAGTGGAGTGAATGTGTGTTCTCACTTTGTTAGTTAAGGCAGATTAGGGTTATCTTCGCAATGAGGGCAGGAGTTTTCCCAGGGCTGCACTTTCAACACGTAGGTGGATGAAGCAAAATTCAGCTAAGTCGCTGGGTTGTCCATGTGGAGGCTGAATGCAGTTGAATGAAAAGCTGAGCAAATAAAGGAAGGCAAAGAGCCAAGGATAGAGGCTGAAAGGCAACAACAGAGCCCGGAGAGAAGTGAGGGAAGCAGCACGGCGGCAGAGAGATTAAACATAAATGATTCAAAGGGGAAGAGTGGTATATGTTGAAAGGGATGAGGCAGGAAACAAGTGAAAAGGATGGAAATTTGCCTTGGGAAGAATTATCTCTAAGCCGGAGGTGTGATAGGACCAGGGTCTTAATCCTTACTTTAAAATATTTTAAGGTGCCATTGTTTTAGAGTAAACTTGGGGATACGAGTAACTTCTACCCACAGGGTGGCACAGGAGGGTCCCTCTGCCTCTTGCTTAGCTCCCCGGGCAGGAGGGGATTTGCTCAGATGTCAGGGTGATACTTGGTGACTGCTGAGCACCAGTTGGATGTCACTCCTCAGTGCCTACCTACCAACTGTTGTCACGGACTCTGCCGTTGGGAGGGGGTGGGGGGTTTGATCAGCTGTGTCTGCGGAAACTGGTCCCAGATTTTTTTCTGAATATGCTCCCCATTGTCATGGCTGTGTCTGTGAAGGAGAGAGGGGCAGGTTTTTTCACCTGTGCTGTCCGGTGATTATGACGGTTTGAAAAAACTGTTGATGTTTTGTTTTGTTTTCTTTGAGCAGATGGGCAGAAGAAGGTTCAAGAGGAATTTGACATAGACATGGACGCACCAGAGACAGAGCGGGCGGCTGTGGCGATACAGTCCCAGTTCAGAAAATTCCAGAAGAAAAAAGCGGGGTCCCAGTCTTAGTAGCTACCTCAGAGCTTAAAACAAAGTAATCCTGAAATGATTTATCAAGAAAATCAGAAGTAACATAAAGATGCATGTACAGAAATTATCAATATTTAAAACCCCATTGGCAGATAACAAACCCTGAGCTTGTGTGTGACTTCATCCCAGATGTTTCACGCCCATTATCCTCTGTAACTCACCATTTTACTTGATGTTGTAATAAAAAGTTAGGGTGAAGTAATTAAAGTGTCTGCCTTCATCTGTCTTTTCATATTAATCCAGCAACCACAGCGTTACAAATGAACTCAGCCCAGATGCCTGTTTTCCTCTTCACGTAAAGCTTGGAGACATAAGAGCACCGTATGTTACGAGGATTTTGCTGAGAGATGAGAGCATGCATCTCAGCCCTGCTTACCTCATTTGGAGAATTCCAGCTGCCAGCCAAATGTGGCAATAAAATTACTTTCTCATAATGAGCTGAAAGTAAAAACTTGCAGACAGAAGCTGTCATGAGGGGAAGAGGTATAGGAAGCAGTGAGCAGTTTATTTTTGTCTTGCAATTATGCCAATAAAGTGGCTTAAGTGGGGAAATTGTCCCTGTCCTTCCTCTTTGCATGATAATGTTCAGAATTACGCAGCTTGGACCACATTGACTGTTATGGGGGGGGGGGGGGGGAATCAGACACAAAATACAAACCCCAAATCCAGAAACCTTTGGAAGGTTTGGTTTTTTTAATTTGTAAAAATAGAAACTGACCCTCTAACCCCTCTTTTTGATGCAGCTTTTCACTCTCTACATAATCAGTAACTGTTTCTATGCCATCTCTCTCTCCTCTTTTCATATTATGTTCAATATTTGATGAGCAAATCATAACAGACTCCCTGTCCCTATTTGCACTGTTCTGTATTCAACTTTATATAAGCCCCTTGCTTTATCACTCTATTAGCCCAGTTTTTTGATTAACAAAACACAGCCACAACAACGTCTATCTTAAATTGGGAAGTATTTCTATTTTCTCCC
This sequence comes from Astur gentilis, assembly GCF_929443795.1. Lineage (NCBI taxonomy): Eukaryota > Metazoa > Chordata > Aves > Accipitriformes > Accipitridae > Astur > Astur gentilis. Next base: position 7,591,917 of record NC_064911.1, read on the forward strand.
TGTTGTAAACCAGTAACAGACCAGTTTCAAGCTGGATCTAAGTAAGGATCTTGCTTGACTTCAGACCTGATCAGGAGTTTGCTGCCCATATAGTGCATGAGGAAGGTTCAGAAAAAGTTTAAACAAGTACCTTGTACTGAGAAAAAGGAGCTATTTAGATTGGGCAAGTGGGACACACACCGCACAGAGAAGTGTAAAAAAAATCTCACCCTCTTGGCTTCATCAGCAGATTTAGGGGTTCCAGTAGGCATCTTTGTCTCTAGGGAAATCAGAGACAGAAGTGTTTTCTGAAGGACTGGTGTTTGCAGGGTTCTCCAAGGCAGCAGCATGAGCCTCACCTCCAGGCTGACGGAGGCAGGCGTGCTGCGTGGGGACAGCCTGCCTGCCTTTGAACAGCCTGCAGTTGGGACTCCATCAGGTGTGAGAGATTCAGGTATAATTCCCAGCTCTGCCTAGAGGGATTCATTTCTTCCTCTCCCACCTTCCGCAGGAGTGTTCTGATCACCAGGGCAAAGGACACATATATCATTAGTCCCCTTCTGTAAACAGAAGGCTACAACCAAAGGGTAGGAATAGAGGGAAAGGAAGATCTCATGCTGGTGGCAGTTGCTTCCCATGGGAGACCACCATAGCAGCAATACTGAAAGGGTGCAGAGCTGTGCCTGAAAGGCAGGCTGGGGGACTGCAAAGGGAAGGTCCTCAGCCTTATGCAGGTTAAGGCACTTGTGGTGCTGGGCAACAATTTGTTGAGAGGCCCAAACCTGATCATGGGTGATAAGAGCTCTGGAACTGTGCTGGTTAGGAGGAGCCCTCAGAGATGTTGAGCAGAGGAAACCTTACAGAGCCTGTGGGTGATGTAGAAGTCATGTGCAGACGATGTGTGAGATGCTTAATAAACACAGCAAGACTGGGTGGGAGTGGACAGGGCTTTTTAGATCTTAGTTTGGGGATAAACATCTGCCTTAGGCACCTGTGTCTGGGTCGGGTCCCAGCCCTATGTGTGACTTACCCACACATAACCTGCAAAGTCAGAGTTCTCCAAGTTGCAGCTCAGTGCTTTCACTCTAGGAGCATATTTTAGCAGCACTGTTTCTCTGCATTTAGGAATTTCACAAATAAACCTCAAACAACACTGCTACTGTGCTCAAAGTGTGGTTTGTGGAGGCCACAGATTCCCCACTTGTCTTTCGCAGAGACTGCTCACCATATAATAATTGCCTTAGCATAATAATTTAAAAATTGTAATGGGTTTGGATTGTGTTGGTGCCATTTTGTTTAGATGAACTTATATCTGTAATCAAGGACTGTATTTGCATTCTGCATTATGTCATTCGAAATAGCATGAGCTCTGTAATGGTTACCTAATTGAATAAAAACCATGGGTAAGCACTAGGCTTTTATATTTGATCTGACATTCCTTGGACTTAAATTTCCTACACAACAGGAATAATCATATGGTTGGGACACAGAGAAAACGATTACATTATTGAAGCACAGCAACAAGGGCTGTTAGTAAATGAATTATGGCTCTTCCAGCAGCAGGGCTATTCTTTAATGTGAAGTTCAGAGTGCATCTTACAAATACAGTCTTAATAGACAGTGAAACATAATGAGGAAATAGTGAACTGGCATGAAATTTGGATTAATTGTGGCTGCCTCTGTCAGACAATTTGCTTTTTATGAAAATGTGTTTGCATCACAGATTCAGTTCATGTTCCCAGGGGAGGAGAGCTTTCTTGCTCCTGAGTCTTGCTTTTCATGGATACAAGGTGGCAGTTTTTAATTTCCTTTCCTAACATTAACTGATACTTTTCAAAGACCTATCTGGATATTGCTAAGGTGAGGAAAAGGAGTTTGATTCAACGAGGAACTTCACTAAAATGGGCGAAAGAGGACACTTAAACATTCCAGGTTATTATATGGGTCTTTTAACTTCCACACACTCACTGAGCTTTGTAGTTAACCGGCACTACCTATCTGGGAGTAACCAAGTCATGGAAAGCAAAATTTCAATTAGGGGGATATCTGTGCTGGTAACCCAAAAGTTCCCATAGGTAACGTGAAAGATTATTCAGAGCAGTAGATTTTGCAGGAAACAGGGTTATAACTCCCACCATATACACCCACACTGTCCCCAGACACATCCATACTGCTTCGGCTCCAAATTACTGTCAGATTGTCTCAAAAGAGAATAACCTACAGTTGAATGATCTGAACAATTGCCTTAGAAATCCTTTGTTCACATCGTTGCCTGGACCGTAAAATAACCTGTAGAAGTAAACAGCAAAGGAGACTATTAGAAGTAGAGAAACACCATCAGAAAGCACAAGAATGCCCAGATGAGGAAAACGGCAAACGATGTGAGTTCTATCAAGTTAAACACAGAAAGGCAAGCCGAAACCAACCTGTGGCTTGCTGAAGGTACAGAGTTATAAATGAAACTTTTTTTGCAAAACTCCTCAGATTGGTAGCCTCCTAGAGAATTGTGGGGATCAGTCTTCACAGTGAAAAGATCTTACCCTAAAAAAAGAAGCCATGCCACTTCTAGTCCATTAAAGGCTAGCCACAAATGGGTTATTTAGCTCAAGTCTTTAATTGTGGCAGTGCTTTTTTTTTTTTTTTTTTCCTTTTTTTTTTTAATCCCTAAACTCTCCCTGACAGATGGTCTCCTGCCTTTTAGTATCCCTAGTGATGGTGAGGCTAAAACCTTCCTTGGCAGCTTGTACCATGACTGAACTTTTCTTAAAGCTGTAAAGGTTGGTTTGTACTTAACTTAAATCCTCCCTTCTGCCATGTAGATTAATTTGTTCTAGACCAGCTACACCCAGTTTCCCTAACCTTATCTCATAGGTTTCCTTTTCCAACCCTTTTCATCATTTTTTGTTATTCTCCTTTGAACTCTGCCAATTTATCTGTGTGCCTGAAATGAAACGCAGCCATCCAAATGAAACATAACCAGTGCCAAGCACAGCGGCATAATTATCTTGACTATTTTACAAGTGATGATCCCCTTACCACACTTTTACATGGCTTTTGGCATTTTTTGTAACAGTATTATTTTGTTGGCTTATTGTCAGAACATCATTTCCTGTGGATATGGAGCCTCTCTGCGGTCTCTCTGTCTAGTCAGGATTTTCCCGTTCTTTTCTACAAGACACTATATTGGCTGTAAAACACCTTTCTTAATTTTATGGTCCCACTGCACCTCTGCAATACCAGGATGATACAGAAATCCAGGTAAATGTCTTTATCTGCCGTTCTTTGGCCTTCAAGTCAGGGCAGGAATTGTAATTGGTTCAGATTTTTTTTGTGCTTTTCCCTTTCCTATTACTAAATTATTACAGTCAGGTGCAGAGGCTTCAATGATCTCTAAATCAACATTTTTTGGAAGCTCAGAAAAGGCTTCAATGAATTCCTATTTTATTCTCAAAAGTTATCTCGCCTTTACTTGTGACGACTAATTATTTGATAAGAAACGTCTGAATATCCACACCTAAAAATAGCTCTTGAAATAAGCCTAAGGAGTCTTGCCCCTTCTCAGTGTGTTGTGATTTAATGGTCTTTCACAAAGGCCAAACTGATACTATTACTCACATTCGGTAGTAGTTTCCACCATAAATATTCCCACTGAAGTCTTCAGGACTAATGTGACAGAGGGAGGGTGCATGAGGGCATGATCTGATGGCCTTGTTAAGTACACAAAGTATAGTGACTTTCTGTACTTAGTTTGCAGCTTTTGGCAAAATGATATCACTTTTTCTTTAACCATTGTCATTTCCAAGTCCACATGTAATATAGTGAAAGATGTAAAAAAAATAATGACAAGATGGTAGCAATGATGAATAACAAGAACAACAATAACTACAGCAAGGGGAAAAATGACACACCTGCAGAAGACCGGCATCTCTCCCCAACGCATTAAACTAGTTCAGATCACACGCGCAAGCCACAGTGACACATTTCTTTGTGTGGCGTGGGCATACCTATAATCCTCCTCCTGGTGCGGCCAAACTCAGTTGTTTTGGTGGCAGCAAATTGGCTGCTCTGGGCAGCAGGGACCTTGCTGGTCGCGTCCCTGCTTTGCTGTGCCCCTGCCCAGGGTTGGTGCCGTCCCACTTTCCCCACTTCTGCCCGGGTGATGCAGTGCTGCCCGCAAGCCAGACGTGGGAAATGGGTCCGGTCCCCACTTTAATATCACAGGGGGTATGCGAGTCCCCTTTTATAGGACTGGCTGGTTTGTTTGTTTGTTGTCTCTGACTATCAGATATTTAGACAAAGCTCAGCCTGGTCCTGCACAGCCTTGAGCTGGGGCTACTAGCTTGCAGGGGAATTGGGTAGCTGATGGGAGCGCACATCTGCCTGCCTGCCTGGGCAGCTGGCTGACCTGAAGAGGCAAGCCTCGTTGCCAAAACACCAGGCAGGCCAAAAATAAGCACCAGCACTAGACCTTTTAGTTGAGCAGCCACAGGGCTGTGGAGTCAACACACTCCCCGAAGGCCAGAGTGGTCCCAGCATCGGGCATCGCTTGTTGGGCCCCAGCAACCGGGGAGGAGGACAAAGCAGACACACTGGTGGGAGATGGCAGCAAAGCGTGGGAGCAGGGGTGAGTGAAGGTGACTGCTGTAGTGGAAAGGGAAGGGTTATGGGAAAGGCGAAGGGGACATACGTAATGACAGTGCATTAAGGAGGAGGCGTAGGGTGTGGGTAGAGAATTACAGCAGGAAGGGTGGGTGGAGGGGGAACCGTGGCAGGGAGGGGAGGTGATTGCCTAATACTGAAGAGCTGGAGCATTTCCTTTCCCACTCTTTTGCTGATATAATGAATTACTTCTAGATATTTCCCGTTCAGTTATATAAAACTAAACAGTATAGCGTTGTCTTTAGGCGATACCTGGGCAACATTGCATGCGCTGAGGCACTGCAATGTGTTCAAGTTATGCAAGCCAACTGGCAGGCATTTAGGGATCACAGCTGTGCTGTGTGAATTCTGTCTTAGAGTTAAAAATAAAAATCTCGGTATTTGATCAGTCGTCCTGTAGTTTGCCCTCTAGACTTCCCCCTGACATATGGTACCTACAGTCTCTGGAGAACGCCCGAAACATCTCTTGGATCTAGGTTTAAAAAGTGAATTGGGAGACATCGTATTTGGAGAAATTAAAATCATTGTTCAGAGGGAAAACAATTTTATTCCACTAGAATTCTTCTGCCACCAACATTCCCCTGATCATAGAGGCTTTTTCTTTACACAGGGTAAGTTAAGGCAATCAATTATTTTTTATTTGGTAAATGAAAATGGATAAAATGCAATTTGGAAGTAGGTAAATACAGAAGTCATTTTCAACTCAGCATTAGCTCACAATTCAATGGACATTAGACCTGTGTTTATTGAAAGACAGGTTATTGCCTGGGACATTGGGATTTCAATAGAATGGAACACAAACTCCGGTTTATTGATGTCTGCTGCATAGCAAAAAGATGGATGATTAGCTCCTCTATTTCTGCTCTTTTTTAGTATTGCTGTGCGGATGCACACAAGGGAAAAGCATCCATTATGCATCATATTCTATATACTTTTATACAAAAGAAGTAAATGGTGGTTTCATAGTCTAAGCAGCACTTTCCATTAATGTAAGTTTTTCTTCTCATTAGAGAGCTACCTGTGTTTGCTCCATTCTTACATATATCTACATGAGTTTATGCCCATCATCTGAATTGAAAGTCCATTATCTTGATTCTGTGCTGCACATTGAAAGTGTAATCCTGCAAGCTTTGTAGTCAATAAGGCTAACTTAAATAAGTAATTTTCAATAGTATTTATAGTTTATAGCTGCCAAAGCTCCCAGGTAAGGACTAGCAACAAAGAAGAAAGTGAGAGAGTAAAAGTAAAAAGAGTAAGGGAAATCCTGAAAGTATCCAGTGAGAAAGTGAATTCTCTTGATGACATTTTTTGCCTGCATAGAATCAGACAATTCTCCTTTGAGGAAGCAAACACAAAATGATAAATATCCCTTTTTCATCTGCACAGCATTCCTTCAGTGCCAACGCGGTCAGAGTTCTGGCTCGAATGCACACCAGTGATGTGCAGCTGCCACGCAGGAAAGCAGGCACTGGAGAACAGCCCTGGGTGCACCAGCGCGACTTACACTTCGTTTCTGCCCTTGAATTTTGTTCGCATTGCGTGCCACCTCGCTGCGCAAGCAGCCCAGCAGCGTGGAGCGGGGGGCTGGGCTGCAGGACTGCAGCACGAGTGAGGACGTGCTGCATAAAGGTGAGGTAAAACTCTTGGATCTGCTTCCCCCCTGCTGGTACTGGAAGTTAGCACCTCAAAATTTATCACTCCATGTCTGTCTGAGAGTGTCTTAAAACAAAACCTCCCCACAGCCTGCTCTTGCTGGTGGATGCAGCGTGCCAGCAGGCACGGGTGGGCAACCCGGGGGCAGCTTGGGTGAGCTGTATTGTGTTCCCACGCAACAAGACCTAAGTGATAACAAAACAGGTCGCACAGTGTGTGTGTGGGGGGGGCACTGCTTCATTCAGAAGGATATTCCTCAGAAACCCCTGAAGACGTCACCCAGTGCCCTTTGGGATTCACGTCGCTGCAGAGCAGCAGCCTGCTTGCCAGTTCCGGAGTGTCCTTCTAACTCTCTGCCTTGGAAATAGCTGACAATATGTAGTTGATGGATCTAAGACTTGCAAAACACCGCTGAAAAATGTTTTGTATCTCAGGAACACAAAACCGCATGGCCAAGGAAGACACATTTACACAGAAAGTTGATTTCTTAGCTGCTATGAATCTTTCAGGGAGTGCCTTAGCTAATGTGGCACCAACAGGCACGCACTTGTGTTGCTTTTTCTTTGTCCTAGCAACCAAATTTCACCCTCTTGATTTTCATGCTGCTTTTTGCTAAAACATTCCCGGATGAAAAGCTTTTCCGTTGATACACTGAGATAAGGCTTGATTGGGTTGCTGGAGTCAACATTGTTATTTTCAGACAATAGGCCGAGGTCTGTGGTGCAAATCAGCTTTAAAAGGTTACCTTTGCGCACTTTAGGGCATGTTATTCCCTCTTGTAAAACCATTTTCATGTGCTCTGTCAGCAGTGGTATTCTTTAGGTGAGACAATTAGTCAAGGCCAGTTAATTCCCTTTGCTTGTCTCTTCTCTGCCAAACTAGCCTGTTGATTTCCACTGAAAACCAGCTTATCTGTTGGCATTTAGGGACACTTGCATTAGTGAGCCTAGGAGTTAAGTATTATTATAAAGACTACTCTTCAGTCTGGTAATTTCTGAAGAAGCAGTCATTTTTGTTTTCTCCTTACAATATCAGTCCAATTAAAACAAAAGCAAGACTTGCCGAGCTTATGTAAAGCTGGGTTGCACTTCAGATTGTATTTTTGTGCGTTATTAAGTCTACTGAAGTCTCAGGGGATGAAATTTGCAAAAGCAAGTGCCGTTTAAAGTCATTGGCACTTATGCACTTTAATCTCCTGGGTGCTTTTGCAAATCTTTCACAGGCTGTGTAAATGTGCTATATTCAGCTGCAGCAATTCCGTGATGGATGAGGTTTCTGCCAAGCAAGGGAGGTTTAGCAGTGCCTCTCTTCATCGTGTATTTCACTGTTATTAACAAGCTCTCACCTAAAGAAAAATAAATCTGACTTAATTTGCACCAGCTTCCAGTTATTAGCCAGCCATTTATAAACATAGCTGCAGTGACATCTGATTGTTTTTTGATATGTCTGCTGCATGAAAAATAAAACCAAACAAATTCTGTCTTGTTATATATCTGCAGCTATTAGCAGTTGTGCAAGATTTGCTTGCGAGGAGAGTTTTGAGAAAGAACCAATATTATGGAACAAGTATTTTCCTCACTACTGTTTGAATTAATCTCAAACCTGCTCTGTCTTGAAAGCTCAGAGCAGTGGTGCCTGTAATTCCCGGCAAGCACAATAGTATTGCTGAGGTACGACTACTACAGACATCTTTCTGGGACTGCAAAATACAAGATGAATATCAGATGTCTGCATTCGTCAGGGGAGGAGTATAGCAGCCTGGTAATCTTTGTGCCTGTGGACGTGCTCCCGTGAGCTCCTTGCTGCCGTCGCTGCTGTATTAGAAATGGCTGAGCTCAACGAGGGAACGCGTCCTTCTCAGCTTCTGCAGTTACATGGGACACATCTGCTCGGTAGAGTCCAGCATTAAAGCTGTGCTTTGGAGGAACAGGACCCCTTCCTAGCACTGAAATTCCCTTTTCTGGGTGGCAAACCAAGCTGACCCGTTGCCTATTTAGGTCCTGCTGCAGGCTTCAGTGGCTCCAGCAAGGCGCCTTCCAACACAGCCTTGAAAGTATCCAGCCTCTTTCTCCAGCAAGAAACTCACCGAGGTTTGGTGCTATGGAAAAAGCTCCTGCCTGAGATAGAGGAGTTTATCCTGTTTCCAGATGGAGTTGATCCAATCCATTACTCCTTCATTATTTATATAGCATCTACATTCACTACAGCAGTGCTTATGTTAGAAATGCTTACGTGATACCAGATGTAAATAGTTAATAGACTGGAAAGTCACAGTTAATGGAGACTTGGAAACACATCTAATACATTATCCCTCAACAGCAGAGGTCAGGCATTGGAGGTGGACAACTTGCAAACTAGTTTCCACCAAACTTGGAAAAAATGAGAAATTAGTAAATGATGCTGAAGACATCAATTTAATGAGGATGTTATTATATACGAGGCTGTTATTATATAACCCGGGATATTTATGACTTCACTTCATAGCAGTTTTGGGATTTTCATACTGCATTCAAAAATCAGTCGAAAATTGTTGGTGAGAAATCGATGATTTTTACAGAAGCTTTTTTCCTCTAAATCGAAAAGAAAGAAGAGAGCTCATTGCTACAGCCTGACACAGTGCTTCTCTGATTAACCAGAACCAAATACTTTAGAGAAATCTGTTTCTCAACTACATGCAATCAACCAAATTAATTGATCTAAGAGACATTTCTTTCTAAATACCCTATGCAGCAAAATAACTGTATTATTTTCCCACTTAGTGCAACATGAGAGGGTCTGCGTTCAGCTGAAGTTTTAGAAAAGTGTACTGCGTCTCTGCTACCTGCCTTGGTAACAGCTGCATTGCTAAATTAAGAAGCAAGTCTCAGTCTCTGGGGTTAAAAGTTCTTTTTTTTTTTTCCTTTCTTTTTTTTTTTTTTTCCTGTTTTTTTTTAGCCTAGTTTCCAGAGTCATGTAGAAAACACTATTTCTCCTGGAAAAAATGAAGACCTACCTTTTAAAACTTTGTTGACATATTGATGGATGATTGTCTTTGTACTTCAGTAATGGAACAATTTAAGTAGTTGGGATTTCTGGACACTGGGCTATAACCCTTGTCTTTTGTCTTGGGACTGTTACACTTAGTGAAGTCAGAGTGAGGAGAAAAACAAGGGTAATACCTTTTCTTAGCTATGGTATTTAACTTCAGACCTTACAGGATTATCTAGTTAAGTTCATTAACTCAACTGTCAGTCAGAGAACAGGTTATTTTCAGCTCTCTTCTGTGGACAATCAATCAATTTAAAAAGATGCTAGATGTGAGATATTTAGATATGAGGTAAGTTTCTGGCCAGTGCATCCAAATGTCGTGTTTAGCTATATGAATTGCCCATGTGGGTACAAACACATGCACATTTTAAAAATTCTGGAAGACAAAAGGATTTAGATTTGATATTTTGATGCGTACAAAATCTGCATTTCACGTAAGAGCTCTAATAATTCCTCATAAGCAGGTGTTCAGTTCTTTCAGAAGTGCGTGCATGACCTTTAAAAGAAATTACTCTTTGGAGAACCCTCCTGAGAGGGTTATTTCTGCTTTACAAATGAAGCTTAGTTCAAGGTCCAGGGGAAGCTAATGGGAAGTATATTCACCAAGCAGTCGTTTTCTCTAATTGAATTCCTGGAGAGGAATAGCTGGAGGAACTGGTGGCTGATCTGTTTGCCCTGCCATCTGGCTAAGGAGAAGTGAGTGACAGAGATCTTTGGTAAGAGAGGTACTGCCTTTTGGGGGTGAAAATAAGGGACAACATGAAAAGTAGAGGATCCTTTAGAGAAGCGTGTTTCCCGTAGCATCCCAGGATTTTTTTTTTTCCTAAATTTTCCTATGGCTGTGACATAAAATTCAGTTATTATAAACTTTTACTGTCTTGTTTAAGATATTATGTAAGTTCAGTGTAACGGTAATGCATAATTATTTCATAATCATTTCTTGAAACTTCTTTGCATGTGTGAGTGAAGCCTAAGCCTTAAGGGTTTTAATATTTAACATATTTCTGCAATCTGGCAAGGTTGTCTTTCTGCTGATATATTTGAGTTAGGAATTTACACAGCAAATGCCATAATTATTAAGTGTGAGAGAAAACTAGAATTCTAAAAAATTAAGGTGCTTGAAAAGAGAACCTGACCTCCTCTAATGCAGGGTTCCTCACGCCCTCCCCAACATACATACATGCTTTACTTAATATTTCAGTTCACACATCATGGTACAAACATAAATCAATCAGAAGTTTCCCCCTTTTGCACACGTCTACAGTTTTCAAAGTCACCTTTTTCCTTCCTTCAGAAAGTGAGTAAAAAATTTCCTCTCAGAAATCAGACTGTGAATTCAGCTATTTGAGAACAAATGTGAGGCAGTGAATTAAATAATTTTGCATATTTTTTTGTTAGAGAAGAGTTACTCTTATGAACAAGTAATCTGTCATCTGTTCTTTGTTGTAATTTAACCTTCAGCTAATGCATTATGTCAAACTTCAGCACATACAGGATGAGATTGTTCTAATTTTAAGATTGTCATAGTTTCTAGTATTAAAAAAGCAGAATTCACCCATCTACGTTTTCACCATCTTTAAGAGGCTTAAGAATTACAACTTAGCAAATATAAAATAATATGAAAAAGTCATTTATTATATCTGCAGAACATTTACGTTTCTTTGTGCTTTTGTGTGCAGAGCTGAGTACTCTCTGCCTCAAAAACTCCCGTTTGTCAAGGCTGACATGAACAGTCTGCTGGCAGAGAGGGAAATGTGATGGAAGCCTCCCGTCCTATAAGCTTTAAAATTAAACTGATGTCTTAGAGGGAGCACGCTTTGCTGTTTCTGCTGTGTATGAGCTAAATTAACATTCAGTAATTCCTTTTCCTATTACTTTGAAGGCAGAGCAGTTTCTTCCACAGTTAACTTTAGTGTTACCAGCTGCACATCATATGTTGTCCAAGTACAGACAGTTTTATGGTAGTATACCGATTATATTTATGAACACTGCTAACAAGTCACTTCAATCTTGAAAATATTTATGCAGACCTGTTCCCCTTTCAACTAATTGTATACCAAGAGACAAACTTTAGAAACGTTTTGATATTGCTTTAGCTTGAGTCATCAGAAAAACAAGTTCCATTCTTTTCCACACGTCTTTGCTTACTTCCTCAGCTGAAAAAGGAGCTAATATATTGCTGATAGTGCATGAAATGTACTTGTGATCAAGGTCTATCTTTTTAACACGTGAAAAGTCTTGGAAAACAACCTTTTGCCATTGTCTAATCACTGATGAGAGCAAACATGGACTATACGATGCTGTATTTTTGTGCTACAGCAGTCATATTGCCTTCTGTACTCCCACATTTCTAAGCAACAAAAATGGGGTTTAAATTGTTGTTCTCACAAGCTTTGCTAGATCTATATTGATGAACTGCTCTGCAGGCTGCCTTGCAATTAGCCCCTATGGTTCAGTTCCCTGCCAAGGAACTGGAAATGGCTTCAGCTGAAGCTGTACTAAATCTCATGGCTATTCTCTCCTCTGCCATGCAAAATCATCCATGTACTCATTGCAGAAAGTGCATTGCCTTTTCTTCTTTTTGGAGGTGCAGTTTGCCTTATTGATGGACCATTACTACTGCAGTTACTTTTATAGTCGCAGTGCATGAAAGGATGTAGTTTGACCAGCTGACGTAAATAAATCCTAGCTTCAAAATTAGACCATGGTTGTGCTGACTATTCTGCTCCCCTTGTGTGTTGGACTAACAAACGGCTCCAGATGCTTTGCCACATACAGCTAGTATTTATTGCCTGAAAAAAATTCATGGAATAAACTGATCATCAAACACTAAGCTACAGTAAAATACCAGAGCAATCCTAGCCTCGCCTGCCAGGATAAAGCTAGCATGTGTCTAAGTAAACTGCAATCTTCTGGAAGAGAACTAAAATTTTTGCTTTGCAGTTGCATTTTTTGTGGTGGCTGAAGACACATTTATATAAATGACATGGAAAACTGAAGAGCCTTTGGCAGTAAGGTGCACATGTGTAAACTTTTTGTGATAACATCTTAGTATTTGCTCTCAAGCAATGACATGATTTGGGGGAAATGAAGCAGCTTCTGGCAGCCAGCTCAGCCACTCAGGAGGTGGCAGCAGCAGGGGAAAGCTTTCACCATCACTCCCTGGGTAGTCCCAGGTCTCTGCCCCTCTCTGGCCGGTCTTCAAGCCCTCCATCAGCTACGGGCTCAGGAGGGCCCAGCAGAGGTCCCAGCAGCTTGGTCTCTGCTCTTCAAGGTGGTGGAGCCTGGGTGGCATTCTGCAAAGCTCTGGGCTGGACCTTTGCTGAGGAGCCCACTAGAAGGTTGACACCACGGATGAAAGCCCAGGTCTCGGCATACAGTATAGGCTGAACCATTGCAGCAGGCAGTTTGTGGTTGATTTGGTCTTCCCCTTGGTACATGAATAAAATAGAGTGTGGTCCTTTAAAGCAAGGTAGATGTAGTCACTCCGTATAGTGCTCCTGGGAAAAATTCAGATTTTAAATGTCTTTTTTTTTTTTTCTTTTGAGGAACTTCTGTTGACTAGAAGTGGTTTCCCACCTTGGACAATTTTTATTTTATCAGATGTGCCACCCACAGGCAATAGAGACCCATAAACCCCGCTCCTCCTGACAACCTGCTCCCTTCCAGTAGAGGATTTCTTGTCAGAGGCAAACTTACTCCCTTTCATCTGAAACCAAATCTGGGGCAGGAAATCTGCTTCAACCAGAGCAGAAACCAGCTCCCTTCTGTAGGGTTTAGGGATTAATCCGTGCGGGGCCCGGACGACGGAACACCAATGTGATGATTAAAGTCGCCAGTTTATTGAGCTTAGCTAATCATTCTTATACAATTCTCTAAGTTGTTGAGAGACTTTGATTGGCTACTACATGCAAGCACTTGGTGTCCACACGCACAAGCATAAGCGGTGATTGGTTACATCGGTACTGTCCACGCGCACAAACACAAGACATAATTGGTTGTGTTAATTAAAGCATACAAGACTTGTCTCAGTCCAATTGGTCAAGATAAGCCCCTGAATTGAGGTTGTTTGTGCCAAGTTCCCTTTATCGTGGAATGTGCACCTGTGTTTTCCTAATTGGGATCTTTCTTCTTCTATCTTCTTATTTATTCTGTTCAAGGCCTTCTAAAGGCGCCTGGAACAGACTTGTGACCATGAGCTATTTTCAGGCCCAATAACTAAGTTCCATATAACTGAACCCTACACCCTTCCTTCATTGCCCCTAGTGTGGGGCTCCAATACGCGATTGGTGAGGGAGCATATAGTTCACCTGTTGAAATAACTCCATTTTGAGCTTTTATCCTGCTACAATACTTCTTTAGTCCCAATACTTGAAGCAATCTATGTTCCTCAAAAAAACCCCAGAAGACATAATTTGGCACAAAATGACAGCAATTCAACACAGTTTTGACTTCCAGAGAGGTGAGATTTTTCTTTTTTCCCTTCCTCTCTTCCCTCATCAGACCCCATCTCAGCTCAGCTTTTGGCACCGTTTTTTCCTACCAGAGCAGCTCCCCCATCGCTTCTGTGCCTGCTGCCAGCTCTGCACTGTCCCTTTCCTTCCTGTGCCATCACTCAATAAAGTCACGGCATTAATAGCTGGGTGAAATCAAGTTTCTCACTGTGATGGAGCGTGTCTAGAGGAGCCGCTTTCAATCAGTACCAAATAGTGCTCCGTGGGGAGGGCTGCTGGGGGCTCAGCACTTCTGAAAGTGTAACCGCTTATGTCCCTGCCTGTCTGTGGCTCTAGGAAACCAGCCTGAGGCAGTGGTTAAAATCATACTTCAGCTGTATTTTTTATATATGCAGCTCCAGGTACTTAAAAGCATTTTTGCGTCCAGCGGTGGTGGGAAGAGTAGGATGATATGAGAAAACATAGGCACCTCTTCCGAATTTCACCAGAAATCCTTACAGAGGGTGTCTCGCTCTCCCTACAACTTGTGCTTCACATGAGCTGTTTGTTGAAGGACAACCGGAGGGAAAACCTTTAATCGTGATCCACACCGGCGAGTTTTCAGTCAGCAAACCTCCATCACTTCAAGCAGCAACCTAAGAGGGAGAGACGCTGCATCCCAGCTATCAAGCTACTCCTTCCATCAGTTTATTCAAAGCAAGTTTTCTTTGACGTCCAGCCCCCATTTTACCCTCCTTTGTTCTTCTTCCCCCCCTTTAACCCTCTATTGGAGAGCAAGATACTTTATGACCACGGTTAAGGTTCTCAAAAGCCAGTCAGGAAAGGCAAGTGATGGTGTCTGATGAGAAGCGGCAATCAGCCTTCAGCCATCAGACGCCCTTCTGTCCGCATAAGCAGGAAACTTTTCACAATTCAAGTTTGTTTATTGCCTGAGCTAGCTAAAGGCCATGAAATGCTAATGTTAACGCTACGAGCACATTACTGCCTCTTTAATTTATTTCAGCTAAGTTCTGTTGATGGCATTTGGGTAAGCTAAACTGCCAGTTGAACTGAATTTGTTGTGCAGTTCGACGTAAAAACCATGCTGGAAATAGATCTGTGTTCAGAGGCATCTAATTAGGAAAACATCATGATAGTGAATGCAAATGTTTTCCAAGGCACTGCATCTGTGCACCATGCATCAATTGCATACTGAGATTGCAATATCCATTTTCCAAGTCATAAAAGCCATCTAAGGAGAAAAACATGCACTTTCAGCCTGCCTGTGTGGAAGAAAGAGCAAACCTCAGGTTTTGGTGCTTAAGCCTCCGTGTGTAAATTTCAGCAGTGAAAAAAAATAAGAAGAAGGAAATAAGAAGGAAAACTTGCGGGGGAAGGTATAACAGAAATCTGTGCAATGTTTATTTGCTAGAGTCGTGGTTTAGAAATGCTCACTCCTATAGCATTAGGCTGCTTACAAACACTGTTTGATGTGCAAGGTATCAATGCAAATGGCTCATTTTTGCAGGGTCAGATTCTATGAACTACTCTGACCGTGCTGACCTGTGCCCCTCTCTTTCTTCTGTTGTTTAAACATGTGTTTATGTATTCAAGTACACAGGTATACAGATATATGTACCTACATGTATACACATACACCAAAAAAGTTCTGCTCCTTCCTGAGCAGTATGCAGGAACCAAGGGCTTGGGTTTCAGTTTTTAGATAGAGGAAAAATAAGGCTGAAAATGGATCAGATTATCCATCAGTTACATTAAGCACAGTCTTTCTCACAAATCCATGGTGCATCCATTATTTTTTTCCTTCTTTGAGTTTACGATGGAGAAAAATGAAGGCATTTGCTTCACTGGGTGTGTTTCCAGATGTGAGATCACATTCCTTTGTGATCTGATCTCTTAGACTTGGTGCAAGTTATGCAAAGGGTAGGCTGAGCATGTTAGTAGTGTGAGGGAGAGTCTCTCATATATAAAGTTACTTACTTCATTATATACTACTTGTCCTTCACTGTCTTTCTGTGGCCTGCTACTAAGGGGAATAAACTTTCTACAAAAGATGAAAAAAACTATTAGGAATATCATTAGCCACTAAAAGCTTTACTGGAAAATAAAACAAAAAAAGAAAAAAAAATTACCGTTTTTTTTTTTTTTTTTTATATATGCCAAAATTGATAGCTACTGAAATACAATAAAAATCAGCTAGATTATTTTGTAGTGTATTAAAGTGAAGTACCAGATTTTGGATATAATAGCAAAAAAAATTAAAAAATTTCAGTAACTGGGCTAAATTAGAAGTGTTAATATTCTTACGCATTTAACATTATTTCTTGGTAAGATTTTATGGAGTTTTTCATTAAAGCATTTAAAATACTTTGAAAGCATCAGAAGTGCTGTAGAGTGTTTTTCCTGTGCTTCTGAAGTGTTATAAAAATCCTTAAGGATCTGTGCAAACTCTCTCTAAAAAAAAAAGAACTTGCTTCTAGTGACTAAACCTGACTAAAAATAACTAGTCCATCAAACTCAAAAGAACAAGCAATTTTATTCAAGTTCATTTGGGAATTTGATTATTCTTTTGAAAGTGATAAAGAACAGCAATCCTGGAAATCCAGGCAGAAAAATAGATTGCTCTCCTACATCTGCTTAGTTGCTCTCCTTCAAGACAACAGATACCTCCCCTTTTCTTAGAGTAAGTATATCAGTTCTGGCCTCTCACATCTGTAGAAAACTGCTTTTCAGGAAGAACTTATTCGAAAAGTCACTGCAGTTCTATTTGTAGAACAAATGGGCCTTTAATGGTTTAGAGTCTTATCTGAATATTCATGCTAATGTGCATTTTTCCCATTTAGGAAATAATTGTGTGGTAACCAAGTACTCTGATTAGCTGCAAAATGTCATTCTTTTAGGAAACTAATTTACACTGTTCTTTACGAGATTGCGGAAAATACCGTGTTCATTAGGAAAATTAAAAACACCATATGTTTTCACCTACCTGTCCTAGCTCTTGTATGTACAGCATACTGTTTACAGCTGTAGTTATTTCCAAGGATATTCCTGCTTATAAACTTTCAAAATCCCAACTGGCCATCATTCTTTAGAATTAACACACAAGCAAAGCAGTTACTGCAGATCCCACTACTTAACACTATGCAAAATACTATTAAGGTACAAGAAAAAATGAGGAAGAAAAGAAATGAAAATGGAGAATTTAAGCAGGTATTCTCACTCAACTGGTATGAAGTGTTCTAATGATACAAACTCAGCACCTTTTTCATGACTAGACTTACTGAAGTCAGGAGTTCACATTAAAGAAGGATGTTCTCACTGCTATCCTTGGTTACAGACACATGTGTACAAGCACATGCCCACCAAACACCTCATTTGCTACCTCCTGAAGCTTTTTTAAAACAAACTCACCAGTAATTTAATGTTCCCAAATTCTGCAATTACTGAGGTCAGCCCAGTGTCAACACTGACTGTGACAGTTTTCCACAGACCTTTTTGTAGACCGTCCTGCTGGAAATTAAAAGAAAACAAAGTTTAGCAAATGTTTGTGGTAATAGTTTTTGACAGAGCCCTTTAAATCTTCAGTCAGATATGAACTGATTATGGTTATTTGCATATTTTACTTATTTCCTAAAAGTACCAGTAATGCAAACCAAGTTGGAACTGTCTTCAGGGACTCTGCTTTTAAATTTTGTCTATTAAACAATTCAGTTATAAAGTGTATTTACAGATTTTTTTCCTCCAATGAATTGTTTTAGAAATAGCTATTATTTGCTGTCATGTGTTAAAGAACTCAAGAAGGAAAGGAAAGGAAAGAGGAACCCTAAGGCATTTCTACATCATTATCCATTTATTAAAGCACTTAAGAGTGTGGGCTACCCATACATTTTTATGTGAGATCCATGACAAAAAGTACTGGCCATACTGAATTAACGGGAGCTTTTCCTTGGAGACTGAACTTCATAGCCTGGGCTTTAGGCATACCCTCATTTTGCTCGGTGATCTGGGACTTGTGGTTGCAAAAAGTAGAAGTTAAAAGTCTTGCTGAAAAAGCTAATAAGGCTGTGAGAAATTGAGTTACACAGCATTGCACAATTGGAGAAAATAAAAATTCTGCTGGAAGAACTGAGGAAAATTGGTGCGACATTTACAAGACTGGTATGTTAACTTCTGCTGTCCTTCTTTGCTGCCTTCTCATAGTTTCATCTATTGTCTTTTTAGCTTGCTACATAAAGAAAACAATTGTATGTAGGTGTTTCCCTTAGTCTTTAATGAAACAATTGATGAATACTCAAAATCCCTGGGTCGTTGAACTTATTTATCCTGAAGCCTGTGAAGACTGTGCTTGATGTTTTCCAGCTGCTGTATGGTAGCCCAAGTGAGCGGTGCGGTTGACGTGCCTGAGGGAAGGGATGCCATCCAGAGAGACCTGAACGAGCTTGAGAAGTGGGGCCGTGCGAGCCTCATGAGGTTCAACAAGGCCAAGTGCAAGGTCCTGCATCTGGGTTGGGGCAGCTCCCAGCGTTAATAGCAGAGAAGGACTCGGGGGTACCGGTGGATGAAAAGCTGGACGTGAGCCGGCAATGTGCGCTCGCAGCCCAGAAAGCCAACCCTATCCTGGGCTGCATCAAAAGCAGCGTGACCAGCAGGTCGAGGGAGGTGATTCTGCCCCTCTGCTCCCCTCTGGTGAGACCCCACCTGGAGTACTGCGTCCAGCTCTGGGGCCCCCAACATAAGAAGGACATGGACCTGTTGCAGCAAGACCAGAGGAGGGCCACGAAGATGATCAGAGGGCTGGAGCACCTCTCCTATGAAAAGGGGCTGAGAGAGTTGGGGTTGTTCAGCCTGGAGAAGAGGAGGCGTCAGAGAGACCTTATAGCAGCTTTCCAGTACCTAGAGGGGGCCTACGAGAAAGCTGGAGAGGGACTTTTTGCAAGGGCATGAAGTGATAGGACATGGGGTAATGGCTTTAAACTAAAAGAGGGTAGATTTAGAGTAAATGTGAGGAAGACTTTTTTTTTTAGAATTAGGGTGGTGAAACACTGGCACAGGTTTCCCAGAGATGTTGTAGATGCCCCATCCCTGAAAACGTTCAAGGTCAGGTTGGACAGGCTCTGAGCAACTCGATCTAGTTGAAGATGTCCCTGCTCATTGCTGGGGGCTTGGACTAGATGAGCTTTAAAGGTCCCTTCCAACTCAAACCATTCTATGATTCTATGGACTTTACCATGCACGTTATTACACAGTCAACTCTTAAGGCAGGTGGTGAAATATGACATTGAAATACTGGCCAGGGCAGAAGAGGGGCAAAGGAGAGGGTGAATCACCTCTCCTGACTCCGGGGTGCAGAGGTGACCTATGATGGTGGGGTATACACACATACCTATATTGTAACATACGTACATTTTTACTTTATTTAGAACATATGGGTGATCCTAGATGCAGACCTTTATGCCCCACAGACATTGGCATATCACAGGACTGTCAGAGCACATTTTTCCTTATTGAACCACTTAAAACTATAGCATTGCTTTTTTGTTGTTGTTGTTTTTTCCACCAGGAAATCCCATTTAACTATTTTCCTTCTCCAAAGCTCATTTTGCTTTGTGTTAAGTTTCCTCCAGCAGATACTTTTGCTGATGAACTCACATTTTTGTCCTCTAATAGGACACTTAGGGAAGTCAATAAGATTTGGGAAACCACTTTGCCTTGTCTGTACTTCAGCCAGATCACAGTAATGTTAAATGAACTCCTTTTAATAATTCATTGCAGCAGAATCTGGTTTACTTTTAGCGAGCTCTTACAGAAGAGAAAAGGTGTTCAGCTTCTGAGCGTCATCTTGCAGAGCTGATGAATTGCTCCCAGGCTGCTGTCCAGACGGTCCTCCGAACTGGACTGCCAGAGAAGATTCCCCACATCTTCCCTCCCCTTTGCCTCCTGTCACCCAGAGTACAATACCTCCATGCCTTGTGCCAGCAGCCCTGATACAGGAGGTGATAAATCGAAAAGGCAATTACCTGTGTATCTTCCCATTATAAGGAAAAGGGAAGCTTTTTACCCACTGATGGACACATTTAATTAAGCCTTCCCTCCTCAGTCACTGCAGACAGTGGCAGATCCCAAGCCCCCGTGTACTCACCGAACGGAGGAGCTGTGTTACGCATTGCAGCATTTGGGACCACGATAGGACAAACAATCCAAACACAACCTAGAAAAATAACAGTAGTTTTCCACAGATAGGAAATGGGGGCTGTTTCAGGCCTGTGCGGCATGATGTGTCGTGAGAAAGCTTTGAGAAAGCAGCAGTTTGTGTTCAGCTAACACTAGCCCTGTCGTAGCTGTGATGGGCTAAGGCTACTAGGTGAAGCAAGGTTTGCAGAAACGCATACAATTATTTGTTAGCGTAGGTGGTATAAAAAAGGGAAGAAAGACACATTTGGGGTACATGAGTCCTGAAAATGACCTGGAAAAGAACTCATCTGCCTGAAAGCACGTCTGTTTTTCCAGCTTTTTGTGTAACAAAAGTTATTCCCCCTACACTTTACCTCCATTATGTAGATGTATAAAGTAACATATTACCTAATACCTGTATTTAAATGGAAGACACGCTGATTGTATTACAGGCATATATTAATTTAAATGTGTGTGCGTACATAGGTGCCTGTCACTGAAACAGTGCATTATAGAGGTGCAAAACCCTGTTTGTATCTGCAGACAGACACTGCTCCCCCTAAAAAAAAAAAGGAGACCAGTTTTATTATTAGTGTAAATCAATATAATGTCATCAGCTGGAAAAGGACTGGTATTCAATTTTACTAGCTGGGGATGTGGACTGTAGCATGAATTCTGATTATATGAGACCCAGGGAAGGGAAGCAGGGACCTCTCTCTGCAGGAGCTGTTTGGTGAAATCCTTCCTGAAGAAGCTGCAGCTTCTTCAGAGGTTAACTTTAGGACAGAAAAGCTGTGAACTAGTCGTCGTTGCACAGCTCCCCCCCGCCTCAAGTGTAATGACAATTAAAAAAGGGTTCATAAAACATGGAAATTAGTGTCAATTAGAATTAGTCTCATGGGATATTCTTCCATGATATATATGATCGAATGTCTTTAAAAGCTGTACCTAACGCCTTTATTTTTATAGTCCTGCTGCTCTTCTATTTGTCAGTCAGAAACTGGTTTTTGCCATCTGACTGATGCTGTCTAGGCTGACTTGGGTCAAATTCAGCATTCAGAAGCACTTATGAGTAACTACACAAACACTGCCCAGGTCTCAAAGGTAGCCGAGAGGAGAAAACAGCAAACAGTTATTTGGATTACGCTTCGGCTTCGATTTGTCAGCTGCACCATCACCAGCAAGAAAAGAGAAATGGAAATGTCACTAAAGATTGTAACCTTTAAAATGTATGTACATTTAAGAAAAAGACCCCAAAGCCCCGCACAAAACCACGTGCGTGTACCAGCCTGCAGCAGTGTTTTCAGCCTTCAGTGACTTCGCCACGGCAGCCCGCGGTCCTGCTGCTCTGCGGTGGGACCTGACCTCGGGAGCCTGCGAGTGCAGGGCTCAGCTCTTTGAAGAATTAAGGTTATACCTGACATCTTCCGATGTGGCCAATACTCTTAGTTTGTGAAAATCCTTGCATGTTTTCTGTATACATGAAAATGCTATTTTGAGAATGAAGAGTGTTGGAATAAAGGTGTCTTGGAGTAAAAACTTACTAACGTTCTGGGCATATTCAGACAGCATAAGAAATTACCTGCATAAAGAAAATAATGTCTGTAGAAATCATATTGTAAATATTGTAGTAGAAAAAGAGGGATAAATAGCAAGCTTTTGCTAAAAGTATAGGAAATACTTGAATTTTTTAGAAATCAGTCAACTTGGCAAGTTTTTCTCCAGAGTAACACACTTTGTTGTAAGTATTGTCTTTTTAATTTTCTTTTTTTTTTTTTTTTAAACAAATATATATGTATATATTGATTCAGCAGATATTTTTCAAGCACTCTGGGGAATGTTGGGATGTAATTGACATCCTTCATTGTTTTTTTTTAACATTGACACTTCTTCAGACAGAATATATTTAGGTTTGGACCCAAGAGTACCCTGCTGGTTGAAAACATCAGCTGTCAAAGTTATCTGAAAGTCATTAAAATACCGTAGATGCTCTTTTCAAACAAGGTCATTGGTTAGCAAAACATCAGAAAGTTTCTGCACAGTATAATGCACATAAAAAATAACTAGGTTGCAAAGCCAGCCATCTGAGGTTGAAAACTGCCAGAATTAGATACCCCTGCAGTACTAATGGTACTTGCTCCTCCGTGATGAAATGTGTTATGACACAGGTTTTGACTTCATAAGCCTATATCCTTCC
The DNA here is from genome assembly GCF_929443795.1 of Astur gentilis. Classification (NCBI taxonomy): domain Eukaryota; kingdom Metazoa; phylum Chordata; class Aves; order Accipitriformes; family Accipitridae; genus Astur; species Astur gentilis. The sequence goes on from NC_064911.1 coordinate 7,614,054, forward strand.
CCCCAACCCACCCCTATTTCTATGAATGGGAAATTACTCCTTATTTTCTTTTATACAACTTGTATTTTATTTAGAATTCACCGTTCAGAGCCTGAACTGAACATAAAATAATGCATTGGCTCCCTGGAGATTTCATTACTCTAATTTCATTTCACGAACGCTGTCACCAGTGTCCAAGTGCTCCACAAACATTTCTGAGTTTCTCTGCATGAGGTCACGGTGAGATGAAGCAGCGGTTGCCTGCATCCTTTAGCACAGGAAGGTAAGGTATAGGTAGGTGGAGGACAAACTTTCAGCTGATTTTTGGGACCCCGCATTATGACCATATTTGGAAAATATTTATAGCACTGTATGTATGCAAAGCTGAGGCAAAACTGGGTAGGTGGCTAGATAGTAGCACATATTAAACTAAAGCCAGAAGTTTCCCCATGACCCCCAGCAAGGTGTGCAACTGAAGAACCAGGGAAAAGGGATTTCTTTTGCAAATGTGGAAGTATTCACCTTATTCTCAAGGGTCAGGAGAGAAAAACTTTAATGTTTTGCTATCAACAACAAGGAGGAAAGCAAGTCCTTACAGCTGAGGCCCTCCAAGTGCAGTTCTGCTCCCACGGGAAATTCTGTTTTGAAATCAGAGAGTAATTTAGTCCAGAGGAGACCTCAGGGATTATTCCTCCCCTGCTCAGAGCAGGGCCAGCATAGCTCAGGTGACTCAGGGCTTGTCTGCTCGAATTTGCAGTACCTGCAGGGATGGAAATGCCACTTCTTTGGGCAACCTGCCACAGAGCTCGGTTGAGCAGAATCAAGCCCTGCGTGAAAAACAATGAAGGCTGAAGTCTTGTGTCTACAGAATGACCTCGAAGAAAGCATCTGATCCCTGCAGCCTTCCCTTCCTCATAGGTATGATGGGGGGCATATAAAGCACTCAGGCTTCTGAGTTATTCGGCCACACTCCTGATATGTGCTGTAGAAGTGCCAATGAAAGACTATTCCAGCAGCTTTCGCCCTACGAGATATAGAGCTCCTGAGTCTTTAGTACTAGAAATGTCGATGTACTTTATTCAGAGGGAAGAGCCCTATCTTCTCAGTGCAAATAAGATTAAATGAAAAGCTCAGAGACATCTGACCTTAATATTCTGCTGTCTTTGAGGCAACATCATGTCACTGACAGAGCCACAATAATATTTGACACTGCCACTGTTACTAAATGCTGAAGTTTTTGATTTTGATTAAAACTACAAAAGGTAGAAACTGTACTGTCAAGCATCATCGTGACACGGACATCAGCTGTGCATAACTTTGTCTACTTGGCAAGACCTGGTGAATTTAAAGTTGTGGCCAAGGTCTTAGCTCTTGGTCTCTGTCATTTTTCATCTCCGAGGGGAACAGTTACTTTCTTTATTACACACTTATCTGCTTGCTTCTCTTATGCTAAATGCTTAATAAAGTCTTTGGGACTCCAGTGACTGTAAAAATAGAAAAGATTTTGTCCTGTCAGGCCTGAGTGTGTATTTTACAGGGACTATCCAGACTTTGGAGATGAGTTTCTGTTATCGAACCATGCGAGAAACAAGTCAATATATTGCTAGGTAAATGGGCAAAACTTGCTCTTTTCTCATGTGGTCCAGGCTACGTTTGGGCTCTAAAGACTGCCTTAGAGCTCATGTGCTGGAAATTGTTTCATTTGCGTGCAGGTAACATGCTATTTTCCTTCAGGAGCTGTGCTTTTTGTTCATGTTTTTGGAAGTCACCCTAGGGGCTGGGATATGCCCTGATTTCCATGGATCTTGAGCTCTCTGGTAAGTTCAAACACGTCACACCCACTGATTGCTCTGCTGGTTCAGCTGCCTGGTCAGTTGAGCAATTGCTAATTTGCATGGCAAAATTTCAAGCCTCTTTCAGGCCCAGCACGCACAGCTAAAGAAGTGCTGCATGGGAACCCTCACTGAAGCACTGGCCAAGTTGTTTTTACCCTGGGCTCAGTATTGGCTAATTTCATCAAGCCTGCTGAGACCCAGTCCTTGTCCAGCCTTGTTCTGGCTGCTCTGTTTTTCAGACAATGCAGCATGGAGAAAGTAAGTCAATGTGATAGTCATTGGATGCACCCAAAACTGCTTTCTGTTCTTCAGTTAATGCGAGTGTTGGAAATGCTTTTGTTTGCCTCCCAGGGCAGAGAAGGGAAATGTGTAGCTTGCCAGAAGGATGGAAATTCTGAAAGTTGCCTTTCTTTTATAAGGGGAAAAAAAAAAAAAAAAAATCCAAATGTTTCCTTTCTGTTTCCAGCCTGTTGTGGCTGTAAGTGGTGTCTTGGGCTGCTTCCAGGAAATTGAGGGAAGCTGCCAATTCACCCAAAGGATGGGGATCTGCCCTGGTGTCTGGAAGAGACTCTCGAAGCTCCCACGTGGAAGCTGAATCCCCACAAACCTCTGCTAGACCCTGAATCCAGGAGAAAGGGGCTACCAACAGGCAGATGCTACGGGGTGCCCAGGCCTGATTTAGTAGATGGTTTGTTGGCCTCAGAGCCTCAGGCTCAGGTAACTCCCGTTTATCTAAGGCCAACTTATTGAACTGGCAGGAGCCCAGGCTCTTTTTATGCTGGATGTTACTGAAAATGAAAGACTGTCATGAAAATTTTGGGTCCACTGAGTGGTCTTTCCAGTGAGAGCACTAATCATCAGGCTATGCTGAAACAAATCTATTGAGAATAATCATAATTAGTAGCAGTAGTCTTTTGATCAAACATATTCTTCATGACAACATCAGCTTTGGCATAAAGCTTTCTGCATGTTCCTGAGGAGGTCAACCCTGACTATCTCCGTATCTGCTCTGAGTACCACCTATGGAAATGGATGTGGTTTTGCTGTGCCATGTTAGGAGGGGATGGGACAGCACTGAATACAGCTCCCAGGGCCCTCCTGTGTGCATGAGTGTCTGAAAAGTGGTTCACAGCTGTAAAGGGGGATCATGGGCTTGCTGTACTTCGAAGGTTGATGCAGAGCACTTTCTAGCACTCAAACTTCATCCAATTCTTTTTCTTTTCTTCTAGTCCTAGTCAGTGTAAATGACACCCTTCACCTTGACCTGAGCATTTGCCCCTAAAAGTGTCTGACTTGTATTCTCGTGCTGAATGGAATAAGAAGCTCAACTTCTTGCTGTGAGGAATAAAGAATAAAATATGAGTTTATAAAAATAACCAGGAGATGTTCTCTCCTAGGTAAGACAATATTTGCTAAAAAGTGGGCCGTAAAAATTAATATCTGGCTATGCACCCACACACAGCTAAGAGAAACACTTGAGAGTGATGTGACTGGAAGTGGCTGATTGCTGTGGTTTCATCGTGCTATAGCATCTTTCCCTGCTCCCTTCCACCAAGTGCAATGCAGTGATAGTAAAAGGGCTGGGATGATAGCTTTCACGTTGATCTTGACATTCTCTGTGCAGATGATGAGTGTTTGTGTGTATGGGTATGCACGTGCACGTCTGCACGCTGTAATCACAGATAAGCTACTCATGGCGCAGGTGACAGCTGGCTCTGTGATGCCAGATTGACCAGAAATAACCTGCAATCCCACACATTCCCAGTGCACCAACTCCCTCTGTTTGGTCTGGCAGACCACGTTCAGCTATGCCCTACTCCTGCGGGGGGCCAGTGAAGAGCAGCCTAAATCCCAAACATACCCTGCGTGTTGCAAGCCACCCATGGGTTCAAATGCACAATTGGGTGGTCACATTACTCTTTTTTTAGCTGCTAAATCCCAAGTCTTCCTCAAACAAAGTCTGACGTGAAACTAGCTTCACGGTCTCTCTAGAGTTTTGTCTTGTCTCTCTTTGAAATGACAGGAAAACTGCAGAGTTATTTTTAACAGCACCTCATCAATTCGGTGTTGCCTATTGCCTTGGTTCACAGCTCCTCCACCTGAGATGATTTTGCTTATAAATACTGTAAAGGTTCACCTTCAAGGATGATGATTTAATTAGAAGCGCAAAGAGCTATGGCCCAACGTGTCAGAGACTAATGAATGAGCTTTTGTGGTTGGTGGAGAGCAGCTTGCCAAGATATCCATTCATTTCTGTACACGCATGATGAAATGCAACTGAAGCTGTCGCCATTTTAAAAGGAAAATCTTATTAGAGTCCAGGCAAGGATAGCAAAATAAAATGAATGGCTTTTGGTGCTTCATCTGTTTGTATGTAGGTTCAGGTGTGATTATGCAGTCTGCTATCAACTTTAATTAAGCTTTCTCTTTGCTCTTGACCTTGGGGCTTAAATATAATTTGTTCTATAGGAAAGACAGGTGGTACAGGCTCAGTGTTTCAAAGTTCAAATTGATTTAGGTTACATTTAATTTAAATTTCCTTATGGAAGCATATAATTTTACTATTACTAATGTTGGAGCAATTACACAGAGGTAAAGACGCTGGTACAGAGCAGAGCCTTACAGCCCTCTAATGCTTTTCTGCATGAGCAAAAGTATCCCTGCCTTGTGCTTTTGGTACAACGTTATTTAAATTCAACAGAGTCCCAGTGAGATCCCACTTTCCTGCGAGTCTCTGGCTGTGCAGACAGACAGGAGGTGACAGCCGGACATCAGTCGCCAGCACGCTGGTGTGCAAAGGCACAGACGAGCCCCAGCAGACCTGCGCCCACCTGGGAACAGATGTGGGGTCCTTAATGCTACCAGCCTATTTATCTCTCCAGTATCACAGGAGCTCTTTTCTTGGCACAGGATTGACGCGAGCCCCCTGGGAGCTGCAGCCCTTGGTAAAACAGGCATTCCGGGTGCCATAGGCAGGACGGCTGTTTGATTTCAAGCTTCTGGACTGAGTCTTATCTATCAGAGCTGAGCTCTCCACCCTTGAGGCTCAGAGGTGTTTGGGAATGATGTGCACTGGGACTTGCCTTGGACACAGGGGAGTCTCAGGTCCCACTTTCCTGGTTTTACAGAAGCAGGGTGGTGGCTGCCCGAGGAAGGGGCACCTGCCGCAGGGGTGCAAGACCTCGGTGTGGGACAGCAGTGGGGGCTGAGACAGCGTGGAACTGTGGCAGGAGAGGGAAAGGGAGATGCTGGAGATGCTGCCAGCAGAGATGAAGGGAAGAAGATGTTCCTTAGGATCCAGAGGAAGCCACACTGAGTTTCTGTAACCTCAAAAACCTCTGAAAATTGAGGGCAGGGTGGGATGGGAAGAAACATGGTGCCTGAAAGGGGATGGGAGGAAAGAGGATTTTCAAACCCTCTGTGAACCTGGTGTGCTTTCTTTATGGAAAAGCTGCAGGATCAACCATAGCAAGGCTCTAGGTGGTGGAAAATCTACCACGATGCATGTTTCAATGTGTGCTTGGTATTTCTGAGCCCCCAGCTGCAATGCTCCCTTCCCTCCCCTCCCCACCCAAGGCCTCCATTGCACTACAAATAACACTGAAACCACAGCTTTCTCTATCAAACTGTTGAATCAGATTAATTTTGTTATCCCACTGGGACTGGAACCGTTAAATAAAGTACTAGGTGCAAAGATGTAGCTTAACTGAACTTGGGCAATATCCCAAAATCATGTCACTGCATGTTACAGTTTTGATGACACAGTTCCATAATGACGGCATTTCTCCAGGTTTTCCACCTTGTTTTCCCATTGTGTTGTGGATTTCTCTACTATCTCACCATTATGCGATATCCTTTTATGAAACACCTATCTTACTTTCAATTAAATAAAAGTGTCCAAAGGTTTTAACTGTGTGCGTGTGTGTGTGTGTGTGTGTGTGTTAATGCTTTCTGGCAGACTCAGAGAATGAAAACTTGGCAGTTTCAATGTAAAACCAGTAACTTCCACAATTTATCTCAAGGCTTTTTTTTTTTTTTTTGTGTCAGTACTCTGAGAAATTGGTTTTGGCATTACTCTTCCATGGACAAGGGTAGGGATCAGTTTCTTTCACACTCAGTCCCAGAGATTTTGAAATCTTCTATGTGTATATATATTTCCCATTAAAAAAAAAAAGAAAAAAAGTTACTGGCTAGAAATTCTGTGTGTATGTTTCTAGTCAGGCAGCATCAGAACAATCAAATACCTGCAGCAGCCTTCCCCCTAATAAGCACATCACATAGAAATGGGTCTTCATTTTACGCTCAAACGATTGCTCCAACAGGCAGGAAAGCTGCCGGCTCTTGCTGTGGCTGTGTCTGGCCAGCTCTGCCCTCAGGGTCATCCCTGATGTTTGTCCCTTTGCCTACCGTCAGGCCTGAAAAGTACCAAGCACCTTCAGCGGGTGCCTGCAAAGGGGAAAAACATTTATGTCGGAGGGCAGAAGCATTTAAAACAGAGCCAGGAGGAGATTGCTGCGGGGTCAGGAGCTGGCATACTAAATGCTCCCATGCTGAAGACCTGCTGGGAAGTTTACAGGACCCTTGTCAACTCTGAAAATAGTTACAGATCCTTTTTATGTCAATTCTAGCACTCTCCTGCCCTGAAATCCCAAAACAAAGGAGTGTAACATTCATTGTGAAAAAAGGAGGAGCAGTTCAGAATGTACAATAAAACCGCAGGGAAGCGCACCGTATGACCCCCCAGCAGTGCTGGTGGTGTGTGCTGGGCTGGTGTGCTTCCGACAGAGGCATTTTCTTTCTGGTGAGGCGGTGAGGTTCCCCTTGGGATGCTCAGGCAAGTCCAGAGAAAATTAATGGTGAAAAGCACTCTCTTTTCCCTGCTGGAATGCCTCATAGTTGACCACGAGAGCCCATTAAGCAACTGCTGCGACCTAAAATAACCCGACTAACACTAAAACTATGAACAGGCTGTCCAAACTATGTGGTTTTTTTCCTTTTACCTTTCCTTTCTTTTAAAGGAGAGCTCCCTTCTCTGTGAGAGCTTCTCAGCCTACTCAGGAAAATGGTGTGCTGGCAGAATTTGCCCTTCCAGCTGGACCCTTTATCCCACCTCTTCACTGTTCATCTCTTCAGGCCCCCTCAAAACATCCCCAAAGCCCCCAAAAACCTGACCAAAAAAACCTCGCTTCATACATACCTGGCTGTGCACGCAAACTCTGTTGGGCATCAAAGTCTGAAGACATTTACCCCAAATTACTTAATGCAAGGAATCAGGTGAGACTTATTGCCATTCCCTCACCTGCAAGCCAGGGATTGGGTATCATCCCCCCGGCTGCCTGGGAAAGTAGGAAACCTGGTTGCACAAAGCTCCTCTGGACTCTGTTTGTCCCAAATAGTAGCTCAGGGTTACTTTTGTTTGTTTTTCAACTATGTTATTTGGTGTAATAATACCTCTCCTTGCTTGTAACTCCTAAGTCTTCTTAGCTACAGTAACACTGCTATGGAGCTAACCTGGTTAAAAAAAATAATTGACCAAAAGACAAACTTAAACGGTCAATATTTCTTTGGTTCTGAATAGGAAAAGCAAGCTCTGACCTAAAAACAAGGAGAGGGAAAAACTGTACTGAGTTTAATGTAATTGTGTTAATTGGACAATTTAAGCAAAACAGTAATGGAATAAAGAAGGATAAAAATGTTCTTACAAAAGGCAGGAGTGAGGGAGTTGCTAACTCATTTGAGACAAAAGGGGAGAGTTAATTACTATCTGTGAATCCTTAAAGGGTTAGCTGAGGTTGGGACATGGGGAAAAGTAAACTGTGAATTTTGTGTCAGAGACACATCAACACTTTTGCTCTCATCTTGGCCCTGCGACCCAAGGCACCCTGCAGGGATTTGGCAGCTCCCAGCTATATCGACCTGAGAAAAGAGTTTACTTCTACCTCCAAACCTTGACTAGATGCGAGTAGGACAGGCACTTCCTTAAAGCTTCTGTTACATGTTTAACTAGCTCTACCGCTCCAGTGCTGTTTGGAAAATTAAAAGCCAATAAAACCCCCAAGCCAAGGGGACCGTACACATTTTTACAGTCACGCATACTGAAGAGCTGGCTGGATCCAGGGCACGGAGCCAGGCACCCTGCAGGTCTGAGCCTCCGTCTGTGTTAAGCAACAGCCCGGTTCCACTCTGATTTTAACCAGCAGGAGACTTGCCATGAATTTCTGTGAATATGGGGCCCCCAAAGGCGTCTTCACTTCATGAGGAGGATGAATATTACCAGGCATATTGAATACAGATGAGGAGGAAGTCTCGTTAAGTCAAGGACGGTTGGCGCTTTCCAGATTGTCAGCCAAATGTAGATTTAGGGAGATACTGGAATATTTCCACTACCAGCAGTCACCAGGAGTTTAAAAATGTGAATATTTTCTCCCTGCATCACATGCTTATTCTTGTCTGTCACTGAAGGCAAGTTCTGGTGGGGAGCACAGCCACAGGACCCACCATCCTCGGGCTTGAGGGCAGCCAAGAGCCACAGTAAAAAATGGACCAAGCCTCAGTTTTGCCCAAAAGCTTTTCACCTTTTTTTCAGAGGAAAAGAAGGAAGCTTCAATGGAAGCTGAAAATGGCCTGAGACTCCAAAGTCCTGAATGCCACTGAGAAAATAAATTTTTATTTCTAAATGAAGTACTAATGCCCCATCCAGCTCAAGCTGAGCACACCAGAAGGACTCTTGTGGGAATCAAAAAGAACTGAATTGCCCCAAAATGAAATTTTCAATAGAAGTTCAGTTTTCTGTGGAGTTTTTCAATGGGAAATAGTAAAAGAAACCTCTTTCTGTATGTTAAATTAGGTTCTTATTAAAAAAATGTTTCTCTGTGGAAAAAACCACAACAAACTAAGGCAAATTAATATCTTAATCTTTTTTCAACATATAGTTTTTTCATTTTGTTTGAAAATGAAAAAAATTGGTAATTCTTAATTTTTTAAAAAAATTTATTTCTTTTTACAGAGGCAAAATGCTGTGTGGTGTTGCTTGGTTTTGGATTTTTGGGTGGGTTTTTTTGGTTTTTTTGGTGGTGTCTTTTTTTTAATGTGCTTTATCATCATATCGGTCAAATAGGTAGACTAGATGGAAAGTAGTTCCTTACCTGAGAGACATCTCAGCACTCCTCTGTAGGTCTGTAAGAAGTACATACCTCAAGGATGTCTTCATTTGGCTCCTTCTGTAGGACTTGCCAGCACTTTAACACTTGGGCTTGACAGAGCTAAGGATGCAAGTGCAACTTGATTCAAGACACTTAAGTACTTTTCTAACTCAGTGCCCTTATAACAGAATAATTACATTAATAATAGTAATGAAACAATTGTACATAACTGCATTTTTCCATTTTGAAACAGCTTGAATTGAGCATGGTGCAGAAATACTTGAATTAGCAGTGCCCACAATGTCACCAGCCGGGGAAATTGCAGGAGGTTCTCACCCTGCTCAAGTGTACCTAGTTTATTGCTTTCAGACCCCAGTTAATATTTCCAGCCAGTGCTGAGCAATGTGTTTGTGTTGGCGCTAATCTGGGATGCTCTGCACCATGTTCTCTTGGTCAGGGCACAACACACACAAGGAGGCACTTAGCAAGGCGGCTCAAATGTTATTGTGCTAAACCCACCAACTAGAGTATTCAAGCATTTATGCTTTGTGTAAAACAAGCAATATTACTTCTCGTGTAATCAAAAGATGCAACAAAGTAATATGAGCTGACAGGTCCTCTGTAAAAAGATTTTTTTTCCTCTAAAGGAAGCCATGTTGATCTTAGACCTGGAATAACTTTTTCCTCCTCTTTCTTCTATTATGGGAAAAGCTGTTTGTTTTCCCCCCCTGCCAGTCCTTACGTAAGCACCTAATTTCTGTGAGTGCTACTCCCAAATGGACTAAAAATCCATTCCTAGGGAGTAAGTAAAGTAACGTCAACACATTTCTTCTGATCCAAAAAATATTGAAGCTGAACAAAAGCCTCCCAGTGGCTGATGAAGCGAATGCAGATAGTCCCTGATGAGTTTGATTCAGAGCACTCGGGACTTGCACTGTTCTAGCTCTCTGCCCCAGGGTAGCAAAAAAGCTGTGGGTAAGTGAACGCCAATTTTTTTTCCAAAAGTATGACCCCCGCTTTCCTTTTCTTCCCAAGGTACAAGAAGACATTGTTCAGATTCTGGAACTGACATGGCGGTTACACTTAGGGAAAACCAAGTACAGCAGAAGGCAACGGAAGCAGACGTCACAAATAAAGGCAGAAGACCCTTTTATTTCGCATAGACAAAATGCAAAGAGTGTCTCATTAAATTAATATTAAAAAAAAACCCAAATCAGTCCCCTCACTCCACTGACATCACTCATCCTAATTAACAACAAAAAAAGAACAATCAAGGACCCATTTTCTAATTAAAAAAAAAGTGCAAACATGACAAAAGACTTGTTTTTTTCCAAATCAATGTTCCTGTTGAATTCACAAATAGGGTGATTTTTTTTTTTTGTGATTTTTTGCCTTTTAAATCTTGTCTGATGGAACTTCCAGTTAAAATGTTTTAGTTAAGTCTCCATGCACTTCGTAGAAAATCAGTAAAAACACAAACGCTTGTGAAGATCAGAAAACTGGACTCTTTTACCCAAAAATTCAGATGTCCAGTCAGATGAAGCTCACACTCAGACAGAAAAAAAGCAAGAGAGTCTTTGCACTGTCTGTCGTTCATATTTTTTTTTTTTGTCAAATATTTTGGCAATCTTCTTCTTTAATTATAAATATTGGAATTCAATAAAAAAAAGGTAGCTTTCATTGGATTTTTTTTCAGTGTAAATATTTACAGCCACTGTCCAGCCATGCTCTTTTTGTTATACCAGGGTGTAAGATTTTGCGTAGGGATTGTTTCCTTTCAAGTGGCCCCGGGAGTCCAGCAGGGATTCTTGGGAGCTGCTCATTTTTGCTGCCTGTCCCAGCTCAGCTCCTTCTCGCTGAGGTAACGTTGCCACAGCACCAGGTTGCCATGACTGTACTTCTCTTGTGGAGGATGTCTCCATGGGTATCGGCTCCAGGACGGTGGGGCGCTTCAAGGTTCGGCTTTTCTGCGGCTCCAAGCAGGCTTGCCCCAAACCCAGGTCTCTGCTCGTGCCCTGCACGCCACGGTTCAATAAAAAGTCCATCCTAAGGTAGGGTGGCAAATGCATGAGATCACCTGGGGAGGCAAAAGTGAAAAAACAAGTCCTTACTTATGGTCGTGTGCTGTGTTACGCTCACTTACTGGCTGGGGGAATCAAGCTGATGGATTTGGCCACCAAAGCAGAGTATCTGTAATCAATCCAGCTGCAGTATTTAGAGTTGGTATGTTGTTTGACAGCCATTTACTATGCTATGATCTTACAGAATCAAGAGTCAACAATCCCCTTTTGGGCAGATCCATAAGAATTCACTATTAATATTTGTTTCCATACTAGAATCACTACAAGGAGAAGTGCGATGTGTTTTACATGCACTCACAGCATGAAGAAGATAAACTGAAAACACCAGGAAGTTTTTCTCAAAATCCTAAAAGAAAAGGTCCTTGTTTTCATTTGTCAAAACTTGGAGAATGTACAGGCTCAGTAGATTTCCTTTACTTATTTTCTGTTTTAAATGAAAACCTTCACAATTACAATTAATGACCCCCAATCCAGAGTAGAATGACCAAATTATTTTAAATGGATGCATGAGTGTTAAAACTATAGTGTTAAAGAGATTTTTTGAATAAAAGAGAAAAGCATTCTTGTTCCAATACAATTACATTTACCTGCCATCCATCATCACTGTATTTAAACCACTAATGATTTGCTACCACTATGGCCATCACTACGCTGCTGTTTTGTAGCAACAAAATGCATTGGGGTTGGCACCTAGCTCTTGCATCAACCTTCCCTTCTGTTCTGTATTGTCAAGGAAACCTCCTCTTTCTCATTTCCCCTGATTCCTGGGCATTTCTATGTGAACCTGGTGATGGCAACCTCCTTAGTTCAGAGGATTTGCCTTTGCAAATCTACTGAATTCAAACAGGTGCCTTGGACCTGCTACCTGGAATTAGGCAGGGATGAGTGTTACCTTCCACATATCTCTATGTGTATTAGACCTGCTACAGAAATCAGTTTGGCTTATTTATTTTTGGCCTGCTTGTTAGGCATTCATAAAGTTACTTCAAGCAAATGAGAGGCAATCAGGCACATAATGACATTACCTTAAAAAAATATTTGATGGTGTAACCTCATATATATATATGAAAAAAAGCACTGTTATAGGCCCATTCAAGAACAGCATTTCCCCTTCTGTACAGACCTCTGCAGCTATATAGCTTCCTTTTTATAGCTGATATCAAAACCATAGTCTCATCTACAGATGGGATGCACCCTGAATGTTTAAAGTAGAAGACTCTTGGCACTACTACACCTGTGTCTACAGGAGCTATTTACAGCAGTAGAAATTAAGGCTGAGCTGTGGCAGTGGCATAAACAGTACACTAGGAAAGCACTTCTTCATAATAAAACAAGGCATAACAATTCCGGTTTTCCTAACCATACCAAAAGCTGTCCAATGATCTAAAATAAAACAGGTCTTTTGCTTTCTCATATAAGTCAAGGCACTGCAAATCTTGCCTAAAAGAGTAACAGCATCTGCTCTATCCATAATTTCAGGTTACAGACAGAGAATTGCTGAGAAGTTACATTTGGACAGAAACACTGGTTATTCCTATAGAAATCCCCCAGGCACTGTCTGATTCCATATGTTCTATTCTAGCTAAATCTCCAACAGAGATGCATGGTACATAGTGTCTAATCCCCATAGAGTAAGACGTACATATCTCAAGATGAGGCTGACATGCCCCACAATAGCATTTACATAAGTTTAGAGAGATGGGAAGGTTTGTGCTTATAATGATACCGATTGCCACTTGAAAAATGAATTGTGGTAACATTATTTGGTTTTACTCATTTACCCTATTTTCCTACAGTACCTTTCATGCCAAACCCGTTCAGCGCATGAGACCTATTTCAGCCGAGACAGCAATGTACCTACCGCTGGGGGAAATTACATCGGGATACAGACACACGAACTGGCAGGCGCTGACTCACTCCACTTAACTAAAGGCATCGAACGGAGCTGCCCGCGGGTATGCCCGTGCTGCCCAACAGCCCCTTGGCACCCAGACACCCATCCCCTGGCCACCCATGCTGCACCCCAGTTATTTTGCTTCTGGGTTCCCTTTTGGGCAGAGTCCTTCCACGATGCAGTTGTGGGGGCTGTTTGCTCCAACGACCATTCCCCGTGGGCTGCGGGGAGGAGACAGCCTGGATGGGAAAGGCTTGTATTGCTTGCTCCCTGTGGCTGCATCTTCTGTGGCATCGTGGCATCCTAAATCAGGAGCCTTATCGCTACCCACTCCTCCCCAGTGGGGGAGAGAGACAAGAGCGTAGGAGCGAGATGCTGCCCCCGCGTACCTGTCTCTGCCCACTAATGATGGTGGTGAGGGCCTTCGTTTGGCTGCCTCAGGCGTGGGTTATCCCTGTCAGGGCCCCAGCGAAGGCGGGCAGCAAAGCACACCTCTGAGATGGCAATAGTGGGCGTGAAAACTTTGTGACTAACTATAATACCAAAGTAATACCTTCCTTCTTGTCAGGGATGTTTAGAGACTGCTGGGGTCAGAAAGCAGGGTTTCTTCCACGCTCCCACGGTTGCCCACCATGCAAAAGAGGGATCCCTCAGCCCCGGCAGAAAAGGACCAATTTTCTGCTCTGAATCCCCATCCCTATTCCCCGCAACAACAGGCCTTTTCCCAAAGACGTCTGTTGCCCTAACACCAGCTCTGATGGGCTGCTGCCAGGCGGCATGACACCCACTGCTTTATTAAGACCAGCCGGGTAATTTCACACGCATTCCCTCTTACTACTGCATTTTCTGTTTTATGGTCGACTTTCCAGGAAGGAGCCGGTGCGGAGCAGAAGCCGGAGCATGGCTCATGGGCAGACCCCCGCAGTCGCCTTGGAGAGCCACTTCTGTATCTTAACACACCACTACTTCTTGAGAGAGATGGATGTGCACGGACTATGAAAAAGATGAGTGTTGAATCTTACAGAGATGAAGGTTGGTTTTCAAGCTGCTGTCTAAACCTTTCGCACGTATATTTAAGAGCTTCAGGCTGTGTAAAAAAGACGTTTTTTTCCTCCCTAAATCTACATAAGAAAGCATAGTCAATAATCTGTGTAAACAATATGCAGTCATTTTACTGTAATTTTCTAAATGTCTGGGGGCAAAGTTCCAACAGGATTGCAGTAATAGGAAACCAGAGAGTGTAACTCGGTCTCCAAAGCTGGATACGCAATGCACAATCTCTGGCATGGCTTACACAGAGCACTCATTATTTGATATGATGTACACATTTTCCTATCATAAAAAGTGCCAGCGCTCCTTCTTATCTGCAAGAAGCATTTTTCCCTGCAAGTGCTTATAAAACAAGCAGATTATTAAAATCATTAGAAAAGGAAAATTTTGAGATTAGAACTTTTTCTTCTTTGCTAGGATTGAAAGAGTCTCACAGGATGAAAAAAGCCTTTGATTTATAAGAACTAATGTGTTTCTGACTTGAAAACACAGTCTTTGAAATATAACCACAGGGGTTCCCTTTTGCCATTCCTACATCAGTTCTGAAGGTATATTTGAGGAGTAAAAGCCTCTTGCATATCTACGGAGTTACTTGGAAAGACTTTGGTTCTCATCCTTCTGGACTCAACAGTGTAGACTTTTTTTTGTTTTCTTGCTATTCAGCTGAATGGTGATTTTTTTCAGGCAAAGCATTATGAAGTTTCAGGATGGTTCACTGCTTTTGATGCTCTAATTACCTCTTTTCAGCTCTGTGTGTGCCTTATTAGTAATGAAAGCAAACCTTTCAAGTGCATGAACACTGCAAATGAGCATGTTTAATAATTCATGCATTTTGGTTTAATTAGTACAAAAGACATTCTAAAACTATAGTTTTCTGATGCATTTTTAAAAAAGGGAAATTTGCTGTATTCAGAAACACTGAATTCATACACAAACAAAAAACATCCAGTCAAATCTGAATGCAGCAATTCACGCCAGAACTACCTCAGTCCAACCCTCTAATGAATTATTTAGTATAGCACATTTAAGAAAATGTTTGCTTCAACAAATATTTGTAAACAAATGCTAGAAGTCACTTACTATGATATTTACCATAAGGAACACATTCTACCAAAAAATGGAGCATTTTCTGAGTTAATGCAGCACTGGGCAAAAATATCACTGCTCAACTTTTCTGGGATTTTATTCAAGATAGCTATCTTGTTTGCAGAACTAAACCAAGATGAGATGCCCTCCTTTCTCCCCAAAGATTTACCTCATACCTCTTTCAAATGCCAGAGAGCTTGCATGTACTTTTGCTTTCATATGCTCCAGAAAAATCTAAGGATTTGTGCTATATTCAATACAAAGATCATCACAGACTGCAAAAAAGATGCTCTTAGCAAGTTGTCACGATAGCTATATGCATTTTCTCATGAATCATAACTTCCACTAAAGCAAAAGCAATTTGTCTTCACAATGCTCTGACACAGATACCCTCAGTGATGATGACTGCCTGACGATTTTCAAGTTTTGGTTTGCCATGTGAAGGAAATTCCATGCTAGTTGAAAGATTATTTTAGAAGAGTTTATAAAGCTGGACTGGTGACTATGACAGGATATTTTATTTAACAAAGGTAAGAATAAGACTGGGTGAATAGGGCATTCACACAGCTTACTTCAATAGGTTAGTGGGTAAAAAAAGCTCTTGGAGATCTCTCTGGCATGATCCCATGAGATCATGCCAGAACTGAATCCATACAGCTCTGTTAGCATGGTTAAGGTGCCTTGCTGATGTAGTTATGTTGATTTGGGACCCGAGTATACTCTTCACGATATTGTGCAGTGCTGGGGGGGTGTACAAGTGCTAGCGAAGATGAAGTGCCACTGCGTTGGGCATCTCTCAGCTAGCCTTGGGTTTGGAAGGGGAAGCACTGATGGGATATTTTGTTTTCCTTCGAAAGGAAGCAAGGGAGACAGAGCCGCTGACAGATAGCTTTAAGTTCATGTTTATGCTGATTAAAAAGTTTAGTGGGGTTTTCCAGCTCACTAGCACAGTAAATAAATCAGTGAAGCCTTTGCTGATACTCACAGGCTGTTTTTCAGGAAAAAGACTGCCCATAGGAAAAGCTTAAATTAGAAATGAGGAAAGGGTGGAGGGTTTGCAAGGCCAAGGCGGGAGGTGTGATGAAAAAAAAGAGCACAAGCGACGTTCAGAGGTCTTTGTCACTTCAAAACCTGACACACCATTAAAAGCTAGCAGGCAAAGATTTCTTAGACAGCAGCAGCTTGATCCGAAGCTGGACTGATAGCAGCAACAACATTTCTTACAGTTGCTGCTGTCAGCGTTTGAAACCTGCTGGTGCTCCCTCACTGTCCACCTTCTGGCCATGTATCCTGCACTGAACCCGCAGAACAGTCAGCGCTGCGCTGCAATCGTTCCCGCACCAACAGGCTAAGAGTCAGACCTGCAAGGCTCACAGCACACTGCAACATCAGAAATAAGTACACTTAATGAGCAATAAAGCCAACTGTTCGGTTACCTTGATCCTGTGTCCTCCTCAGCCAAGCAGAGGGCAAAGAGGATCAGTCCTGAACCTCCCGGCTTGGCTGATACGGGTCTCAGCCTGGTGGCGCCTCAGTGAAGAGCTCAGCACCGGCTCTGCCCTCCTGCCTTGTTAGCCAGGAAAAGTGACTGGCTGCAAAGGGAAGCAAGGAAATCCTTTCCAGATGCAGAGTCATTCCTGCCCCAAAATGGGGAGCTGGTGCTCCCAGCACCCAGCTGAGCTTCATGGTGCCCGCCTTGACGCAGCACCCAGTCGAAGGGTCAGATGGGTACTTGTTGGAAACTTGGAGGATAATGAAATGAAGAGAATCAAAGCAGTAGGCAGGCTTTAACTTATGCCTCTGTTAGGGCTTTCTTTGTTTTGTTTTGTTTTCCCCAGGATCTGTTCATTGTGGAACTGCCTCCCCCATGCTCTTTGTTTAATAATTACTATTTTCTTGTAAATGTTGCAGTAAAATGCCACAACTGAACAATAAAAAATTTCTGAAGAATGCTTTGAATAACAGGGCTCCGCTCTCTAGAGCAAATATTCATCAGTAATGGAAATGGAGGTGAAATTTCCCCATGCAAATTACTGACTGCTCAAATGAATGGGAACCTCAGCTTGCTCTCAATCAACAGGAGCACACCATTAACAAGTTCAGGAGCTTACAGGCTCCTTCTGAACCCATTTTTTCAATACAAAAGCTGGATTTAATAATTCTCTAAGGTGATCCAGAATAAAAGGCAAAAGGTCCAAGCACTCCCTTAAATTACAGTCTTAGCAGCAGAAGGGGAGAGGAAGGAGGGAGGAGGCAGAGCTCAGCTTTCTCGTTAGCGAAGAAGCTGCTGTGAAAGCAGGCACGTGCTCTTCCCTTCTTCTATCTCTGCTTGGCTGCCCAAGAAAAATGATCAAAGTGCTCAGTGTTTGGGGGACACTTTTAAACCAACTGAATGCATAACGTTGATCAAGGCCAGCAAGGTGTCTGGATGCATTTCAGCTGCTAACCTGCCCTTTGTAGCTTTTTGACCCATGCCATTACATCTTTTGGGCTTCTCACAGTGTTTTGGCAGATGACATAAAATCACATCTTTACGCTGTTCATGTTTGTGGTCACGTAGGAAACAGCCAAAACACTTCAGAAAAATATGCCAAGTTTCCCATTTCTAGATGGAGAAATCAGAATTCCATATCATCCCTGCAGGGCTGTACTTTATAACTGGCAAGTTTCATTTGTCTTTTTCCATGCAAACTGCACCCTTGTAGATAATTTGAAGATCTCTAACACCTTGTTAAATATTGCATGTTGCAGTCTGCTAAAACTGGCATTTTCATAAAAGCATTAAAAATACCAACTATGTTTCACACAACAAAACAACAGTTAAGTTACTGTTGACCACAACTGTTGGAGTTATCTCTTAAGAAACACCAGGGTATCAGTAAAACTGTAGTTCGGGAGCCAAATTTGCTACTGGCATAAATCAGAGTAGCTATATTGATTTCAGCTACACTATAAATTGATTTATACTTACTGGAGATTAGGTTTAAGTGACTGAAAATGAGGATCCCAACTAATGTGGATAATTTTTTTAAGATGATTAATTTTCTTATTTAGATTTAATTCTAATTCCAAGAAGTCCTTAATCAATGTGTCTTAAAGCAAAAGCATGACTGCTATAGTTTAGCTGAGATCATACATCTGTACTACATCAACGTAACACACTGTGCATCTGTCTAACTGAATGCCAGGAGACTTGGTTATCGTCTTGCCTGCTCCTGAAAGGTTTAATGAAACAGGAATCAAAGCACATTTTTGGTTTGTATTTCTCCAAGCAGAACTTTGGTCTTTCATACAGTGCTGCACTTTTAAAACACCTCTAGAGATGCTTTGTACCTTTCAGAAGTAACTTTAAGGAGAATGGACATATATTTAAGGGCCTCTCTGCCGCTGAGCTGACAGTGTAAGGAAGGAAAAACCGATTAATTCCAGGGGCCAGATAGATTTAGACTCTATGGAGATGCCATGTGGGTGTTCAGCCTCACAGGGACGGTGCACCTGCAAAACTGAGGCCTTCCTGTCTCGATTTGATGCAATGTCTAACTTATAAAAACTTGTAAAAGAGACCTCACCATGTAAATCAATATGCGCTCCAAAACTCAAGTCAGAAAAACTGTCAATAAATAATGAAATGATGTTAGAAAACTAAAGTACGGGAGCTCTCCCTTTCCGTCTTCACCTTGTCACGCAAGCTGCTTCATACATTTTTAAGGATGCTCTGAGACAGCGCTCTCCTGCCCACCGACTGAGCTAGGAAAGCCGTGCTGGAGCCCTCGCTCAGGTGCCTCTAAGTTAGCAATGCTGGAGTTTTAAGAACTCGTTTGCTGATCCTGGGTGCAGTGAACGGAAAGTGTTCAATTATACATCAGTTGAGGTTAAATCGATCGTGACTCCATGGAAACTGGCATCCTTCATGGGTTTATTCCTGGGATATCTTGGGAGCCTAGATTCAGCACAGAGGCTGGAGAGGTGAGGAGTTTGAACTGTACTTATGGTTCACTGAAATCAGTGGGAGCCACTCTGCTGTCCTCAACAGGCTTTGCAGCGTACCCATGAATTCGTGGCTAAACCTGACTGTGCCAAGGTGAGGGGTAAGCATAACACTCCACTAATAGTTACGGGGAGGTCAGGCTACAACAAGGAAACCAATATCGATGCTGTCCTGCTGCTCTGCTGAAGATATATATTCATGGATAAATTACTGTAACTTGGTCTCCACATGTCCGTCAGTTTGAATCACCTGAGTGATGCTGATGAGGTGCATCATTGCATTTTTGTTAATTAATCCACTGGGACCAGAAGTTCAGCTCTCACATTTAAATTAAGGATGCTGGCACAAAAAGGGGAACAATACTGAAATACATCCACATGTACATACAGCTATGCTTTAAAGGCCAGCATATAAAGAAGCTCTTACAAGGATAGCAAAGACTATCGCTACAGTCAGATTATGAATGTACTGTTAAAACAAAAGTTTGTTTCTCTAGTGATAACAGTTTCTACTTCACTTCCAAAAATAGCACAAGTGTGGTTTTTTCTTGCAGGTAACATTTGGTTAACATTTTCGGATGCCAGTCTCTCACTTCTCCTATAGACCTCAGATTACATTAAGTTCCTCTTAGCACAGGGGAAATGAGCAGAGCCTGCTGTGTGTGAAGTCAGTTAGTTAAAGCAGTAACAGCTGTAATTGACTGCCAGGACCTTAAAGCAAGGCTAGATCAGTTCTTATCAGTATGGAAACAACTGCTTCTGGTTACCTTGGGCTGACTGAAAGCCCACGCAAAAATCACACACACTGTGTCTCAACACTATCAAGGTGAAATGCTTTGGCATATTGAAAATTAAAATGGCAAGAACAGGTGAAATCTAGTTTTTGTAGAAGCGGGGTTTAAGATAGGGACTCTTAACGGAACTGCTCTAAAAATCTATTATTTTAATTGGACACAGCATCTCTGGTTTGACTTGGAACATTTGCTGGTAGTTTTAGAAATTTAACATTGCAGTTATGACTGTAAGAACATGAAAGTAGCTGAAAATTTATGGATAAATGTAATCCTTGCTTTAGGCATAAAACTCTCCACTAAGTACAGTTGAATCCAATGTCTCCAAACCTACAGAAAACATGGGTAGTCTATTTTAATAGTTGCAGCTTATGAAAAAAAAAAAAAAAAAAGACCACGAAGAAAATAATCAGCTTTAGAAAAACAAAATTAAATTCAAATTAAAAAAAAAATCTCATTTTTAATAAATATTTTGTTGTTAATAAAAAGGTAGGAAATGGGCATTCTAGAAAGGGTGTTTTCCCTAACATGCAACTTTTAATCTAGAAGAAAGCAAAAAACCAAATAGTATTACAAACCAGCACAGCTTTGGATACTGTATTTTTCCAAAGTTAATGTTAAATTTCAAATAAAAATAACAAATAAATTAGCAACAGGAAAAGATAATTGTGCTCCTACACACTGCTTGTAGAGTCCTTGAGGAACTGATACCAGTTGTTTCTCTCCTCTAATAAAAAAATAAAATAAATCTTCCTAATACCAGTATCACTGATTTATAGATGACAGTTCTAAAAATAATTTAAATTACTTTTATCATCAATAACTTGAATTTAGCTTCCAGACATCTTGTACGCTACCTAAAACGGAACTTTCACATTACATTAACACAGAAATTTTGTATTTATAACTGAAGAGCTGCCCTATTTAAACTCATGATCCACACCAGCATAGTTTTCCTTTCTGTTCTCATAATATTTTAGCTTTTGATCTGAACCTGCCTAGGTTCATTTTTATTGTACTGGCAAGGTTAAAAAACTTGCAGTGTGGACTTTCCTTTCTGTAAATCCACCAGAAAAATAATGCAAGCCAATGATTTCAAGTACATAGTCATATCAAATTAAATATGGAATTAAATGGTTTTCATCCTCACAGAACATTCAGCTTTTCACAGCAGAAGGAGAAAAAGCTCTGATACTCTGCAGAAATAAAACCTGAGACAGGATAAAGGCATTTTAGTCTCATCACTGATGTGCCATTTCTGTGATAAGAAGCAAATGACACAGTCTGTCTCTTTGTGACATGTTCCTAGTTTTCCAACAAAGCAATAGAAAATGAAAAGAAGGTCTTCCAGGTGCGGGAAAATTTAATATGGAAACATTAGAGATGCTCATCTAGGGGAGTAACTTTAGAATATGTCACGCATGTGTAAGTAAGTATACATACAAGTAAGTTAACATATGTGTTAAGAGTATTCACTACAGATAAAAACATAGGCAAGAAGTTTTTCTCCCCACTTACAACTCTTCTGCCTGTCCCACTGCTTTCCCACCTGCCTATTTTGATTTGTCTCCTTACGTTGTTTTCTCAAAACTGGACCTTGGTCTCCGGTTTTGGAGTCAGGATGGTGATTTCTTTGTTCTACATACACACTATATATGATGTGCACATACACATATCTATTTTTTATATATATTTATTCTATTTTATTTGAAACCAGAGAGTTCAAGGGTAGAACTAAAAAAGAAAACAAGCCGTATATTAGCCTTTTCATACTTTGCTGTGGGATTTCTGAACAAAAAAAAGGTCAAATGTAGATTCCCCCATATCTTCAAGAGATTCAGTTTTGGATCTGAAAACTGTGGAACTGTACAATTCCATTTTCAGTCAATGCAGAATAATATAATAGGCCTGGGAAAAAAGAGGCAAAAGGTGAGCTGGAAACCCTAAGTCAAGAGTCCCAGCCATTACTGAATCCCCAGTGGCTGAATTTGTATCGGATTCAGTTACTGCTGCAGCTTATGGAGCGCTGTCAGCAACTTTTCCATAGAAAGCAAGTCTCTAAATAGATTTCATCACTATGTCACACTTTCCTACATTGAGTAGAAGAGGGAAATAACTCCTTCACCCTTGAACTCACAGATCAGTGGAAAAAAATTCACATCTCTTTATCTCGGGTTACAGGGCTGACATTGAAAATATACTGTGCTTTCTATTACTGCGTGGTTCATATTTTTCTTATTGTGCTAAGCAGCTTATTTTAGCTGTAGTGACTGAACACTGGAAAAGAAGATTTGTTTCTTGACTTGGGTGTTTAAAACAACATTAATGCACTGCAGGTGATGTCCAGACTATATTTTAAAGGACTCTTGTAAATAATTATTTAATAAAGTACTTGCATCCTAGAGCTTAAAGCTTGTCTACAAGCTAAGACTTTGCTGTTCGAGTCAGCAGGATTAGTCAAAGCAGCAAGAAACTTGTAAATTGGGTCAGGAATGCTAATTAAGGCATCTTAAATACTGAAAGAACTTGATCATTCAGCAGAGCTGGAGAGGTCAGAACAGTGTTCTTTTCTATTAAATATGCAGTAGGCTTAGGGCTAGACTCGAGCTGCTTGACTGAGGTGGTGAACTGAGAAACCGAGACCAAAGAAGTGCCGGTACTTGCTTGCCGAGAGCTTGACTGAGAGCAGGCCTGTCCTGTCCTCCGGCTGCTGTGAGAAGGTGGTGGCTGCTGGCCAAATCTCCTCCTCTGGGATGGAGAGGCCGAGCAGGAGGGCTGGCAGGCAGAGGATGGAGCTCTGCCCTCAAGCATCAACCAACAACAGAAGGGCAGCAGGAGGAAAATGCTTCCAGTGGAGCAGGGGCTTAGCAAACTGGTGCTCCTGCTCTGTGCAGGTGTAGGGACCCAGGAAAGCACTCAGCTTCCCCATGGAGGAATGGGGTGTTCTTGCCATCTTCAGGGCTGTGAAATCAGTCTGGAAACTCTGTTTTTTTCAGAGTCTGCCTGGCTGCCTTTTCTCTCCACCCACATGCAGGATTCTTTCCAAACTGGTTCCTTTCATCAGCTGAAAGTTTGTAGAAGAGGTTCTGAGATATAAAATCTTGGCATGCTTTAAATGGATTTCAAAATCTCCTAATCTGACAGTAATGATATTTCTTCTCTGGAAGTGTATCTGAGATGTTGTTAGTCCTGCAGGATTTCTGTCTTAATGTGGTCTCCAAAGAGACAAGGAAGCGGGATTGTCAAAATGAGCTTGCGCTTGTTTTTTGACATCAGGTAGACAAGTTTCTGCCTGGTCCAAGTCAAGCTAACCCTTAAGGATAATGTCACATATTTGAAGAGCTTCTTTTTTATGCTGATTAGCATCAGAAAAATATAATCTGGGGGTCTGAGTTTGGCAGTACCCCTGTGAAAGGGGGGTTTCTGCAAATAGCAAGAGACCTGATGAAAACTTTCTAGATATTTCCTATCCAAGCACCGGTCAGATATTATTTCTTCCAAGCATGAATTCCATTGCCAGAGGATGCAAGTAAGTTGTCTGTGCACAAAAAAGACATAAATAGCACTTGGGAAGAACAGAAATATCAAAATACTTCCCAGTTAATAGCTGTTCTTTTCTCAAGCACAATAATTTAGGAGTAGAGAGAGGAAAAAACCCAAGAGGCTTCTTGGCTGAGGCTATTACTGAGATTTAAAATTATAATAACAGAAATCTATTTTTAATAAACTGCTACTGCAATGTTTATTGCAGTTAAGAATAATTGTTATGATAACTCAGTTTGTGGTTAATGTTTTTAAAACAGAAAAGAGAAACATTGTTATAAAACTTTTTCAACCTCTACAATTATCTTCCACTTTTTTACATTACAGACTCTTTGATGGCACAGTGGGAGGTAGGAAGAGAGTATATTTCTTTCCAATTTCTGTCCCACCCAGTTTCTGAATGCAAGATTTGAATGACAGCTTTGGAGGACAAAGGACTGATTCATTTGTCAACCTCCCAGGTAAACTTTGTGTAACAACTATTGAAATTTCTGAATATTAATATGAAAAAATGCCTCAGTTTTGATCTTGAAGGACCTAGTATACTGTTGAGATGATTGCCTGGCATGCCTATTCTTTGAGGACCTGATCTTGCTAACCAAGCTTCTAGTTAGTGACAAAGTTAGTGACAACTGTGGGGAGGAGAGCAGCAACCATAATCCCAAACTCCTGGGAGTTTTGATGCTGAGAAAGATGCAATGTTAACAATGTATTGACATCATTTTTATACCATGAAAAATATTAATACTGCACAGAGATTAGGAATTGAAGACCCACTTTTTTAAAGGATGTGATTTATCCCACATGTTCAAAATACTGCTATGCTATCTCTACTGCTTCAGTTTTCTCTTTTAATGTGCCTCCTGAGACACAAGACTATTTTTATAGCTTACTGAGAAATGTCACCATCTGCAGTGGGTCAGCTTCAAGGCCTGGGCAAATTAGGCCTGCCAGCTCTGTGAAGTCCACAAAAACCTATGCGCAGGCCTGCATCCATCCTTTCATTTTTCGGAAGCTATGCAGAAGCTGTTGTTAAGCAGTAACTTCAGTTTGCTTGGTGGTTTATAATGTGTATAAAGGAAAAATAATGATGCTATTGTGGATGCTGAAGCAGAACCTACAAATAATCTCAACTTTTTCCAAAAATCTGTCTATGGAGTTGTAAAGATCAGAGCACAAGGATGCATAAGTCATGCTTTCAAAACACTGAATGTAGGAATTATTTAAAAAAAAATCCTACTTCCCTGTTCCATTTCCTGTAGCTATGACTTTTGAAAAGTTTAAGAAAAATGCAACACCTAAAATATTTTTTGTTGAGGACTGTTTAATAACACCTTCTCTCTATACTTGAAAGTTTTTGTCTGGTGTCAAGACAGTGATGCAGAAAACATCTACAGCTGCTCTTACAGACAACTAGAAGTAGCCTCATGTCAAAGAAAGCTGATTGATATTCGAGGATCACCTCCTCCAAGCTCAATGAGCAGAAACTCAGTCAAAAATGCCAGGAGGCCTGCATGGATGAACAAGGAGCTCCTGGCAAAACTCAGACACAAAGAGGGAGTACACAGAGGGTGGAAGCAGGCACAGGTAACCTGGAGGGAATATAGAGACACTGTCCAAGCATGAAGAAATGTGGTTAGGAAAGTCAAAGCCCAACTGGAGTTGAATCTGGCCAGGGATGTCAAAGACAACAAGAAAGGCTTCTATAAGCATATAGGTCACAAAAGGAAGGCCAGGGAAAATGTGGCCCCGCTGCTGAATGGAGCAGGGAACCTAGCGACACAGGACATGGAAAAGGCTGAGGTACTGACACAAAACTGGGAGGAGTGGCTCATACACCAGAGGATTGTGCCACCATCCAGAGGGACCTTGCCAGGCTGGAGAAATGGGCCAACACAAACCTCATGCAGATCAACGAGGGGAAGTGCAAAGTCCTGCGCCTGTGGAGGAACAACCCCATGCACCAGCACATACATGCTGAGGGCCGCCCAGCTTGAAAGCAGCTTTGCAGAAAAGGCCCTGGGGGTCCTGGCAGACACAAAGGTGAACATGAAGTAGCAACGTGTCATTATGACAAAGGACCGCTGTGACCTGGTTTGCGATAGGAGTGTTGTCAGCATATCAGGGGAGGTGATGCTTCCCTCAGCGCTGGTAAGGCCACACCTGGAGTGCTGCGTCCAGCCCTGGGCTCACCAATACAAGAGAGATGTGGAGCTGCTGGAGAGAGTCCAGCTAAGGGACACTGAGATGATTAAGGGACTGGAGCATGTCTCCTACAAGGACAGGCTGGGAGAGCTGGGACTGTTCAGCCTGAAGAAAAGAAGGGTCGAGGGGATCTCATCAACGTATACAAATACCTGAAGGGAGGGTGCAAAGAGGACAGAGCCAGACTCTTCTCAGTGGTGCCCAGCGACAGGACCACAGGCAACGGGCACAAACTGAAACACAGAAGGCTCTGTCTGAATACCAGGAAACATTTATTTACTGCGAGGGTGACTGAGCACTGGCACCCAGAGAGGTTGTAGAGTTTTCATCCTTGGAGATACTCAAACCCCAACTGGACATGGTCCTGGACAACCTACCTATAGGTGGCCCTGCTTGAGTGGGGGGGTGGGGGTGGTGTTAGACCAGATGACCTCCAGAGGTCCCCTCCAACCTCAACTATTCTGCAATTCTGTGATGCAGTAACTTCAGCTGAATATAGAGTACTACAGTGCAACACATTTGGCACTCTGAATTATAAAATAATAACCATGCTAAATATCCAGATCTTTCTGAAGTCCCAGTGCATGTCTCAGATTAAGTATGCCAAAATCACTTTATTTCCTTATTTACAATTTCTATGACTTTAGGTATGATTGCTTTATTTTTCTTTATAAAAGTATCATTATTGTTTTATGGCAAAATCCTTGCATTTTTTTAGCTCCCATGTCTGAGCTGACTTAATGAAACTGTTTCTTTTTTTCTGTAAACCAAATATCAGGAAAAAGGTGTAGAAATCCGGAAGTCAGAAGTAGTTCTGACTGCTGACCTGAGTGTGCATCTAAACCACCAGCTAAATGGAAGGGAAAAGGTCTATTAGAAGACTTACAGTGGGCTAGAATATGAGGCAATCAACTATTACTCATTACTAGTTACAGAGTTGAAGTTGTACATAATGTGTAGAAGTTCTGAAAAGACAGTCCTAATTCATAGTTATAGTGCTAGAAATGATCAATTACTAAGCTTGCCTAGACATCTGATGAGCCATCCAAATATAATTCAAGCTGATGGGGCGATCAAATGTTTTGATTCAATTTCTGAATAAAAATGGTATGGAAGTTGGGAACATCACAGCAAGTTGATGTCAGCCCCCAGAATACAATTCATTGAATCTTGATCACCCCTTTTCCTCCTCCAATGAAAATGCATTCAGGTACCCTACTCCTAATCATTAACTATCTCAGTTTGGAGCAACCTGAGCTCTCAAACACTGCCTGTTAGATAAAGCAGGTAGTTTGATCAGCAGGCTTGACTGTACAGGTACAAAAGAATCCTATGAGATGCTCAGGAAAAGCAAGGGAACAATCAGTGACATGAGTTGGGATTCCCTCAGAAACTTTCAGGAAGGTCTTCTGAAGCCAAGCCTTAGGGTGGTCTAACATTTTGCTTGCTCATACCAAATACTTATGGTAGCAATAAGCTAAGAAATAGGTGCTGTAATAGCTCAGTCAGTTATGGCTGACGAAGTCTTCACTGGTAAACTCCATCATTACCTTTCTTGAGTGAAGTTGCAGCCTTGCCATTGGGTAGATTAATTTCAAAATGTCCCACTTATCAAAATAACATTTTGTTATAGTCTTTCTGAAACTGCCTTTTAATTGTTGGGGGTTATTTTGAAAAACAAATACTACTGATTGTAGACACCTAAACCTTTATCGCAACCATAAAAGTTGCAATAGGTAGCATTACAGGCAGTTTGAAAAGTGAGATTAGACATTAGGAAGGAGGAGGCATAAGTTATTGAAAGTGACATTGTACAAGAAAGAAAATGAGTTGGGGGAGAAGAAAAGCAAAGTGCCGTGAAAACAGGTAGAAGTTGTCTTGAAAGAAAAGGCTGACTTCAAGGAAGAATAGACATGTACTAAAGAAGTGCAGTCAGTGTTTCAGCTCAGACGTTCTCATCTACTTAATCTAAATACCTTAACTTTTTAATTTCTTCTCCAGGTTCCCAAATGTAGAATTACTTTGATTAATTGTATTTGAATTATTAATTACTTCTGCAGAATTTCTGAAGTGGTGGGTGAGAGAAGAAAGATGCCCACTGAGTCTTTCCTCACTGATATGAACACTAAAAATATGGTCTGTCTTTCTACTTGCATGTTTTGTTTGAAGACCTGCAAAAAGTAACCTTTAATAACATATCATTCAATATTTAGAGGCCAACATTCAAGTTGCTCTGCTGGAACACTGAATTTTTTTTCAAAGTATTGAAGCTAATTACTAATTTCAAAATATATTTAATTTCCTTACTGCAAAGGAAAGCTAAAGCTAATCAAGAAAAGCAGGTAAAAATTCAAGCCATTTAAACTAACAGAGGTAAACATGGCTACAAGTCTGTAATTCACTAGAGGGGCTCTGATGTTGTTCCAACCCCGGAAGCTTTTAAATGAAGCACAGGGACTAAATTTTTGTGCTGTATGCCCTCAAGAAAATCATTTTTATATGGAATATATTAGAACCAAATACTAAATATGCATAAATAATGTATTTGGAACATGAAAGGAAAAGAGTAAGCTATTTGTTAAAGAAATGATAAAAAATGTTTGTTGACTGACTGGAAGGAGAGGATTGCAATTTTGACTCAGCTGTGAATGCAGATGCTTCCCTTTAGCAGAGAAAAGACAAATATTTATCTTACTTTTTTTTGAGTTAGAAAGTAAAATTATTTCTATCTTTATTTTTACAGCTCCTGGGTTTGTGGTTCTACTCTGTGACTACACAGAAATCAATCATTTCTCTCACTATTTTATTTCCTACTTATTTTCCCTCTTATCTATCACTATGATACACTAATTTCCTGCCTTATCTATTATAACTTTCTACCTTCTGCTTGGTCTTTTTCGTCCCATGTTCTTCTTTCAGCTTTCTCTAGCAAAATCCTTTATGCTTTCTTTTCAGTGTCAGGACCTGCTTCTGAATGACTTTCCTGATACCACTGTCTATCTTCCATTCCTCTGTCTTCACAACAGTTGCTTTTCCATTTATGATGTATATTAAGCAAAAGACCATAGTTTATTCTTTACGTATATGAGCACTACTGAACTTTCTGTGTATATAAGTAGCCCCACCCACACTGACAAACGTATATACTAAATAAAAATAAAGTAAAATAAATCACGTTTTCAAAAAACACACAAATGTAATTGAGCCTTTTTCCCATTTGAATCCTCCTCCATGATGTCACACCATGTATTCTATAATGGAGACTGACAAACATTGTGAGAAGATTTTATAATGTATTTGATCTCAGAGTACCACAGATAATCTACCTATGCTATTGTGCACTGGGATATCACAAGAAACAGCATTCTTTGTGAACTGGAAATTTGATTGAGCCCAATAGAAGGATGTCCCTCAGGCACCTTCAGTCAGTAAGAAGTTGGAGCGGGTTTAAATTTGTCTGAAAGTAGAAAGCTCCACATCCCTTGAGCTATAGCACTGTCTTAATTTTGTCCATTTTTTATTCTCCCTCCTTTAGATAATTCTAGTTTGATATTAGGACATGTCAAAGAGAGAGTATAACTGCTCAAGAACATCACCGAAGGGTTATTACAACTTGACAAGATGCTGCAAGGCAGAAGGGATAGTACATCTTTTGCAATCTGTCTTTATGAACTGTTCTGATAGCAAACCTTTGCTCTCAAGCAGAAAGTATTGATGTAAGACATGTTTTATTAGCAGGTGATTTGAGTTAGAGATGGGCACTGTCCATCTTTGTTGGCAACACAGACAGTGGGATTGAGTGCACCCTCGGCAAGTTTGCCGATGACACCAAGCTGTGTGGTGCGGTCAACACGCTGGAGGGAAGGGATGCCATCCAGAGGGACCTTGACAGGCTTGAGGAGTGGGCCCATGCAAACCTCATGAAGTTCAACAAGGCCAAGTGCAAGGTCCTGCACATGGGTCGGGGCAATCCCAAACACAAACACAGGCTGGGCGATGAGTGGATTGAGAGCAGCCCTGCAGAGAAGGACTTGGGGGTATTAGTGGATGAAAAACTGAATATGACCCAGCAATGTGCACTTGCAGCCCAGAAAGCCAACTGTATCCTGGGCTGCACCAAAAGAAGTGTGACCAGCAGGTTGAGGGAGGTGATTCTGCCCATCTACTCTGCTCTGGTGAGACCCCACCTGGAGCACTGCGTCCAGCTCTGGGGTCCTCAGCACAGGAAAGACATGGACCTGTTAGAAGAGGGCCATGAAAATGATCAGAGGACTGGAACACCTCATCTCTAAAGAAAGGCTGAGAGAGTTGGGGCTGTTCACCTTGGAGAAGAGAAGGTTCCAGGGAGACCTTATAGCAGCCTGCCAGTACCTAAAGGGGACCTATGAGAAAGCTGGAGGAGGGCTTTCTACAAGGCCATGTAGTGGTAGGACAAGGGGTAATGGCTTTAATCTGAAAGAAGGTAGATTCAGATTAGATATAAGGAAGAAATTCCTTACTATTAGGGTAGTGAGGCACTGGAAGAGGTTTCCCAGAGAAGTTGTGGATCCCCCATCCCTGGAAGTGTTCAAGGTCAGGTTGGATGGGGGTCTGAGCAACCTGGTCTAGTGGAAGGTGTCCCTGTCCCTGGCAGGGGGGTTGCAACTAGATGATCTTTAAGGTCCCTTCTAATCCAAACCATTCTCTGATTCTATGATGATATGTACCGCATATGGTCTTATTTATCCCAGAAGGTTCTATTGCCAGATGGCTGCAGCTGTAGAGTAGTGTATTTGATGGCCTAAACAGTCCCCTTCTGTTCCTAAATTTCCAAGTTCCTCATTTTTCTGTATATGGGAGAATATACTCAAATGTTATATTAGCTGGGACAAAAAAGCAATTATCTCTGTAAGTATTTACAGTATATATTGTGCACTTTCTTTCTTCCTTGTGGTATATATACCCTTTCCTGTTAACCAGTCTAGGCATGGGGTGAAATGCTCACCCCAAGGACCAAAATGTTACCTCTAACATCTCACCTGGCCGATGTGCCTTTGGAACTGCCATGTTCATCACTCGCCCTCCATCCTGAGGTTTGGGGGGGGATGCGGTAAACCTGCAAATCCCCGACTCTGACGGCGTGCTTGAGGTCAGACTGTCTGTGTAGTCATTAGTCCCTGCCGTGAGCTGCTCTGACGATGTGTCTGATATGAAGCATTCTGTAATGGTGAACTTGGCATGTCTCAGCTGCTCTTCCATTTTTGCATGCTCATATGCTCTCGCTAGCTCTTCGTATGTTGAGGAGGCACTTTCTGTGGAGACCATGCTGCTTCTTGCTCGATCTAAACATCAGAAATATAAATAATGGGAGAAAGACAACATCTGCACAATCCTTTTTGGAAAAAAAGCTGTGAACATGATAGTATTTCTTACTATAATGCAGAACTCTTGAAATGATCAAGGTGATTTAAATGAGTCTGCTTCACTATAAATGTCTGCACAATTTTCAGTTTAGTCAGTTACTTGATAATTACAGATAATCTAAAGTGAAGTAGTCTGCTAGCAGCATTATGTGGCTTATCATTAAATTCATGGTTTAGAAGAAATAACCTTTAATACATGAAAAAGCTTACTTTTTCTTTTTCACAAAAAATAATTTCTCTAAAAGTTAAATGCCTTAAAAAAAGTTAGAAACCCACAAAACAGATTTAGCAAAATGAGGAACAGCTTCTCTACGTTACTTTTTAATGCATCTTAGAAATATTTCTGTGAGGTGATGTCTAGGTGAGAAAGGATAGTCTTTCTGTACCTGTTTCAATCTTACTTCTTTTTTTTGAGAAAGCCTTGAGGACAAAGGCCAAATATGAAGGCGGTGTCTCTCAGACCTTGTCTCTGACTGTCTGACACTAGGTAAATACTAACTCATTTCATACAGAACAAAGGTCTTAAGAAAGCAATATTGTTTGGTAGCTACCAGCCTGCAAACATTCAGGTGCTTTTTTCAATGCTGCTGAAGCTAGTGGGGGCTTAATATTTGACACGCAGGCTACTATGACCTTCAAGCTGTTCTTTTCTGCTGATGAATTTCTGAGAATATCAATAGTTCTTAAACAAGCACTATTATTGAAAATGTAAATGGCTACTGATACATTTAAAAGCATTTTGGAAATGCATCGCTCATTTCTGCAGGGACAAATCACTGGTCTGTTGCACCCATCACACTTCTACTTCAGTGGGCTGGAAAAGCAGAAGACTTCCAAAAGTTCCTTGGGCAGAAGTCATGTTTCATCACAAGATCTGTACAATTTCAGACATTGTTGGTGAAGTTCAATAAACAGGCACAATGTAATAGCTAATTCATAAAAATGGGACTCCTATAGCAGCCAGAGGCAACTGTGTTGTTATTGCAAATCTTTATCTTTTTTATTGTGTGCTAGGATCCTTGCATCAGTTTCCATTGTGCTCAAAAAACGACACTCCTGCCACTTGTAAATAGGAGCATGCCTTATTTAAAATGACAAGTACTTCTACAATATGCTGTAACTTCCTTAAGATTTTGAGCTGGCCAGAACTTAAACAAGGCACTTTTTTTTTTTTTCTCCCCACGGGAAACATCATTCTGTTTTTCACATTTGATTTGTAAATCGGGCCAAAATAATGTCTTGACAAATTTCTGATCAACTGGAAACTCCTGGAAGGGAGCAGTTGCCCAGTGCCATAGACCAGTGTCTGTAAATATGATGGTCATGCAAAGGTCCCAGTTTGGTCCATGTAGCTCAGGCCCTGCAGCTACCCATATCCCATGCCCTGGGGAGACTATTTTGGGAAGAATCTACTTGAACACCTACTTTAGATTTGATGAAAGTTCATCCAAGCCCAGGGTGAACTTCATGAAACCTAGATTAATCAGAAAGTTTCTAATGGCCTCTAGTTAGAACATTTGAACTTAGTTACAGCTATGAACTGCTGCAATAAATGTCTCCTAAGCTTAAAAGCTACTGCTTTGTAAACGTGGAATTATTTTGACAATAAGTGCTAAATTCTGCCAAAAATCAATTGCATCATCTAGATTCAGAAATCTGAAGTCCATATTGGAAAAGTGATCAAATGTGCATATTAGCTCAATTGATTCTTGAACATGTAATTTGGCTACATCTATTGTAATGTTTATTTGGAAATTTTAAACTTCTGAAGTACTTAGATTAAACTGATTCTATTCTTTTCCTAGAAACCAAGTGGCATAACGGAGTTACATTTTGGCATAAGAAAAGCTTTCCTGAGCATGATCTAAAGCTTGCTATCCCTTACATAAATCACTGTGTATTCAAGGGTAGACATAGAGTAGGAAAGCAGCCATGTTAAAACATAGATTATGAAGTCTGGTTACAAAATTACATGTGGTTTGTCTATTAAACTACACAGCAACTTGAATTATCTCCCTTTGCCACGTGCATTGGAAAATATCACTGGGTAACAAAATGTTGGAACACATGCAAGGGCACCTGAAATCTGGAATGTCTACAAAAAGAGTTACTGAGATAACATTTGCTATTTATTTTGTATCTGTATAGCTATTAGAGTTAATCCTTAAAGCCTTATGATAATTCTCCCTGAAAAAATCAGGATGAAGTCTGTCAGCTGGCTAGAGGCATCTATTGAGTGCCGTTACCCTATGGAGACAACATAGGGGTCTGCAAGTTTAGGAGGATGAATTGTGAAAAGATAAGAACTCCAACCTATAAGTTACTAGACATAAGGGAAGTCAGATGCTTGTCCTTATAGAAAGAATCAAAAGTCATACTGGTTTTCATGGTGAAAGGCCAGTCACACCTACTGCTTTGTAGCTCTAACACATAGCTTTTTCATGTGACAAATACTTTTCCTTAATCTGAGGAGGCCAGAGTAAGCCTGAATTCACTTCTGTCAGGCATACCTTTGAATAGTATTTTACCTTTCTTCATATTTAACTTTTATTAGATTTGCTTCGTGACTATTCTTCTGCTTAATCATTTACTCATTTATTTGCCCTTTTTGTCACTTGTTCAGTATAGGGCAGAGGAGAAAGCTTTTTTTTTCAGGTACAATTGCATTTATAATGTGAAGACATCAAGAAGAGATGAAGACTGCAGGCAGATTATGTATTCAGTGTCTCCCCAGTTATCATCTAGAGGAATAAAACCTATGCGGTTTCTCAGGAAAAAACAGAGCTAGCTGCTGCAGCAGTCGGTGATATGAATGGATTTTGATGTGGACTCTAATTCCAGATTTTTCATTCTTATTTTTTCCACCTAGAATAAACCCTGTGAGCATATTATAGGAATGTGAAAAGGAAAATACGAACCTCAGTGTAGCTCAAACCTTAAAACCATTCCACCTGTGATTCAGGCATATTCTTGGTTGTTAATACTGCCCCTTCCTGGTCAATGCCATTTCATGCAGCAAATACTACTTTTTCCTGCAGATACAGGAAGTACAGCACTTTCCTGAGTACAGGAAAAATTACCACCATATCTTTCAAAGGACTCCAGTATGCGTGTGTGGCATCAGAAACCACGGGCACAGTATTTGTTATCATGGGCACTATATGCATTTGTGGCACCCCTTATAAATAGCCCACAGAAAAACACCCTGGCAAGGAAAAACTAATGACACCTAAGCACCAAATGAAGTACACCAAGGACCAAGAAGGTCACCGCAGCTACCGCTGTCCCGTTTTCGCAGCGCAGCCCTGCAGAGAGCCCCGTACCTGTGTCCTGCGAGGGGCTGACGCTGTAGCTGTCGCTTTCCTTGTCCACTGACCCTGCTGGCCTGGGGGTGGGCAGCCTCCAGTCTGTGGTGAGGGTATGAGCTGATATGGTGGGGTGAGGTCTGTTGAGGGTCCACTGACTAGCGTAGCGGTTGCGGGCTGTGGATCCGGTTTTGGCACTCCTCCTTGTAGTAGGATCTGTGGCGGATAACAGAGAGGGTGTTTGCCACTAGGCTCTTGAATTGATAAGGAAACAAGCCCTGTCAGAAGGGGATGGCCACTGAAATTGTGTTGGTTAAAAAAACCCCCACAAAACGTTCTTTGGGGGGGGGGGAAAAGAACAGTGAAAATGCTGTTCATTGCCAAACTCCTAATGCTTTTTTGAAATACCCTCTTTCTGATGAAACCATACATTTTAAAACACGGTGCAACTGAAGAGCTGAGGCCCTGCCAATCTCCCGTTGACACATTCATTATCCCCTTACTCCAACTTAAGCAGTTCTCCAGAACCAAAACCACTTTGAGATGTGAAAGAGCACAAGGCAAGTCGATCTGGTCAGGGATTTCACACCACATCTCAAGTGAAGTCTAAGGTAAATTATCAGTGTAGATGTGCCCTCAGAAACACCCTACACCAAGTACCTGCTCTCAGTTGGTAAAAACATGTGGTCAGAAATGTGGTAATATATAATTTCCTATTCTGGACATTTTACTAATACTTTTACTATATTGCAGTATTAATCAGCTACAGATTTCCTGTTTTTTAACAAGTAACCAAGACATAAAGCATAACCTCTAATAGTGCCATCAGAGTGTCAGTAAGAAGAGGTTCATAAAACTTTGACTGTTTTTAAAAAAATTAATAAAGAAATACAATTTCTTAACCTTTACAAGTAATCTGCTACTTGTTTAAGGTCAGCAATGGTTTATTTTTTATTATCCTGGAGATAATATCGTGACCAAGGGAGTTAAAGTGAGCTATCTGCCAGAACTGACCTCCTTAATTTTGTTAATAAATAGTTCTTCTGTAAAAGTGAGGCTTGTACTCCCTTACAAAGAAAGTGGAATAGAAAAATCATTATGTGGCAAACAGAAAGTGACTAAATCAGCACTGAAGGATTTCTCTTCGAGGCTTCTGAAAGGATATTACTAACAATAGAAAGGGTATTAGAAACGAAAAATTCAAGTCTATTCAAATGTTCTTTGACATTCAAATGGTGAAGTTGTCAGTCTTTGAGGTAAGAGACTTTAACAGAAGCAATTTAAAGAAAAAAACAATACACAGATAATGACTCTGAACATTGCTTCTGCCTAAGCATTCCCAGTAAGAATTTGTATTCTGCTGCTTCAAAGAAACAAGCTATTTATTTAGTAGTACCAGCTATGGTCTGGTCCTTCTCCTATTTCACATCTTCCCCTTACAGCAGCGGAAAATTATGAACCCAATGTCATTGATAATTGATCGTCCTGGTAGTGCAACACATAGCTGCCTCACATGGATAACATCCAAAAATGCACTTGGCACAACGTGACCAGCCTGTCAGTATAAACCACCGCTTGTTCCAGCTGTGGAAAGTTGGCACGTGGCTGTCACAGCCAGAAGTGAGCCTCGTGCCTGCCTCGAGGGAAGACATGAAGGACAGAAGGAGAGTGCTAGTGGAAAAACTCTTGGCTTGGTGCTTGGGCTGCATCGTCTGCAGAAGAGAAGAGAAGAGAAGGATCGGGGGCATTTCGTCAATATATAAAAATACCTGAAGGGAAGGTGCAAACTGGACAGAGCCAGGCTCTTTTCGGTGGTGCCCAGTGACAGGACCAGAGGCAATGGCCACAAGGTGAAACAGGGGAGCTTCTCTCTGAACCTCAGGAAACACTTCGCTGTGAGGGAGGCTGAGCACTGGAGCAGGTTGCCCAGAGAGGTGGTGGAGCCTCCATCCTTGAGGATATTCAAAAGTCACCTGCGTACGGCCCCGGGCAGCTGGCTCTAGCTGACCTTGCTTTAAGCAGAGGGGTCAGACTAGCCGGTGCCCGGAGGTCCCTCCCTTCCAACCTCAGCTGTTCTCTGAGCCCATGACTCAGACGGCTTTCGTCAGCAATCTGAAGGAGGTGGGAGAGCCTGCTGCCAGCACAGGAGGTCGGTGCTCGTCCTGCTGAGCGTGTGCTGAGCAGGAGCTCTGCACCAGCTGTGCTGCGCCTGCGTAAGGGACCCTGTAGCAGGGACACAGCAGGCTCCAGAGCTGCCCGTGTGATGGAAAACGGCGCACATCTGGTGCCCCGGTTGTTAAGCCAGCTTTGCTGTCGTATGCTGGAACATAACTGTAGAGAGCTGAGGTGAGCAAGGGAAAGGTTCATGGAGCATACCTCTTTTATAAAGAAATACAAAACAACTAGAGAACAACTTCAAAAGTGCTGTATGGGAATATTTGCCTATCAGTGAGTGTGAGTGTGCTCATACAGGAGGATCCATAACCTCTGAGCCATCCAGCTGGGCACTGCTCCCCTCTTCACAGAGAAAGCTGTGGGTCTAGGCAAACTCTCCTAGCCTAGCCTCTGTCAAAGTTCTATTAGTGTCCTAAATCCAGAGAACGCTACCTAAAAGTCTTTGACCCAGCACTGTGCACTGCTGCAATTAGATCTTTACTGCATAATAGAAGTGATGGTGGATTTCTATTTCCAAAGCTGGTCTGGACATGGATCATACCCTTACACATGAGTTAAATCCAAGTTTAATTTGGAGGAATTTGAAGGACATAACTGCACACAAAAAAGGGATTAGGGATGGAAGGTGCTGGTGCCATAAAATCCTGTGGTATGATACAGGCATACGGTTTTGGGGTGGTGTCTCTTTCCTTATTAGAACAGGCAGGATTGGAAAACGATGGAGAGCCCATTGTTTACTCAGACAATCTTGATTGGCCAACATGATAAAAATTATATGATGATGTTTTTGCTTTTAGTGAGCAGGCTAGACAGCATATACGTGAATTAAAGGAGTGAGACAAGAGTGGTTCCAGAAAGAAAACAAATATCATATCTTGACTCTTCTAATTCAAATGCCGTGTCTCTTCGTAGATGAAAAATTGTGGTACTAATCTAGTCCTCAAGAAATATCTAACCACATTTTAAAACCGTCAGAGTTAGAAAAGCAGCAAGGTCAGGACTAGAACAGCTACCATTTATAAAGACTGGGGTGGAAAAGGAGATTAAATGAAGATTTTTTGAATAATCTGCATTCTAGCAACTAGGCTTTCAGTGTTTATTTTCACTGAACTCACCAAGTAAACAAATTCTGAAACTGTCAGGGGATAGAAATAATCCAAGAGGTTTTAGAAATTGCACACTGCTAGTGAACTACATTTTGGTAATATTCCTAACTCATAAGTATTCCTTTGATCTAGTGATTTTTTCCCCCCATTTACATAGATATGGAACACATTCATGAGAGATATAAGAAGAATGGATTGCTGCAGTTTATTAATTTATGATAGTATTTTAATCGCTATAAGAATAACTCAGGATGAATATATCTGGGAAAAGTAATTTACCATAATAACTAAAACTGGAAATACAACTTCAGAAAAGCAATAATGAGAAATGTATTTCTTGCCCGATTGATAGCTAAGGAGGGAAGATGTATTTTGAAATACAATAAAGATTAATCATTAAGAAAAAAATATATTAGAGACTAAAAGCCATTAAGCTAATTTACCCAATAAATTCTAGAAATTAAAATCTAGCATGCATTCGGTTTAATGAAAGCCAGGTATGAATTATTTCAAATTGCATTGCAGATGCACGTGCCATTTTTACCATATTGAATCACTAAATGCAATTGTATAAGAAATGTTCTCTGCTGACCTAAATAGCTTTCTCTCAACTTTCAGATTGAAGAAAAAAAATCCCATGAGGATGCAAACGCAGGAGCACAGTATTCATTTTCCTATAGCTATCTCCTCTCCAGGTAACATATTCTCTTATATGCTTACTTGTTCCTGGCCGGGCATCAGAAACATCGACCAGTGGTCCTGTAGCTTGTGACACAGACTGGTAATGTACTGTGTGGGTGACAGTCAGTGACTTCTGCTTAGACGTCTCTCCAAAGTCAGCATCAGTGAGCAGAACTGTTGATCTGTCATCTGTAAGTTAAAAAAACCATCAGATAATGAGTAACGAATTTTGTGTTTGCCAAGATAAGAGCTTTACAGCAAGTCCTCAGACATTTTCAGCTGGGCACCAGCAGTGACAGTGGCAGCTCCCTCTTCTCTGAAGGACTGAAGATGGCTTTGAAGTGTGTACCACAGCTTGAGAGCTCTGGCTTTAAACTCAAAGTTCATACAAAACTAAACAATAAGTGTAGTTTTCATGTCAGTCTTTGTGATTTCACTTTAGAAATGTGCAACTGAGACAGGCTATTAAGCATCCTTCCAAAAAGCTAGATTGTGTGTGATTAATTTTGGCCTTAATTCCTTCTTCCCCATTTTTGAA
Source organism: Astur gentilis (assembly GCF_929443795.1). Classification (NCBI taxonomy): domain Eukaryota; kingdom Metazoa; phylum Chordata; class Aves; order Accipitriformes; family Accipitridae; genus Astur; species Astur gentilis. The sequence goes on from NC_064911.1 coordinate 7,652,854, forward strand.
CACTGCCTTCTTCCCCTTCATTTTCAGAGAGCTCAGCTGAATTTGTCAACAACATATTGCATTTATTTCTTTTTATTAACATAATTAGTTATGTCCTCACTGAAATCACCTATGTCTTCCCAAAACGAGGTCATTAGGTAATGTTGCTAACTAACCCTCTACCAGTCAGCTTTTTCTCCAGAGACAGAATATTACAGAAGGGATGGTGATGACCCAAGACTGTTCTTAGGAAGTTGCTTATTTTTTAAGCATTTTCACCGCGGTGAAAGCAATGGAAATATACTTGCAGGGCAGCTAAGCATCCGTAAGTCCAGTGTTTTGCTGTTCTGGAAACTAAGGGCTAAGTCCTACCAGCTCTCTCTGCACCAAACCTCACCACCATAGGTGTGAAAAAGAAGCTTTGGGGAGCTTTACGTGAGTTGTATAAGTTTCTCTCAACATAGTCAGTCCAGCTGACTATGGGCTTATCTGCAGCTGCAAAGAAAGGTGCAAGGTGAAGCCTGTCCTTGGGAAGGACTGGAAGAAAAAGGTGAGCACTGACCTTTACTGCTGTATGGTTCTGCTGCCTATTGCTTGCCTATGGGGTAGGATATATTCACCACATTTCTACACAGACCTTGACCCCTGGAGAAAGCCAGTGCTATACAGCACTTACTTTTTTTTTTTTTTTTCTTCAGTTGTGATCTCTGTATTGTATTTCTTCTGCTCCAAAGAGGAATCTGGTCCACTTGATCATGGAAGGCTTAACAGCAATAAATCTTCCACTGACTTTCTGCTTGCAGAACAACTATTTGCATGCTATCAGATTATCTTTTGCATTCTTTACAGTCTTTCTATCCATTCATAATAGTAATAAAAGCCACAAGAACTTCCTGCGATGCTATGCTATATAGCTTTGTAATGTATTTCTAAAGGGACTGGCAGCAGTGGGGCTTCTGTGCATTTACTAGTCAGCACAGGTTGATCCGCTTCTTCTAAGCAGTCCTGGTTTTGGTTTTTTTTTTAACTTGACGAGATACCATTAAGGCAAACAATTCTGCACAATAACATAACTAGCATTTTTTACCCAAAGAAGGCCATAAATAGAATAAGCATTATGAAATCAAACTACTCTGTCTCTGGCAAAAGATGAGCTCTTATTCAAGTTGGGAATAAAACCTCTTGGCAGTAAACTATGTCAAAGACTGCCAAAGTGCCTGCTTATTCTGAATGCTGTGTGGAGACCTGGCTATTACCAAGGCACTGATCGCATTGCTACAGTTAAGGCACTAATGGTATTTCTGCTATAACCCCCTAGTGCTCAGCAACTGTAACTCAAAAATAAAAACTGTCTTTAGGATGAAGCCTGGCACAAAAGACTGCATCAGAGAGGCAAGCTTTGGGAAGCTCAAATCAGGATTTAAAAAAGTCTGTATTTCCAGTGAAGCATAGGTCTCCTTTTCAAATGTGTAGCACAAAATGTGAAATGTCCCCTGAGGCCACCCCCTCCGCCCCCCATGCCAGACTGACAGCAAGTGTGACAGGGTTCAGGGCTAAAGCAGCTTGTCCCTCCCCAGTGCAGGCAAGGACAGGAGATGCAGAGATGCTGCTCCCAGCTTTTGGGGAGCCACACAGTCCCTGGGATGCTGTTACGCTCTCAGGCAGCATAGGCTTCTTCTACACAGACTTGAATCCAAATAGATCTGAAGTCTAACAAGATCAGTCATTCTGGAGGGTCTCGCCATGGTGTGTACCCATACAGTCCCGGGATCAGGTTGAGATTTCAGACATCTTGTGTTTAAATTATTTGGAAAAAACCCCCAACACCAAACAATTCTATTTTTCATGACAGTTCAGCTATGTGCCAGCCACATGAGAAATCTTGTTTTCTGTTGTGTGAAACAGTTGAGATTTGAATTTTGCATGGATACACAAAATCTGAAAACTGATCAAAATGTTGAAATATCATTTGCTATGAACAGGTGGATACAATATGCAACGTCTAAGTTTTAGAAGTCAGCTGTCGCCAATCTTTAAATACTGATATTGTAGTTTCAGAATTTCATTTTCCTTGTAAGTAATGCCAGTGATCCAACTGCATAGTCAAAGCCAGAAGAGAAATCAAAATGAAAATCATAAAACTGCCAGTCTTCATTTACATTTCCTTCAAGCAGCTCTTTCCACCTGCTTCATTTTCCTTATGTCCTGCATTATTTTAAATACTGTACTGAGATTACTTAAAATGGAAAATGATTCAAAGGGGAGAAAAAAAATCAGTTCAGTGTTCAAATGTGGCATATTACTTTGTAGCTCTTTTTTCTTGATGTGTACAGTGGGGAAAAGGTGTGGGGTAAAGTGACTGTTACATTAACCAGTGAAAACAAGCCCAACAAGAGTTTACCAATGGTCTCCATCGTGTCCCTCTCCTCAATCAGAAGCTGTGCTCTGGGAATGTCTATGTGCATCCTCAGTGTTTGCTGCTGCTTATTAAGTGTATCTGATGTCCTGGTGTTCTTGCTAAAAACAAAAGAGAAGAAAACACATTAACATTCAGCCTAAATGGAAAGATACTTGCAAACTTCCTCATTTTGAATCTGTCCAGCTCAAACAAAAAATAATGTAATCATAATCAGCAAAAATAGTCATACATCTTATTTCCCCCTCTTCGGAACAAGTCCATGGTATTAATTTATTGCACATGACAAGCAATAGATGAATGCACGGTGTTGAGGGATTTGGCCTATTCTTTATCAGTAGGAATCTCCTGACAATTTTGTATCGTTTTCTTCAAGTGTCATATAATGAAATTAATAAAAACACTTTGCAAGATGGACCTTTTTTTTCATTCCTCAAGAATGAGTCAAGAAATACACAACTGATCAAACCGGTTGGTAGGAAAATGATTTCTTGAGTAATTTCTAATTATTTTTTTAACTTTTCATTATTTTTCATTAGATATTTTCCAAATATCACTAGAATTGATAAATGAAAAAGCAAATTAACAACCAGGCATTCCATTAATAAATTGCATAAAATAAATAAAGGTTTTAGTTCCATTGATGTTCCAAGACTAGAATGGCAAATCTTGTTTACAATCATGGATTATTTCTAATTGATTGATGCAATATTCTAAAAAAGAACATAAACCAATTATTCTATCATCATGCAAATTGAAACAATTTCTTGTTGAAGTTTGTGTACCAGGAAATGACTTCTTAAATGAGCTGTCTACCAAAAGCAAATGAAAATGGATAGTAAAACTGAGTGCTACAATCATTTCTAGTATAGAGCTTGCACCAAGAAACCGTCAGACTGCACTAAAAACCCAGGAACTTTTTGCCCTTTTAGTTGTAATTACTCTTTGGAGGAGAGGAAATATTTGCAAATACTTCTATATGTGGGGAGGCTGAGGAAAGTTAAGACAAATCAGCCGGTAGTGTGATCCATGTGCTCAGACTTCAGAAAGCTTTAAAATCTAAGTGGAGGCTCATTTTCGACTGTAAAGTAGCTGTAGATCACTCGGTTTAATTCTCCTTTGGCAATGAATTATTGTTGTTAATGGAATCAGCGGAGGACTATTAAGCTGCTTGATGATTAGCTCGCATCATCCCTGAGTGCAGGCCTCTACATCAGAGATTAATGCAAGTATGATGAGCCCACGTCTCTAGACAATTTGCCTTCACTTCCTGTTGTGTCTCCATCTGAGCAAGACCTAATTATTGCAGGTTTGGAGGTTCTCCTAGAGTCTTTTTTAGGAGGAATTTCCTTGTCCCGTGGTCTAATTCTGCTCCAAATCCAAGACTGTGATCCGCAAGGCACACAGATACACCTCTCTGGCTGATTCTCACCTTCTGGCTTTCCCCGCTCTTGTGGTCCCCAGGATTAACAGTATCTATGCATCTGAAACTTGAACGTCTCTGTCTTTACCTGGGTAGTTAGGTGGTAATGTTGCCGTCATGTACAGATGGATAGTTGAAATGCATTCAAACAGCCTACAACTGGTGCCTCATTTAATCATTATGGAAGCAAAATATCAGGAGAGCTACCCAAGGGCTGCCCAGACTTTTCTCCGTATATAATCAGTGGAGAATAGTAGTCACAGTGTCTTATTAAGCACATAAAATTTCAAAGGCATTTAGGATCCTAAAATGCAGACAAATTCTACACTGATGTTCTCGAAGTCTCTGCAAAGTCGCTGCATGGATTAGATGCCACTCTCCTATTGATTTCCACTCAAGTTGCTGAAATGTTAAGAGAATCAGAGACTAATATATTATCTGCATGCCAGATATGCTTGAATACATGCCCTTGAAAAATCAGACTACTTTGGGCTTGTCCAAAATCATAGAGCAAACCTGGATCAAGTAGAAAACTGAATTTCTGAGCTCTAATTTCAATTAATAATCAGTAATCCAATAGTTATAGGATACATGCAACTAGATACACATAGAACCTGTGCAATACATAACTGAGTTTAATAAATGCACCATTGCACCCCTCCTCCGCTCACCAGGGACACAGGAGACAAAGGGATCAAATCAGACATTTTCCTCAGAGAATGCAGACCCCAGAAGCCCAGTGAGAGCTAGAAGAAGCTCTTCTGCCGTATGAATGTTCTGTATTCCTACTATTGCAAAGTACTCAACCGCACAGGAAGTATTCTTTGGACCACAAGGAGCAGGGGGACAGTTCCACAGGTTTGCAGTGTTATTGCTCACCTGCCAAGAGAGAATTCTGAATCCCATTCTTGGCTCCAGTCATAGCTTTATGCAAAATATGTGGAAGGTCCTTTAAGCCAGAACTGGAACCCAGGTCCCTCTATATTCATGAAAATACCGTACTATACTCAAGATTTATGCCGCATTTTGTGTGATCTCTCTCTTCCTCCTTACTGGTGTAATTAATTCTCCTGTATGCAGCGGCACGGTGCCACGGAGTGTCCAAACACAGAAAGGCAATTGACAGCAGCAAAAGTATTGCTGCTGATTAGCATGCAATCTCTTTTCTGGCTCAAGGAATTTTGAATTATTTTCTGCAGACCACAATAGCTCAGCTTTGAGGTTATAAAAGCCTAAAGTGCCAACAGCAATTAAGTGCCTCTAGGACTCGGCAGCGAGGCAAAGATTTTTAGGATTGCAATTCTGAAGTTTGGTGCCCAAGTATTTTCTAACCTAGGAAAATTCAGGCATCAGAGTATTGTAACAGTTTGGTGGAGGAACAGTCAAATGATTAATTCTTTAAAGGGAGGAAGCACATATAGCTATATTTTCCTTAACCTACAGATATAAAATTCCCAAACAAACATGTGCTAAGGCTGTTCTTTACCTGACAGACCTTGTAAGGATCTATGTATAATACAATTCATTCCCTCTGGTTCAATGAATCTCTGAGCTCCAAATTGTTAGAGACTGGGAGCCTGTCTGGGGAACAAGTATGTATTTGCTGTAGTTTTTTACTCTACGCAGGTGCCTGCTTTTGGCCACTATGAAAGGCAGATACTTGGGTACGTAGGCCTTTGGGTCTGATTAAGTACAGCTTTTCTGTACAGTTTGTGGATAAATGGGCCTTTTTCCAGAGCAAGTACAGTGTATAATATATTTTGAAAGACTGTACATAGTTAAAAGAACATTGCCTTTTAAATAATCTTTCTGGGTCTTTAATAAAAAAATACTTGAGTGACTGTCTGTATGCACAGGAGAGGGTTAAACCAATCAAGCTAGTTATGTAAAGGGATTAAATATGGTGCTCTGAAAACCCAAAGTCATTCTGGATCCTTGGCAGAGAGGCCACGTCACAGTTTCCTGATGTCTAAGATGGTTGTTGTAAAAACATATGGAAGACTAAACTGTGTAAATAAGCAGCCTGACAGAGGGATATTTGAGGAGAAAAGTTTCCTCACGTTGTGGTCAAAATTAGAAAGCGCAGTTGATTGCTATAGTAATTCACAGTGAACTGTTACAAAGAATTTGGCTGGACCAATGCTTTAACCCGAAAGAAACATAAAAAAGCTGTGATTGTACAGCAGCAGGAAATTTTATTTGCTAGTTTAAGGTATCAGCAACAAGTCGTGCAGCTCCTGTTAAACTGCTAACTACTGGGGCTTATCCTGCTCCCCAGATATTTGACTAACACAACCAAAGCCAGCGACTTTCAAAGCAAAGGATAAAGCACCATTCTTAATCAGCTTTATACATGCTCATTGAAATCTCCTCAAAGTGGAAGATACACAAAGCTCTCTCCATCCTCACACCTTCCTACCAAGCAGGGAATCATCTTTTCTGCTTTCTGTCCAATTAATAAATGTCAAGGCATAACCCACATCATACCCTCTTTTTTTGATATTTTTATCATAGCAGATTTTGGTGAAATCTAAAAGATATAAAATACCATGGGGTTTATAATAAGTGACTATTGCTTTGGAGAGGCCTTATTATCCTTTGATTATTAATGTGCTAAATCTTCAGGAACATCTAGTGTTGGCGGGTAGCTCAGGTTTCAGTTGGAGGTATATCATATTTATCACAAGTGACACAGCATTTGCCTGTAGAAAGCAGGTTCTCCTATACAGCATCGTTCTGAGAGCTCCGAGTTATGACGTGTCTACAAATGTAGGCCTATATCCCCTATTTCCTTTAAAGTCCTGTTTTGGTAGTCATTTGCCTTTGTTCACACTTTTAGAAGAGAAATATAAAATATGACTATTTAATAAAAACAAGATTATTTGTTAATAAATGAGATGGGGGAAACCGACTTGATCATATTTCAACGTCTGTGAAAGGAAAAGCAAAAAGAAACAGTGGCAGATGAGTTACCTAGAAAACCAACTCTGAGCTAAAGGCTGGGAAGGAACCTGACTGCTCTCTGAGTGCATCAGGTGGGGAGGGCAAAAGAAGCTCTTTAATTTGAAGGTTGACAGCACCAGAGGAAAAAATTAGTTGAAACTGGACACTTGTGTTGGCAGTTTGATAGAGTTTTCTGAGCGTCAGAGGAGCGAGACTCTGAAATGGCCTTGCAGAGGTGTTATGTGTGGTTGTCACTGGGACTGAATATCTTCATCCAGGAGTTTCAGCTGGTCCGTGCTGGGTTTCTTTAGGGAACAGGCTTGCTGCATATGCTAATCTGTGCTGTTTTCTGTGACACTGAAAAATAGCAGAGCATGTCTTCCTGAAGTTGCTTAAACCTGCAATCTGCTGCTAGCAGGGATTTCTAACCGGCAGGTAGGAAGGGTATGACCTGACCTGCATGACCAGTCTTGTTAACATCAGTAGGACTATTCAGATGTATTGGCTTAAAGCTGAGTTTACACTAAAACCATCTGTCACCATGTCTTTGGAAAGTATATTCTTACAATAGCAGGTGAAGTTTATCACGGGTGAGGAAGTTTAGAGTACAGTTCATTTGGTAAAATATCTATGACATTCTCAAATTTGTTGCTTAAAAATAAAAAAGATTTTCTAGAAAACCAATTTTGAACTTAAACTCACTTGAACTTAAAATAATCCCTTGGTGATCCCGTTTTCAAATATATGCAGCAGTTTTAAAGTTCAATATTCTCCCCAGACAAAACAATAAACATTGAAGAGATGAAATTTCCATCTTTGAAGGAATTGTGGTGCCAGAATAGTCATTCTGTTGCAATTCAACAACTGAATTAGATATCTGGATGCTGAGCTAATGGAACAGAACTGAAAAATAATAAATGGATTTACCTGCTCTTCTATACCTTTGGGTATAAGCAGCTAGCAATAGTGAATTACATAAATATAACTGTAAAGTTTTGAGATATTCACATCCAGGCACTTACTGCCTTCAATCAGATGTTCTCTGAAGAGCAATTACTTTGGTACGTATTATGAAAATGTTTTTCTGAATAGGAAAAATGTCCAAATGGACCTACATAGCTTCTATAATTTAATCTACTAACACAGAGTTCTCATTTTTTTACCATTGCATTCCCTCATAGATGCTGTCCAAAATTGTCTATTTTTCCCCCATTGCTAACCAGCAATGTGTCCTAGCTCTTAACAAACAGTCAAATGGTGTGTTTTGAAAAAGGACTTAGGAGTAAAAGGTTTACTTCTCCGTTTGTCCCTATAATAATTTTGAAATATGATGCCATAGTCGACAGACATTTTTCAATTTAAAAACATTAAGTCTATTCTTACCTCATAAGCATTTCAGCCAAACTCTTTGCATCTAGAAGAAAAGAGAATAAATGTCATCACAAATTAAAATCTATTTGATAGCTTAATTCTTAGGAAGTAAGCAATTTCAATCAGCCTTGTTTAAGACCACGGTTGTTTCTCAGATCAGTGGCAAGAATAAAATCATCTCTAAAGTCCCTACTTTTGCTGAAACTGCATTTCTGCCCCAGACAGCCCTGTTTAGTTCATCAGTAGCATCAAAGATGCTTAGAGAAGTACAAGCTACCATTGGCTTAACTAGAAAAAACTACAGAAACTTATTAGAAGTAGGAACAGTTTAACCAATAACGGGGATCTCTGTTCCTTCATGCCACAGTTAGCAAGGAATAGGTGAGGAAGGAAGAAAAGGCAAGAAGACAAAATGTTGACATCCATTTCTGGGCAGAAGCCAAACCCAAGCTGGATGAGCAGTTGCCAACCTGTCATTTCCAAACCAAACCTGTCTGCATGGAGGTCTGAGCAAGGGAGGTCTCCAAGGAGTTAACTTGTTTGGTTGCTCTCAAATATGAATGTTTTTCCACTACCAATAATTCAAAACTGCTACTGGGTCTTCAGAGGACAGTCTATACACAAAACAGAAGGTGGCTTATTCCCACATGGATCAGCCCTGCAAAATGAGGTGCTGCTGAAGGAGCAATATTCCTCCTGTTGTTGTCATTGCTGTTATTATTACCATAAAATCCTTTGGGGATATAATTATTCTGGTACTTCTCAGATCAAAAGACACAGCTGAAGTTGGTTCACCAAGTATTCTTCAGGCAGCTTTCCATAAAACTTTGTCAACGTAATATAATAATTTCTGTAGTATTATTCAGCAAAAATAGACAGCTATGCTTTGTTCTGCAGTCTGCCGCTAAACAAACTCACTTAAAAATGCTGACTCCAGAGTCCTTAAGTATATCACACAGCAACAAAGCAGCCTTTTGTGCAACCAAGGGAAGCAAATCTGAGAAGAAAACAGTTCCAAGTTCTAAGTCTTCAAGCGACTCTCCTATCACATGAAATTTTAATTTATTCTTTTATCTGCTGGTTGTAAATCTACCAGCACCTGCCAAGCCATTTACTGAATTTGTCTTTGCTTTCTCCATCTCACCTTTTTATTCCTTAATCACCTCTTGGGTCTCTACACCTACAACAATTTGCTTGCCCATGATCCTGTTAAATATCCTGCCTTTAAAATTCAGAGGACACAGGTGGAAACAAACCCCTATCTTAATGTATTGCTTTGGCTACATTTGTATTCGTTTTTAAAAGGAATGGACAACGGGCTCTTTTTATTCATAAAAAACCTCAACAAAATCCCTTCCATCCACTTTCTACATTCTGTTTCTCTGACACTGCACCAGCTTGCCTGTTTAAAGCTTTATTCCTCACCTACTACTGGAGAAGCTGAAATTCTGTGCTTCCACTCCTTTATTTTTAACCTTCCCCCATCCCGTTTCAGCACAAAGCATGGCAGAATCCTGGTGGAGGGAAGGACTCTTCATCTGAGATGTCCCATCTGATCCAAACAGTGCTCGATTTAAACTCTCAGACTTTCTATTTTTCACTTTCTTTGGGATTGCCTTTTGCTATTAACACTCTTTTAAGTGGTACTATATAGTAGAAGACAATGTCTTTATCATCAGTCAGAAAGAAAAATACCACTGCTGCTCCTAAATGACCTAGAGATAGTTTTGCTACTGACCTCTAAGGACCCAGGAAGGGATCCAGTTCTACTGAAAAACACTTTAAAAACCAAAGCAGCTCTGGTTCTAAGTCATGTTTTTTTCAGCAAACTTTATGATGCTTCTTGTTATTCTAACAGTGCTAGGATCATGAAGAGACTATGTACACATTCTCCCTCTGGCACATATAATAAGGGTGATTTAACATGCAAATATTGTTTTCATTCAGCTAGCAGCTTTTGTGAAGCAATTGCTGCCCCCTTAAGTGAAGATTATGGATACTTGTGCTAGTAACTCACAACTCAAGAAAAGCTGAAGGGACAAAGTTGAATGTTGCTTGGCCCAATGTCGTTCACTTTGCTTTTTAGTTTTGTTTAAATGACAAAAAAATCTCCCTCACATGTTCTCAGGTGCTGCACAGCATATAGCTGTGTTCCATGCTGCATCTGGAAAAAAAGTTATGTCCTCACCATTAAATGTATATGGCACATATTCAAATGCACATTAACATATATGCATTCTTGGTCAAAGAGGTGCAAAGGAGATTGTGCAACTTCAATCAAAAATAACATGAGGCATCATGCAAGATCATGTTATGTGTCAAAAGCTGAACAATGAAGTACTGCAGAAAAAAAAGGAACTCCATCAGCAGGGTTTGAATGTACTAATTATTCAAGCAGATCGTTACAATGGTCAGCAGCATTACTATAGTTAATGATGGCTGTCCTGGACACACAGGCTGGTGTAGGACTGGACCAAAACAAACATCCCAAGAAGATAAGGGATCTTATGTATCTGTCAAAGCAAAATCCCAAAGCCTAAAAGCAACTGAATATGGTAACAGTGTGTCCGAAACATCAGCTATAGGAGAAACGCTGGTTTCACAAACCGATGAGTATAGACTACAGATTGTAATGTGTATTTCCTCCATTACAGTTTTGATCAGCAAACTGAGAATACTTCATAAAATGAGCCAGTATCTCCGCCAGCATCCTATCTCCCAGCTTTCAGGTGGGCAAAACAGGGCTCAGGGAGGCCATGAATGACAGAGTGAAGGGGATGATTTCCCACTCCAGCCGAGCATCACCCCGTACCTTAGTGAAAAAGACAAACTGCTCCTTGCCGTGGGTTTGACACACGGCTGTGCCGACAGGCATGGACCCAGCGGCAGCCCTCACTTCCATTTGCTGGGGCAGCCACCTTTAAAATTGTTAGCGCATTTGGCTTGTCCCCTGGGAAATCAGCAGCCGTGATACAGTTTTATCTTGTATGCTGGCACTTCTGAACTATCACGCTGCACTGATGCTTTCTGCTTGGATTAAGGTGAGTTGGATTTAAAAACAAAGGGAAAACTATTATGGTAGTAGTGGAGCTAGGTTAATAGTAAGGGGAAAGAGTGGCAAGTCATCAGGTTTCTCTGTTATAATATATGCTGACCTACTGAATGGCTGCATGCTCCAGCAGTCAATTGACCTTCTTGTGGCTTGACCTGTGGAACTACTAAACTGAGCAAAAATCAAGGCTTTGCTGAAAACTAAGCTTTCTTTCTAAACAGAGTACTCCTAGAGAAATAAATCATACTGGGCGTGACACAGGAAGAAGAGAGTTACCTGTCCCTACATGCTAAAACAAGGAGTAAAAGGATTAGGAATGCAGAGACTGTTGTCCTTATGCTACATTTGCCCCACAGAAACTGGAGTCACAAACCCATTGCCTATAAGCACTGATATAAATGTTTGCATACAGAATGTACTGCAAATAAATCTGCAATTCCCACTCCTCTTTGTCAAGCAGGTTCAAAGAAAAGACATCTACTGGAGCCACAAAAGCAAGAATTACATCTGTAACTTGTATAAATTCCTTTAGAAGGTCCCACTGTGGAAACTATTATTTCTGATGTAGACTAGAGGAAAGTTGATGGTGGAATCATGACTTAGGAAAAATGAGTCCTGTGCCTCAGCGAAACCCCACCAGGTGATACATATCAAGTCATAATGACAGGATTTCAATTTCAATACTAATTCAAATTAAGATTGAACACAACAACTACTAGAGCAAAACAGGGATTTTAGTTAGGAGATGAGAAAAACTTGTACACAGGATTTTTTTAGAGAACTTACTAAGGAGTTCTTTGGAACAGCAATACTGATCGCCAGTAAGACGTTTAGAACATGAAGTAACCTCCAGAAGAGCAGAAAATGGCTAATATGGGATCAGTCTTCAAAAAGAATGAACAAAAAAAAATATGAATTACTGAAGCCCTATCAATCTGATCTGGGCAATGAGCAAAATGATGAAGAAAATGGAATGAAGCTTGATGAAATGAATTGAAGTAGTTGGAATAATTAAGGCCAAGCAATATAAATTTCTGGTCAATCAGCCATGTGAAACAAAGTTGAATTTTAAAAATGAGAATAAAATTCACTGAGAATTGATGACACTGAAGAAACTCTCACTGAGATACAATTAAATAATATTAAAGTATTATATTTATATTTGTATTTCTCTAGAGCAAAGTTTTGGTACCTCAAAATATTTTAGTAGCAAAGTAGCATGATACAAAAAATTAACACAGCAGCCATTTTACATGGGTTTCAACATATCCAAAACACAATTTTAGGCAGAGGATCATTGTTTAATATTAATTTTCATCATGCACCATAGGACATAACACTGTTGGTACTTCAGTTGTCTGGAGTTAATGAAATAATATCCGATAAAAGTTTGAAAATGACACAAGAATTAGGTAGCTAAAATATAATGAAAATGCCAGGTCACTAAGGCATAACAATCTGGATCATCAGGTAGGCTGGCCACAAGTTAGCAATGTATCTGTTGAGACCTGTATGAGGTCATATATCAAGAACACACACCATGGCTGTACAATGGAGAATGTTATCCTGTTGCACTGTAATCAGAGAATTGTCAGATGCTCTCAAGGGATAAGATGTTAAATGCAAATTCTTAAAACAGTGCTGTACCCAAAAAGGTGATCCTTGCAGATATAGACAGAAGACCATAAAGGGAAAGAAGAAAGGCTGTTACCTCTCTATCTGATGCTGTCTGTTGCTGGAAGATTATGTTAATTTCTAGCATACACAGATGAGGAAAGCTACCTAAAGATTGCAAAGGGACCAGATAAAAGCCTTGAAATTAATAAATGATGGGAAAACTAGAGAGAAAAATTAAAGAAGATTCATCTGTTTCATTTACCAATTAAAACATTAAGAAATTACTTGGTTACCACCATGTAAAAGGAATACCCTCAGAGACCGAAAATATGATACAAAAATGAATTTCAGTCCTTGTACATCAGACAGAAGTATAACAGGACCAGATGGCTGGGATGTCAAGCCATAGCTTGACAAATTCAGATAAGTAGTGAGACACAGCTTTTACAGAAATGGTAGTTAAATCCTGATGGCTTTTATCAAAAGTACTGATGAATTCTTTGCCACTGCCTATGTTTAAGTGAAGCTCAGATATTTTTTGAAATTCCTATATTCTTAGAAGAAATAATTCAGAGAAGTCTTACATTATGCAAAAGCCATACTGGCCAGTGATTGTCAGCCTTCTTAAGGGACTGTAACTCAAGAATCTATGAATACTTGTAAATAAACCATGAAAAACTAAATGTGCATAGCCATCATTTCCTGGAGCCAAGGAGCTCAAAATATCCTGCTTGTTACTGGATGGAATTCCACAGTATTTCTGACAAGATAAGATAATACTTTCTTCACCCTTCACCTACCACTTTTTTTGGTGAAAAAAGCTGCACAGAGGTAAATTATTTAAAAGGATTTGAATGAGAAATTTATTATACAAGCTAAAGCATCCAGATGTCCTGATTTCCAGAGCTGTGTATGAACCATAAGGCTAGTTGTCCTCTTTGATCTACAAATTTGCCCATGCCTAAAAGCCCTGTATCCCTGTCTCTTTGTAAAAACATCAAAAATATTGTTACAAAAGACGAAATGAGACCCAAAAGAAAGACACATAAGTGCTAAGCTGAGATGGAATACACAGGGTTGGTGTTGGCTTTAATATATATCACAATCACATTTTGGTTAAAATACAAGTAACTAAACATTTTGGTGGCTCTTGGAAATTATTAGACTTATTTTTGCAGGTGATAAACTGCTTTACTATTTATTCAGTATGTGATTTGAAAGGCTTTTTCCCAAATACCTTCAGTGTAAGGTCTGCTGTTGTGTGCTAGTGCAAAACATGCAAGGCCAAGTGCAGAGGCGGCAGATTGCAAGGGTCAAAAACCTGGTTGTGGCTCAGCCAGTGGTATTTACTAGAAGACTGATAAAGTTGAAAAACTTCACAGTTCTAAAACTTATTCACACAGCAAACACTTGAATTTTAATAAGGATTGGAGAAAAGTACAGATCAGTGACAATGAAAGGGCAGTGAACAACAAAGTGTTGTTGTAAGAGTCCTGTTAGAACACATCATAGGGAAAAAGATGTGGTAACATCTGAGAATATCTGGTTGTGTTTTCTAACCTACTAACATGTGGCTACTTTCACTTTACAATTTGGGAATCATGGTTTGCATCTGCTGGAAAACTGAAATTCCCCCACCTTCAGAACATTGGATTTTATCCTTTGACAAAAAAATATGATTTTAGATTATTGAGACCATTCACAAGGGAAACAAACAACAACAAAGAAAGGAAAACAAACAAACAAACACCAACACATGACACTTATCGTCCTTTCCCCCATGCTAAATAATAACAATGCATACATGAGTGATTTTTTAAAAAACTTACTACCAAAAGAAAAAGAAGGAATTTCTGTAGAAAACACATATGCTTTGTTGCCTCATATCTGTTACATATTGTAGGAGAATTATACCAACTGGGGATTGAACAGTTTGGTCACATGCAGCCCCACTTGTACTTTCATGTTCAGGGGTACGTGTATGTAGACATAAGTGCCACAGCTCTCGTCTTACCTCGCAGCCTCTTCAGTCTCTGCTCCCTCCTCCTCCGCCGCACGATCAGCAGCATCACAAAAAGCAGCAAGACCCCAACCAAGATACAGGAGATGGTCACCAGCATCTTTAGCCCTTCGTTGGTTGCCAGCCCTTCCTCACTTTGCACAACTGACTTAATGAGTGGAGGGATTGTACCTGGAAACAGTGTCATGATATTAGATGCCTATTAATGAAGACAAAAGATTGAGTTTTCAGGGAATACGGCACGTTATATGCTTCAGCTGCATGCAGAACATTAAGAAGGATTTGTCAGGTTCAGGGCAGATGCTGTGTTTGCACGTGTAACGGCCACGCACATGTAACCAGTCACACTGGTAACAAGGTGCTGACTGCAGAGACTCACAGATTATCAGAAATCGAGAAGTGCATTCACTGATGAAAGAAAACCATGCCCATTATACAGACAAATGCTATGATTAATTTTAAGTCATATTAAACCATTAGAAAGCTGTAAGAGATCTCAGAATTACTACCTATATAAGTTACTCCTTACTATGGGAAAATAGCACTGCTGCAACATATTCATACTTTCTGCTAGCCTTTTCTTTGTAAGGAACATACTTGACAAAGTTCATTTTGTGCTACATACATCAGATGAATCCTTTGCACAGAAGCTTTCTTATATCACATCTTAGGGGTGCAGCAGTGATATTGATCTGAAATTCAGATAGCCAACCTGATGCTAATTTGCTAAAGAGTGGCTGACATTATACTCATCAGTAAAACAGGAGAGTAACACTGGATAGAAACAATCAAATTTTGAGAGTGAATTGAGGGGAATGAATCTACAAACTACTGGCATTGGCAGGCAGCTCACTTTTTCATTTTGGGACATATTTGCATTTTGAATATAACTAGCTTCCTGGTGATATACAATACTTGAACTTTTCCATTCTTTTTTTCTTTACTTCTAAAGGATGTGAGAAGAATGCAGCACTTTCTTTGGAAGGCTGTTTAGCCATGGAAGACTTCTCACTCATTTCCTGATTACTATTAAACTGCTGAATGCAACCACAAATGAGGCTATAAAATGCAGATTTGTTTGAAATGGATAGAAACACGCAAGTATTGTGAACTGTGATGACTTTCGATGGAAGCTATTCAATTTTAACCAGCTACTGAAACATAAAAATGGCTACTTGCTAAAAGGATAGGACGGTGAGATAGAAAAACCGGCACATCATTTTTACATTTTAATTGCTGCATTGAGCGATATAGTTATATCTCATTATGTACCATACAGTATAAGAAAAAAAAATTGTGCTATGATGTAGTACAATGTGATGCTATAACCACAGTGAAAATGTAGAATTCTAAGTCATATTTTTTCAGAAGTGCTATTTGAGTTGCATATAATGAGAAGAGTAGTTCCCTAAAGGGAAGAAGATAAACAGAAAAGGTACAACCATCCAAACCTGTATCAGGTACTTTGGAAAATTTATTTTCTTACAATTGCATTTTGAATATTTTTCTACTGTTCCATTGCAGTTCTTCCCCATAATTTTCCTTCTTTTTCTAATTTTCCATTTCTTGGAATAAATGCACAGCAGGAATTTTTATCTTGTCTTAAAGGAGATGCAGTTTTTGCACTACTCTAAAGGCAAAGAAAATGATCAGATGAAGAAATGGAAAGGACTTCAAGCTCCTGAAGGTAGTACTAATAACTGCCTCTAAATCCTCCTAAACACTCCAGAATACTAAAGGGCCAAATTTTGCTCTGAATTAAAGTCACACCGATGATTGGCTAAGGACTGTTGGGTTCAAGATTACCTAAAATTATGTCTTGCTCTCCTTAATAATTTAATGAAAATCAAATTAAGAGTGGCCTTAATTTCAGTTAAACCTTAAGTGTTTAGGTAAGTGACTATCATTTTCCATACCTCTTCCAAATAAAGTGTAAACCTCATAATGTTATATACAGGCAGTACAAGCTTAATTAAAAAAACATACCGCAAGTTTATATATCCTTCACATTATCCATTTGTGGATATTCAACAATTGTATTAGAAATTACCAAAACTAAACCTGCTATCCATTGAGAAAACACCATTTAAACTTTTGTTGTCATTCTAGGTGTTGGCTATGAGTGGAATAGTAACAGCTTTTCTCAGAACAAAGTCCCAGAAATTTGGGAGGGTTTTTTTTTTCCCAGGTCAATTCACCTTCATTGCCCTTTATTGGCCTGCTTTACTGACGCTTCATAGAAGCTGTAATTTGAATGTCTCTGACCCGATTTTCCCCTGTGTTGCAGCCCTTCCAGCATCTTCCACTGCACCCTGTGACTTTAGGACTACCAAGCATTTTCCATGTCCTAACTGGTCCTCATGGTAGGAAGTCCCCTGGTGGGATAGAATCAATTAACATAGTTTAGAGCAGCTACCAAGCTGATCTGATTTAATGTCAGGGCTACTGAGTAGCTGATCTCTGAGTCAGGAAGCTCCTTTGCTTGTAGTGCTGCATGCTACAGCTGCACATTGCTAAAAATAACTCCTTAAGTATTGAGTGCAAATGTTCTGAAAAACAAGGGGCAGGAAGGTCATAAAATCTGTAAGCTGAAAATGGTTAGCTGAAATATCTATGAACGGAAAGCAAAAAGTCGCACGTAGATCTGTCATTAACCTTTTGACCTAATTCACTACGAAGAGATTTAAGGTAAAGGATACTTAGCCCTGGTATTTCTCAGGAGCTCTATCACAGATAACAATCAGCTACTGCACTCCAAACAGAATGACTGAAAGACCACATAACTCAAGGATTTCTACAAAGTTTACAAAAGCTTCATCTTAAGACTGCTAAAGCTCCTAGGCCTGTTCTTAGCATTTGGTATCCTAGAACTTTCATACACATATTATCTAATCTTCAAAGTACTACCCTTGCATCTGTTTTATCCTAAGGGCAGCTGTGACCCTAGAAGCTGGAAGGGATTAATCTTACATCACAAGACAAATCAATGGTAGAGGCAGGGTCAGCACTCAAAAGTGGAGCTGGCCAAGAAGTTTCCACTGGCATGCTTTCTGTAAATGAAAAATTCACTCTCTATGAAACCAAAAGTTTCTGTGTGAAGTACTGACAGAAAATGTTGATTTCTAATCAGACACTGTTTTCCAACTCTGAAGTGCCTTAAGCCTACACAGCTTACTAAGGAACAAATGAATGAGGAGCTGGGATTCTGTAGGGACAACTTCTGCTTTAGAAGCACTGGAATAGTTCTTCTATGAAATCTTATGTGGAAACAGACTATCTTAATTTTCAATAATGATAATAATAATAATGTTTATCATTTTCCTTCTGCATCAAATGTAATGAATTCAGAAAATTTGAAAACTGAAATTTGTTTTTCCATCCATGTTTTCCTCTCTTAAACTTGTGATCAGTGTTTGAGAACATGTTGCCTCTCTAAGGCACACTATAGTCCTGGCAGGGCATGCTTGACAAACAAAACCATTAATGCTGTAAATGAGAAATTTTCTAGCTGACCAGAAGCAGTGGCCCAGGAAATTTAATGCTACAAACATTTTTATTGTTTCATTATCTCACTTTTAAAGATGCCATACAGCAACACACAAAATCAAACAGTGTGCAGGTCACAGCATGTGAAACCACGCTAAGTATCATCATCTAACCAAAAAGCAGAGTCTGGCAACATTTCAAACCAGTTCATCATAAGAATACATTTGATTTCACTGCTGTCAGTGGGAATTTCAGGCTCAGGACCTGCCTTTTCATATAATCTCATTTTCAGGTATGGCTTAAGACTGTTTGCCCCAGTCATATATATGTATCAATAACTGTGGATGTAAAAAATGATCACTGAAAGTTGGATGCTGCCTGTAGAAAGGTACTGGAAAGAAAAGAGGATAGGCTAAGTAGAGTGGCAAGAAATTAACTCATAAGACTTGAAACAGTTTTTATTGACAACTTTTATACTGCTCAGTAAAACAGGTCCTAGGTCTACCTGACAAGACCTGGCCTCATTTGTATAATAACTGCTTGGATCTTGGTTTCCTGTAGGCCTCTAAAGTGCTGAGACAAAATCTTTCTCTTAATTTTTTAGACTGTCTGAAATAACATGAGACCTGTGTGGCAGCTTACCAAAATTATATTTTCACAGAAAAAGATGTGCTTTTTGCAAAAGGGTGAGCTGTGAGGGCATGTGTTGTTAATTATCTGCAAGAACTGATCAGTACCTAGTGCAAAAACTGAGATAGCATGAGAGGATGTGGAAGATGCTGAGGTTTAAACCCTGCCTGATTCATATCCCACACTTCTTACTGGGAATGGTCCCTGTTTCTTGCTCTTGCCTGAGCCATACGTGGGTATTGTCTTGGAGACTGCTGGTTTCTGTAAGACAAAACCGTGGCAGGGAGATGTGTTGCCGACACAGAGTTATGAACAATTAGCAAATTGGTGCTGTCGCTGGACAATTACCAGTTCTTGTTTTAACTTGCTCACTAATCCTGTTGTTTAATTTACAGTACAGATGTTGCCAAGTGGTTGCACAATACAGCACAATATCCCTGGCAACACAACAACATTTTACACTGAGTGTCTCCAGAAAAGCTTTGGCAATTCACGCTAGAGCAATTCAAGAGATTGCCATCTGGAGCCATCTGGACTGCCTTTTCGCCAGAAATACATCCATTTCCCACTATAAAGCCAGCAAAAGCACACATGTGCCACCACCAGTTTCAATAAACATGCCGGGATACAAGCTGGAGCGACTGACAAATTGGCATGTTTCCTCTTGCCTTCTTGTTCTGGCTTTTGCAGGGTGGGCACTAACCCCTGGCAGAAGGGCAAGACGCAACAATTCCTTCATCCCCTGTGCCCTGCTGCTGGGCATGACAGAGCCATCTGTCACGGCCATTAGTTTCACTGTCCCCTGTCTGTAAGTAGGGATAATAGCATCGTCATTGCTTTGCCCTTGGAGGATGTTGGAGGATGTTGTCCGGAGGCTTTCCGGGATGACAAGCTAGTTAGCTGCTCCGTTGTGTCCCATAATGGGTTTTGAGCTGTGTCACAAGGACATTGCATGGAATAGCAATGAGGCCAGTCGGTGCTGTGAATGGCTGCAGGAACCAATTGTATGGGAGACCAAAATTTCATGGAAGAGATGCATGAAATACTAGCAAGTGCTTCTGAGACCACTGGAACTAATGACACCTAGTGTCCTACTGTTACATGTCTCATGGTTGGTTGACTTTGGTGCTGGAGCTTTTCCTCAGTGAGGACAAATAAACAATTCTTCTTTTCTGCTGGCAGCCTGTTGTCATGAAATCAGTAGGCTTTTTATGTCTTTGAGACTGTTACCCTTCTGTCAGCATGGCTAGCAGGTTCAAAAAGGGTTTTATGGGGGAGAAAAAGAAAGACAAGCAAAAAAAATGACCCAAGAAACTAGAGTAAAAACAGTATCTCAGATATAAAGAAAAAGACATACTTACTGCCATCATAGTTGAGTGTTGCAAATTTGGCTTGTTTCTCTGCACAGCCAGCACTGTTGCACACTCTCATTTGCAGTTCATACCAGGTTGCCTCCTGCAGGTCATACAGTATGTAGGACTTTGACAGGGATGTCCGCTGAGCGGTGGTCCAGACTGTTGTCCCAAATGGCCGGTACTCCAGGGTGAAGGAGGTGATGGGGCAGCCACCATCATTCCAGCCTATCAGGTTCAGCCTCACTCTCGTGGTGTTGATACTAGCAAAGAGCTCTTGTTCCTTTGAAAACTGTGGCTCTAGAAGCAATGATATAGTTCAAGTGAAATGCTTAAGTATTACAGATACAAGACTCTAAAAAATATAAAATTAAGATAATAATTTCTAGGACAGTCTTAAAATCATCTTAAACTTAATATCTATATACTCAACTTCTTTTCACCTGGTGCCTTAAATGTTTTTTCACACTTTGTGCCAGATTCACAAACTATATTTTCAAATCCATATGTGAAAAAAATATCCATACATCTCTGCATAGACCTGACTGGACAGTTTGCATGGACTGGCATGACCCAGCTTGTAAATCTAGTGCAGACACTTCATATCGGTAAATGCCCCTGCTCACTGCTAAGATATAAAAAAAGGGTTCAGAACAGTATGTAGAAATACAATAAAAGACAAATACACTTGAAGTTTGTCCACTGGTGCTCTAGTCTTCTTTTGAAGTCAAATTGAACACAATTTTTTTGAGAGTACAGAGGCTTTCATTTGCAGAAAATTACAATTTTGAAGAACTTGCAAGTAAACATAATTTTTTAAAAAATATTAATATGTTGACATTGCAAATGAAACATTTGAAAATCATATATACTTTGAATTTTGTATTTCTGAGTTAAGATGTTTCCATTCAGAAAGAGGTTGACATTTCTATTTACTTGTCCTGATTTGGGATCAAATGTTGGTCTCTGTCGATATAGACATTAAAGTTTTTTTGACAGTTTACATAATACAGGAGTAACAACAGTAAAAATGACACCTTAGAATTGAAATAATGAGAGTAGGTGGACAAGACAGGTCATCAACAAATGTTATTTATATTAAATACTGCTGTAGTGTACTTAAAAGTATTATTGCTAACCGCTTACCAAACCCAGTATTTTTACTATAGGAAGTTACACCTAATGTGATGAAAATCATCTCTAATGTGCTATTTTATTCTATATAGTAGGTATCTATATATCTATAGTATATAGCATATATATATGCTATATAATAGAGCATAACTTATCCTATGGGGGTCTTTTTGCCATTCTTGTGCCTTGATGAGACGTACTGAAATGTACTCTCTTTTATAAATTCTACAGGAATCTAAACAAAAGTGGTGATTCCTGCCATATGTTATGAACTATTTCAATTGGCTTTGTTCATAGCTTTGGACAGAAATGCTTCTGGAGCTCCTACATGACTGAGAATCTCAGCATTCTAAATCACACTGTACCTGACTCACTCTGTAAATGTAACACAGGTAGTTTCCAGGCATATATATATCAAGTCCCAGAGAAACTCAAAAGGTTGAGAGATCTGCTTTCTCATGATCCATTTAGATGTTATTTGAAGCATATGCAAACCTTACATTTATGCAACGAAAATAAGAACGCTCAACTTCTACTTCTTTAAATGTCCCTTTCTTTAAGGTCAGCAGACCATTCTCCCTGGCCACCAATAATCTCAGCATGTATGCAGCTGACCTGCAGTCTCCCCTGGGCTTCAGCAAGTCAAACCATTCACATCTACTGCATACAAGGTCTTCCCTATGCCACTGAGTGTCAAATGAAATGTCCACCTTGCTGTGATGCTTGGGAGACCTGCAACAGCACAGGTGTGATGAAGAGCATAGAGAAGGGCAGACACACGTATCAGAGTAAACTATCTTTATTATGAAAATGCTTCCAAATGAGAGTATTTCTTACAACCGGTGAAGAGATGCAAGATGAGGTGATCCTCAGACCCTTATGCAAAGCTACTGCACTTTGTTGACTTAGAGGTAAAACTTCCTGGAGTGCATCTTCAAGTGGATCTGTTGCCAAATTTCTTCATAATTCTGACACATATTTTCAAGGTGGAACTACCCTCAGCAAGCAGGACCAAGGGAGATATTGCTGAGTTAGCTAAGAATTCCACAAATTTTGGCTGGTTTGATGTGCAGAGTGTTATGCAAACTTTTGCTTTGTTTCTAACACTTATCCTGTTCCAAAGGGTGCTGCTTGCATGGCTCCTGCAATACCAGCTTGGAGCAGAAATAAGACATTGGCTCTATTTCCTCCACACATAAATATACTCCCCCTCTTCCTTCAACATCCAGACAAATAAACCCCTGAATTTTTACAAGAAGAGAAGAAAAAATTTCCTTATGGCAATAGCAGCAGTTGGAATTGCTATAGCCTATGACAGTGGAGACACTCCTTTCCCAAATATCTGCCAACCCATCTTAGAAAAAAAATACTAGAGAAATAAGGCTAGAATATCAGCCGGGATGGCTTCAAGTCCCGCAGCAACAGCTTCTTCTGTCACAGCATGGACACATCTGGAAATGTTTCCAAAGCCAATAATATTAAAATATCCAAGTCTGCCTTCTCATCGAACCAAGATCTACAGCAGAATGCAAGAGCTTTAAGTGAGCAAAGGGGATGGAAATCAACATACCTTTTCCAAGCGTTTTGGCCTCAATGATCTCGCTGATGCGTCCTGGCCCCACTCCGTTCTGAGCAGTTAAAGTAAACTTGTACCAAGTGCCACATTTCAATGTTTCTAAACGGTAGGACCTTTCACTAGGGCTAATGGGAAAACTACCCCACTGCTCACTGTTATCTTCTGAGTACTGCAAAATATAACCTGGAGGAAAAGCACAAATGGCAACGATAAGCCAGACACAAACCACAAATTCTGTAGGTAATATGACAAGCCATTTTAAAGACCTAATAAAACTAGAAAAACCCTGTGCATGGGGAGACATACAGCTCTCCCCTGACTAAAAGATACCCGGCAATACAGTTTGCCTACCCTTACGATAGCTTAAATACCATTTTTATGATCATTTTCAAAGGGAAAAGACAGGGATAGGCATTTCTAAATACCCTTCAATCAGCAACAAAGACCCGATGATGAACCTGGACCCTCAAAAATGAATGGTTAGCAATTACATGTCTGGAAAATCAGAGAAAGTAACTGTCATAACAGCTGAGGGTATGCTGGAAGAGAGTGATTAAATCTGTGATTAAATCACCACAAAAAGAAACTGCAATTTACTGAAAGCTGTTATCACAATGATAGTGCACATTAAGCGCTGACAGCAATACAGATTGCTTTGTTTTTCTTTTTTTTGGTAGCCATTCATAATTATATACTAATCCTATCAACATATGATAATTTACTAAGAAGTTGCAATTAACCTGAATTATATTACCTCGGATAGAACTGCCACCATTGTCTCCAGGTATCCAGGAAAGAGTGATAGAGGAAGATGTAGTTTTGGATACAGTAAGTCTTGGCTGGTCTGGTGGAACTAGATGGGAAATAGTTAAAAATAGAAAATAGATTCAAATTATTAGATGTGATCTTAATCCCTTCTAGCAGTCGTTTATCAAATCACTGGTTTGAGTTGCAAAAAATGCAAATTATTTCTGTCAAAGTGTCTGTTTGGCTGACATCCTTGGTTAAGACAAGAGCAGACAAGCTTTCATTTTTTATATTTAATTTTCAACACAATTGTGTCTTTCAGTTCTTAACCCTTCTTTTCTCTGAATTTTTGTATCTGTCCTGTCAGACCTAAATGGCATATGAGCTACCCAATCATTATTTTTCATTATTTTCCATATCTGTTTTACGGACAAGCCAAATTTTTAGTGGTGGAAAACAGGTGTCCACTTGCAAATGATGCCCCACTCATGCATGTGTTTGCAGTGTATTATTGCAAAAGTAAAAAAAAAAAAAAAGGTGCATAACAAGAGTTTCTGCCAGTGTAACTGTGAATGCTAACTAGGTACCATAGGTAGATCTGTGATTGGAGGCAGATACATACTTCTTCCAGATCACACCATCTATTCACTGAGGTTATTGGTATAAAGAAGTCACAACTCTATCAGCAAAGGCTGAACAAACCTGGCAACAGTTCAGTTTTGCTGCTCCCCATAAACATTCTGGCTCTGTCTAAACCGTGGGACATAAGAATTGCATGGTTACCAGGACCAGCTCCTCACAGAGCGCAGGCGTAAGACAGAGGTCTCATCTTCCATCCTCTGCCCAGTGTCCAGTTTCCTTCAGAGGAAAATCCAGCATGACAGGGCAGAGAAGGAGCCATGCTATATCTCAACAAGTTGACCAGGGTAGGGAGAACTGGGACTGGGAATTGGGACAGGGAATTGGGACTGCAAACAGGACTGGGAACTGGGACAGTTTAGGCTCAGCCTAAGTAACCCCAAATTGCACCAGTGTATAGTGTCTGGGTTTCCAGGACTCAATGGTCAGGGGCAGAAAGTGGCAGAGTAGCCAGCTTTCTTTTCCCCTTGACAAATCTATCATGAGCCAATATGATCATATGATAGTTATAGCCTGGAGAGCTCATCTTTGACTTCTGCCTGGATCATTTAGCTAGTCCTGCTGCACAAGTGAGGTAACCAGAACCATGGCACAAAACCAGTAAGGCTGTGGAGGATAGTGTTTGCTAAAATAGAGAATGGCAGCTGAAACTTCAAAGATCTAGTCGAATATTTGTTAGAGCCCTGAAGAGTAAATATGTACTAACACTTCACCCAAGTGTTTTACATCTGCAGTTGTGAGTTCAGAAAGTGAAAGGGGGAGAAAAGGAAGGTCCTATTTCTAATCCTTCGCACTGCTCTGGTCATGCACAGTAGCACTTTGTCTGGCTCATTTTACAGAATGTTTTCTGAACAAGTGTTACTAGAGGTCTCCAAGCTCCTCAGAAAAGTAGACAAAATTGAGCTTTGCTGCCTCAAGAACAAGGAGTGAGGCATGGGTAGTGTCTGTCATGGGAAAGGATCTAAGAAGCAGTGGCAACGCTGGGATGGAAAGCCAGGGAGGAGAGACGACAGGGCAGTCACACCTCCTCCGGTCACCGCCACTGAAGCGTGGGAAGGGGCTGGTGGTGTTGGTGACCGCGGCTGGCAGGAACCGACGTTTCCCTGATGTAGTTACTGCTCAACAGACACCAGCCTGTAAGCAAGACAGGATAGAAGTCACAAATGCTCTGCTATGTCCAGCAGTCTGCTGCCAGAGGACTGCAGGGGTGGCTTCTGTGAGAAGCTGCTGGAAGCTTCCCCTGTGTCCGACAGAGCTAATACCAGCTGGCTCCAAGATGGACCTGCTGCTGGGCAAGGCCAAGCCCATCAGTGATAGTGGTAGCGCCTCTGGGATAACATATTAAAGAAGGGAAAAAAAGTTGCTGGGATAGACAGAAACTGCAGCCAGAGAGAGGAGTGAGAACACGTAAGAGAACCAGCCCTGCGGACCCCCAGGTCAGTGCAGAAGGAGGGGAGGAGATGCTCCAGGCACCGGAGCAGAGATTCCCCTGCAGCCCGTGGGGAAGACCCTGGTGAGGCAGGCTGTCCCCCTGCAGCCCAGGGAGGTCCACAGTGGAGCAGATCTCCACCTGCAGCCCAGAGAGGACCCCACACCGGAGCAGGTGGGTTCCCGAAGGAGGCTGTGACCCTGTGGGAATCCCGCGCTGGAGCAGGCTCCTGGGAGGACCTGTGGGTCTGTGGAAAGAGGAGCCCACGGAGCAGGTTTTCTGGCAGGACTTGTGACGCCGTGGGGGACCCACGCTGGAGCATTGTGCTCCTGAAGGACTGCGTGCCGTGGAAAGGACCCATGCTGGAGCAGTTTGTGAAGAACTGCAGCCCATGGGAAGCACCCATTTTGGAGAAGTTTGTGGAGGACTGTTTGCCGTGGGAGGGACCACACGCTGGAGCAGGGGAAGAGTGTGATGAGTCCTGCCCCTGAGCAGGATGAAGAGGCAGAGACAATGTGTGATGAACTGACCGTAACCCCCACTCCCTGTCCCTCTGTGCCGCTGGCGGGGAGAGGTAGAGAGTCCAGGAGTGAGGTTGTGACTGGGAAGAAGGGACGGATGGAGGGAAGGTGTTCTGAGATTTGGTTTTATTTCTTATTACCCTACTGTGGTTCACTGGTAATAAATTGAGTTACTTTTCCCCAAGTTGAGTCTGTTTTGCCTGTGACGGTAATTGGTGAGTGATCTCTCCTGTCCTTATCTCGACCCACGAGCCCTTTGTTATATTTTCTCTCCTCTGTCCAGCTGAGGAGGGGGGAGTGATAGAATGGCTTTGGTGGGCACCTGACATTCAGCCAGGGTCAACCTGCCACACCTGCATAATATTTTATTTATTAATTTGGAAGAATGAAATTTTTATTAATACACATTAATACTAATATTTTACGTACATCTGCAAACAGACATACCTATGCATTACCAGCACATAGCAGTTAATAGCTGTGATAACAATTATGAGATAGATCCAACAGTCTTACCTTGTACCTGCAAATTCAAAATTATTTCATCTGATCCCCAGTTGTTACTGGCCACGCAACTGTAGTATCCAGAGTCTTCTGCTTTCACAGTACGGATGACAAAGCTGCCATTGCTGAAGATGCTTCTTCGCCCATCAATCATCACTAGACTGGGTGTCCCGTTACTACCTCACAGGAAACAAAATGCATACATTAAAGAAGTTACAATCAAAATTACTCAGAATTGGATTTTTTTTGAAGCAACTAAGAATGGAAAGAAAGAAAAAAGGAGGGGGGATGTCTTCTGTAAAAAAGACAGCAAACGACTATTTTCTGTTGGGAGACACACACCATTTGCTTAAAGAACGTACATATCCTCGCCCCAATTTGAGTGAAAACGGAAATTCACTCCTTCCTTAACTATCTGCTATTTCATAAAAGTGCCAAAATAAGAGTAAAAGGCAGTTCCTGGCTACAAAGTTCATCCTTGTAAAATAATAGCTATTTGTATAAATGCACAAGATGGTTTCATAGCACTGCAGTATCACTGCTTGGATGAAAATTATTGTCCATGTGTGTTTCCAAGTGACTCTGTCAAGCTGTGAAACTAAAGATCAAAACAGAATAACAGAAGACAAGATATGTGCAACTCATGTACACTGAACTTCACAGCACTATTCAATGCATCAGACATTTTGCTTTCTCAGACTAAAACTGTTTGGTGTGCCTGAAGTTAAACCAGAAAAGACTCCTAGGTTTTATGTTTTGAATGTTTACCTTTACCCCTTCTTCGTAACTCTTCCTCCCTTTTGATACTTTCTAATCACGACAGCCAATTAGTTTTAGTTCAAGGAATTTCTGAACTCCTCGTCTACCGTGACTGTGTGCAGTCCCTGCAAACGGTCATTCTCCTTCCTGACACAGTCACCCAGGATCACCCCTGTTGCAGCCCTCAGGATTTTAAGCAAATGAGCTTTATTTGAGCTATACATTTAGTTGCTGGTTACCTATCCTTCATCCATTTGACTGTCGGAGCTGGGTCTCCCACGGCTTTGCAAGGGAGGACAATGTCCTTCATCCAGGGAGTTGTCACTGTGCCGCTGAATGTCAAAATCCTGGCAGGAGCTGAGCAAAAGAGAGCATGAAAGACTGAAATGAGGTGTTCATTCATACAGCCCTTGGAAAGGAAAATTGCATCCAGAGTTAAATGTTGAAAACCAAACCAATCTGTTTCCAGCTGTGTTTTTAGGAAACCAATTCCTTTTAACTCATAATATCAGCTATTTATTCAAGGACAAATATTATAGTTTTAGTATGTGGAAGGCAAATAACTAAAAGAAAGATAGATGGAGGACTGGAAGAGTCCTTGTAGAGAAAAAGAGCAAAATCAGTTATTGATCATCTTTACTGATTTTTATATGTTTCATAGTAGAAATTATGGATGAAAATTGTGTCCAAGGGATGTTTCTCTGCAAGCTTCCAGCAGGAAGTGTCCACAATAGACAGGTATCTTACAAAAGTTAAATTGTTGATACATCACTGTTACAATACCTATGGGATTAAGCAAAATAAACCTTCATGTATGTATGTGTTAGTACATTGCAGAGTCTATCTGAAGTCCACAAATATGAACAAACTTTTAAATCAGTTTAATTTGTGTCAGCTCTCATACCACCTAAATATATCAACATAAATATCACTCCTGCAGTTTCAGTTTATAATATACAGGAACACTAGTGTTGTGTTAGAGCTTCATTGTATGTTACTACTCAAGTATGACCCTTGATAGAAATAGACTTCTTGTTAGCCTCTAAACACATATTTCAAAGGCACATACTGAATAAGGATACACAAAATACTCTATTTTTAATCCTGATCTGTTTCAGTCTTGCACACTGATCAGAATTTATACTTAATAATCCATTTTGCACCAATTAGAAAAACACGAAAATGAGAGCCAGCATCAAATATAACTGGGACATTTAATCTAAAAAAAAAAAAAAAAAAATTAAAAAAAAAAATCACGCATAAAAGAACAGGCCTTGAAGAGTTCAGGGAAATTACTTGAGTAGGCTGCAGTGGGACTTGATATATTCATAAAAAGATTTCATAGATTATATGATCAGTTTGGATTGTGTTGCCTATGTTCTCTTCAAGCGTTGTTGAAGACTAAGCTTCTTGAGAGATTTTTCTCTGGTCAAAATTTTAACTGAAAACACAAGAAGTAGCTGTTTAAAGATTTAGGGTAATGGACAAAGTCACAGTTAGCTAATGGGACAACATTACTTTCCTAACAGCCAAGCATCGACATGTCCCATCCTGGCTAAACAGCAGCTGAAGACCCCTGGCTCCCTCCATCTGGCAGCTCCGGTGTTTAGTCCCGGCAGGACGGTGCTGCGGCATGTGCTGCCCTGAGGAGGTGGTACACCAGAGTGATACGAAGACACTGGCCAGTGGGTAAGTCTCATGGTACAGCCTTGTTTGCTACTGTGGCTGTCCTAAGGCCATATCTTCTAGAAAAGGTTTACACAGGCCTATACTGCCACAACCCATGGGCTTATTAACAAAGCTAAACTGAAACAGAAAAATGCTCAGTCTACCCAGAGACATGCTGTGAAATGCTGACCCCACTGAAGTTAGTGTTAGAAGGCTTATTTGTCTTCAGCGGTGCCAGGTTTTTGTCACAGGAGATGCCTAATGGTACTCATGCCATCTTTAAAAAGCAGCAGGAGATGCTGTCAGCTGTGAATATCTACAAAACATCTGTATGCATCTGGACTGCTCCTAGTAGCTGCAGTGCATTCTGAGCAATGGTGGTTAGAAGGTCGAATTCTTGCTCCATGCAAAATTCCCTCAGTAACATGAAGCCTGAAAACTCATTTAAAATTAACTATTAATCCTTTTCTTCCTGGCTTTCCCACATCTCCAGTGTTTCTCAAAATATCCAGCAATTTCCAACTGCTGCCAGTTACTTTAGGACAAAGCATATGTAATGCAGGAATCCTGCTGAAGCCTTCAGCATGACATGGCACCACGGTTAGCAAACTTTCTGTGATATCCCTTTATTTTTAGCAGTTATTTCAATGTGAATTCTTCCTTAAGTTATAGGTTGGATATCAGATCTCCAAAGAGCATTTATATTGTAGCTCCTGGTTTTCAATATCCTGTGTGTCCCATTTTACAGTGATGTGTGGAAGTTAACACAAACCTCACAGAAGTCTAAGCCAGTGGTAAGATCAGAGATCATAACTCAGAAGTGCACATTACAAAAGCATACCACACTGTTTTTGTGAAAGTACTCACAGCTTTCTATGGATTGTCTTATTCCTTTCATGTACCGAGTGCTTTAAAAAGAGATGGTAAAACAGCACTGAAGTTCTTAACTCCAATTTTCTTTACAGCTTAGCTTCCAATAATGTTCTGAGACTGCTAACAGGTACACAAACAAAAGAAAACTAGAAACAAAATAGATGTCTAGTGAAATTCATCTGAAGGCAATAGGTTTGAAATGCTAACAGGCATCCATGAGGTTAAAATACCCTGAATCTCACCGATGTCTCACTTTAGAGCCAAGGGAGCTTTACACAGCATGTGGGTAATTCAGCAGCAGGGTTTACCTCTTTGTTATCGAAGCTACCCACATGCCTACCGACTACCACTAGCCTTACATTAGATGGCATAGTGCTGGGTTAGCACTGTGTGTTCCTATTTTTTGCAAATTACCCAATCATTGATTAAAGATAAAGAGGTGCCTTCACAGAAGAGCGTACTCATGCTAATGCAGTTTTCTGCATGTTTATTTGTTTAAATTATGAATCCTATTACCTACACTTACTGCCATAGAATAAGAAACAGGCAGAAATTCTTTGCAAGAGCCTGTAACATACTTTTTTTTTTTTTTCTTTTTTTTTTTCTCTAGAGGGCACAACTGAATTTTAAAAGCAAACTGTATAGGAAACTGAACAAGAGCTATGACAGTTCACTGCAGCTCAGCTTAATCCATATACAAAAGCCATCAGTGAATACCCTGGGTCAGGAGTTTCTTTCTTTGACTTTCTCACAGAATAATATCCTGTGTATTCCAGTATGATGAACCATTAAAGAAACGGACAAATGGGGTGTGTGTACTACCATGTGAGCCCCCCATTCTGTTTAAAAACATTAAACACACAAAGCAACATAGACTAGGAGGCAAATCTGTTCAAGATCAATGCTCAGGTAGACTACAAGAACAGGGGAAACTCAACATTAAAGTCAGAGAGTTCTCCCCAGAGGATCAGATTGTCATGGGTCTAGGTCTGTTATCATCATGTGCTGCCAAATTCACCAGTCATGCTCTGGAAATAAGAGGAACAAGGTGCATGCAAATTTCCTGTCTTTTAGATATATTTGATAGGCTAAACCTACAACTTTCAAGTCAGCAATGAAGCATAATTTGAGGGGCGGAGGTGCAGCCTGCTTACAGGAGACTGAACTTTCATTGCCATGATTATTTTCTTTTTGTTGGGTTTTTTTGCTTATTTTTGTCAGTTAATTACAGAGAGTAACAATCTGTTCTGAGAAATGGAGACACTAAAGAAAGAAATGTTAACTTGAATCAAGCTTTCATTTAAATTGTACTATCCATTTCACATCAGACCCCTACCTAGACATTCTCATTGTTCTCAAAGGGGTTCTTAAAGAGATTATAATTAAGTTGACATAATTCAATTCAAAGTTAACTCTCATTAGCTGTCATGATGGTATCATTACTTGGACAATTACTGTGAAATAAGTTGAGAAAAAAAGGAAGAAAGCAACTTCACAGTAATGGCCTGTAGGGTGTTCTTAGCTATAATTCCTTCTAGCCCTGTGATGTTTTACTTGCTTCAGATGTACTGGGGGGTGAGAAAGGTCTTCAAGGCTATTAGCTTTGCCCATCCTTCTTCATTGTGCGTCCACTGCCCTTATCGCTGACCACCACTTTCTCCCAGCTCTCTAAAAGGTCCAGCGATGCATTCATACACGAAATCTTGTACGTGATACAATAATTTCTAACCTGGCTACATCCAAAGTTCATAAAATTGCTATCTCTCAGTATTCCTAGGATCCATCACAACCTCCACAAATTGATTATTCAGCATTTTTTCAGTCCTAAGTGCATGTAAGAGAGGTTTGTCCTGAGCATCATCTAATGCAGACTTTATATTGCAGTATCACTACTACGTCTAACACTGACTGGATGCACTCTTCCCTCCTTCAAAATAAAGCCTTGTTCCCACTGACTTGTCTACATTGAAGTAATTAATTATTTTTCCTTAAAGTGCCCTTGTGTTTTCATACAAGCTGTTTTTAAGCTCACTTATTTGTCATCATGAATCATGTTAAATAAACTTTGGAGGAGCAGAATCAATTCCAGTTTCTAGTAAGCTTGTTCAGTTTAAGTACATGAAGGTCAATTTTTAACTTCTCTATTTTTGGCAAACTGAGAGAAATTGCATACTACATTTCCTCATAACTAGAGGTTATGAATCTTGGTACCTGCAAACTGCATTGTTCTGAGTTCATCTTGTCTGAATACTTCCCTCTTTTTTAAATGCATAGGACATGGAGAAAGAGAACTTCTAGTGTGTTATGTGCAGCGGTCCTGCACAATCCTGGGTTTGCCTGTATCCTAAATCTATTAGTATTGCACCATGTTGTTGACAGTTGGTTTTGCTCTTATTCAAGCATCTATTTTTATGCTTATTTTTGTTTCCCTTTTTTGTTTTCATCACCACACGTTTATTACACAGAGGTGACAGCTGGCCTAAAAGGAGAAGCACACTGAAACTTTTGCCCTGTTTCCCTGAGGTGTTTTTTCATGAGCTTCCTTCACAGATATCCTTTACACTCCTCATCCACTTTTTAAGATCTCAACTTTGGTGTCATTGCTGTTCATAATGTAGTATGCAGTTATCCTACAAGAAATTAATCAATGGAAAAGCTCCAGATTTTTCAGGTCCTTCAGACGTGTCATAGCCTTTCAGAAATTCTTCAGCTCACTCTATTAACAATGTGTAGCTACTAAGAGAAAGGATCATCTGAAAGACTGTACAAAAAATGCCAGAAAGAAGCAGAAAGTAAAAGTGACTCTTCTCAGCTGACAGAAAAAACCCCTGTAAGCAGTGGTAAGAGGGGCAAGCATTTTCCTGCTTGTTCCAACTTAGGCCTCTCTACCTTGCTAGACCCTCCCCGTATTTACACTGTTAAATCGTTCATTATGATCTACAGTAGTAACAAAGTAGTTACTGTAGACGTCTCCCAGCAATGTTGAAAAATATCCATTTCATGTGGTAAAAACTTTAGCCTAGAGAAGTGGCGAAGAAAAGACATGAAATTTCCCATCACAAGCCTGAGGAACCCTGTCTGCAACTCCTATGCATTGGGAAGCTATGTCATGTGTTGAAATAGTACCCTCCAAACACCATCACTGCCAGCCATGACAATAGCTCTGGTAGTTAATTTTCCATCATCAGACTGGTTATCTACCACCTAGATAGGTAGGAATGGCAAGCTTCCCTATGATGATGTTGTATGCTCTTCCATGCAGAAAGTGCTTTCATGTTGGTTGCATTTGGTTGAAGTTCTCCAAAGTTTTTTTAGAAAGTATCTGTCATCATAAAGCACTAGACACTTGATTTTACATTACTACATCATTAGCCACATGACTGAAGAATTAGCAGGCTTGTAAAACTGTAAAGTCATTTAAATGGATCTAACTTTGCAACTCTAGGGACCTGTGCAATGAACTGTTCATACTGGCACATGCTGTGATATTATCAGTTTGAGTGGGGGGAAAAAAAAATCAGTCTGAAGACCCCATGTAGACATTGAGTACCGATGGGACTCTTCTTATTTTGCTGTCTAAAACGTTAGGTCTCTATTTGCAAGCTAAGGTGCTACAGTGTTGTAAGCATCACATCTCACAGTACAGATAAGGCAGAATTCATGGGCCCAAGCAATATCTTTTAATAGAACAACTAATACAGCTGGAAAAAAATATGCAAGATTTGAGGCACATTATCCCTTCTTCATATCTGAAATAGAAGCAGCAAACTTCAAAGCTAATGCAAGTTGAGAACAATTGTTCAGAGTTTAGATATGTTAATCAGACTATTTTATACAGAAGATAGTACTTGTGGAGTACACAAGAGATATTAGTAAGGAGAGGAATGATAAAGAAGTTATCTTTTATGCCAAGAAAAAAAAGAGACACATTCAGAAGGGGAGGGGGATCATCTGCAAACCCTCTGTACCCAACAAAAGAAGATAAAAATTGCTCCAAAAAGCAATTTATTTCCTTCTAAGGTAGGTGGGATGAATTACCCCCTAGAGGAGCACGTCATTCTCTCTCTGCTGACTACAGCAAAAGCTTGGGCAATTAGCTGAGAGTTGTCACCTAACTTTTGGAGAGAACTGAAGTTACTCCTGACAAATCCCACTCTCAGTAAGCAATGAGGCATAAAGAAGCCATGTGTCAATTATAACAGTAATTAGCATTGTAAAGTTCTGGATTGCTTTAAAAAGCACTGTCACCGTACCTTTAGCTAGCGGTTCCACAGTGATAATCTCACTGCTGTTGCCTCTTCCTGCAGCAGTCACTGCTACCACCCAGACACTGTACTGGCGATTCCGGCTCAGGTTGGGGATTCTGTAGGAAAATGAGTCGGGAGAGGCTTCAAACTCGCTGA
Organism: Astur gentilis; assembly: GCF_929443795.1. Lineage (NCBI taxonomy): Eukaryota > Metazoa > Chordata > Aves > Accipitriformes > Accipitridae > Astur > Astur gentilis. The sequence goes on from NC_064911.1 coordinate 7,687,396, forward strand.
TTACCTGTAGTGGGAGAGACAAATGTTTCCAGACTAAAATGAACAGTACTTGGAGAAAGTCTGCTAGGCTGAGTACTAGAAAGCCTGTTACTTCAGGGTACTTTGAATGAGTAATGAGTATCAATTGCTCCAAACAGATGGCAGATGGCAATAAACAGAGCAGACACAATAACTTGTTGCAATCAATTTGTATTCAGTAAATCTGGGCCTATATCTTCTTTACAAATTGTTTTTATTCAGACGAGGACTTTCATATGTCTGTTTATTTTTACAAGGTTGGATGAACAACTTAAATGAACATATTTGACAAATATTTACCATCAATAGTTCTGAGAAACCAATTTTGGCTTACATAGAACTTTCCCAACAGAGGATTCAGTCCTGCACCTGCTGTGAAATCTGGAGTTTACTACTCAAGATATGTCTTTGGTCACCTAGAACCGTTGTGCTGGTGTTCCTTATCCCTGGGTTTGGTGGCTTATTCCTTCAGTAATGGAGTGAATCAAGAAATAAAACTGTATTCTGTAACAGACTGTTCAAACTTCCCCTGAGTCTAGTTTTGTTTAATCAGAAAATCACTACCATTCAAAGATTCCCAGCAGAAGATCATCTCAGATATTCAGCTGCATTAGCAGGGAAGGACAAGCGCTGGAAGAAATGCCAGTTCAGTCTATTCTTGCACTGTCAGGTGCCTCGGCTGTGGGCTGCAGCCAAGCCGACCGGCTGCTATGCAGTACTTGCTTATCGGTGAGATGTTCTGCAGTCTGCTTGAAGTGACCTGTGCAAGGAAAGGTGTGGAGGAATATATACATTCCTCCAGGGGACGTGGGCTTGGTGCACCTCAGCACATCCTCCACAGGAAACTCGACTCCTTGATGGAGGAGAAGGGAAACCTCGTCAGCCCTGAACAGTATTACAATGCTCAATATAGGCAGTTTTATTTCTGACATGGGCTTTGTGATTCTTGTACATAAAAATAGAGGGGTAATGAACCATTAGAATGAATAATACTCACTTCCTTGTGCAATACTGAGCATGGTAATGGCTAACTAACACTAGGCTAAAAGTAATTAGAACATTAATGACGTAGAAAAGAAGATTTTACTAGGAATCAGCATTAAAAATAATGCATCAGTGTAATCTAAACTTGATTCAGACTGACAGAAAGTGTGCAAAGAATCTCTTTGATATACAAATATCTGCTCCTGGTAAAGGCCAATCTCATCTGATTAGCATTTCAAAAGGTAGGTTGACCTGAAAGCATTAGAATATGTAGTCCTTCAAAGTGAATTCCAAATAAATAAGGGATGTTTCTGAGATATCATTAAACACCTTTCCAGTGTGAACTGGTAGCCAGTTTCAGCTCCTGAATGGGTCACTGCACTTCTTTATTCTTGAGCTGGTATCACCTATAGCCAGGGGAAGAAGGGAGTTCATTTCATCTCACTTTTGAAATCTTGTGTGAAGACATTTGTATCTAAGCCATTCACCTTGACACCCTTCAGAGACCATGCAAAGAAAAGGTAACTCCTAAGGCAAGGTTCTTCCGGCCTATTTGGGACACATACATTGCAGTGGGATGAATCATGCCCTTGACATACCTGTGTTTCCCCACCAACTATAGAAGTATCCATATAACTAGTCCAGGTATAGTAGTCTGCACTGAAGGCGTCTGAAGTTACTGTGCTTGCTAATTAAAATACTTAATTTTGTTAGCTAAAATACTTAACTCCCTGGCTTTCATACAAATGTGTGCCTCTATTTGATTCTACAAGAATACATTCTGTTTCCTCCATGGAGACTAACTTTTCTGGGGAGACTGGTTTGCTCCACCTAACAGTTATCTAGGCTCAACACAAGCCCAAACAGGGACCTTGCCATACTGTCTAGGCAATCTCATTGCTCCTGTCAAAATGCCAAGTCGGTTTGTCCCATTTAGCAAGCATTTGCCTGGGTTTCCACTTCTGATATGATGAGGTCAGCACAGGCAGACACTTCTATTATTATGTGAAATATTACAGGAGGTTTTGAGAACCGTCTGTCTTGACGTTTGCACAAGAATATTGGACAAATGCCTGTAGCTTGACAGTCTGGATCTTTGTGAGGTCATACATAAAAATTAATGTATTGATCATGGCACAGGAGGCTGAGTTTTAATATTCATGAGGCAGCGTTTCCTAAGGTTAATTTGAAAGTCAAACAAGCTAGGCTGTCTCTGACACTTAAGCTCCACTCATTAATGCAGCTATCTAGCACAAGCTACTTCTAAATCAACTATTAAGATGGGATGTGGATACAGCATTTAGGAACCGCCAACCATTACAAACTTTCTAATTGCTAAACTTTCATTCCAGCAAAAATCAGTCCTGTTAAATTTACACTGTTTTTTTCCATGACTCTCATGGCTTATGAAAGGGACATATGGCTGCCTTTGGAAGCCACTCTTCATAATGCAGATCTCCTGCTTGAAATGCCTTGTGGCTTTGCTCCCTGCTGCAGTGGCAGAGACTGGGACAGTCAGACAGACATACACCCTGTATGCAATTGCTAAACACAGCTTAGAGAAATCTGGTTTGAGATTTTATGTTTGGGATAAAGTGAATAGCTAAGCAGAAAAGGAAAACCTCAGCCTTGAAGCTACAGCACTGGCACCTAGTGCTCCTGCTCTGAGGACCAAAGTTAAAGACAAAACTGAAAAAAACAAACAACCTTCCAAAATTCCTCTGGCTGCAACGTGGTCAACTAGAAGAGCAGGCAAAAATGTCTCAAAACAGAGGAGTTCTCTCTCCCTGGAACTCCAAAGATGGAATAATCACAGAATTAGCTTAAAATGCCTTGTCTTCAATTCCTTTCTTTCACCCACAGAGAACCAGCATCATTCACACATTTGCAACTGTAGCTATTCCAAGTCTGAATTAAATTATTCATGGAATTCATTTATTAATTGAATCTGGTAAATGTATCTTCACTAAATTAATGATTCTTATTTTCTTAAAAGAAACTGCTATAGCAAAAGATTTTGGTTTCTAACTAGTCAACATACACCTTCCCTTTCCTCAGCTAACATGCCCTTTTAAACACTTGGGGATGCTCCAGTGACAAAGAATTGATTTTACTTTTAACTTTTGCATGTCATTTCAATTAGACTAACATGCCAGAGACTTTCATTACACAAAAAGAAAAAAGGGAGCTTTGTCAGCAAAGAGAAGATTAAACAACTGAAATAAGAAATATTTTAAAGAATGTCACCTTGTCACATATTAGTCTTTGCATGTGCCAGTATGAAACGCATACTGCTGTTTTATCCCAAAAGCAGTAACGTGCTTGCTCAAGGGATTTTCTCTTTTCTTACTGCTTTTTTTTTATTCAGCTTATAGATGACGGGTTAATTGTTCTTCTGTCTTTAGCTCACTGTCTAAGAAGTACAGACAGGGCAAAGTCTTTAAAAAGCCAGCAAGGGCTGTGAAAAATAAAATGAAATCAAAGTCCTTTATCACGGTGCAGTCAATCTACTTCCCAAACCAAGCAACAGCAAGAGATGCTGAGGAACAGCTACTGCAGGGAGCATCATTTTCCTCTGATGCAACTTCAGCTCTATTGGCATACATTGCTTTGTACGCTTTGAAGCAGCATGCCATCTCCTGGCATTTCTGACTCCTTTAGAAAGCAATTAGATAAGTAACGTGCATAAACTCTGAACCCTTTGGCTGTTTTTTTGGTTTGTTTGTTTGTTTGTTGTGTTTTTTAATCCAGCCTGGGAAAACTTCAAAAGGGCGCATTAGAAGAAAAATACATTTGTAACAGTTTTCCAAGAAATCAGGGAGTTTCCCAAACAGGGAGGTAAGGTAACAGGTAGCATTTACTGTGGACTGGAAGATTATTCAGTCAAAGCAAGCCTGCACCTTGCCTACAACTGCATCTACACAACTTCTGATGTAAGATAGGTGCACTGAAGATCTCTACCTCCTTGTTCTCTGCAAGCTGTGGGAAACTTAGAGGTGAACAGAGAAAGCCACAGGGAGACTTTAAGAACAAGAGTGAAAAGCAAGAAACATCCCAGGTTTGTGATGTGTGTTAGGAAATAAGAGTGTATACAAGTTGGCTACCTGTAATTGGCTGCGTCATCTTGAAAACTAAAAATACATATATATATACTACCTAAAGTAGCATGTGTGTTTTCACTGTGAATTTAGGTATAAAATATGGCCATAGCATCACCTAAAAACAGGGCTGGAAGGACCCTGAGAGTTCACCCAAGTCTATTTTTCTTTAAATCAGGTTCAACTATACCTCCACAATTTCAGACAGATGTTTATCCAGCTTGGTTTTGAAGACACAATAAATGCAGATTCTGCAACTCCCTACAAGAGTTGGGAGCTGCAAGACCTATTCCATTGCTTAACTAATCTTACTATTAGAAAGCTTTCATGAAATCTAGCTTGAGTTTCCTGCTGCAGTTTAAGCCCATAGCTTCATTTCCAGTCTATTAAGAACACAGGGCATAGATTATTACCTTTATCTTTGCACCAGTCTTTAACCTACAAGAAGTTTTACTATTCCTTTCCCCACCAGTACCCTTATCCTTTTACATTTAATAACCCTGAAACTTTCAACATTGTCCAGAAATCACATTTTTTCTAACAGTTTCTCTAATAATATCTGCTGTTATCCTTCAGACTCTCTAGCAATGGTCCATAGCCTTCTTGAATACAGTTTCCAAACCTGTATTCAACAATCCCAAGGTATGGCATTGGGCTTTTCACAACAGGATTATAAAGGTAGCTAATGTTCATCTTGGGATGCACAATAACCTCAAAATCCTGTACCGAAGAATCTAGTCAATTGCTCTCTACCCAGTAGTTCTGCAGTTGGTTATTCATGGTACCCATTTTCTTGCACTTGTCCATACTAAATTTTACCTAACTTTTTCCAGACCAATTTCCCAGTTCATCAAGATCTGTCTGAATTGTAGTTCTGTCTCCAGTGTACTTGCAATTCCTCCCAGTCTTCTATCTCCTGCAAATTTAATAGGCACTCTCGCTATTTCATTATCCAGGTCACTAATGGAACAACTGAACAGAAGTGGACTCGGGAGAGATACCTGTGCTGCTTCCTCCTGCCCACAACAATGAACCACTGGTTTCATAGCCTCCCACAGAACGGCAATCAGTTTTATATCTAGCATGAGCTGTCTTAGTGAAACCGTGTGTGCCTAGATAAGTTTCTCTCAATAAATATGCGTCCTCTGGGCTTACCTCTGCTGCTAAATGAGAGAGAGCCATTGACTGTGTTGAGCACTCCACCCCAATGATCCACACCACTTTTTAACTTGATCTCTAGCTCAGTTTTGTACTACTCTAAATAGCTCTCTTTAAAACAAATCTGCTTTAGAGGTCCTAGTTCTAAGCAGCGTAGACAGATGTCAGTCAATGTCACATAATCTTGGGGCCAGGTGCTGCTCCTTGGCCCTTGTTTAATCAGCAGTACAGATGAGGCCTACAAAGAGCACTGAGCCTCATCAGTAATTAAAGTAAGTTTTTACTTCTACAACATCAAAACACAAAGAACTCCATTTTTTTGCACAACACCATCACAGAATTGTCTGCTCTGCTCTACCTCAGGCCTTCATTGCTGCTGGAAATGATGTTTTAGAGTCCCTTGGACTGACAAGTTATCCAGTAATGGGGGCTATGATAAGTTGTTTCTACCTGGAAGGAAACTGGGTTAATATGAAATCAATACATTACTCTATTTATAGAGAATGAGCCTCAAGTTCTGCATCCCTGAACACAGTAGACAGATCACTAATGTGCCCTCTTGGTGAACTCCCTGAAGATGTGAAAGTCTGCCTGAGGTCATGAACTAGTACTTTTCTCCAGGACTGCTGGCTTTTGCCCTGCTTCCATTCACAGATGGACAGACTGTCAGAGCTGCAAATAACCACCAGTCCTGGACCGCAGTTTTCAGTAAGAGCCTGGATACCACTTTGGTCATATAAGAGCTTTTGTTCAGGTCTTGCTATTTTGGCTCATGTTTTGAAACATGGCATGTGTTTTTCACTCAGCATTATTGAAAGTAACAAAACAGAATGCAGCTTCCATATAAAATTTTATCTTGCTCTTCCCCCGCCCCCCCCTCATCCCCCCTTAAATGTGGAAGTGAAATATTAGAAAGTGCAAGATGGAAATTCTGGAAAAAACAGAGGCAGCTCCCTGACTTCCACATGCAGGAAAATCTTGCAAACCCATTTCCAAGAATCACACCTGGAAGACAGCCTGCTGCCTGGACTTCCACGTAGTCAAGGAGTCTGTGGCTCAGGAGCCACCGAGGTACACCACCTGCTTGCCCCTTTGCAGCTACTCACACAGAGTCCATCAGCCTCCTGGGGCTCATGATCAGGGAAGCATGGTGACCACAGGAAGGTCAGGAGACAACCTTCTGCACTGCCAGGGGTTCTGCTGCTTCCTTTGGTGGCCCCAAGAAATCCCAGGTTTGTTCAGAGCATTTCAGTCAACTCACAAATTGCATGACACCATCTGGTCCCAAGTGCTTTGTCCCCCGTGTGATACAGAAGGGAATGGGATGAATTCAAAACTGCTGAAATACACTGCAACTGACACCAAGGACTTATTGTTAGACTATATTGATATACTTGTATGTGAGACTAGGTAGTGAGACAAGACTGGAGTTTTATGAAAAAATCAATATCAAATTTGTTTTAGTAGGGCTTTGCAAGGAGACCTTTAAAAATCGTATAAAACAGCACAACATCAGAATTAATTTATACTCTGTCACCTCTCTGCTGAGATCTGCTCTATGACAGAAGTAAGATAGGCAAAAAATATAAAGTTGACAAAGCAATTAAAAGAATGAATGTACTATGTTTGGGAACTGGTAAAGCTGTGAAATAACTATGAAGAAACTGTAAAGAGTACATGTGATATTTTTAAAAAGACATATTTTAAATACCATGCAAAATAAGTTTTTTAAATAACCCCAGATTACACACTAGTTTTGTGCTATATAAAGAACAGGAATTAATAAACATAAATATCATAATGCTGTAAAAAGTACTGTATAGACATAGTGATAAATACTGGTTGTAGTACACAAATCAATGAACATATATTCTAAATTCAGCCTTACAGATTCTGCTGACTCTAAATAAGCTTCCATTCAATAGTAACTTTATTTAGCCAACTTCTGCCAGCTACCTCTCTCCTGCTTTTAAAGAGACTTTCAGCATCCCTTTATTCACTGAAGACTCTGCAGTGTGTAACAACAAATCACTTCTGGCTTATAACTGCTTCTGCTCTATTTTTCATGCCTTTTTTTCAAGTCTTTAAACTGGAGAGGAACCGGGGGTCAGAAAGTATGATGCAAAGCTGCCTCACATTGAGTTAGAATTTGGACAGCTCATATGCAAAATCAAGACAAGGTTTGTGTATGCCTGAATAAATTGTGTGGAAAATACCCGGCTGCTGGGAATTTACGTCAGCTAATTCTAGTTCTTTAAGGATCTAGTTTAAGATAATTGTATACACTTTCATATCATCTAGTTTAAGATGGGTATCATCTGGTTTAAGACAACCATGTATACTTTCTCTTGAGTAAACAAAGAGAAGGGAAGATTTTGGAAGAAGATTCATCCAGCTTCTCTCAGACATCTAGCTTCTCTTCTTTAATGAAAAGAAAGTCTTGATGACCCCAGAATCGGCATAGGTATCTCTCTTTGAGATGTCTGAAGTCAGGTGAACTGAATCCCACCTTGAGTCTACAAGTAACAGAGACAGAGCAGAGCAGACCAGACTCTCTTCTTTCACAGGGCATCCCCCAGAGTCTCCCGTGTATATTTTTGATAGGATATCAGTAATACATTGCAAAGAATATCCTCCAGGTGTTTTCTGGAAGGTTCTGCATATGTTTGTATTGGGGGATGTATCCCCAACATATAGGACTTCATAAGAAACCAAGATATTTGGCCTGTGTTTACCACCAGGACCTTTAAAAAACTATGTGACCAGAGTTGGGAGGCTGCAGTCTATGCATTTGTGGAAGGAAACCTAGAGAAAGAGTCTGATTCATGCCACTTTTTCTACTGAACAGAAAAACCCCACTGTAATACACCCTTATTGGGGAATCTGACTATAGTTTTTCCCTCAATATGGTGGTCTACAAATTAACGGGAAAAGGTGCATAGAGATGTAAGAAACAGATGAATAGTCTAGTCGCTACTGCTGCTGCTGCCGCTGCTGATGGTTATCCTATCACAGGACTGAGCAGACAGAATATACATTGGAAGAGTGTCATGTGCAGACCTCATCTGCTTGTTGTTTAATTTGACAGCAGGTTAAACCATGTAATTTTTTTGCCCTCTTAGTGAGTTTAAACCAAAAGAAAATATGAAACAAATATAAAAGTCTAACAGGCTTAAGAGGATGTTTCTCACAGAAAAATAAGTATACCAAAAAGATCAGTAACCCTCTGCCCCAACAGTGCCAGATGTTGGTCGGTTTCCAATATCAATTACATTTTCAAGCAAATTGACTTGGGTTTTGGCCAAATATGAGATCAGTTCCTTCTTCTCCATCATTACTTCACATCTGTTCATCTCCCCCATCTTGCAAACCCGACTGTTTCACAGAAATATTTCTAGGCCAAGACGAATCTTTGCTGGGCTTTCAGCTTTTGGGTCTTTCTAAATCCTTTGGAGAAGTCCAGAATTGTAGATTACAGTTTTCAAAGCTGTCGTGGTTTAACCCCAGCCAGCAACTAAGCACCATGCAGCTGCTCACTCACTCCCTACCACCCAGTGGGATGGGGTAGAGAATTGGGAAAAGAAGTAAAACTCGTGGGTTAAGATAAGAACAGTTCAATAGAACAGAAAAGAAGAAACGAATAATGATAATGATAATGATAATGATAACACTAATAAAATGACAACAGCGATAATAAAAGGAATGGAATGTACAAATGATGCGCGGTGAAAATGCTCACCACCTGCCGACCAACACCCAGCTAGTGCCCAAGCGGCAATCCCTGCCCCTACTTCCCAATTCCTATACTAGATGGGACGTCCCATGGTACGGAATACCCCGTTGGCCAGTTTGGGTCAGGTGCCCTGGCTGTGTCCTGTGCCAACATCTTGTGCCCCTCCAGCTTTCTCACCGGCTGGGCATGAGAAGCTGAAAAATCCTTGACTTTAGACTAAACACTACTGAGCAACAACTGAAAACATCAGTGTTATCAACATTCTTCTCATAGTGAACTCAAAACATAGCACTGTACCAGCTACTAGGAAGACAGTTATCTCTATCCCAGCTGAAACCAGGACAAAAGATTATTTCACTTCTTAATATGAGTGGAACGAAGACAAGAACCAACTGAAAATGTCCTGACAAGGAAAATCACTAAGAAGGAGAGCAGTCTCCATTTGTTATCCTTTTATAGTGCAGTTCTACTTACATGACTCCTTTCCATTAATCTCCAGGCATTCCATGGAGAAAGCAGAAGACTGATGCACAATTTAATGACCTGCTTTGTTGGAAACAGCAGGATAAGCCTGTTTAATATGTTTGCTCCTATTAGTGAATAACTGACCAACGGATCACCCCCAACAAAACTCCAAAAGCAACAACAACAATAATGGCTGCACTTGTTAAATCAACAAAGCAAAATAGATTTTAATATGTGTATTTCTGGTTAAGCGATGTTATACTGTTTGTTGACACCCAAATGATATAGTTGGTCTATATGTTTTCAGCTCTTAATCTCTCTCTGCTTTCTCTGTCAGTTCTAATGCTTTCTCAGCCCTTCCTGCACCAGTATATCCTGCTTCTTAACCTTCGTTCTCCTGCCTTCTTTCTGTGTTGCTTTTTACCTGTTCTGAGATTACAGTTTCCCAGGCTGGCTAGCCATTGCATGCTTTGTGACACAATGACCTTTTCCAGGCACTTCGTGCCATCTAAATGTTATTTACTCTGATCCCATTGATTTCTCCTTATGTAGTGTACTAACCTGAATACAACCAGAGGTTGGTGGAGGTTTTTTTCAGAAATCACCTAAATCTAATTTTCTCTTGTCATTTTAAAAGCCCTAGCAAAACATATCTACAACCCAAGACAGCAGGTGCTGGAACAGCCACCGAAAGCAGCTCCCCCCACAGCCAAGTAGAGGCTGAACCACCCTGGCTGCTTTGCTAGGCTTCAAACCATGTGCAATATCTATGGCACCATTGGGAAAACCTACACTCACAGGATGGGATAGCAGCCTGGGCTGCAGCTGATAGTACTGCCTGTTGCTTCCCTGAGACCTGGGCAGAATGAGCGTGACGAGCGTCCTGCTGGTACGCTGGGGATAAGCACACTTAGAAGGAAGCTGACCAACATGGGACCATTACAGGTGGTCTTGAGAAACCAGCTCCTACAAGGAGTCAAGTGGGGTCAAGAACTGTGGGAATGTGGGTTGCGAGTTAGCACAAAGGATAATTATTTTAACTTAAATTCTGGTGTGTTTTGCTTCTTGTATTTGAAGAACGAAGGACCCATTAAGTCTCATTTCTGTATTTTCTTCTATATGTGCAGAACAAAAGAGAGAAAGTTCTGCTTAATAATGCCTATACAATAATAGAGGCAAAACAATTAAACAGTACGACATTGGATCCTTGTTTGCACTTTATCTTAGCTAGAGAATAGATTGCAGTGGAGAATAATGTTTATTTTTCACACATTAATCATATTCGTGGCTTGAAACCTCCCAGGCAAATACTGTCCTTAGGACTCAAAATATTTAAAAAGGAAATGTCTGCATCCTTCTCTACAGGGGAAGCAGAAGTTTTAACAGCTTTTGCCCTTGCAAAGCAAACTGAACTGTGCAAAAGGAAGCAAATCTTCATCTTATAATATCTCAGGGTCATACGGGGGTTGCACTTTGTAATAAAAATGTGCACAATATGACCAACAGTGTTAATTAGTTTTCCTGTTGGTGACTTAAACACCAAAGCAGCGTTCTTGTGTAAAGGACTGTCTTGTTAGACTGTCTAAAGAGTACTGTATTGACTTGTTCTCAGCAAACACATACTGCTTGTAAAACACAATCTGTAAAGAATATAGCCTTCCCATAAGTTTACCTTTACCTCTGTCTTTTTCTCTTTCTCCTCACTGATGCTTAAAAACTGAGTTTGCCTTTCTGCTTAAATAGCAGACTTTTAGCAAAGTTATTTTGCAACCAGGGCTTTGGTTGAAGGAAGAAGTCTGTTCAGGGAGTTTTCATGGCTCTATACCTCCATCTACAGCACTTGCTACTTATGGTGGTAGAAGAGATGACAAAGACACAGGTCTTCTATTTATTCCCCTCCTCACCCTAATTTAAGTCCTCTTTCTCTGTCAACTACTTGTCTCTGCCAATAGTGAATCAAACAAGAACTCCCTTGGGAGATACAGACCATGTCTGCCCAGGAGCATTAGCATTCAAGCACCTCTGCAGCAGGCTTGTTTCATCGCAAAGCTAGCTCTGAATAAAATAACTTTCTATTTTACAGTCTTTTAAGAATAAAAGATAGGAAACCATTTTGTTAGAAATAAAGCTGGGGGAGCGTGTCCTATATTAAATGTGTCCTGAGGTCTTAATACTTATTTAAAGATGTCCAACTTGGCTTCTGGAAACTGCCCACTGAGTGTGATCACTGCCTCACTAGCCACACAGGACTGATACAGAAGACCTGCTCTGTAAGCCACAACTCATGCTGATCTGCAAAACGTTAGTGAGAAGTGGTACAGGGACTGTCCTCACAGATATATTGTGCGTATATATACACGTATGTGTATGTATGTATATATATTTATATGTACACACACACATACAGCCCTTCACGCATGCAGGTAACAAGATGACTATACATGTACACCTTAACAATTAACAGAAAACATAAACACCTCCAAGTGCCTCTACCTTGGGCTAAGGTATGCAGTGATACCACCCCATCATGCCATAATGAAGACCACCAAAATATAGTAGTAAAATTCAGTACAGGCCAAGACTAGCAAAAAAAGCAACTATTCTTGTCATGGTCCATCACTGAGGTACTCTGAGAGGTAACCATGCAATAAGCGGTCTTAAAAAAAACGATTTTGTATATGAGAGAACTTTTAGCATATTAAAGAAAAAAAAAATTTAGCTGAGGATTTTTATTTTCCTGGTGATGTAAGCATACAAAAAGTTGTTGCTAGCAAAGCCTGAGGAAGAAACACTGCAGCTTTGTGCATGGTAAGTAACTAGCGAGAGCCGGCAGCACCACCTGGTGTTCCCTCCAACCACCCAGAGAAGTGCTTGGTCCCCACTGGGACCAGAGCCCTAACAGCAAGGTCCAGTTCTGTAAATTCCGACCTCTTTAACGCACTGTGTGCCATAAAAACGTATGAGCCATGATGGAAAAATCCCTGGCTAGTTTACATTTAAACGGTATGCTCAAGATAGTTCGGTTTGCATGGCCGCAGTTATTAAATTAATGGAGATAGTAGTCCCCAAACAAAAATGAAGAAAAGATCTCCAACCTTTAGCTTTGGATGTGACTAATAAATCCTGCTTATAGTAGGACATATCGGTTTAAACATAGCAATCAATGGGCATGTGTGTTTTGCCCTGTAACCCCTTGAGTATCTGCAGAATTAGTTCACTTGCTGGAAGAGTGGGTTGGGTGAGGCTGTGTTTGCCTGAAGGGTCCCATTCAGACATACCCTCAGGCCTTCCTCCCTCTCAGCCAGCTTTGAAAACAGGCCTGAGGGGCTTTTGGAAATGTCCCTGTCAAACTCCTCCTACTTCTAGAACAATATTTTCCTTATCTGTTATACTAAGATTGCATTTTGGAACTTGCAATGCTACCTTTGATGGGAAGTCCTGCCTAAACACTAAATCAAAACGTTAGATAAAAAATAAATAAGCACTTTTTTCAATGTAACTTAAAATAAATATGCATGGGTATTTACAAAGAGCAACTGGCCCCTGTGTTTAAAGATAGCTGGATTCCTTTGTGACTCAGAAAGGGAGAAAGGTACCTGCTATTAAATTCAATTTTTCTCTTGTCACTTTCTCAGCAAGTAATAGCATGTAGACCTAGAGTGGGCAAATACTCCAGGCATAAATAAGCTTATTCACAAGCAAGTATGTTTGCTCCTAAGTCATTATGCTCTTTCACACATGAATACTCAAGCCAAAAAGGCCGGAACTTAGACGAAAACACATCTAAGTATGGGTGTATAAATACATGCCTCCAGCTACAACAGGGCTCTTGCTGGTCCTCTAAAAGGTAACTGAGTACATTCTAAATAAAAAAACCTTAAAAGATACTCAACTTCAACTGTGAGTTTTGAAATGATTTGTAAGTCAGCACTCTGCAATAGATTTTAAACAGTGGAAAAGTTTGGTAAGTGGGAAACCCCAAAACCAGCTCTCAGCCACCCCTGTAGCCCTGCGATCCCCCTTCACGCTTGCTTAGTGGGAACAAATGGCAGGAAAGGAAGTGGCAAAGAGAACATCAAGCACCGAATATCTGCAAACGCATTTGTTTCAGCCCCGCAAGTCAGTGCTGCCTGTCTGTGGTCGCCCTGTGGGACTTACTGTGGGGTAGGGGTGCGAGCAGAAGACAGTGTATTTCCGAATGATGCCGTTCAGCTTGAGGGGAGGGAGCCAGGAGACGAAGACGGTGGAGGCTGAAGCTGCAGCTGCTTTAACACCGGCAGGAGGACCTGGAACTGGAAAACCAAGATGTGTTAGAGTGGCCCAAGGCAGGCACTCAGCCATCCTAGTGTAACGGAGGAGTAAAAAGGAAAAGGGGAGCGTGCTGCTTTGGTAACCGTGCCCCTGTGGACCGAGATGGACACCCTGTGTTAGGAAGCAGCCTCCACCCTGCCCACACCAGGGGAGAGGGTTTGGAGGGTTGTGCCCTCATCCCTAAGAGGGGAGAAGCTCTGCTTCAGAGGCCCCCAAGGCAGAAGCTGCCACTGATGGTTAAACTTTTGTGAAGTATCACCCCCAGCCTGCATGCATGAAGAGAGGTTGGCTGTGGCCAATGAAATTGCCAAACGACGTGTTATTATAAATTGTCAATTTTGAACATATAACTCATGCCAAACTATTATTCGCTGTATAAATAATACACATGTGAACAGTCTAATGGACATACACAGTAGAGCTGTGAATTTAATGAAGTGGAGAGCAAATGAGCTGTAGCGTGCAGTTAGCGCTGCCTGACGTGACCCAGGTCTGGCTAGTGGCGTGATGTGTGAGCAGACATATGACCACAGAGTATCCTTATCTCCAGCCTTGCTCACAACAGCTCAGACCTCTATCTGGCACTGCAGTATGTGAACACATATCTATTTCTCTAATTACAGCAGCTATCTATATAAGCCATCAAAAACTGTCACAGAGAAAGAGAAAAAAACCCGCTCCTCTAAAACCACATGGAAGAAACTTCAGCCAGAAAATGCTAAAATCTAAAATCTTGGTACATAATTTATCTTAACTGTATCTCTTCACATGCTTGCATTTTGAGAAAGGCTTTAATTTCATGAGCATATGTTATTTTTCACACATGTTACACTGTACAATGTTCTCCAACTCTGGAAACACTTTTGTACTAATGTGAAAAAATTCCTGCATGCTAGAATATCACATTACACATAAGCTTGTACTTACACAATATAGCAAGGACTACATTTAACACCAGAATAAATTGTTTTAGAATTTCCTAAAAACCGCACCTTTTGTCAACAGGAAAATATTTTAGAATATTTAAAAAATTATCAATAATTGGAAATCTATTTTAATACTGCATGTGGTGAATATTCACATTAAATTATTAAAATAGATACAATGTATTGGAAATGACCATGTATGATATTAAAGACAAAATGAAACATTTTGATGGACTCTGTTCTCTACAGAACTTTTGGTTCATGAGGAATCTAATATTTTTGTCTAATTTCAAGTAAAACAACCAAAATGTTAGAATTTCCGGCATTGCAATGCTTGATCATCTTTCTTTACTTTCACAGAAAACAGTTAATGTGCAATACAGATGGAAACACCCTTGTCCAGCAAGCTGATCTTTGTAGATGGATCCTTAACCTTTGCTCTATCTCATGTAAGTAAGTAGATATTATGGTGGTACAAAACTTGTCCTATAAAGAGAAGCCAGACAGCCTGGGGATTTGCTTAGCTTTGTGGCTAGCTGCTTCAGGTTGGGAAAAGCATATAAGAAGAACTTCAATTTTATATCTGTACAGGTACTAGGGGAAGATGTAAGAAAACTGACAGAGAGGCACCACTCAGTGCAACATTTCTGAATATGCATTTTCTATTTATAGTGTGTTGAGAAAGATAATAAGGCAACACGTGACAATGTCATGATTATAATTGCAAGCAAACCCAGCCCCTCACTGCAAAGGGGCTAATTCAGTTAGCAGTTCTATCCAATGAAGAGTAAATATTGATGCTTGACAGCATTCAACTTGTTATTTATACCCAGCTCATTAGAAATGCTATTTGCTCCTGCTGCTGAAGAGTGAAAGCTAGCTCTCCAGGGTAATTACTTAATCCACAGGAGGATTCCTTTACGGTTAGTAATGTTTTCTGGAAATCACTGCAAATAGATGTATGAGGTTAAAGTAATTTATTGTTAAATTAGGGTGTGATCTATAGGGATAGGTTCTGACAATAATTGGTTGTGGCTGTCAACTGTTGAGGGATTAACTCAGAATTCATCTAGCATTTTCCAGCCAATGGACATATGTGGAAAACATCACTTGCCATTGCGCTGCTGTATTACTGTTGGGTATACAGACCAGCAGAACGAGGGACTAGAAAGAAAGTCAGGAAGCCATATAGTCAAATTTCAGAAGCTTTTCTAATCCAAGGAGCCCTCCACCTTGTTGCAGAGGAGTTGGAATCAGGCAACAGTTTTTGCAGTGGTGCCAAAATTACTCTGAATGTTCATTTATTACTCCTTTTCTTGCTACATTGTCTCTGTCTGCTGGGCTGTTCATGTGGAAAGGACTGTGTGTGGAGAAGTGTTTACATTTCCTTAGCAAGAGTTCTGCAGACTGTCATCTGATGCCTTACAGACCACCACTGTCCTCTGTCCAGAGGGTAAAGTCATTGTTCAAACTCATCCCCTGGACATAAACAAGATTATTATGAGTTAGCTCAGCATTAACTGAAACATTTGTTACTAACCATGGGTTCCTCCAGTATCTGAAGAAGTTTTAGTGGGGGAATATGGTGCCTGCCTTTTCTTGGAGAGGAAAGACCCCGGTCTTCTATGCTAATTTAAGGTATTTTCTCTCATTGCCTTTGCATCCCGTAGCCCTACTAGCTTCAGTTATTGTGAGACAGCAGCATCAGGAGACCTGGGCTGTCTTATTGAATTCTCCATGGATCTTTATTTAGCACACTGATCCCCACAGATCCCAGCAAAGCTAAGCTAAATGTGCACAATACCATAGTTCCTTTTTTACATGGTCACCAGGGATAAAATAATGGTAAGAAGCCAGAAGACAACCAGGGCTGAGCACAGAGAAGCCAAAGACTGCTTCTAGCCAACTTTGCAACATTTCCAGGGAGCAGATTTGGCAAATTTAAGATTAAAGATGGCCTCATTCTCCAGCTAGCAAGGCTTTGAAAGACACGGAAATAGCGTGCTGCTTTCATGTGGAGGAGAATACTATGTATTCTTGACAGTGCAAATGAAATGCTAACACAGAGAAGGCAATTATATTGATACAACTAGTCCAGGAAACAGCATTTAGATGTGCCAGATAAGGGGGACGAGCTCCAGGAACTTTCTCATTCCCCTTTTCATAAACAGAGAGATTATCACCATTTTTCTTCACGGTACTGAACAGCAGGGAGGCAAATGCACAGAGCGTGGTGCATTTAAGAGCAGTATCATCAATATATCATAAAACTGAAGACTGCTCTGTAACAGGTTTTTAATTCTGCACTACACAGGATTATCCTATTGACTGTTGTATTTATGAAAAACGAAACAAAATAAACTCCTGACTGCTGCCGGTAGTGCCTTCACTCATATAGATATCCCACCTACAATTTAGACCTATACTAGCCAAAATACATTCACGTGTGGTGTCCACTCCTCATTCACTCCGAACTGGCCTCCTATTAATCACACCATTTCTATCAAATCCTGTCAGTTTCACAAGGGGAATATTTATTATTCTGTACATTTTTTTGTTAGTCAAAAAGATAAAATTGGAGATCTCTGACAATAGAAAAAATCCATTAAGTGGTCATTAAGGGCAGTTTTCCATCATAGCACCCAGGTGATGAACTGCACAGCCATCCTCACCTGCGGAATGAGCCCAAGCAGAGCTCTGCTCCAAAGAGCACTGAATGTGTGCTTGATTGGATTTATGCTTATTAGTTTTAGAATAAATATAAAGCTTTGTCAGATGATATCTGTACATCCCTGCCTCTCATGCCAGTCACCAGAAATCTTGGTGTCCAGAGAGAAAGGAGAGGAGGAAAATCTCTCTGGATTCAGGCAGAGTCTTAAACTGACTCTGGCAAAGGGGTTTAGTGTTATTCCTCCTACCTCCCTGCAGCTAGTCCCTGCTGCTTCTTTGCTGCAGCTTTCCCCTTGCTCTGAACGCCGACCTCCCTGGCAGAGGAGAGCTGGAAGGACAGCACTGCTGCACCACGCAAAGTCTTCTGTGTTGTACAAACAGCTGTCTGGGTATAACAATGCATTTTCTCAAAAAAACCTGATATGAGAGAGAAACGTGCACTCTCCTGTGTCACGGAAACCCCAGAAACAACCTCTGCCAGACGCTCAGTAAAAACCAGCCGTGCCAGGCCAAATTGCCAATTGCAGGCAGCTTTCCCTGGGAGGGGGCTCTGGGGGCTCTGTCCTCCGCTGGCCAGTTCTGCCCAAGGTCAGAGGTGCTGCTGCCAGCTGAGGCTCTGTGTCATGTGTCAGGCTTGTACGGGGAGCAAGTTAATTGTCTCAGCTACAGTTTTCTCATATCGCATTAGCAGCGCAGAACCAGAGAGGGAATTTGTTGCCCCCCCATTGCTACAAAATGGAGTAGCTTTTGACACTGTACTTTGAACACAGCAAGGAAGGGAATTTGAAGAACTACTTTAATTTTTAATGATTTAGTAAATTAAGTCCTCAGGTGAAGAGTACAAGCAGCTTATTAGAAACTGTAGAGTGGAAAGGGTAGGGGACAAAACCACAATGAATTCTTAAAAATCGGACATTTCTGCTTGACTTATTTTTCTGCCACCTGGAACTTCAAGAAGAGCAGTTTCTTCTTCTGAAGGCTAATGGAAGAAAAAAAAAAAAAAAAGATAGACAAAACCCATAAATATGATCACATTGAAAGGAAAGCTCATTTCCTATTATTTGCTAGAGCTGTTCCCATTTCCTAAGCTAATCAGCAGCAGCGTCTGACCTCTGGTGTCTAAAATCAGTATCAAACATTACAAGAAATCAAAGCCTCAACTCATTTCATCCAGGCTGACTACTTCAGTCCCTGGCTTACTCTTATTTTGCCACATTGGAGATTTTAAGCCTGCTAAAGAAATTATTGGCCTGATGACTCTAGCTGAACACCAACAGAGAAGTCACAGGAGGCCATGATCTGCCTTTCAATAGCAGCAGCAGAACATGCTGCACCATTCATTTTACAAAGAAAAGTTTCCCCTCATGTAAAAGAAATGAAAAAAGAAAAAGGAATTAATGGTGTGATATGGCCTCATAGTAACAATGATGCGGAGGGCTTGGCAGTCACTTAAAAATATCTCAGATTTACAGATTTTATTACAGGAGGGTGGAATATGTTGTGGCATAATTTTAGCCAGAGAAGGTCTGGGTTTCCAGATCTAAGCTCTGTTAAGATTGCAATTATTTTTATCTCACATGCCAAAAGAGTGTTCAAACTAACTTTAGGGCAGGATCTTTTAGGTGCATTGAAAGTAGTCCCACTGAATAATCCTCTACAGGAGACTTTTCCTTAGAAAATTACAGAAGAAATGTCTGTTCTTCTGAGGAATGAGGCACCTGTTCCATGCATATATTTTGGCAATGTGAATACTCTTTTCTCATTTAACTTCCACGTCCTTTAGGATGTTTAGACCCAGAACTTTGGTTTTGGCTTATGTTTAACTGCAGGCCTTTATATATTCCACTCTAAACCTCTACTACCCTTAATAAAAAGTTGTGAAGCTGAAGGAAAACATGAAATCCTTGTATCTTCTGGAACACCTTTCAGTTTAGCTTTCTGGACAAAAGATTTAATAAGTGGAACCACTGTGAGGCATCAGAAAACCTCTGAAAAGGTTAGTCATGCTGCCTTGGGGTGAATTATTGCTCAGCTGCCAGGAGAATTAAAGATGAGAGATGAGCCTTTGCACAGCAGCCAAGCAAGGTCTGAGTATCTGTGTTTCCCACATCTCAGGGCCTGTCTGTTCTCACAAAGAGAGAGAGCAAAGGCCCACCAAGAATTACAGACAAGCAAACTAGGAAAAGGTGGGTTAAGGGGGGGAAAAAAAGAAGAAAAAAAAAAAGAAAACATTTGGAGCTTCCGATGTTTCAGAACTGTTGCAAACTGGATACGGGTTACAGGAGATGGATGGGTGTATGTGTCAGGGGAAGGAGTAATGGGCGCAGTAACACTTCACATAGGAAATACTGTTATAAAGCAGCAAGTTATCCATCGGTCTGCCTGGCCAGCAGGGTGGAAGGCAGTACTCAACCCGCTTTGCAGCAAAAGAGATTGCATTATGGGGGATCCTTAACTGGTACAGGATACTTAGGGAGGCTATGGGGTCCTCATCACTGCAAACTGCAGAAAAGGTTAGTAAACATCAGCGATGGCTGAGAGGTATCTGATCCTGTTTAGAGCAGGGGAATGGTCTTGGTGAGGAGTCAGCAACCTTTCAGGAGCAGTACCTCATGTTTTTATTGTCCCCAGTGAGGGACAGAGGTACTGCTGGCACCACTTCTGCCATCTGAACAGTTCCAAAAGCTGAAGGAACCTCACACAGAGACAAAAATCCGCACCCAGGCAAGTTTTGGTAGTTTGCAGCTCCCATCAATTTTTTAACTCAACAGAAACCAGTGCCTGGCATTCCCGAACAGCCATTGTGACTTCTCTGTCATATGCACCATGAAGTGCTGACCCAGAAGCCGGGGGTTGTCTCTACAGGTTGGCTTTTCAGGGATTTCTGGAAGAATGCTCCTTATTGTCTCCCAACATTGGACTGGCTGGCCAATTTGCCACGTAAGGCAGCAGGCTGCAATGTTGCTCAAAGGCGTAAGACCAGCAAGCACATTCTTGCTGGGGTGCACATTCTTCCTCAGGGGTCCTCTGACATGAACTATATCTCCCCAAGACCAGTCTGTCCCTGGGCTCCTGGAGCAGTGTGGGACAATGCCCCTGTCTGCTGGTGGCTTAGGTCCCAGTCCCAAGGCTCTGGGGGTGAAAGCCTTTGCATTCAGAGAGTATTCAGGGAAAAGTTGCCATGCTGGTATCTACTTGACAAAAAGTAACTTGAAAATGCAGCAGGTAATCTTACAGTTCTCTTATTTTTTTGATTTTTCTTTGAAATAAAGCCATCTACCTCCAAGCATGGGGTGTCTCAAGAGGATCTGACTCAGGACTTAGGTGCTCCAAAGTAATTCTTAAAGGACTTTAGGGTGGGATTAGAATGTCCTAATGTTCAGTGTTTAAGACACAGACGTCTATAGCTGAGCAAATTGTTCATGACAGTTTCAGACTAGGTGCGGTACCCTAAGACAGTTTTAAGCAGAGTCAGTACTGCAAGGTCATGCAGGATCTCAAGCAAGATCTATATCTAGCAAGACCAGGAAGTAGACCTACACTAAGCAACGTTGCTATGTGCCTAAATCTCCTCACATTTCTCTGGTATAAGACATTCACTTACTTTTTTTGCTGTTAATTCAACTTTGATCTAAGTAATGGAAAGTATTAAGTGTAAGAAAATAGAACAAGCAACAAATAACTCATTTGATAATGTAAGAGAAAATTTTAGAAGTCCAATTTTCATTTATCCTACATCCCCTGGATACAACTACAGTTGGGGCCAGGTGACCTTATAAGGTATGTAAATTTTAGAATGAGTCCCTTAAGATTTTTTTGGAAAAAATCAATAACATTTATCAGGTCATTTTTTTTATTGGCAAAAAAAGGCCAAACATTCATCAAGTCAGTTAATCTACTGAACCTACTCTCTTGGCACTTTTGTAAATGTCATTACAAATAAAAAAAATTGACAAATATATTCATAGATGACCAGTAAACTGGATAAGTAATAAAGAAAAATCCATTGACTAATTTCCTTGAAAAAAACACTGCATAACTCACAGGAGAATTTACCAGTCAAATATTCAAGTAACTTCATTGCTAGGACTGTGTGCATTTTTATTTCTGCCAAAAAATTCTTGATCCAGATTTTCAAAAGTGTTTAGGGATCTAAAGATGTATTTGTACATTTCATGGGGTTTTCAGGGCATTAAACAGGTTAGGGTCAAATCTCCTCCTGAATTTGAAATTCTAGTCCTTGAGAAATAGATCAGTATGTGGCATCCTACTGAGGCAACCTGAAGTGATTTCCATGGTTAAAGTTACAAGAAAGTGATTATGAAATTTCATGTCTGTGTGTGATTAAAAGTTTCTTAAACTTTCAGCATTAGAACTTGAATTTTCTGTGCTTTGGTCTATGAACAAAGGCAAGAGATTTTTGTTCTTCATTTTGCTTTTGAGGGAAGAGTTTTTTGGATGAATTTTTTTTTTTTTTTTAATATACTGAAAAAAATCTTTTTAGAAGCATATAAGTTATATGAGATAATCCCAGAATAGCCTCTCCTCCTTTCCCCATTATCAATCACTTGGAAAGAATTAACTCAAACCCTCTCAAAATTCTCAAATAAGATCCTGAAGTATTTGTGAGGAAAAAAAAAAAAAAAAAAAAAAAAAAAGACAAACTTGCTCAGATCATTAGTGTTATCTACAAATTTCTGACTCACCTGAAGTGGAGTCTTGGAAACAGTCAGATTGTTTTCAAACCTGTGGGCGCATTCTCCTCTTCATGTGCTCCTAACTCAAGACCTCCAGATAGAAATCTCACTCTACATGTTTGTGTACAATATTTGCACTATTTTGAAAGCCTGAGACATACAAACATTTTGTGGTAGTGGGAATGGAAAATGTGTTACTCCTTACCATCTTCTTTAGTGCGGGTGAAAATTTGTTCGCTTCTCACTCCATCTCCAGCTCGTGTAAAAGCCAACACCTGAATGCTGTAGTTGGTGTATTTTTCCAGGCCATCAAGTTCTAGTGATGGCTGTGTAGTAGTGACATTCTTTATTTCTCCTAGCTCTATAGAATAAAAAGGAAATTGAGTTATTGCCAAGTTCAGTCTTCTCCCGGCTATTGATATCTACTGTGGAAAACTTAAGGATTAAAGAGTGTACCAGAGAAATAATGCTTCATTACTATAAAACAGCAATGAATTATAATAAATTAAAATAAATTCCTTTGTGTCCTGACTTCTTACTATTCAAAGCAGACCCAGGTTTCGTTTTCAACCTTTTTTTTTTTTTTTTTTGCAATTTTTTTAAATACTTGGAAAAGAACTGAAAATTTCTACAAGTAGTAAGATTTTTCATAAAGAATAGATAACATGAAGAGATTATGGCACACCATCCCCTAAAGCAAAAATAAGAAGGTCAGTTATCTTCATAAAGATTTTCTGGTTTTGAGAAAGACCATTTCTCATAAGGAAAAACAATAAAAAGTCCTCTTTATTTTAAAATACGTAGCAAGTGCTGCTGCAAAGCACTTGATGGCAGTAATACCAGCTAACGATAGATTTAAACACAGTAAAATCAGATTTGCTGGCAGTAAGATGATGCGCTTCATGTGAATCTTTTTTTGCAGCAAGCTAAGAAGTACAAACCATACAGCAAAAAAGTTTTAAACATATTTAGGGCAGAAAATGAAGCTGAAGAAATGAAGAAATTCCAATTTTAAGCACTGCATGAACATCACCTTTTTTCATCATGTTGTAGCACATCACTTAGGCACTTAGATGTGCAGTGATAGTATTCACATAGGATGTGATCCAAAGGCTACAGGCATCACTGAAAACATTTAATTTTATGTCCATCATGTCTACATTTTTATGTATGCTTCTCATACATTTTTATCTTTATTTTTAAATGTACAAAGGAATTGGTGGTTTATTTCCAAATATTTTTGACTCTAACATTACCAGCAGTAACAATGGCTCTCCGGGTTACATTTCCACTCCTAGTTCCCCTTGCCACGCTAAGAGGCCAGAATTTGCGAGACAGTTGCATATTAGAGTGAACTATGATCCTGATGGATGAAAGCGAAAGAAGGGAGACAGCTCATTGTTCTGAAGCTGTGAAAATTCAGCAGGGCAAATAGGAATAAAGGCATGTGCATCTCCAATGTACTACTATTTAATTTACAAGAAAGGACCATACCTAGAATTATCATCATGTGACAAATTGCAGATTAGTAAGGTATCTAATTTCTCCTTTGATCATTTCACTCACTGTCTGCTCAGGAGTCTATTTCCCTAGGAATTATGCTAAGAGTACAAACCATAAGCACAACGGAAGAGACTGGCATGAAAATAACAAGCTTTTTCCAAAAATGTTTCTTTCTTTTGCCCTCAGCTATGGAGATGAAATGCATTCCATCAAAAAATAAGCAATAACCTCTCAAGTAGTCAACTAGCTAAGCAAACAGATAACCAACCAAACTAAAATAACATAAAGGTTTGGGCAGGTACGTTTTAGGTTCATATCATCATTCTTTATAAAAGAAACCTGCTGGACTTTGTAACTGAGATGAAATGTCCTCAGGTCATTTTGGGTACTATGGTACATCTATGGAGTGTTGCAAACCCGTGGTGGATGCCTTCCCTGAGGGTCCTTCCAGGCAGCTCTGCAGTACCTGCTACTCTGTTAGAGCTCTACAGAAAATGGCTTCCTTCACGGGTAGGTGAAGCTTTCTCTAAACCAAAGAGAAAAGGAAGTACAATGCCTTCACAGCAGAGAGTAAAAAGTATAAAGGCCACGTATGGCTTGTTACTTGGTAATAGCTTGATTGGTCTCACCTCCGTCCAAGAGATTGGCCCAGTAGATAACCCTGAATCCTTGCAGAATCCCATTCAGAGTTTCTTTCGCCAACGTTGACCAAGAAATAGAGATGGTTTCTGGCGATGTGGCAGTGGCTTGCACGTTTCCTGGAGGGCAGCTAGGCACTGGAATAAGATATTCACCATTTTTAACCTGATGAACACAACTCAATGTTTACTCTTCAGCTACCCTTTCAATTTTCATTGCTATCCCACCACAGGTTGTTTAATTAGTAGTTATACTCTGTTAACAATGCAAAACTTTTATTCTTGCTACAATCTACGTGTTTCTGCAAGTGAAGCTGGTTTCCCTGGAATGACTTTTGATGCACAGCTTCCCCACTAGTCTTTAAATAGTTTTTTTGTTGCTTGTTTCGAAAGAGAAATGTGTTCTAGTGCTGAAATATGCAGAATATTCTGTAAGCAGCTTAAACATATTTTTTAAAGTATGCATCCAAATTGCCATCTTTCTGGACAATTTTAATGTCCCATTAAAATTGGTGGTGGGGAAAAGTGGTCACTTCTTTAAAAAATATTGGAAAAAATGTTCACAAAATATATTCACTGACATTTAGAAAAATTGGAAGAAGTCAGCCAAGTCTAAGGCATTTTCTGTTGGCCATTTAGTGTCAAAGCAATATAGCAGTATTAGTATCTGGCATTGCTTTTAAAGGTCATGACATCTTTAATTCTGAGAGGGACCCAAAGCTGAGCAATGACCAAAAAAAAATTCTTGCCAGGAATAGTAACCATGACGGATTCTAAAAAAAACCCAACCCCACCTATTTATTATAATATAAAATATATGCATGTGTGAGTATACTGCCTTCTGAGGTCTTGCAGTGATCTGTCTAGGCCTAGAAACATTTAGAGTAAATGAAAAACACCAGTCTTCCATGAAGCATATACCTCAAAATCTGTAGCTCTTGAGAATTTTAGATGTGTGCTGCTCCATTTCCCCTATGTAAAAAAAGTCACATTCCTAGCTGGCACTGACTTCAGTACACTGACACCAATTTACAGTAGCTGAAAATCTGATCTACACTATCCTTTAGGATTATTATTTGCTTTTATACTCCTCTAAAATATTGGGCCATTTTTTGGATATGGAATCGTTCTCTTTTTCCACTAGAGGACTCCCTCTCATTGTTTGAGAAGTACTTTTCATGCAGTTTGAAAAAAAAAACACCCCAAACCTAAATCGTTCCTTGGATTAGACAGGTTAAATTTTGTCTGAAATAAAAATGATTTTTCTCTCATTAGTTTGGATATCCTTGAAAAAAACACATATGTCTCTTTGGGCTGACAAGATAAGGGGTAGTGCAGTACAAGAGCTCTAAGTTTCATAGCAGATTCATTTGAAAACAAAAAAAAGCCAACAAAATTACCAGTATCACTTCACCTTTCAGAGTTTTACTTCTTGGCATCTCAAAACTATGAGATCACTATGAAGCTATGATGAGATCACAACATTTGCAAATATTTAAACGCCAGAGCAATAGGCTTTTTAATGAAAGCTATGGTCTTAGTCATTATAATTCACAGCAGGATATATTATATTAGTAGAGTTGTATTTATTTACCTGGATGATTCTGCATCACTTGCAATGAAAATTGTTCATGCTTATTGGCCAGCCTCTTCCCATCCAGCTGTCTATTGTATCTAACACCTGTGAAGTCTGGTCTTCTATTATCCCCACTATAATAATCACTCAGCGAGCAATAAATGTAACAAGGTAAAAAGAAATAAAGAAATAATAATATGTCCCATGATAGCTGTTTGCCAAGGACCTACCATCCTCAAGAGTAGTAGTGATGATTTCCTGAGAAGAAGGTCCTATTCCAGCCCGGTTACAAGCCTGGACTACCATGCCATACTGGGTGAATTTTTTCAGGTTATTCAGCGTATAAACTTCACTGTCCCCAGTGGTATCGATACTGATGATGTTGAACTGGAAATTTCCCCCTGCACTGTACTCTCGATAACCTATCTGGTATCCACGAATAATTCCATTTTGCAAGTGCTTCTTTGGAGCCTAAACAGAAAATGAAGGATTAGACATTAAGTACATGTCTCTAAAGTCAAGTTGTTGCCCTTAAAGTTTTTTAAATGTACACAGTGTCAAGATTTTTTTTCCTAACAAATGCAAGTCTATTTCTAGGTAACAATTCAAAAATACTCCCTGTACATGAAGTACTAACTTTTTACCATGACACATAAATTTCAGGTGCAGTTTGTTCTAATTTGTATATTCCTGGCCTTAAAGAAAGACCTTTAAATGGTTCATACACAGAAAAATCTGATAAGGAGATATTATTGAATTATAATTTGAATTTATAATGTTTTGTTCTCTTATCAGGTGAATCAATCAAAGTTGAGTTGATAAGGGTATATTTGCATTACAGGCTTACCATTAACTACTAATTGTGTTTTTGCCAGAAGCCCCTACCATTCACTCCCTAAATCTTTAGCAAGGCATTTATTGATCTGTTGAAGGCAGTCACATAAGTTTATTCAGCTAGATGCATTAGAAAAATTTTACGCTGTGCTTTGAAATATGCTTCTGTTCATTCAGTGTGTAGTGTGGAAAGATGATTAGATAATGAGTGCTGAAGGCAATAATGAATTGGAAAGCAGGGATTTGCATACTGAATAGCTACTAAAACAAGGTGTACAATATCTGGCATTCAAGAATATGGACAGTACAAAATGGTTGGCCATAATTATGTACCGTATTTCTCAGTCACAGTGCAAGACTCCTTGTATCTGACTAGTGGAAATAATTTCTGTACTTTGCAATATAAAATACAGTCTAGAGTAAAACAAGGATTGGCAACTCAGGGAAAAAGCCCGTTATCGACAGAAATACCTATTAAAATTCCCTTTAAATAGTACTGGACTAATTTCAATATGTGATAACGTTCCTTTCTGATTTTCTACGTATATGAGGTATAATTAGTATAAACATTTTAAGGGACAGTTTGTAAACCATAGACAAAAAGCTCTTTCAAGTCCTCCAAACCTCTTTCAAATTCCCACCAGATGCCCACAAGCTCATCCATTCCACTGACCCATAAAAAAGGCCTTTGTGAGGCACTTTATCAGCAGTGAGTTAGGCTGGCAGAAACAGCAATTTCTGTTGTTACTATATCCCATTAAATCTACAGAGGAACACTTTCTCAAGAAGAATACTCTTTTCAGCCACAGGACCTGCCTGTTTCAGTAAGTTTATAGTCCACCGGGCTAAAGTTTCACTGGAGCTAATAAAACCAGCGTGGGATTTGCCTTTCATCCACTACCAACAAATCATTGCTCGACAAAAGCTGGCACCCTCTCTGTATTCAAAATGTATCACCGGATGGATCTGATGGATTGAATTATCTCTCAGATGCTTTATTTTTTTCCTCCCTCCTGCCTTCTGAAATAGAAACAAAACTTGAAGCAAAGATATAACTTCCGCTGAACTACTTCAGTTCCTCTGGTTCTAACAAGCTCTCTGCAAGCATGGTGCTGTCCATAAAGATGTAGATGACCAAATTAGGAGATTCAGGTCTTGAGCACCTCGTAAGGCACACTGCAGGCATTAGAATTGTGTATTTGGAATCTAAGAGTATTCCTGTTTGAATATTTCTGTGTTTTGTTGTCAAAGAAAACCCACCTTCTTTAGAAACATGTAGGTCTTTTATTATCAAAACACTTTGTTTGCAAGAGCATTACCTATTCTGAACAGCTCCATGGCTTCATGACCTTTAAATGATTGCAAAAGGTGTTTTTTTTTAAGCTGGACTATGAGGTGGAGACTCAGGTCAGATTTTTTTTTGGTTTGTTTGAGATTCAGATATCTCCATAAGATAAAACTGTTTCATTCCATCTGGGAAGAAAAGAACTTTATCACATTTTAATAATTAAATATTTCAGGGTGAATGGTTTCATTAGTTGAAGGATTTCAAATTCTGTTACTAGCCATACCATTTTGCATAGCTTATACATTTTTTTAGGCATTGTCAGTGTTGATGAGAAGGGGCAAAAAGACTGAACTAACATAATCTAAACATCTCAGATTAGCTAAAGGACAAACAGTTTGGACAAAGCAGCAGACAACTCAAATGTTATTACAGGGAAGAGTGCTTTCAGACAACATTGCAGGTCACTGTGTCTTTTCTAAATGTGTATCAGTGTG
Source organism: Astur gentilis (assembly GCF_929443795.1). Lineage (NCBI taxonomy): Eukaryota > Metazoa > Chordata > Aves > Accipitriformes > Accipitridae > Astur > Astur gentilis. The sequence goes on from NC_064911.1 coordinate 7,715,789, forward strand.
GAGGCACCAGTTTAATCATGCCAGGACACCAGTTCTCTCCATCAGTGTTGGATTCCATCACAGCCTGGCAAATCCTCAACAGTCTGCATGGGGATTTCTTGTCTCAAACATTAACATGCGCACTGTTGCACATCTCAAGATCTAAAGCCTCTCCTAGTTAAAGGCTACAACTGGAACATTCCCGTGAGTCACCATGGGTGGCTTTTGAACAAAAGTTGTGGCCACAAACACACATTGCACATTGAAATCACAAGCAACATGCATAAAACACATGCACCACGTAAGGTAGCGCATATATTGCTTTGTGAATGGCATGCACTGCCTACTGCCACATACAGCACACATTAAGATGCCATATGTACGTACACTACATACCATAAGGCATGCACTGTACACCAAGAAAAAGTAAGCATACACCTTGTGCATAATAGATTACAGAGGCACATAGCACATATATTGGAACACATATATCATACTGTAAAACAGATGGAACATAATGATAAAAGTGAATCATACATTGACTATGCATTGAAATGTTCTCAGAGCAGGACTATAGCCAGAATAGCCTCTTCACTGGGAATTCTGCAATTATATGCTTTCTCATTTTGAATTGGAATAAAATGGCAAATTTTGCATTTTTCATGATACATCTTTATAATTGTTTTAGGTCAAGGGAATTTTTTCTTCAAATAAAATATTAATATTTTACTTTTTTTTCACTTTGAAACATTATACAATATAAACCAAGCTCCAAGTCACTTCAGAACAAAGCATTGAAAAGTTCTGCTCCACAAAACTTCAAATGTTCCTTGTTATTACTATCTAAATGCTTCATAGTGTTGACTTTTTGCACAAATAAATCATATTTGATATATACACTTTCTTTTGTATAGGCACATTTTTTGGTAGAAAATTCAGTGAAGAATGTCCATGACTAAATGTTCATGGGGAAAAATATTGTTAACCTTGTTGGTAGTCTTAGAACATTATGAAAAAGTAAGTTTCAGTCCATGATCTTACTGCTTACCTCACAAAATCCAATATTTGCAAAATAGGGTATCAATGACTTTTGTAAAGTATTACATTTTATAGTTGTGTGCATGTGTATATGCATAAAAAGGAAAAGGAATATTTCCCATGCCTAAATTTAATGGGTTCATTTACCTTGTAAAGTCCTACAAGAAAAAAAAAAAAAAAAAAAAAATTTCATGCTCTTTTCTAAATGAGAATTCCTGTTTAATTCCCATTCTTTCTGCACCATTTTAAACTACGAAAAAGTGCTGAGTATTATTTAAAAATTCAATCTGAAACCCAATGTTCTATGTGGACACATAGAAGTGGGATTAAACAGATCACAGACCTATAAAACTTTGCTTAACTAGGATTTTCTAAAAGTGGGCTAAGAGAAACTTTAAAGGAAGATTAATGACTGTAGTAAGCCGCAGAAATAGAACTTAATACAAGATGAAAGATAATTGATGTGTTATTCTCTGCTCCTTTTGCTGTTATTGACACTGTCTGTATTTAAATGAGGTTTGCCAACTTTAAATACAAATATGTTTCTCAACACAATCCCTTTTGTATAATGTCATCATAGTTTTTCATAGCAAAAGCTCCACATGCCTCCCAAATAAAAATGACCAGGTTATTACAGAGTTTATTTTCTTCCTTATTTTTGCCTCCATGGCAATATAGGATTGATCCCATGGGGTATTCCTTTATTCTTAAGTACTTTGTATTACACAATGCAATGAGCGCCTTCTGCACAGCATCGTAAGGACCTACCCAAAAGTCAAGATTCAGCATGGAACTGAACCATATTACGTCTGTGGGACCATCTTAAAGTATCTTTTTGAGTAATGGACCAAAACTGCTCTGGCCAGGAGATAACCGCAATAATTCAAGGGAAGTAAATGTCTCACTCCTGATCTGGGACTTCTTAATAGGGGGACTTCTTAATCAGCTGTTACAAATTGTCATTCAGGAGATAATTCTTCTAGTAAAGGTAGGACTACGCAAGCACTAACTTTTCAGGAAGGGAGCTCATTGACTTCACCTTTGTCTGCAAAGGAGCTTCGAGGTCAGGGAAAACAATTAGGTCTCAACTACATCTAGCACCGCAGAGAAACTTAGCACCCATCGGATGAGCTAACCTACCGGCAGATAAAGCAAAGGCTGCAAATCAAGGCAAAGAGCTTTCAAGGTGAGCACACAGGGGCTTGACAGCACAAAGACCACAATGAGCAGAATTTCAGTGAAGTGCCAGTGGTCCCTTTTGCTGTCCATCCTTTCACAGGCAGACCTCCAGAGTTTCTGCTGCTTGCAAAACAGCATCTCATGGGGTCTTGTGGTACGATGGGGCCATAGGCTACCTCTGGCTAGAGCCAGCAGCACCTTCTTAGCATTTTGCTAGAGGACACTGCTACAGTGCCTCTCGTGCTGCTTGACCACGTCAGATACTGCTGGTCCATAAGTTAAAATATTTAACAGATTTAACAGAGACTGGGTCTATAGGAATAATATCTTGAAGGTTCTCAGGAGACTGGGTATTCATGGGAGACTGGGGGTGCAGTCTGGCAGCGCAGTCCACAGCAAACTCCAAATGTCTAGCCAGCATCTGCACAGTACGTGGCACCAGGTTCACATGGTGGTGCACAGTTCTGGGAGCATGGACCCACCTTTCCTGATCTGGATGTATGCTGCATGGGTACAAGCAGCCATTTCCAAGGTCACAGGTAGCTCACACGTTAAGCCCACTCCAGTTGTGAAAATACACCTCTACACTCGACTTGTGAGACTTGCCAGGGCATTGGAGTTTATATTCAAAACATAGCTTGTTTCTGTGATTATTTTGTTATATTAGAATACATAGCTTGTTTCTGTGATTATTTTGTTATATTAGATACTGATCATTACTCGCCAAGTATTCACAAATCAAATTCCAAACATCATCTTGAGAATAAAACTCCAGCTGCTCATTTGATATGCTTCTACTCCCCAGACAATACCTAGAGATCAGGACACTAAGTTGGACTTGAAGTGTGCTGGAAGTACAAATTGGACCACATTTTAGACAATATTGTTAAAATGTAGGTGTGGGAATTTTGTTTGGCCTGTAGCTGCTTATACACATCTGCATTTATCAAATTTAATGGCAAATCTTCCGAATCACAAATGGCAGCTATAAACTCCAGCAGTGAACCAATGGTGGCTATCTTCTCTTGTTGCTTTTGAAAATAGCCCCCAAAGTAAACTTTGAAAAAGCAAGCAAAGCCTTTCAATCTGTCTACCCATACATCCATAAAAACCAAGTTCATGCATAGAAGCTTGGAGGTTATAGCTGACTAGATCTGGTGGCAGTCAAACTTCTTGAGTGCTTCTTTGAGAAGCAAATTTCAGTTGTCGAGAATCACTGTACACTCTGCGTTGCTTCAATGGCTACTTCCTTTGCTCTACTGACTGTGTGTTGCATTTAAATCCATGCTTCATGTATGCCTCTTATAAGTACATTGTTGGGTCTCACTTCAACCGTCAGGTAAGCCTGTGTCTAGTGACTACACGCCTTTTGTTTTTGGAAACCATTTGATGAAAACCAGCACTGATAAAAATTTAAGATGTGGAGGAGATCCAAGAATCAGCACTATATTTCTGACCTGTCCATTAGAGGTCTGATAAAGACTACTGCTTTTGAAGCTTAATACTTAAATGTCTCATCAAACCAGAACTTTTAATGGACCATTTTTAAACCACCATTGAACTACTGAAAAAAATCTTGAGAGCTGAGGTCCCTCTCTGTAGTATTTGGACATCTCGGTAGTTTTATGTCCACCTGCACTGTATGGAGATCATGCACTGTAGAAACCTGTCTTTTCAGGAACCAACTCAAAACTAACACAAGATTGTGCTGATTGTTTATTGTGTAAAGAAATAAATAAATAAGCCACCCACAGATATTTATATGGTTAATAAGCAGCAACTCACTGTTACTATCCTGGCTTTCTGGATGGTCCATATCATGGGGCAAAATACACATTATCCACATTTGCAGGAGTAAACATCATTATAGAAATTAATGGCTATTATGCCACCATCCTACTCCAGCACTTAATACTACGTATTTCCATATATTAAATATATGGAATTATCAATACAATCTGAAACTGCCATTCAGATTGAGATTACACTACTGTAATTAGATAGCTATATTCTGTCCACTACAATGTACAAGCAGTATATAGCACAAAACCATTTAAAACATTATTTAAGTACCTCTGATATCATCCTGAAAGCATTTAAAACATTCTGTCACTGTCAAAACACTGGGCAAAAATCTAGAAAAAATTAACTGAGTCATAAAACATGCCAGATTTGTAAATATCAGCTGCTGATATTTTTAAATCAGTTGCTCTGATTCATCAATTCACATGGACTATACTGAGACACTATATTGCTCTCTCTGTGCAGACATGCCTTCAGTAAGGCTCTGTCCCAAAGTCCATTGCAATGGGAAAAAAATTCCATTGGCTCCAATGGTTTGGGGAAATTTTGCCCCAAACCACAGTGAAATTCTGTGAGTGCTCATTTTCTAAGCACATAACCTCATCTCTGAAATCAGAAGGAAGTAGGAAATGTTATTGTCATCAGTACAGGCAAGCAGCTGCTGCTATTACTCTCCAATGGAAGGTTCTTTCTTTGCATAGTGCACCAATCTTAATGGCCAATATAAGATTTGTCGGCAAAGGTATCTGCAAGGTCTCTCCCAAATAAAATAACTGATCCACAGTTGTTATAATAATCCTGTCAACGGAATCTCTTTGAATGCACCATAATACTGTCAGAGTCTTTATTCTTGGCTGTGTGTATTTACCTTCCAGGTGACCCTAATGCTTTGTGAAGATATAGGCTCAAGTTGGACATCTTGAGGTGGACCATCAGGAGCTGCAAAGAGAGAAGAGAGATGGATCAAAACCAGCCCTCACAGCACACAGAATTCAGCACTTCACATGGTATGTCACCAACTTAACACACCAGCATCACAAAGATTTGGACTGAGTCAATGCCATATGGAAAACTGAAGATACCACTTCATCAAACAAAACCAGAGCCTAGCAGCTTCCTTATTCAGGTGTCATCTCTGGCCAACAGTGAAATACAACACATGCCCAAACATAGCAACCTGGCAAATAAAATAAGAGTGAATAATAGTGACTTTTCTTGTTTAGTGATATGCTCACAATGCTGTTTCTGCTTTGTAAATAGGCAAGACACAATTTCAGCAGTCAGAACCCTGTAGGTGACAGAAAGGCAGCAGAACCCATCCGAAAGCAGGTGAGACAGGAGCTCCTCAGCCGGTCTTCATGATGTCACAAACTTTCCAGTGGGATCCCCTTTGTTCACTAGGGACTGAGCACATTCAGTCAAACTTCAAATATTTTATACACAAAAACCTGCATGTTACTCTCTCCCTCTCCTCAGCGTAAGTATCCTAGCCTGAAATTGGACAAAAAATAACTGCCAGATGGAAAAAGCACGCTGCAGCTCCTGCCTGAGTCAGGGGGAGTTTCATTTACTGTTAATATGCTGCCAAAGGTGTGCATGATTCTTTAAAGTTGAATGAAAAAAGAAGGCCCTGAGTCTAGGGGAACCTACTTGTCAGCTGGGCAGCTACAGAGCAGATCAAGAATTGACTGGGACTGAACCGAGAGGTGTGAAGTAAATTGCTTGCTCAGCAAGGTAAATCATTGTAAAAGAAAGATCTGAAGAAAGGACTGGAGTAATCTTGAGCTGCTGTAGAGGGTTCCCTTGACGCAGAATATGGCCTCAGTAAAAGGTATTAAATTAAGTTTAATAGCATGACAAAGGAAGTAAAGCAATAAAAAGGGTGAGATGGGGCTGTTAGAGGTGGAGCAGCAGTAAATGTCAGCTGTGGTGAAAGGAACCAGAACATTTTGCTTTAACTGATGAAAGCACAGAGACCCAGAACACAGCCTATAATATGCTTAAGTTATTAAAGATGCCCATTCTTGACTGTCCTTCACATGGGAAATTTCCAAAGGTTGAAAGAACTTTATTTCCACTCCCCTTGCATTAATGTGCAGGAAGGAGAAGAGGAAAAAGTCCACGTGCAAAAATGAGATCTCTATGAATTTTTTGAATCCTGTCCTTGATTCTGTCCCCCTGTTGACAAACACAAATGCCATTTCTCCAGGTACATTATAATGTAGTGGAATTTGAGCAAAGCATTTGATCCTAAAACTGTTTTTTTAAATGTGTTCCTTAAAATCTTGACTTTTTGTTAAAAGACCCCAAAAGTTTTTACAGACCAGAGTAGCTAACTGTTCCCAGCATACCATGGTGAAATGTTAAATAAGAAGTCATTTATTTTATATATTTAATGTCATACAGAATTTGTGACAAAGACTTAAAGAAAACCCAGATATCCCAGGTTCCTCTATTGATTTCAGTATTAAACAACAGCCATAATGCTTTTGTTTTTCTGACAAGCATTAGGGCAAGTGTGTACCTGCAGTCTATTTTCCAACACAGGAGCTAACTGTGGTTGTATGGAGGGAAAGCTGTGGTCTGTAAGCTTTGAAATCATGCCATGCTTGACTATCCTTTTGCCACAGAGACCCTTTACAGTTTTCTTTCTAATAGCTAGTGCTGGGCAACTCAGGTCACTGTAATACGTGATACACAATCTGCACCCCCCTGCCAATAGAATGGTTTGAGTTGTTCAGTTTTTATATTGTCTTTCTTCAACCTTTATTTTGCTCCCTTCTCATTACGTTCTCTCTTATTCCCTGCACCCATGCTGTTCTCTATTTCCTATCATAAAAGTAGAGAACAAAAGTAAACAGTGATCAAAAAATGATGCTCCTATACATTGCACACCACCTGAAATCAAAACCCAGGAGGCAAACATCACATACTCTGCCTAAGCCTGACCTCCTCTCTTCCAATTGTTCCCTGGGTAGATCAGTGACTTTTGAACACAGTTCCACACTGCTGGTCTTTTTCTCCAAATAGATGGCTCCTTAAAAGACAGTGACAAAAGGATCAATTATTCTGAAACTTGGTTACGGAGAACTGAATAAAATGTTATATTAAGGTTCCACCCTGTCCTTGGGAAAGCTGTTTTTTTATTTCAAGTCCAGCTGCTGATCCTGACAACTGAATTATCAGTGAGGAAAAATGCAGCAAGTAAGAAATATTCTAAGCATGGGTGAATAAGAGAGAACCAGAGAGTAGCTCCAAGACCCACCCCTCTACTTTGAATGTATATACACAAGGAAGGATGGGCATTTTGGGGATACAGATGATGCTGGCCAGAAGAATGGACAGTCTGTTTTCTCTAGTGATTTCACATTTTCATTGAACAAAGGAAATGAAAACCCCTGATCAAATGATAAATATGTTGCAAACAAACTATTCACCATTAATAAAGCTGTTCACTGAAGGCTTTCCTTCCATTAGGATGAAAAAAGACACCTGGTGAAAAAAGAAATGTATGTTGTCTCCTGCTTCTGCTTTGCACTGCGTGTGTCCTGTTTTTATTCAGAAAGTCCCTCGGATCCGAAGATATGTTCTCCTGACAAGGGGTATATTTTCACTGTAGTAAATTCACCCACAGGGAAAATGAGTGGGAATTACACAGTTGTATTCATATAAGCTGAACTGAAAATCGGCCACTGAGTGTTCAAAGCCTAGACCAACATGAAACTTGAAAAAGAGTTAGGGTTTTCACTCCCAGGACACTGTCACCCAGCCACTTGCATTATAGTTTTCCTCTCAAAATCCCCAAAGAAGGAAGCATTGCTGCCTTAGCATAAGATAATAGGAAAAATAAAATTAGCGAGATAAAAATGTGTTTTCAAATACAAATGAGCAGGCTCCTTTCTGGTCAAGACTTTTCAGAGTAACTCCATCCAGTTTCAGTGGGCTAAGGGTGTTAAAGCTTCTTGGGTTACTCTCAACACCTTTGTACATTGTATATAATTGCAATGTATGCCTGGCACCAGTATTTATGGCCATTCAGCATTTTCATTCCTAATTGCTGAAACAGAGAGCTGTAGCCCTCTGCTTTTCACCCATAAGTCTTTTTCATTGTCACATCTAACATGTAGGACTTGGGACGTGGTAGCATGCACAAGACTGTCCTGTCCTTATCCATCTGCCACTTCTGCTAGCCCTGAGAAATAAAAATAAGATGGCACTGGAAGGCAACAATTTGAGTACACAAAAGAGTGGCTCCAGCCGCCAAAGTGAAAATGCCCACATAGCCCTCCTGGTACAGAAACCTGTAATGATGTAGAAGAATATGAGGCAACAAAGAACAGGAGGATGACATAAACTAATGACAGCCAACTGACTTTTACAGCCATCAGAAAAACTAATGGTGGGTGGGTTGGAGGATGGAATAGTCAAGGGAAGATTTGATTCATGGAGATCAATGTTCTCAAATGGGGGTAGCTTAAATTATCCATCTATACTAATATCTGAGCATCTAAGGAAAGCCATAAGATGCACAGGGGAGGAAACACCACTAAAAATAGAATGTTGTTGATTGAATTGCCTAACTGTAGATATAGATGCACTGTTTCCAGTATCCCAGGCTGAAAATTTGGAGCACAATATCTTCTTTGACCACTAGATGCCACTGAACAGCTCTAATTACAGGCCTACACGATGAAGTTGCAAAGTCACAGTGTTTTATGGGAACAATTCAGTATTTCTTTTGATGCAGCTGCAGCAACATAAGCAGCATTTCAAGTAAAGATTCCTCACATCAAAGACCAATAATTCCCAGGATGATTTAGATGCTACAAAACCAGAGTGTACCTGCTTCATCGGTAGTGATGGTGAGCTCATTGCTGGCCTCACTCTTGCCGATGCGATTCTTGGCATACATGCGAATGTTGTAAGTTGAGGAAGGGTGGAGGTCAATGATAGTGGCTTGGTTTAGCTGGGGGGAAACATCTTTGGTTCTCTGAACAGAATCCCAAGAGTCTATTTAATAAGAGGTTAAAATAAAACAGACAAATAAAAGATGATGTTAACATTGCTCACACAACCATGCAGTTAAAGCATCTCACAGAACAGGATACTGCCATTGCTGAATTAACCCAGAAAATGCCTGCTGCTACAAGCAAATTGAGTGATCACCTTCCTTGACAGCACTCCCGACTGCTCCAAGTGTGGTGCTGTGATCAATGGGATCTCAGCCCCAGGGTCATCAGCAAATCTAAGGAAATAGCTACTCCTTTGCCTTTTTTTTGAGGGAGTGGTGAGAGCAGCAAAGATTCCCCAGCTGTGTGTGTGTGTACATACTGGTTTTTTACCATTGCTACATTGGAACAACTGTAAAAAAGATGGGAGCTCCTGCCCCGACGGGATCCTCACTCAACGAGAAGGTGGGTTGTGCTCCAAAAAGCGGGGGAAAGGAGTTAATAAACAGGAATGGAGGGCTCTTAGACTTTGACCCCAAACTCCAGGAGCTCAGACCATAGGTGAACAGTGAGCACGAGCTTGGAGTACTTAGCCATGGGGCTCAGCACCCTCCAGGACTGATGCTATCTCCCTGACTCATGTTAGGATGCAGCAGCAGTTTAAGACAAGGGGAATGTAGAACCCTCTTAGCGTTTTGCATATATCTGTAAAAGGAAGAGCACATTATTATTATTCATGCTTACTATTCATCTGCCTGTTATGTTTTTAATAAATTCTCCAGACGTATAACAGGAAAAAGGATGGAAACTGGCTAAACACAGTAACCACTCCTTTTCATCCAAGCATTCAATTGCTGCTAACAAAATAATAGAATTTATCCATTCAAAGAATCTTGATGTCTTTTATGAGTTGCCATCCTTCATTTCTTTCTTACTGCAGGCGATGTTCCTCCTTTAACCTCTGCAGCATCCTATGGGGGATGTCACTGGAGGCTCTACAGGAGTGTTTTACAGTATGGGTCACTGTAGGCAGGATTGCAGAAAGCTCAGCAGATAAGAAAGGATAGTTTAAAAATAGAAAGCTTACTCAGATACAAAATATTTCCACATAAATTCTTTTATACGAACTTGTTAAAGATGCACAAGTTGTGACAATGACATCTGCAGCTTGGCTGGTTACAGGACCTGTTTGCTTGTCTGTGTGGCTTCATTTACCCAGAAAACATACAGGAATCAGACATTTAAGTGCTAACCAAATTCACTTGAATATATTTTTCCTTGGTAACTCAGTTTGTCACAGATACCTCTGCAGGATACTTTCAGAAGCTTTAAAGGAGTTACCTGCAGGCAGTGCTGCTACAATTTGCTTTCAGTTTGCTACAACTTCACAGAATTTCTTAAACTTTACAAAATTTTAACCAGCAGTTACACTCCATTGTGTTAAATGTTATACAAGCACAGAAGGAGACTCTCTGTGTTCCAGTATACCACACCAACAGGAAAGAAATTTTTAAAAAAAGACCTGCTTGGTACAGAGAATGTGTTAAATTTTCCCTTGAGAATGATGAGAATTTCTTTTAATATAGTCCGTACATTATCAAAATGCTTAAGTTTTCACTTGGTTGTTTGAAATACTGACCTCTGAGTGGTAGGACTCTGTAGTACATATTAGCTGCTGAAATCAAATAAACAAATTGGAAAATTTCAGGTGATTCTTAGTACATTAAGTAATGACATGCCACGGAGAAAGAGAGAGATGAAAAGTCACAGTCTTTTGTACTTCTCAATGTAGGTTTCCAGTGTTTATTTATGACTAACGCATGGTAATCCAGAGGATATTTTGATACACGTATCCCCTTTTTGAAGGCTAAAATAAACCAAGAAAAGCAATCCCTCTAAACTGAATCAGTCCACAGAGAAATTAATCAACTTCTTTCCAAAACGGTTTTCAGTTTTGAAAAATTTAAGTGATATTAAGGGAAAGAAAAAGAATTAATTTTGTTTTCTTCTGGCAAATCCTAAAAATATTTGCTCATGTCCACGTGGTAAGTAATTGAGTGAGGTATTAAGATTGACTACTGGTCCTTCTGGTTTTTATTGTTGTTCCAGAGAGCTCTAAGATCCACTTACCTAGAAAGACTGAAAAGGCACAGAAAACGAACAGCAATGGTCTAGCAATAAAAAAAAAAGAAAAAAAAAAAAAAAAGAGTGGAATTTTTAACATATTCCTTGTTTCACTCATGAAATGTTCCACCCAGGCATTTCTCGGTGTGATATAAAATGAACACCGACACAATGATCTATGAAGACATTTATAATTTTATGAAACCCAGCAGCTTTGCACCCATTCCTAAAGCAAAGGTTGGAGGTTTGGGGTTCCTCGGCGGAAGACGATGGGGACCCACCGGCTGCTCTTCAGGCCGCAGGCCGGGGCAGGGGCTGCCCCCACCGGGCCCGGCCCAGCACTGCCACCCTCGGCGGGGTTGGGGCGGGGAGAACGGGACCCCCCAGCTCTGCGAAGGCATCTGCATCCTGAAGGGTGCTCAGTTCACGCGTGAGCACAAGAAAGCGTGAAGCACAGCCCTCTCCCTTCGGATCTGGGCATAAATGGAACCAATGGTCAGTTTGCCCCTCAGCTTTCCCTGATGGCATAAAAAATAAAAGGGATGAGGAGAGGCACAAAGAAGGAGCCCCATACCTGTTCCTATCTTCAAACCTTTTTCTACACCTCCAGTGGAAAAGTCTGATGGCTGCACGTCAGTGGTTTCGATGAAGGGCCGGGTCTGAGCGCCACAGGTACGGTTCTGTACAGACAGGCATTGTATCTACGTACTGAAACAGCCTGAAATGCTGAGCTCCCACTGTTCATCTTGCTCCTGCACGGCAACTGCATCCTACAGATGCCACCTATCCATGTGACAGGCAGCTCCATGCTCCTTCTAGAGGATAACTAACATGTCTTTTTTGTCTGGTGGCACGGTAGGGTTAGATAGGATACATGAGGGCAGCATCGTACAGTGAAGTCCATGCATGACGTGGTCACCTGCACATTCTCTGAAAGCGAGAAGTTCTGCAGTTTTCCTTCTTGAGAAGCTCAGATGATGCATCCTGCTGTAAACCCATTTCTGAGTCCTTAGGGTAAGCAACATAGGTGGAAAATTCTCACTAAACACAACTGTGCAGTTTACAGCTTTCCTTTGGCCTTGGCAGGATTTTCCCTGAGCTTACCATCTGGATTGTGAATGTTTTACCTAAGTGTTCTTCTGTCCTGTTAATATCTGGAAACTGTGAGAATTTTTCTTAATTCCTTCTTCTTTGCTCTAACTCACCCCAACCCTATGCAAGTTTTTCAGTAACCATCTTTGGTGTTTCATCTTCTTGATGATTTAATTAATGACGATAATCGTGTACAAGAATTCAGAAACCTGATCCTAGTTTCTCCAAACATTCAGCCTCAGATTCCAAAACCTGATGTTTCTGTTGTTTGCAGTGAAATGAAGATAATCTGCTCTTTTTAGGACATGACATCCAGTATTTGTCTTCATATACAGACACAGAAATATTTTCTCCAACACCAATTCTGCCACCCTCTATTTTTAATTTCTTTCTTTTTTTTTTAACCTTTATCGCTATGTTGTGTCTTATGTTTTCAACCAATCTGATGGCGCTTTATTTGCTGTCTTGCTATTGATTTATCATGCCATGTTACAGAGACATAATTTTGCAATGCAAATTCACAGTGATTACCGCCTAATCTTTGGCTGCATTCTGTATTATCACTTGAAAACATTGAGCTAAATCTAACAAGGATGTTTTAGAGCTCTGAAGTCCTGTTCCACCATTGCTTCAATCAAATGAAAGCAGCTCAGTTTTCCCAGGTGGGGTTATGCCGAGTTACATGATTCAGAAATACCAAAAATACAAGTGATGTTTTCAGGTGAGAAAGGAGTCTTTCAGGCAAGAATGACTTTCAAAAACTCTTCTGGAGCAGGTGGGTGGTTGGAAAGAAAGGAAAAGAATCAAAAAGAAAACAAAGCCCAGAAACTTGTAGGTATACATAACCCTTAAAGGCATCCTTACCTAGCCTACATCTCCAAACCTGTGATTCCTGACCACAGCCTCAGTGGTGAAATTTCATTTGTAATCTTTCAGGTACCATGATCATCTGTACATTATCAAGTTTATTTACAAAGACAATGCAAAAATGCTGACTGATGATTTAACACTCTTAAAAATATTTTATCTAGTAATGAAAACATCACAACATTTTTGCCTAAGTTAAGCACAAAGGAAATACACAATGTAGACAAATGAAGAATAGTAAAGATGGGTAGCAAAGTAATTTAAAAAAAATTCAGCAAATTTTAGAATTCTATGAACAAATACATTTTTACGTCTCTGAACTAAAGGGAGAAGACTATAAATGTACTATAGTTGCTTTGATAAACAGAATGTTTTGCTGATAAACACACATAGAGGATTCCTACCAGTGGACTACGTCCCCTTAAAAATAGTGCAACAAACTCCAACATAAAATAGTAAAATACAATTTCTCAGTGTCTTTTTAATCATACTTGAAATATGGAAACTTCGTTCCATTGCATTTTCCTTTCTAGTCCCTTCTCAAATGATGACTCAGGGACAGTGCTTAACAATGTGCCTCATTTCAAGTGTGATCTTACATCACATATTTCCAATGCACCTTGAATGTTTTTAGATTTCAACAGTGAATATTTTGGGGGCTTAATATGTGCAGGAACAGGAATATTTTTCTGACTTAGGGCGTTGCTTTTTTTTAAACTATTCACCTCATTCATCTTATTAGGTGTTCATTGATGTGACTACCTGGTAACCTGGCAGAAAGGTACCTGCTCTCATTGGCCTGCCAATGTGTGCTACTGATCTTATCCGTCAGAGTATTTCCAGTACGTTACTGAACACTCTGCATGGTGCTTCAGCAAACTACCACACAGCTTTCTTCACCTAGAAATTCTCAAAACTACTCTTTTTCACTGCTCACTTTCCAGGGAAGGTGCCATGTACTCAGATATCAATAGAAAATAACTTCTAAAAATCAGCACTACAGGAAAAGATAAATTGTAAAGGCAGGTATTTTTTTTCTATAGGGAAAAATATAAAATGAAAAGAAAAAAACCCCCACAACCAAACAGAGAACAGGGACCAAGAATCAGCCAGCAAAACCATCATACCAGCTATCACCTAGAATAGCTTGTTTTACAGAAAAATTTATTCCCCTTATGTGTAGGTTTCTCTGGTAAAAGGGAAAAGCAGCAATTGCTAAACTTAATGTCCTTTCCTCAAAAAAAAAAGACAACAAATGAAGATAAATCTTACTGTGGAAGATTAAATAAACCATGGTAAAAATTTCCATCAGGCAGTTTCAATTTATGAATTATCTTTTACGATACAAATTCAGTGATGAATGACTAGTGATGGGGATGACTTCAGAGGAAGATTATTTCTTACCCGACTTATTTTTGCACTCAATATCATAGCCAGTGATTGGGCTGTTTCCATCAAATCCCATGGTCCATCTGAGGGCAATACTGCGTGCTCTCACCTCTCGGATTTCTATTTCAGGAGGGTCGGGGGGCTCTGAGTAAACACACACACACACAGTTTTAGTCAGAAGAAAGCCCGTACCCTTAACAAGATAACATTTATGTGTGTGGCACTGGCACAGCTTACTGGTGGTAAGCTCTCATGGCATTTTCTCCGGTCACTCATTAGTACCCTGAGCCAGTTAATCACCTGCTGAAGAATGCTAAACAGAGGGAGGAAAAGTCACTTTTCAGCTAGGAGTCACTGAGGTAATCTTGAATACTGACTTCTGTTTAACCTTCTTATATGCAACATAGAGTTGCATTTCCTTAAAAGCACTCCGGATTGGACTACTCATGCTAGGAAAGATTTTTGCCTTGAACACCACGACCATGTCTCACTGATACTTCTACAGCTTTTACACAAAAGGTGATGGTAGAAATATGAATACTAAACTTAAAAGGGCTAAATTTGGTGGGGGAAGGGAATAAAATTTCTATCTCTCTGAGTAGGTTTAAAGGTCTTCATTTAATAACAGAATAATTTGATAGCAGTATAAATTTACACTAAAACATCTTTCTGTCTCTAGAGTTAAGGATGTAAATGAATAGCATTTTTACTGATTCTAACGCCCCTTTAAATTGTCATGGCAGTTTAAATGGGCAGTGGTGTAACTGAGAACCTGTCCCCAAACACCACCTGAATTTTTTGGCAGTGCTGCCTTAGGCATTCCCTGAAATCTGCTGTTACTTGAAATCAAGAGCGGGGAGAAAGAAATTTGCAAGTCCTAGAAATGTGTTGTGTGCATGTTCAAAGGCATACAAGCAGAGGAACAGGCATCGCACAGAAAGAAGCAGTGGCCAGTGGCTGAGTCCTGCCCGTGCTCTGCATCCCAAATACTGTCTCTCAGCCACTCCAGGACCTGCTGCTGCCTGCCTGAGTGAAACCCTGGCGGAGGGGAACCCCAGCCCCAGGCACAATAGGTTCCTAGAGTTTGCGTTGTGCAAACTGATTACAATTTATTATGACCGTTAAAACTTGAAATATTTTGTTTAAAGATCCGCAGTAGGTTTAACATTTCTCTAGAGATAAAGTCAGATCACTTTTATTTCAAACTTGGGGTTTAAGCACATTTGTTCTTTAAAAACGAATGCAATCCTATCCCTCTCCCCCTGAAAATGTAACCGCCTCATATCCACTGCCCCTACTGAAGATGATAGTTTTAAGTATCTTTAGTAGAGTGTCAGCTAGTGTATGTAAGAAACATTCTTCTTACTAATTTGTACAGATCTAGAAGGACTCAAGCTCATCCTTTATTTTGATTTAATCTGTGATGCTGGAAAATGAAAGACTGGGTGTCTTAACACAGCTCCTCATTTCTTTGACAATGAGGAATACATTTAATTAGGAATCAGAGCCTCCCTCCCCCGACAGATTTCTGAGGATGGCATACACTTACTGTACTACAATAGCTGTGTTTTTTTCCTTATGTTGTCCTCTTCCTACCTTGCACAGTGAGCTGAATTATTCCACGATCCTCCCCATAAGAATTGATGGCATGGCAGGAAAAGAAGCCAGAATCTTCACGCACAGTTGGCAAAATCTATAGGTGGTTTGAAAAGAAGTGATTGATTGAACAGCACGCAGAGAAAATAAACCAACAGCTTTTCTGTATGGTGCAAGAAAAATTGTACAAACTGTTTTACTTGACAGTAATAAATAGATATTGCATGTTATACACATACATACATATGCATAGTAAAGCATCTAAAATACTGAGACTTATCAAAACTAGCAACACCTGGGCTGAGGAAGCAGGCTATCAGCTCTACATGTGTAGTCATGAGTTGGAGCACCACCTATTCCTGTAGCTTCTCATCAGAAGTCTTGTTTCCAGTTACTCCTAAGTTTGCCAAGTATTTAACAGTTGGCTGAAATTTTCCATACAAAATGGTGCCTCCTGCTGCCTCCAATTTTTTCCAGTTATTTCTGAAAATAACTCATGTGGCTGAAGTCTGTGTGGAGGAAATAAAGTTTCAAACACTGGTGGTGAACCCTGTAGTATTCAGTAGGGTGCCTCATAATAAAATTTTGGGTGACTTTTCTTTTCAATTTGTTATTTAATAACATAGAAAGTTATACATGATCTCTATGTACATGACCATAATGATCTTTTTTCTACAGGACCACTGCTTCATTCAACGTACAATAGGGAGCGGATTTTTTTAAATGAGCAGATATTCCAAATACCATTTTCTTCTCATTGTTCAGTGTGCTGGTCCACACTTTATTTACTGCACACAGTTCAAACTGTGCCCTGAAGACAGACATTCATTTTCTCACAGCCTTTTCTGTGGATTCACCTATGCAATACCCATTTCAGAAACATGAGTGAATTTATTTTCATAAACCCTGACATCATGAAGAGTATTACCACCATTTCGTATGGGGAATTAAGGAACCAGACATATGATAATGTTTGTGGCTGCTTGACAAGTTGCCATATATTAGCTGAGCCATGGTAACTCCATGTGTTCTTTATTCCTCAGCAAAGCCAAGGTAATATGAGCACAACTCTCATTCACCACTGGTTAAGATAAATGGATTAATTTCCCACTCGCTACAAGGATATTGGAGAGTTATCATCTGAGATGTGGTAACATGTCAAGCTGTGTTAAGTTGCACGTGTGGCTGAGCTTTAAGATAGGAAAACAAAATTTTTCAGAGCCCAATTTGATACATCTAGGGCCTTCTTTCCCCCCCTCAGAGTCCTTAACAATAAATAGCATTTCATGTGTTCATAACAGCTTCCATTGAGTTAAGCTGCAGCTATGAGGGCTTAGTACTTCTGCAAATCAGACCCCAAGGGCTCAAGGCAAGTACCTAGAAAACAAAGAACACACAATTATTGGCCACCTGTGAAAAGTTTGGTTTCAATGATCAGCCTTGCATCATACAGTGTCTTTCATTACTCAACCCTAATTCAACTCCAGAGAAAATCCAAGTCATGCCTGACTGAGGCAGGGGTCCTGCAGAAAAAATAAAAGCTGAGTATACAACTAAAGATCACATCATCATGCACACATGCAAAAGTACTGAGTTAAAAGCTTCAGAGACAACCTTAATCCTGATATTTTCTATTTTGGGGGCATTTTATCTCTCAGAAGTCAAAGGTTTTGTATGATGTAACAAACATATGGATGTAGAACGCCACTACCGTACACAACTGCTTCAGAAGAGACTCCTCCAAGCAGGTCTCCAGCCTTCCAAAAAGAAATATTGTTGTGCATCCAGGCATTATCTTATTAAAGTCAATAAGACGAATGAGAACAGAGAGTTCTAGGGGTCTATCCTATAATTAAATATTATTTGTAACACAAATATACTAATATGAACAAAGTCACACGTAGAACTTATTCTTCCTTACAGAAATCAATGACAAAGCTCCCTCACAGAGAGCAAAGCCAGATTTTTACTGGACATCATCCAACACAATTTTTGGCTAGTAAAGAAAGAGATATACCTTAAGAGTTACACTAGAATATAGACAATCACCAGAGAGCTAGACAATTATTTCCTTGAGCCTGGTAAAAATGTTTTTAAGCATGTGACTAAAAAAATGGAAAATCAAGATTTTTGACTGAGAATCTATATAATTTTTTTAAAAATTCTTTTAGATTTCATAAAGGCACATGTAAAAATATAAAGGAATGGACTGATAACTTTCTCACGTTGGTAAATTTTAAATTTGAGTGGAAAAAGGTATACCCTGGTACATTGAGGGCAATGTCATAGTTCCACCCATTGTAGGTGACACCAGAACAGCAGGAGTTTCCTGTGCTTCCATGGCATCTTGGGGAAACTTAAGTCCCCAAACCAGCAGTGCCACTCATGTAGCCCCTCAATCTAACCCAGGTCAGTCACTTAGGAGTTAACAGAATCCCACATACTGATTTGTCAGGCAGGTCGAGATGCGTGGTTCCCACGCCACCAGACAGCTGCCTCTCACAGAAACAGAAGTGAAGATGAAGTCTATGACTGTTTGCTAGGCAGCTTGGTGGCTTCTGCTACTGTGTACAATAAGTGCCAAGGACTACTGGCAGCAGTAGATATACTACTTACGTATCTACATGTGCCTTTTCCTTCCATCTCACTTTGAATCTGATGACTAAGCTGACTTTGTAAAATGGTCTCACAAGCCTCACAAAGTGAAAGGGAGGGAGAAAATGTACTTTAAAAAGACAGCATTTTTATCTCAAAATGGCCAATGATTTTGGTGAAGGAAGCCCAACACACATCAGAGCTAGGGGTCAGATATTTACTCAGCGCTTATGAGCAGTGTACTCAAAACTGAGCTGTGGCCCCCCAGGAAGGGCAGGCTAAGGCATGAGCCATGTTGCTCCTGAGACAGAAAGGACAGGGGGGCCGTGAGCCAGGCTTACTCTCTTGTTGCCTCTGGAGTAGGGGAGGATGGAGAGTAATTTTTCGGGGTGGGGGGGTGGCGGGTGGGTGGGATGCAGATATTTCCTCTATGTCCTCTTGCTGCCAGCTCTCCAGGGCTGTGCCACGGGTGGAGCGAGTGGTGGGGCTCTGACCTTGTAGGGCAGAGGTGTGCAACCCTATCAAAACCAAATCAAGCAGCACTCTCACGCAGGTAGATGCGTCGCAGGTCACTTTGTTTTCTTACCTGCAGAGTAGAGATCACTTCATCTCCAACTTCCTTGGTGGAAACAAGGTAACGGGACATTTCAGGGTTAATGATTCGGTCTTCTTTTTCCCAGCGGACTATGATGGGTTTCTCTCCATGCGCTGTGCAGCTCATCTCCTTCTTTTGACCTTGGGTCGCCAAGGTGGTATTTGGATAGGAGGTTATCATAGCTGGAACTAAAACCAGACAAAACAAAAAAATATCATTCCTTAGTGAGCTGACTAGTCTGTTGATACAGGCCTGGTCCTTTAATCTGGGTCTCATTCAGCTTGTCCATATTTGACAAGATGGCAAAAAATGCGAGGAATTATTTTACTTTCGTTGCTGTGTAAGAGAATTTTCTTAAGATTGAAGATGAGACTCAAAGGGAATTTAGCAGAGAGGAGCTGGGACTGGACAGCGGGGCTGTAGAGAAAAGACAAGAAGATGCGAATCCAAAGGAAGCCTGGCTCCATTTGTTTTGCTGCTCACAGGACAGCTTGTAACATAATTAAAATTTTCACAGTAAATAAAGGTACTTGTCGTGGTTTCAGCCCGGCCGGTAACAAAGGACCACGCAGCCGCTCGCTCACTCCTCCGCCCCCCTCCGGTGGGATGGGGAGGAGACGGAGGAGAGAAAAGGAAAAGAAACTGGAACCTCGAGGGTTGAGATAAAGGCAGTTTACTGGGACAAACACAAAAGAGATTACAACAACAACGGCACTAATGAAAAAAGGTATACAAAAAAGAGTGATGCACAGTGCAACTGCTCACCACCCGGGACCCGACGCTCCGCCACTTCCCCCACCGAAAAAAACAGAGAGCACCCCCCGGCCCGCTCCCCATTTATATACTGGGCAGGATGTCACATGGTATGGAATAGCTCCTTGGCTAGTTCAGGTCAGCTGCCCCGGCTATGCCCCCACCTCCCAGGTTCCTGTAAAAATTAACTCTATCCCAGCTGAACCCAGGACATTATCCACCCCTTATTCTATACCATCTACATCATGCCCAGATCTTACTTTTTTTTATTTTTTTTTCCAATCAACCACTACAACTTTCCTTGTCTTATATATAAGTATATGGACTCCACCCCCTGACCTCGCACACACACACACGGTGTTCCTTTAGCCTATGGGCTATCCCTCTAATGTGTCCATCAATTTTGGGGCTCTATCTGTTGTAACAGTTCTTCAGGATAAGAGAGAGATGGTGTGAGATGTTGGGTTGTTGTACGCTGCCTCTGGAACTTGTGGCTAGTACATTTGGTGCAACTCATGCCCCTGGTCTGCAGGTCGAAGATGTTGATCTTGAGGAAATTGGTGGGTGCCAGTTCAAGTTCTATCGCTGTTGTACTTGGCTCAGTTTCAAAAGTCCATCCTGTAGTCATTTGGATAATTCTCACAATAATACCCTTGATATGGCATATAGACACTATAGATACAATGACATGCATTGGCAGGTTATTTAGCAGTTAAATATCATACAGCCCAATTCACTGGCTATTCTCTCCCAAAATCAAATCTCCCTGAGGTACACATCGAACCTCCCCATCCTTCTGCATCACCCACCAGGTGTACCCAGGTCCTTGAGCAAAAACAACCCCTTGAATGGGTTTGCTTCTGCTTGAGGGAGGACTAACCCAGACTGTCTTTCCTAACATACTCCTCATGCGCACTACAGGGACTTTATCCCCTTCTACAGTATGTGGATCTCTTGGTTGGGCGGGGCCAGCCCGATTGGCGGATCCTCTAGTATTAACTAACCAGGTGGCTTTTGTTAAATGTGTATCCCAATGCTTGAAAGTTCCACCCCCCATCGCTCTCAATGTAGTTTTCAGCAGTCCATTGTACCGTTCAATTTTTCCGGAGGCTGGTGCGTGATAAGGGATGTGATACACCCACTCAATGCCATGTTCTTTGGCCCAGGTGTCTACGAGGTTGTTTCGGAAGTGAGTCCCGTTGTCCGACTCGATTCTTTCTGGGGTGCCGTGTTGCCATAAAATTTTCTCTTCAAGGCCCAGGATAGTGTTCTGGGCAGTGGCATGGGACACAGGGTATGTTTCCAGCCACCCAGTGGTTGCTTCCACCATTGTAAGCACATGGCACTTGCCTTGGCGTGTTCGTGGGAGTGTGATATAGTCAATCTGCCAGGCCTCCCACTGTTTATATTTCAGCCATCGTCCTCCATGTGACAGGGGTTTTTGCCGCTTGGCTTGCTTAATTGCAGCACATGTTTCACATTCATGGATGACCTGTGAGATAGTGTCCATGGTCAAGTCCACCCCTCGATCTCGAGCCCATCTATATGTTGCATCTCTTCCCTGATGGCCTGAGGTATCGTGGGCCCACTGAGCCATAAATAGCTCACCTCTACGTTGCCAGTCCAGGTCCACCTGAGACACTTCAATCTTGGCGGCCTGATCTGCCTGGTGGTTGTTTTGATGTTCTTCAGTGGCTCGACTCTTGGGTACATGAGCATCTACGTGACGTACTTTTACCACTAGCTTCTCTATCCGAACAGCGATATCTTGCCACAGTGCGGCAGCCCAGATGGGTTTACCTCTGCGCTGCCAGTTGCCCTTCTTCCATTGCTGTAGCCACCCCCATAGGGCATTTGCCACCATCCACGAGTCAGTATAGAGATAGAGCACTGGCCACTTTTCTCTTTCAGCAATGTCTAACGCTAGCTGGATGGCTTTCACCTCTGCAAACTGACTCGATTCACCTTCTCCTTCAGCAGTTTCTGCGACTAGTCGTGTAGGACTCCATACAGCAGCCTTCCACCTTCGATGTTTTCCCACAATGCGACAGGACCCATCAGTGAACAGGGCATATTGCCTCTCATTTTCTGGCAGTTTATTATACAGCGGGGCTTCTTCGGCCCGTGTCACCTCTTTCTCTGGCGACATTCCAAAATCTTTGCCTTCTGGCCAGTCCGTAATCACTTCTAACATTCCTGGGCGACCGGGGTTTCCTATGCGAGCTCGCTGTGTGATCAGTGCGATCCACTTACTCCACGTGGCGTCAGTCGCGTGATGCGTAGAGGAAACTTTCCCTTTGAACATCCAGCCCAGCACTGGCAGTCGAGGTGCTAAGAAGAGCTGTGTTTCAGTACCAACCACTTCTGAGGCGGCTCGAACTCCTTCATATGCTGCCAAGATCTCTTTTTCAGTTGGAGTATAGCGAGCCTCGGATCCTCGATATCCCCGACTCCAAAACCCCAGAGGTCGGCCACGGGTCTCCCCAGGTGCTTTCTGCCAAAGGCTCCAGGTAGGGCCATTCTCCCCAGCTGCAGTGTAGAGCATATTTTTAATATCTTGTCCTGTCCGGACTGGCCCAAGAGCTACTGCGTGAACAATCTCCTGCTTAATCTGTTCAAAGGCTTGTCGTTGCTCAGGCCCCCATTTAAAATCGTTCTTCTTCCGAGTAACTTGGTAGAGAGGGCTTACAATTTGACTGTAATTTGGAATATGCATTCTCCAAAAACCCACAACACCTAAGAAAGCCT
This sequence comes from Astur gentilis, assembly GCF_929443795.1. NCBI lineage: Eukaryota > Metazoa > Chordata > Aves > Accipitriformes > Accipitridae > Astur > Astur gentilis. Next base: position 7,738,496 of record NC_064911.1, read on the forward strand.
GTGTTTCCTTTTTATTAGTCGGTGAGGACATAGCTGCTATTTTGTTGATGACGTCCACAGGGATCTGACGACGCCCATCTTGCCATTTTACTCCTAAGAACTGGATCTCCTGCGCAGGTCCCTTGACCTTACTTTCTTTTATGGCAAAACCAGCCTTCAAAAGGATTTGGATTATTTTCTTCCCTTTCTCAAAAACTTCTTCTGCCGTGTTGCCCCATACGATGATGTCATCAATATATTGCAGGTGCTCTGGAGCTTCACCTTTTTCTAGTGCAGCCTGGATCAGTCCATGACAAATGGTGGGGCTGTGTTTCCACCCCTGGGGCAGTCGATTCCAGGTGTACTGGACGCCCCTCCAAGTGAAAGCAAACTGAGGCCTGCACTCCGCTGCCAAGGGAATGGAGAAAAATGCATTAGCAATGTCAATTGTGGCATACCACTTAGCTGCCTTTGATTCCAGTTCATATTGAAGCTCTAACATATCTGGCACAGCAGCGCTCAGCGGTGGCGTGACTTCATTCAGCCCACGATAATCTACTGTTAGTCGCCATTCCCCATTGGATTTCTGCACGGGCCATATGGGACTATTAAAGGGTGAGTGAGTCTTGCTGATCACTCCTTGGCTCTCCAGTTGGCAAATCAGCTTATGGATTGGGATCAGGGAGTCTCGGTTGGTGCGATATTGTCGCCGGTGCACCGTCGTGGTAGCAATTGGCACCTGTTGTTCTTCAACCTTCAGCAACCCCACAACCGAAGGGTCTTGGGAGAGACCCGGCAGGGTAGACAGCTGTTCAATCTCCTCCGTCTCCAATGCAGCTATACCAAAGGCCCAACGGTACCCTTTTGGGTCCTTGAAATACCCCCTCCTGAGATAATCTATACCAAGGATGCACGGGGCCTCTGGGCCAGTCGCAATGGGGTGTTTATGCCACTCATTCCCGGTTAGACTCATTTCAGCTTCCAATACGGTTAGCTCTTGGGATCCCCCTGTCACACCAGAGATACAGATGGGTTCTGCCCCTTTATAACTAGATGGCATTAGGGTACATTGTGCACCAGTGTCCACTAGAGCCTTATATTCCTGTGGGTCTGATGTGCCAGGCCATCGAATCCACACTGTCCAGTAGACTCGGTTGTCCCTCTCCTCCACCTGGCTGGAGGCAGGGCCCCTCTAATCCTGGTTAGAACATCCGTTACTCACTTTCTGCACACGTAAATCGGAAGTCCCTTCAAGGGGATCGGAAATGAGATCAGCCCATCTACTGCGTCTGGGGGACTGCTCACGGGAAACTGGAGCAGCAGTTTTCCAAGAATTCTCTTTTCTGGTTGCTTTTTCTCGCAACTCCTGTACCCGTGCATCCAAGACTGAAGTGGGTTTTCCATCCCACTTCCTCATGTCCTCTCCATGGTCACGCAGGTAAAACCACAGGTTAGCCCGTCGAGTGTACTTTCTCTCTCCTCTCTCTTGGGCAGAGGAACGCTTACTCCCAATAACTGCGATGCGGGCCTGTACAGGTGAGGAGGAGGACAGATCCACTTTGAATTGCTGGAACTCTCGGGACAACTCCTCCACAGCTGAGACACAGGCCCGTAGGGAGGAAGAGAGACTCCCTTCGTATTGCCGGAGTTGGACAGCCAATTCATCCACCGTTTGTCCATAGCCTTCTCTCCAGGACATTACTGCCAATGAGTTGGCATAGGTTGGTGGTGCACTTCGTAGAAACTTCCGCCACATGGGTTGTGTGCATTGGACTTCATCTGGATCTGTGGGTGACTGCTCATTTTCTGGATCATTGTAAATCACCTCCAGCACGGCTAATTCTCTCAGGTACTGAATACCTCTCTCCATGGTGGTCCACTTGCCTTGGTGACATGTAACTTCATCCCTGAAGGGGTATCTTTCCTTTACACCTAACAAAAGTCGCCTCCAGAGGCTGAGGACTTGTGTTTTTCTCCCAATCGCCTTGTCGATGCCCCCTTCCCTAGACAGAGATCCCAGCTGCTTGGCTTCCTTACCCTCTAATTCCACACTACTAGCCCCGCTATCCCAGCATCGGAGCAGCCAGGTAACAATGTGCTCACCTGGGTGGCGGCTAAAATCTTTTCGCATGTCACGCAACTCACTCATGGATAGAGATCGGGTAATTATTTCAGGTTCTGCCTCTACCTCCTGTTCTCGCGATGACCCTGGTTCATCTTCATCTCTCGCTAAGCGAACTGATTTCTTTGTGTGTTTCTTTTTCTGTACAGGGGCGACTGATACTGGCACAGGCTGGTTCTCTGGTTCAGCTGCAGTGTCTGTCACCGGGGTAGGGGTAGTCATGGTACCTGTTGTCGTGGTAGGGGCAGCCACGGTGCTTGTTGTCGGGGTAGGGGCAGCCACGGTGTCTGTTGTCAGGGTTTGGGTAGCCACGGTACATGTTGTCCTGTTTTCCATCTTTTCCCCCTTTTCCCCCCGAGGGTGCTGCATAATATCAAGCAGTGTTTGGTAGATATTGGCCAGAGCCCAGCACAGTGCAGCGAGTTGTATGTCTTTGGAATAGCCACAGCATTTTTCTTTCAAATATTCTGTCACTTCATAAGGGTTCTGTAGTTGTTCGGGAGTGAACTTCCAAGTCACTGGCGGTGAGAAGTTCTCTAGATACTTGCCCATATGCTCCCACATGCCGTGCCACCCATGAGTCTCCAGCTTTGGGGGAGATCTCTGAGTGGTACTCTTAAAGAGCGTTTTTGTAGCCCTAAACAAGACCTGGAACATATTCAGGAGGCATAGCACTAACAGCACATTGGCTTGCGCATCCCAAGGATATTCAAAATTCTCAAAAGCTGTTGTAATTAGTCGGAAGGAGAAGAGGGAGGTGAACGGACGGGGGGAGGTATCCCCCCCTAATTTCCCCATGGATTGGGTGTAATTACCAATAAAATCCGACAGAAGGCGCCCAAAGTATGGAAATGATATCACTGCCTCATACAGATACCAGCTTAACCTCATGACCAGTGATGTAATCATTTCATAAGTCGACATTGCCCAGTACAGCAAAATGATAATCCCAATCACTCTCCCAGAGATGAGATACGCAACTACAGGCAATACATAGAGCATATAAGAGCTTACAAAACGCCACCATGTAAACAAATGAAACAACATTGTGACTAACATCTATATATCTAAGAAATGCGTTTGGCAAATTTGTTTCAACACGCTCTGGCCAGATCTGTCGTTATCTCAACCCTTCTGCCCCACGTTGGGCGCCAAAAAAGGACTGTCGTGGTTTCAGCCCGGCCGGTAACAAAGGACCACGCAGCCGCTCGCTCACTACTCCGCCCCCCTCCGGTGGGATGGGGAGGAGACGGAGGAGAGAAAAGGAAAAGAAACTGGAACCTCGAGGGTTGAGATAAAGGCGGTTTACTGGGACAAACACAAAAGAGATTACAACAACAACAACGGCACTAATGAAAAAAGGTATACAAAAAAGAGTGATGCACAGTGCAACTGCTCACCACCCGGGACCCGACGCTCCGCCACTTCCCCCACCGAAAAAAAACAGAGAGCACCCCCCGGCCCGCTCCCCATTTATATACTGGGCAGGATGTCACATGGTATGGAATAGCTCCTTGGCTAGTTCAGGTCAGCTGCCCCGGCTATGCCCCCACCTCCCAGGTTCCTGTAAAAATTAACTCTATCCCAGCTGAACCCAGGACAGTACTGTAAGTAATAAGCATTCAGATATGGGGCCAATAAAGAACTGATAAAAATTTCTTATTCTCTCTAGTGAGCTACTGCTTTATTTGCTGACAGAGAATATGCTCTACCATTTTGTATGACAGTAATGACTTATCAAAATGAGGCCTCAATTAAACCAGGAGCTGTACAAAATTAAAAGAAAGGCTCTGCACCAAAGAGCTTACAGTCCAAGTATATTCTGAGTGCACAGTTAAACTGTACTGAACTGAAAGTATAATTAAACTGACAATAAACCTAGGTAGATTTGAGGTTTTTATTGTTTTCAGAAGGTATTTGCAGAACAGTTTGGACATAATTGTCAATGTCATTAATCATTCAGGACTTTAAAAAATTTTAATGTTGAAAAAAGTACTCTCTTGCTAGCAAGAATAGGCTTGAACCCCAAGTATTTTCACATTTTGGAATAAACATTTTCTGGAAATAGGAAGAAAAAATCCTCAGAGTGTTTTACTGCAACCCCTCCAAACACAACATTTTTGAAAGAGGATGGTCTCTTTGGTGTCCTCGGTAGCCTGCCCTTTCCTTCCCATATGATTTGTCCACCAATGAATAGCATCTGTGAGCATTTGTGAGCAGGAAGAATCAAAGCCCATGAGTCTGTCTTTCAGTTCTGGCCCTTTCCCTGCTTGGTAGAAGCTGGAAAGCCCTGGACAACACACAGAACTGCTCTCTTCTGAATGAACATGTCCACTCCTTTCAAAGCATCTGAGGTGGCAGTAAAGAGTCCCTTCTCTAAGCTCTTGCACTCCAGGGCTGCCTCCCGCAATAGCCCCACTCTCCTTGGTTTTATGCATGAACGCTTGCTTGCCTCTTCTTAGCAGAACAACTCACTCATTCCATCTGAACTTCTCTGGGTCTCTATTTTAAGAAGATGACATTGGCACAGGACCCGATTTGAGGCCTTCCCAGTCTTTCCTCCTGCATAGATTGCATCTGTCGCTACCAGACAGCAAAAAATTTCCTTATTTAAATGAATTACTATAATTGCTATTCTGAAATGTTAATTCTTGGTGGCATGACCTTTTCACATGCCAGAGCTGTTGATGCTTGGATATGACAATATGTCAGGATGCAGCCCTTTCTGTTCAAAGGCTTCCTGAACCAAAACAAACCGATTTGAAAATTAACAGGGCTGTGGAGCTGTGGTTAGAGTTACGAATGGGATCTAATTACAGGAAGAACTCTTAGAAAGGTCTTGTGAGATACATGAGGCTCTTTAGGCACTGATATGCATTAGTGATGAAGTACATCTTGTTTGGATATTAGGAACCGGTTAGTTTTGTCAAAGAGGAGCATTCAAAGAGAAGAAATGATGAATAATCAGAATAGAAAATTAGGACAAGCCTGATTCTGTCTTCCAGAGAATGAAAATAGATTCAGATTCATCTGGCGTCTGTCCAAGTACTAGCACTCACAGGGAGCTGATTTCAGAAAGTCACTTTTTGTGACCATCTGCTTGTTGCTTCCAAACACTGAAGCGAGCGTACTAGGCCTATGCAGCTGCAGGCCTGTGAGCCCTGAGTGTGCAGGTATGTGCACTTGAACTTATCTGCCCCCATCCGCAACACCTGAAATAGACCAATATAACCTTTTATGCATTTGGGTCATCAAGAAGAGACCCAATTCAAATGAGCGGCAGGCTATTAAGGAGTCCACATTACCATCATCAACTTGTGCCACCATCTTTCTTCCTTCTATAGTCTCCCAAGCCTTCCACGTGTCCCTTCCTTCTTCATTTGCTGCACCTCTCCACATCTCCCTCTTTTCCCCTCAATGCAATACTCTCCAGTCCCCTTCACCTCTCCCTGTCCTCTTCATTCTGCAACCTCCTCAGGATCTCACACGTTCCCTAACCCCTACAGCAATGTTCTCCTCCTCCAACCGCATTCCCCATCCCTAATTAAATCATGCCAACCTCTCAAGTCACCTTAGTGATTTTCTCTACAGCTGCAGTCCTCCTTCCCATCAGCCTCTCCTACTTTGAGTTTCTCTGGTGACGGAGGAAGCATGTCCTTAGCCCACCCAGGAGCTGGGGGTGGTGTGTGCCTCCCCATGAGACACCTGATCTCCCGGGGTGCCCGTGTTCCCAGGCGGGAGGGCTCAGCATTCGGAGCAGCTGAGCCTTGCACTGGCCGGCCTACCCTCCTCCTGCTTCTCGGGTAGGAGCGCACAGTGTGCACCCATAGAAAACGGGATGTTTGGGTTTGGATTTAAATCCCACAGACCTCAAGAAGCCTGTCTCAGAGACTGCTTCCTCACTCTCAGGTCTCCTAAACAGTTGTCTACCAAGAGTCCCCTGATGGGTGACAGTGCCAAACCAAACACCACGACTATCTTGCTTGCTTTTTAAAAAACAGAGGCTAGTTTATGAAGCTCAACTTTTTTTACAACAAACTTTCTTAACAAGAGCAGCATAAAAACATGTAAAGAAAGATGACTTTATTTGTCAGATACAGCTTTATCCCTGCTTATCCTTCCCTTCCTCTCAATAATCTTCCACAAGGATTCCTTATTGCCATAGCAATGCCTCACAGCCAAATATTTCCCCTTCCTCCAAAGCTGATTTTTTACTCTTCACAATTTATCTCCAATGATCCTAAACCAGAAGCTCTTCTTTTTATCTTCCTCTATGTCAAAAGATTTCTGGTAACAAAGACACATTCCCAAGGATATTTTAGGCAATGTATTTCTTCATCCTCCAACTATCTGTAATCAAATTACTGATGCAAATAACTGAGATAAATATGCTGGCTCTTTACTGACAAAATAATCTAGAAAACTGTAAATAAGCAAACTAAATCTGTACTATATATGCATGAGAGATTCTCTCAGGATGTCTTAAAAAAAAAAGAAGTGAAGGCATTTAGAAATGTATCAAGATGATTCAGATGCCTGTGTGTATTAACTGTGTGTATACTTTATATCTCTTCAAATATACATTATATACACACTCATATAATGATATGTATTTATATAAGAGAATTTTGGAAGGGAAGGGCATGTTGCTGTGCATGTTCAAGGAATGCATAGCATCATGTTCCAGGATTTTGGAGTAGGCTTCCCTATGGGACAAATTAATCCAATTCTGTCTCCTCTGGGGTTCTCCACATCTTTCTCTGAAGCATGTCATGTGGTGCTGGGCATTGTTAACGGTCTGTTGGTCAAAGCTGGACAAAATAGAAGCTACATTTTATAGATTATGATGATTTCATAAAATCATAGAATCATAGAATGGTTTGGGTTTAAAGATCATCTAGTTCCAACCCCCTCTGCCAGGGACAGGGACACCTTATACTAGACCAGGTTGCTCAAACCCTCATCCAACCTGGCCTTGAAGGCTTCCAGGGATAAGGCATCCACAACCTCTCTGGGCAACCTCTTCCAGTGCTTCACTACCCTCATAGTAAAGAATTTCTTCCTCACATCTAATCTAAATCTACCCTCTTTTAGTTTAAAGCCATTACCCCATGTCCTATCACTACACGCCCTTGTAAAAAGTCTCTCTCCAGCTTTCTCGTAGGCCCCCTCTAGGTACTGGAAGGCTGCTGTAAGCTCTCTCTGGAGCCTTCTCTTCTCGAGGCTGAACAGCCTCAACTCTCTCAGCCTGTCTTCATAGGAGAGGTGCTCCAGAGGTGCCCCTGATCATCTTCGTGGCTTTCCTCTGGACTTGCTCCAACAGGTCCATGTCCAGAATCACCTCCCTCGACCACTCCTGGTCACACTTCTTTTGATGCAGCCCAGGATACGATTGGCTTTCTGGGCTGCAAATGCAAATTGCTGGGTCATGTTGAGCTTCTTGTCAACCAACACCCCCAAGTCCTTCTCCTCAGAGCTGCTCTCAATCCATTCTCTGCCCAGCCTGTATTTGTGCTTGGGATTGCCCCAACCCATGTGCAGGACCTTGCACTTGGCCTTGTTGAACTTCATGAGGTTCACATGGGCCCACCTCTCAAGCCTGTCAAGGTCCCTCTGGATGGCATCCCTTCCCACCAGCGTGTCGACTGCACCACACAGCTTGGTGTCATTGGCAAACTTGCTGAAGGTGCACTCAATCCCACTGTCCATGTTGCTGACAAAAATGTTAAACAGCACCGGTCCCAATACTGACCCCTGAGGAATGCTACTCGTCACTGGTCTCCACTTGGACATCAAGCTGTTGATCGCGACTCTTTGAGTGAGACCATCCAGCCAGTTCCTTATCCATCGAGTGGTCCCTCCATCAAATCCATGTCTAGCCAATTTAGAGGCAAGGATGTTGTACAGGACAGCGTAAAAAGCTTTGCAGAAGTCCAGGTAGATTTCCATTTTCAAGGTATGCATATCACTGCCAGCAGCATTGATTTAGGAGATTTCTCTGTTTAAAGTTGGGCTTCTATTTGGAAAGCTGGTTTGTTTATTCCTTTTCCCAGGTCAACCCATTGTTTTCTCCTTTCTTTGTGTGCTTTATAGTATTAACAACTTCATCGTTAAAGTTGAAGTGTAAAATTCAGTAGTCGAGGTTACTCTTAAGAATCACGGAACTGGCTCAGACAAAACAAGAACCTTTTGTCCTTTTCTTGAAGAAAACAACCTGGACCTTTCCTCAGATTCAGTAAAAATTACTTAAACTAACTTTCTTTTCTCTGCTACTGCCGAGTGTTTCATCAGGAAATGAATGCAAATAAAAATGAAAACATTTAATTACCTTGACAAAGACTAGTCTCATTATGCAGAATAGGAAGGCTATAGTAAGTTAGGTGAAGCTTGAGCAAAGTAACAGAAACTTTTGAATCCTTTTAGAATAAACCTTCACAAATTACTAGAAAACGAAAATTCACATTCATTCTAAAAGTTATGTAGGGAGTGTGGGGGGCAATAACTATTTTTTCTCTCTTTTAGCTCATAGATGGAAATAGCCATGTGGGAAGAAAGCAAATTAAAAGGTTCCCGACCTTTTAATTTGTAATTAAACACTAAATATCTTTGTAGCAACCATAAATGATTCTAAGACTGACTGAAGTTCTCAGTATGTTTAAGAACTATGCCTATCTGTAGTCTCCAAATGGTATTTTTCTAGCAACCTGGCTGTGGTAAGAGAGGAATACAACACAGCCAACACCACAATTGATGGGAAGATGTCATGTGACACCGTACAAAGTATTTTGAGCTGTACTGAAAGTTAGATTGCTGATCATAGCCAAACATTAATGCATATTCAAGTTGTTCTTGAGAAAGAGGATGGAAAAGATGCAGCAGATAAACAAATCTAATGATATAATGATCTGGAGATAATTGAACACAGTGAGAATTTGAGAGTGTGCTCAGTAACAGATGTGTCCGGGACCCTGTTAGTGATGTGACTTCCAGCATATCAACATGTCTCACCATGTCTCCACTTCTCTTTGTCTGAAGATCTCTTCCCTGGCAGAGTGTCCTCACACATAACTTGGCTCCTTCACTGGAGCATGCTCGAACTGGCCAGTTTGGGGGAATATCTGTCACCATAGTGGGATTCATCTTGCAAGCATCTATGCCAAGGTAGGCATTGCAGACTTCCTCAATGGAAAGAAAGATACTTACAGAGTGCTGTTCATCTAACCAGATGAACTGTGCCCTCAAAAGTCTCTTCTTTAAACTGATCATTCAGGAACCTGCAATGCCTTGCTCAGTTGCAGAGATGTGCACACTAGTGCTGTAATGAGGGAAGACAAACACCATCTGTTTTTTCTTGTACAGCTTCTAGAACAGGGGACTATGGCCCTTTGGTGGAGTTTTAACAACCTTGGGTAAAAATAATGTCATGAATGGGGATAGGAGTTGTGATAAGAGAAAACTATATGAATATACATCAAAAAAATGAATTAAAATTCTAATTTAACATTTAAGCCAAATTCAGCATGTCCTCTCACGCTGGTCAGCTACAGTGAGAATGCCCTTTTGTCCATGATAAATGAGTTTTTTCTACCTCAAAACCAAATTCCCTCTTCCTTAACCCACTTTTGCTCAGGTAAAGAGAGCCCATGCAAATATATTACTTACATTTAAGGGATACTAGCTCTCACACTGCAATTAGTTGATATCTATTTGTTAATTTATTTTCAAATTTAGTAGACTTCCAGGAGTCAGTGAATGCGTTGCTAAAATTCTTCTCTTAACTTCAGTTTTCCCTTTCTGATAAGTGACATTTTTGCTTACTTAAGTAGCATCTCTCCAGAATTCAAATGGTGTCCTGAATCTAGCAGAGAATTTAAAAACAGTAGGACTGCTTAAATACTTTACTTTAAGCACACAGTTCCTTGGTAAAACTGTGACCTTTCCAGCAGGTGAAAATAATGCTCTTAGTCCTCATCCTCAAGAGATGCCCAAGACTAGAAAACAAAGTGCATGTCTCAAAGCATGAAAGAAATGTGTTAACACAAAAATTAGCATCCCATTTTTATGAATACAAGTTCTTTTCACAACAGTAATGGACATATAATTAATGGCAACTATTTTCTACCAATATTAACTAATTTTGAAAATAAATTTCCTGTTTGTTACCTACTCATGTTCATCTGTTGTGAACCTCCTCAGAGACATGTTCTTTTAAGATAATTATGTTAAAAATTCAATTTAAAATATTTAAATATTTCATGAAAGTGAATTTTGAATGCAATGTTTTACTATATTGCTTAGAATCAGTACAGATTTTTTTGTGTAAGCAATGCAACTCTCAAATAAAAGCAATACTGGGTGAATTACGTAACTAATCAATATGGCATGCATTTCAAATTAAAAATAGCAAGTGTTTTGAAATTAATTGCCACTGAGGTTCCAGACTAGGAAAAATAATTTCAAAGAACATGTAAACCTGAGAAATTTGAGGAGAGAAGTAAAAATTCGATGAGTTAATATGACAGACTGAATTATTTACTCAGTTTTAGTTTCAGAAGTCTACAATGTATACAAAATAAATTCAGAAAATGTATTGATAAATATATTCCTGAAAATATTTTTAAAACAAAGCAAAACAACCTGCCCTAAAAGGAAGGTTAGTAGCTTTTTGTACGCGTCCATTAAAAACTGTTAGATGAATGGATTTTTGCACAATAGGCAAGAGCTCCATGAGCGGTTCTATTAGCCAAATAATTTTCTTACAGAACAGTAAGAAAAACAGTACTGCCATGGAAAAAGAGACTGTGCACAGCAGAAATGGCATCTTTATGTTTCTATTTAGTGAAGAGTGAGGTCCATGAGAGTTATGTTATATAAGTAATAGAGAGATATTAAACATAAACATGACCAGTCCATGTCCCGGCTACTTAAGTTTGCATTACAAATCCTATATCAAAACAAGAGTCTCAGTGGTAACTGCATTATTAGGACATTAGGACATCCATACAAGGTAATCTTTGAAAAAAAATTCTAAAAAGAAATAAATCAATGAGTGGGAATGAATAAGGGTTTTGTACACCCTAAAATACCATTTCAGCTAGCTATTCCACTGATATAAATGAAGTTACTTTGATTATAAGTATTATTGAAACATGTGTTTCCAAGTTAGAACAGTCCTTGTTTGATGCTAAGCTTTAATAAGAATGACAATGATGTCTTGAGTACTTGGCAGCTCCACCAGTGGCTCATGATCTGATTGAATATGTCAGGGTAAAGGCTGTGAACATTTAGGGTTCATCTCTTATTCACTCAGAAGTGGTTTCAGGTCACATTATAGGAAAAGAAGTTGATTTATTTTGCATGACAACTATGAATTTTAACCAAAAGACACATTAATAAAATAAAAAAGGTCTTTTCTCTCAAATCACAAACGCAATTCTTTCTTCTTCCTGAGGTCTTTTCCTGCATTAGTTTTATGTTTGTACAGTGCAAACTGCTGTCTGCAAATGATACACATGAGACCAGCAGCTGCTTATATTTCTCAGTCTTTCCTTTGACTTTGACATGGTTCTGAAATGAATGTGACTTTCTTTTGCTTTGCCATGCAGCTTCAATTCCCATTTTGTCTAACTGCACTTCCTAATAACCCAGAGAAACAAAATGGGAAATGATAAGCTGACAGCTTTGTTCCCTGCAGTCAGTTATAGTAAAAGCCTGTGGAAATTTGTGACAAACTATGGTAACCCACAAGGCACTGGAAAATCAGCTTCATCAAAGCTTGGCTAATTGTCAAACCAAAAAAAAAAAATGATCAAAGATCTATAAAAAATTACATTAACATGTATATGATTGTGATCTATGAAGAGACTTAGACAAAGACCATCTTCCTTCACAGGAAACGAATGGACAATGTTAGTGTACCATCATCGCCATTGTTGAAAAACACGGATGCCTAAAAATTAGTATTAAAAACATGTGTCCATTAAGTATAAAGTTCTTGGGTCACTTTCTATTCCAAATCAATTATGATCTTTCATCACCCTGTATAAAAGTCAGGCTGGAAAGAGCAGGAATGTTAAATAGTTAAAACTAGGAATATATAATTTTAGATAACTACTCCAATGCTTTGATCTTAAATTGAATTCAGTCTGCCATCAAGATGGCATCAAGTTTTAATGTTAATTGAGAGGGTTACTGCTGTCATAATTGTAAAATACAGCGCTTTAATTTTTTGTGACTTAACTGAATGCAAATCAGTAAAAAATAGAGACTGTAGAATCACATGGGAGGGTATTTATTTTCTTACAAGTGGTTATGCTTTAACCTTTCCATTTGTGCCCTTCCATTAAAAACACCCGAACAGTTTACAAGTTTAAAAGAAAAATAAAAGGCAGAAAGTCACTGGAAAACTCAAGCTTTAATCAGGATATATTTTATGATCCAGCAGCTCCCATGGGTCTTTTAGATTTTGGAGGCTGTGAAGTGACATGTGTAAATGTCCCTCCCAGGGGAAGAGAAGCAAGCACTAATTGAGGTATTGACGGGTTTAAATGAAGCAGAAACACACTAAGAAACTCTGGCTACAACAAAAATGAGTATTGGTGAGCAGTGCATGCTGGGACATTAATGGTTTTCATTCATTGCTCATTCATGCAAGTAAGTATACTTTTAAGCACGGTGACTTGGGTCTATAACAGCTCAGTTCTGAGCTAAAAAGCCATGAAATACTATCTGCTGATGTATAAGAGAGAGAGCTCTAGTAGAACTAGTCCTGTCTGGCCTTTTGGAGTAAATTATGTTTTTATTGTCTAGATAGATGCAGATAGACCAATAGCATCTGATACCCTGATGATGGGAACAGAACTCGAATATATTAAAATCAGTAAGATACAACTCTCTATATATTTATGTAGGCATTCTCTAGATAAGTACGTTAACACAAATGATATAAACATATATATATTCTGCATATTAATACTAACAGAAAGGTGTTATTGCATTGCATGTATATACAAAAGCATTCCCCTGTGCATGGAGGTAAAGCACGTTCATAGAACCAGTCAATGGCATTCATCTCAACCTAACTTCAGGTGGCTAAACATAAGTCATCCAAACCTTCAGCAAGTCAAATGAGGGCTTCTTCTGTAGCAGTCCTTGGGGGGAAACAAGACCTTCTGGAGGGCCATTCATCTTGCCTTAAAGATGACAAATGGCTTCTTATTGATGATAAAAGGACCTCAGGGTGAGCTGCTTAGACTTTTACAACCAACCTTTAGAAGTCCAGCTTAAAGTCAGGGAAATCCAGTGCTAAAGGTGTAATCTTGTCTACATTCTCTTAACTAAGGAGATTTAGGATGTCAATAAATGCTCCTATCTCAGGAAAGACAGGAAAGGAGATTCAAGTGGGGAGAATAAGATCCTAATAAAAAGCTCTGAAGACATTTATTTTAATGGACATCAATCTGGCTTCTCCGGTCAAAATTCTGATTCTGTTCCTTGTCACAGAGACCTTCTGGGAATGGTTTGGGAATGGTCTGATGATCTATGGAGCATTAGCTCTGCTTGTTGCTGAAAAATAACAAACTTGATTCCTAATCTGTTCTTTTATTTTCCACTGTGAGGTCTATTTTCTACTTTTGCTGCTCAGCGCGCCAGCAGTTTCTACATTGAAAACAGGTCTCTTATGTTGGTCAGTAAAAGAAGAAAGTTTCCAGAAGAGTGGGGAACCATCTTGAAGACTGTGCAGTCTAGGAAAAGCTGATAGGTAACTTTTGTGCTTACCAATTTTTTTAATACATGTCTTATGGAAACAAGGAATTATTAGTAAAGAAGAAAAAAAGGGCTTGGATAAACACGATATTTCTAACGTAAAGATATTCAGTAAAATGCTTCCGTGAGTTACATTTACCCATAAATTAGCAGCAGCTCTAACAGCAGAAATTCAGAAAGGAAAATTCTCACTTACTTTGATTAAATCTAAAATCCCCCCCTGGGGATTTTTTTTGTGCCTTTTACATTCATAGCTATCATGTCTTTGCAGTGTTTTGTCAAATCTAAAGGCTAGGCCTTTCTATTGAGTATTTTGGGACTATTACACTGAACAATTAAAAAATCTTCCAGACAAAAGTAATGGCTGACAATTTGGCTCCAGTACCCAAATGCCTAAGGCCAGAGGAAGCAGACCCTAATTTGAACCAGGGTTATAGTTATTTTGGCTTATTCAGAGCAGACAATAAGCTCATCCAGCTGTGAGCCAGAGAACAGCTGAAAAGGAGTTTTAAAGCCAAATTTTACCATACTGTTCCTGATGTTGACAGTGTCCTGCTCTATAACCAGGGTCCTCCTATATTACTGAGGTCAAGGGGGGGGGGGGGTGTTCATGCTTGCATGCGTGCATATGCACATGTGTGTGAGTAAGAGAGGAAAAAAATAATAAGTGTTTTCCATGGAGGCAAATAAGAATTATTTCATTATCTGGAAAAGAAGACAAAGCAACCCTCATTGCCTTCTTCCCTTGACCTTCAGCTGTCCTGTGGATTTCTCTTTTCAATACTCTCTTAAAAAAAATGTTTCTATTTCTCTGGAGACCATTTTTACCCCTCAGCCAAGGAAAGGCATTGTAAATACTAGTGTTTCAGGAGTAAATTATAGCCATCCATCTCATGAACAAAGCACATGGCACAGGGCTGCAGGTCACTTTCCTCCACAGTACCTTCCCACAGCATGAAAGTTATAAGGAGTTCAAAGGACCTGGTTTATTTTTTTCCTTTAAATTGAAATTGTGTTTCAAAGGAATAGGAACTCCATTCTCTCTCCCATATACAGAATGAACACCCAAAATCAGAGGCCAAAATGCCAGTGGTAGTAATGCAACCACCAGCAAAGTAAGAAGAAAGTCATACTTCTAAGCATGGTTTGACATATTGTATATGATGGATGTTGAATATGATAAATGAAGCAGCTAGTTACAGGGACAATATGAATATACTTCTTTGATATTTTTTTTTTAACCAGATGATTGTTAAATGTTTCTTTTTTTAATCACATCCTTGAAAAACATGCACACAAAATATGTACTTAGGTCTAAACCTGCTACCTAAATTATTAAATGATCTTCATAACAAAGAGTTTGGCTTTAGGAAATCCTGGAGTTTCAAGTGCTGATTCGGTGATTCTTGGGGTTGTTTTTATTTTTTAAAATTATATTCCATTATAAAAAGAATAATGACTTAGAATGGAATAGTGTGGGTTTATGCACTATATAGCAACCTTATTAGTCACATACACAAGGAGGTCTTATGTTCAGGTTTTATTGGGGTGGTCTTGTTCTTTCTATGATGCATTTTAGAGTTTGGTGCAAGTTGGTAGGAAACTTTTCAGCACCATCCCTCTTGGGACTGTCATTTTTTGTCAGAGAAGAGCTGATTTCTTTGACCCAAAACTTTTTATGACAATGTGGTCTCTTTGATGAAAAGAATTGCTGAAAAGGGTTTATTAGCTCTGCATTCAATTACTGGTCAGAAGATAAGAAAAAGGGACTACAAACACTCACAGTACGCAATATAGTCAATGATCACTGCCTATTTGAGGACACAACCTTGAACCTAAATGCCTCAGCCTCTCCCTCCCCATTTTCTGTTTTTCTAGCATGACAGATATTTCACTATATATACAGGCTTGAGTAAAGTCAACAACACAAAAAGTAAAATAAGACAGACTAAAACTATTAGTTCATTATCTTCTTCAATTAATATTTGATTTTGTTTGCAAAATGAAGTATATATACTATTAATATAGTAGTGCCTAACCACTATTTCTTGGGATACCCTCTCACTTTTTATGACTTTTTACCCAGAAAGAAATGGTTTGCTGGTCCCTGGTTATAGCACAGCACTGCCCAGTAGACTGGACGGGTGGCTCAGCCTTGGAGAGGAGCGATCAGGGCTTTCATGTTCCCAGCTGTGAAAGTAGGATGCCCAACATTTCCTCACGTCCAAAACAGGTAATCTGAAAATGGCAAAAACCTTGCCTGAAATAGGGGTCTCGTGATTTCCCAGCCCTCTGTGATGAAGCTGAAGACCCTGAGTGTGCCTGTGATTTGACACCATGGGTGGTGGAGCTCTGAGCTCTACAGCTCCTGGTTCAGCTTTTACTACCATCTTCCTGAGACATCTGGGAGGATTTGCAGTCAGCCATGGCTGGTCTGGGCCCTCAGAACCTGGTTTCTGGGCAATAATTTATGTGTGAAATCTACTGGTGGCGAGTCAATGGATGGAACTTTCCAAATATTTCTAAGCATTTATTTTTATCTAACATTTCATTTTTCTGTCCACAAAAACATTGGAAATTATTCAGAGAAATGAAATCATAATTTTCAGCAAGCCATCATTCATAATTATCATTTCCCTATGACATGGAACTCTTCTGTTTATTTTATTCATAAACAAACACAAAAGCCATCAGCTGCTGTGCAAGCTTCTCGTTAATCTGTCTTTGTTATGAAACTGGATTCAGAGCACCAAAGACTTTTTAGACAGTAATGCTACTTCATTCACCACAAATCCAGAAGATTTCAAATACCGTCTAAAAGGCAAAAGGCACTGCTTTCCATTATCAGCTTCACAGGCTCTTCAATTCCTTGCATAACCTCACTAATCAGACACATTGTCGATGGCTTAACCAATTAGAAATTTATTTTTTTTTAATTGTAGAAACCCTCTACTAAGCAATATTTAGAGCTACTTAACTTATAAAGACTATGATATAAGCACAGAAATGCTACAGTTTGTTTTAAAACTCAGTACGGCTGCTTCACCCTCTCCAGGAGCTTTCACCAAATGAGATCTAGTTAAAGGTGATATAAAACACTGAAAGCAGGAGAGGAAAACAATATATATTACAGTTCTGAACTTCTCAAAAAATCAGACCAACATGCTTACAAGAATCATCAAAATGCAAATTCTGACAGAAAAGGGAAAAAAATTATGAAAATGTATGAAAATTCTCAAAACTGGATCTTTTTTTTTCAGCCAAACAATACTAGTACAAATGCTCAGATTCATGAAGCTAAAATCACTCCTAAGGGACATGGATGTTGTGGTAGTCACCTGGGAATAGTTTCCTGACTCTTTAATTCTATGAGGAACTGAAAGAATAGTTTTGCCAAGTAAAATACAATGAACAAGTTCACTGTATTCTTGAATCAGAGGTTAAAAAATCTCTTATTTACCATGAAGTCAAGTTATCAGTGATTTCTAGTCAGCTACTTGTTTAATGAATTTCCCCATGAATGAATGCTTCTACGTTTCTTGCTAAAAACACTGCAAGACTGATGGGCAAGACACAATCTAGTGTTGTATACCCATGCTACTTCTCCTCTGCAAATAACTACTTGAACTCAGGTTTTTTTGGTAGCTGCTTTTAATGAAACATTTATCATATTACCTAAGATCCTGTAAAAAACATCCTGAGATTTTATCTTGAGAAACGCTTGCACTTCTGCTCTGTGTTAACTGATGGAAAATCTGGCTGTTCTTTGAAATTTGGCATGAAAAATCTGTTGTTGGTAAAGTACTACACCTTTGTCCCATAGTATTTCACTGAGAATTCACAGCTGAAAGATGCCGAAAAATGACATGACTTTTTCACTTTCCCTACCAGCAAGATAAATGAAAGTAATAACAATATCAGCATGATGCTGAACTAATAACTGAATATGAATGTTCTAAAAAGGTAGGTGCTGCCACTGTCAAAGCAGCTGCAACTACAACTCTAAACTGGACAAAATCACCAGTACACCACTTTATCTTAACTACTTATGCAAGGAAAAGGGTGATAAAAGCAGATTGCTTCTCCATCCCAATTTATTTTTTCTTTCTTTTCCCTCTAGTAAGTTAAGTGGATCATTGATGACATTGGACACCTTCAGGACACCTTGTGGACAACAGGTTTTTTCCTCAATTCCTAGGAAAGAAAATGGGGGCTTATTCAACCAGGCTGCTTTGTCCATTTCTCCAGATCCAGCAATTGTCTCAAAGAGTGTGTTCCATCTTCCATTAGTATTGAAACATGCAACTTGAATGACAGAAATCTATTTTGAAGACTTAAATATTCAGACTCTACTGGTGGCAGACCTTAAAAATATGTGAGAATTCAAGTATATACAGAACCATAAAATATCCTCTCTGGATTAATCTTATATGGATTAAGAAAGAAACTTATTTTAAATGGTAAATTCAAGCACCCCAAATTTCAATAAACAAAATAACTGAAACTTCCCAACAGTCTCCTATTTTGTTGTGATCATGTTTGATGATAACCTTTAGTTACACAAACATTGTTTTCCAACAAGGTAAGGTCTCCTTTAGTACAGGGGGTACAAAGTTCTCAGGGTTATGCCGTTAGTGAATGATGCTACTTGTCCTATTTCTACCTTATTTTTGATCGTGCAGTTGGTTAGAAAATAGGAAATTAAATGAAGCAAGAAAGAAGACTAGTCTTTTGGCTAGGCTTGCTGAATGCCACATAGGATACTTCCATTTTACTCTATTTTCTGTGGCAAAATTAAGGTTTCCTAGAAGGTTACTTCTGACCTTCTTTGACAGATGTTATGTTCTTTCCTTTATGTCTAGGTATTCAAGTTGTTTTGCAAAATTGCTGGACATCCCTAAATGCAATTAAAGTCTTCCTAAAAATGTGGCCTGATTATCTAGACAATGAATTATTTCTACAGATAATGTGTGGCATGTGTTTGCTGTCTTTTGAGGTAGTTACACAGGTAGAAAAGAACAGATCCAAACTCATATTTCACAAAGGTTTTCCAAGGATAACTTGGAAACTTATTAAAGTTGTGTGGTTCCTGAAATGGTCCTGTATTTATGCTGTGTACTTGACTCAGTTGTTATGTATGAGCAGCATCAACCAAGAGACAGAGTGCCCAGAACTAGTCTTACAACGAACAGCTCATTAAGAAGCTGAACTCCAGTGAACTGTGAGAAAAAGATATAAATGCAGTCATATCTGCAGCACTGAAGAAAGGAAAAGCCTTCTCAGCCCTGTGTCAGTTAAACACATTTTTAATACTGCTGCTAACAAATAATAATCCTTTGATTTTTCTTTCCAAAAGCTTGCAAAGTTGCTGGCAGCTCCAGTAACTCTTCCAGTTTCTATTGTCAGCTCTGCCAGTCTCTCATAAATCTCACTAGTCTCTTACACCTCTCTCCAGAGCTCATGTTCCTTCCCTCAGACTTTGCCAGAATAAATCCCTGTAATGTCACACAGTTCCCCCCCACACACACACAAGTCTACCCTCCTGTATAAGCAGGCCCCTGTTGTGTTTTTTAATTAGATGATGTCCTTTGCAGAGAATGGGACTTTGAGGCAAGGGGGTGAAAAAAGGGTCACTGGTAATTTATTGCATATATCAGGGCTGAGCTAGTTGGTAACTGCAAGACTGTAAACCTGAATAATCAGTTTTGCAGGGAACATTGGAAGATTTGGTACTCCAATTCAGGTGGAAACAGAAAGGAATCTGAATCATTATCTTAATCTTATTGAAACCTCTCAGGAAGCGTAAAAACAGGTCATCTGTCAAGAATTCCCATCTCATTATTACTGGTAAGGAGAGATATAATTCAAGAGCAGCCTCTGAGATGATTTTCTCTTTTGGGATCACCTAGAACCACAGAGTACAAAAATGTAAACTAAGATGTTGCTTTAGAGACTAGTCTTTCAACTTTAAATTTTCTAAAATATTTGCATGTCAGCTATCTTCAACTTGCTTCAGGGAGGCTGGTTGGCTCATATGTATTTTTCGTAAAAAGTAGCATCAGCATCAGGAGCACACACTTCTTGAAATTGAATGGTTAGGGAAAGAGGATGGAGGAGCAAAGTTTGGGTAGCACCTTTCATCTACATTGTTACTGACGGCTAATTACTGCACGACTAAAGCAGTATTATTGTTATCATCAGAGCATCTATACACACAGTTGTGGATTAAAAAAAACCACAGGTCTGGAAGATGATGATATTGAGAGCTCTTCGAGGGAGCTGTTTGTCAGCAGGTTCCACATAACGCTACCAAGGAGGCAGCATTAGAGGAAGAAAGCTCCTGGCAGTCCCGTTACAAGCAGCCTTTGCAGCCCTGGGGAAAACCTTTCAACCTTTCTGTGCATGGCGAACCCACGCCTCTTGGCAATTTTGCACAGCTTACTTCCAGAAGGAGAATAATCACGTTTCTCAGTTCAGTAAAAGAAAAACAGGAAAACCAAAAATAGAGAGCTCAATAAATTGTCACTTTCATAGTTCAGAAAGAAAACTTTAAAAGCTGGTAGCACTGCCAAAATCCATAGATAACAAAAAGAAGGAGTTCAGTCTTACTTACTGAACTGGGCTGCACAGAGGCAAAGCCAGGAAGGATTTAGTAGTTAAGTGCTGTGGGAAACCCGCTGGCCCTGCTGCCTCGGATATCGGGGGGAGCTCTGCTCCTGCGACTGCCCACAGCAAAACCCACGGGGGGACCATGGGCTTTAAACTGCTTCTGTATCATGGTAGGGGTGTAAGTGAGATCACTCACACTTCTAGAGCTCGATACGCCACCTGGTTCTGGTCCTGTAGAAGTCCAGAGGAGCTTTGTCACTGACTTTTGCTTGGCTAGGATTTCATTTGCTTAAGCAAGAGTTGCACGGGCAACTCTCCTACAGTCTTACTATCTGGTCCTCTTACAAGCTGAAAGGGAGGTGCTAGAAGAGAACTAAGCCACAGAATATTAAAAAGTTAATTCCTTTCTGTTTATGTTTAATAAAACTAAGAAAAAATCACCAAAGGTCCTTAATATTGCCTATTACTATGCATATCCTCAATTCATCACTAATGCATTTTAATTCAGTCACACGGTATGCTTTAAACAATTCAGTGCTGCATTATGTGCTGCACTTGAGATGTTCAAGATCTTAATTGTTTGTTCTCTTCAGTATCCCTCACCCAAGAAGCTAATGAAAAATTCAGTCATGATGGTATTGTTTATGACATACATAGCCTTGACACATGATAATTTCACAATCATTTCAAGACACCATGTGGTTTCTTTTGACATTTTGTGACAGACTGTGTTATCAAGCACAATTGTTTGCACAGGAAACAACTGTAACACGTGGTCCATGGAACATTATGTTATCTCCTGATAATGATGTCATTAACATGTGTATACTATAATTAATGACTACAAGAGCGATTCATTTGAGTAAGGCTTATGAATCCATTTCATCTAAAAAGGGAAAGAAAACCTATAATCATTTGGGCTCAGATCCTGAAAGCTACTTACTTGCAACCTGCTGCAGCTACACTGGGTGACCCGTTAATTGAGGCATATTAACCAAGAAGCATTTATTTCTCAGTTATATTACAGAAGCTTGGATTAGAATCATTATCATAATGATTGTTCTCATAGAGATCAATGAGAGAAACAGGAACCTAGCAGTGCTCCAACACCCTTTGTCACCCTATCTCCTACCAATGGTAGCCAGGAAACAATTACAGTTCATCAGCCTGCACAGTTAACATAATGAAGCTGAAGACGTGTAGATAGCAAACCCACTGCAGTTAATGACATCTCCTCATTCTCCTGTAAGCCGTAGGACAGAAAAACACACTTACATCCTCATCTGCATGCCACATAGAAAGCAAACTGTTTTAAAGGCAGTTCAGACACATGAAGCTTTCTTACATAAGCTTAATAGTTTCTATTTCTCACTGTTATAATGGGCATCTTCTTAACCAGGTAAAATATAATCTGGTTTTGCCATCATATTTTTGCAAATATATTTGAAGGTTTGATGTCTTGATGTTAGTCATACCATGCTTTTAGCATAATGTCTGTTATGGTTTCACTACAAACTCAATTCTGCTTTTCACTGCTTATAGCTTCTTAAAAAAAGATAGATAGATATATAGACTCCCAACATTATTTTTATTTTATCAGGTCTGATAATCCACTCTTTTCCCTTAAGGCTAACAAAATCCCACAGAGACTTTTTGGTTTATTTGGATTTTTCAGAAGGCTGTGTTTGGGCATACAAAATATTTTCGTGAAGCTATTTGCAGACCGAAACAGCCACACAGAAACAGCTGGTAGTGAACAAAATTTCCAACCTGCCATGGATATAGTCCTCAGGAAAACTGCCTACGATGTGTCTAAACAGATTAGAATGAGACTGGATCCCTGTGAAGATGCTTGAAAATAGACTGCTTGCAGAAGCTACAACCGGTGAAGGCTGGATCACGCTGAATCCTCCAGATAGATTAAAACAGGATAAGAGGGAGCTGGGGAACCGTGAGCAGACCTGCTCCTCCCAGCAATCCCCAAAACACAAATTTTGAACAGCGTTCAAAGATGCACAAAACACTAGTCAGGCTTTTCCAGAATAGAGGCAGTGGGATATGTTCCTGCAAAACAAAATCAACAAACTGGTTTTTTTGAGATACTATTGACTTCTGTTGGTTCCTTCTCTCTTCCTGTGGCACTGGAGGAAAGCAGTTTGGGAGACCCAAGCGTACCCATCCTGTCCAACTGCTTCATAACTGTACAAGGTCAATCTCTGACTTTTCTGTTGCCTCCTACGTATTGTTTCTATAGAGTGAGCATACAGATTATGCAAGTGTATTGCATAAATAATGATTTATATGCATCACTAACTTTGCTCTGAGGCTTGAAACACTAAATACGTACGTATGTAGTAGCCCTTCTTACTCTGTAGCTTCAGAATAATCATCAGTGTATCTACTTCAGTGTGCACTATACTTTTTTAAGTTAAAGTGAATAAAGTAATAACATTTATTTTCATGATGTGAACTACAAAATATTTAAAAAGTCAAGAAATGCAAAATGAGGATTTCTGGAACAGTATATTGGAGCACTATTAGCATCAGTTGATGTGAGAGACATAATAAAGGAGTAAACATTCAGAAGTCATTTTCTTTACCTCATAAAGATGTTATATCTGTATTTGTACATGTATGTTTCATACCTGTGCTGTTGTCTTTCAAAAATGTTGTTGTGATATTAAAAATAAGCAAAGTATGACTGTTCCTCCTAAACAAAGCTCCTGATTCAGAACCAAGTGTGGTTTTTCCTCCGTGCAAATCATAAGAATTGGAAAGTTCTCAGTCTTGGTCAACAGAAATCTTTTATGAGTCATAATCTACAATTCAGGTATTATTCATTTAACTTTTTAATTGCAGTATTTTTTATAATTATTGATTGTAACATCCTTTATAACAACACATTAAAAGAAAATGCTTCCAAAAGGAGAAATAAAATCTGTATACCCATACAAAACTAGTGGAGCTGTAGAAGAAATCAAGGAATATATATTACATATTTCTATTGGAAGTAGATCACAGACTTAATACTGGAAAAGCATAAACAAATGAAAAATTTTCACATAGTCAAAACAAGGATGCCAGAGTTTACTGTAAATTTAGAACCCTGGCTTGACTCAACAGTTTGAGGCAAACATGCCGATAAAAGATTATTCCCAGCAGACAAGATCTATACCTTTTAAATGCTATGCAGATTAGTTTAGCATTTAATACTGCACAAAATTTAGCTGGAAAAGATATTTTTCCTGAAAATACTCAGTGGACACAATATGTCAAGGGGTGCTATGAAGTCACTTGTGTATTCATTACTCATATTAGTGTATGTGCATGCATGTATATATTTGCACAGGGAGAATGCATGCATATAGATGACTACAAGAGACACCCACATTTAAAAATGTGTTCATCCTCATACTTTGAGTAATCATGTTGGCCTTTTCCATATAAAGTCCTCTGTGCATTTAGAAATGTGGACTTTTTTTCTCCCCTGGCCTCCACAGGGACATAAAAGTGGGTTTCCAGTGGGAAGGGAAGGAAGGGTAAAAGACCTTTAAAAGAGTTGTATGAATAAATCAGATTTAAAGCAAACAGGCAATTTTTTGCTGGGAAAACATCGCACGGTACACACAGAGCATGCCAGACTTAAAAAACCATTACATGACTTGCACAAAGGCTCTGAAAAGTCCTCAGTCTCACTATCTTGCTGAAACATAAAATGATGCAAATTAAATGGATACCGAGTCCATATCTTAAACTTCTTTGGAGTACAAAAATTAAAGAAGCAACCCCCTCCAGATCATTATCTCAACAATGACAATTATGCCTGCTTAGGTATCCAATGGTACCTGGGACCGCCCCCCCCCCCCCCCCACTAGCTTTATGGGGAGAGACAAAAAAGAGCACAGATACCCCCTGACTTGAACCAGTTAGATGGTTTATAACACTTCATATAATATGACTGTCCCTTTTCCATTTTCTGGGCATGAAAGCATTTAAGTTACTCTGGTGTAAGACTATAACTCCTTGAGGTCACTCGCATCTCAGCATGTATGTAAAGTTCCCTGGGTTAGCTTTACATCACACTGCATGAGAAACAGGCTAATTCACTGGTAAGTCAACCTGTCTTGGTACGAGCAAGCTGGAAGTACATGACATATCCCCTAAAAGTACTCTAACTCCTGTGTGTTCCAGGCAAAAGTATACCTGGATGGCCCCAGGCTAAATCCCTGGTGCTTTCAAGTTTCTATATTTCACACATAGAGCTTGCTCATTCAAATGCAGGAGCTGAAACGAAATTTGTTTCAGGTTTATGTTTTGTGTTTCATCTGTCCGTTCACGTGTCCCCTGCTTTTGAAAGTAATTTTAACTAAGCTGTAAAAAGTTAACTCTTGCTCCAGAAAAAGTGTCCAGGTGAGATATTTATAGTAATACAGCTAAGTAATGTTACTATTAGAATATGCTAGACTAATCAGCAAAAGTAGAAATAGCCTTGAATAGGGACAAGATCTAAGGAACTTACTGGGAACTGCAGAAGACAGCATGCATATGTATTCGTATATGCATATAAGCACATAAATACACAGTTTAATTGTAGCATCCAAAGAACTTACTGTGTATCAGCAAAGCCATGGTAACTGCCCAGGTCCACATGCCTAGCCCAGAGCAAATGGGAGGAAATTCAACCTCTTTAATTGTCAAGTAATTATTTTGCATATCCCCAGTGCTAGGCAGAGACATGGACACCTACCGCAGCTCAGCATATGCCAAGCCACCGGCTCATCCGTGTTCACTGGATTGCACATTTGAGCCCCCTCTTCCAGAAGGGAATCTGATTTATTCTGCTACTGTGCCTTAACAGGTGAACTAACTAGATTGCGATGGTTAAAAGCAAATCACAGCCAAGGAAGAAGCCCTAGTCATTCTAGCCAAGCTAAAGAGTGGGTAGTGCCAGCCTTAGTCTTTCTGGCCAGGTCGTTCTCTCCTTTCTCAGTTTTTGAACCTCTTTAAGTGTTTTGGGAGGTCTACCAGTTTCACACTGAAAGGCTTAAGACCAAAAAGGGAGAGTGTTAGCACCTCTGTGCAATGAGTTATTCTGCTGGGAATGCTGAAACAAAGTAGATCCAGAAAGGCAAGGGTCACCATAAACAAACAAAACTCAGAAGTCCTGGTTCACATCTGCCCCTCCACTGATGAGTTCCCTGAAATACGTCTTGGAACAGAAAGATGCTACATGGAGTCAGCAAAATTCCTGAGGGCACCCAAGATTGCTATGCACTCTTGTAATCGTCTTCCTCACCATTTAGGTGCATGCTTATTTTCCTTAAAAGCTAGGCACTTCATTTAACTATTATTTAAATCTTAGAGATGGGCATTTAGCAAATGGTAATTGGATTTTCAACAACAATATGCAACCACTTATGAAAAGTCTGTTCTTCCTTATTCCAGCTTGGCAAGTCACCACTTAAAAATCTGATAGCAGGAGATTTTCCTTGCTGAAAGTAGGAGTTTATGGCTCTAAGTGCATGGCAAAGAGCCAACTTGTACCAGTTGTAAATGCAACAGTTATGCTGCATTGCAAAGTAAGACAAAAATAGCGGAGCACTGCTTTCTTATGGAGCACTTACAGTAATAGGCACTCATTTTAAAAGCCAGTTTTGAGATAAGACTACAGAAGTGAAATCTTGCTGCACTATTGTGCATGTACATGTGTGCAATTACCAAAATCAATGACTAGTAATTAAAAGTCAGGAAAAAATAACCCTCTAACAGATGCTTTTTATACTGCTCTAAAGATTTGCAACAAAATGTACTTATGCAATAGCTCTGTTGAGGTATTCTTTTCTTCTGTCTATTTCTCTCTCATTTTGTGGTCACAAGCCTATATCATCTAACTTTCAGAGAAGATATTTGATCCTTTGAAAACCTTTGTCCTTTGTGAGGAAAGAGATGGAAGTAAGAGAACAGGATTGTTTCTCAGGTACTTATCTCTCAATATGACACGTCAATTAGTAGAAAAATGTTCTTACTAGATCACTGCTGATATTATTTAGGAGTTTAACTGATACAAGAAAAGTTCAGAATGGGGAAATGGAACTGAGAGGACTTGCAGTACTGACTGAAAGCCAGACGACTGACATATATTGCTGCTTTACTTTTCGTTTCCGAAGACTTACAACATTTGCTGGCGCTTGATTACATATACTTACAGAGCATGGCATACAATATATATACACAGACTTTTTCTTAAAAGTTTAAGCAAATTTTGAAACAACAACAACATAACCCTAAACCCAAACCAACCCCTAGCAACATGTGTTTAAACTCCTAAATAGCTATCTGCTTTGCTAAGCATCCTTCAACATGTCACTGATTACATGAAAGACAATTGTATACATGCTATTTTTATAAATCAGGGTTCTGCTTGAAGAATGAAGAAATGGTTTTAGGAACATAACACTTAGGATGCATTTTTTGGAGAATGTATCTTTAGGAATTATATTTAATGCGAAAACATTAACAGGAATGTCACAGACAAGAAAAATTTAATGTGTTTTCAAGAAGAATTTTAGTGTTTAATGAAGGCAGGATTCCCATCATAGCTCTCAGGTTTTTTTCTGCTACAAAACTAGATGTGTCATTGTTTTTTGCTGCAAGGATTTGAAACCAGTCACCTTCATTGGATCAGCCAAAGATCAATCATTTCATGTGTCTCTCTGAAAGCTGCATTATGGCTAAGAGCATAAGAAGTACATTCAGGAAAACCTTATACCATCTGACCACATCTGGATGGGTTTTGTTCCTTTTTTGCATTCTTTCTTTTACGTGACCATCAAACAACACATTTATGTGAGTGCCCACATGTTCATGCCCATGGGCACACAGAGATATTGGTAATTGAGGTCATTAACTTACATAGATCAAAGAGAGAAAGAGATCCTGCTGGACTTTTACAGCATAATGGCATCACACGATATTTTGCAAAATGAAGTACAGAAACTTTTGGCAGAAGAAGTTTCAATCCTAAAAGCAGGGAGTTTAAAAAACATCCTTGCCAATACCTGCCCACACTGGGCTGCTTCCTCGGTCACCTGAGAACGCAGCAGCTTGCACAGGGGAATCTGCCAGGGTGTAGACTCACAGCTACCACAGCTAAAACAACTTCGCAATTAGCAATCACACCTTATACCTGCGCGGACAGCTCTGTTCTAATGTTTTGATAAATGCATACAGTGGGCAACTTTTCATAAACATCTAAATTCTTAATGGATACTGTTGCTTACACTTTTGCAAAGTCAGCAGGGGGGTTTGCACATTTGTAAATAAAATAACAATTTTAATGGAAAATACTGTTTCACAAGTCAAGAACTGTAGTTGGAACTATAGCGTTTATTCCCTCCCTGAAGAATCATTTCTCTTTTCTGAATTTGGTCGTGTGTTCACCAACATTCATAGTTACATGACACTGCTTTCCCAGAGGCTACCAAGAATTTGGCAGGTGGAAGGTAAGCACTGCATAAACGATGATAGAGAAAGTAAAGTTAATGTCATAAAGTTGTACATACTGTCCAGACAACACAATTCCTACATAATCAAATATTCTAACTGAGTATGGAAAAGAAAACAGAAAGTGAATGTAAGACTAATTATTCTGTGGCCTGATGGAGACAGTTAAAAAAAAAATGCATTGGGTTAGATTAATCATAAGTAATTAGGCCAACAGTAAGAGCTCATTCTTTCATTATCTCCTGGTTTGACAGACCAAATCGATTCATTCCTTAACCCTGCAGGATCCTAATAAGATTTATCTAAAAGTGGAGCCATGCTTCTCTAGTTATATATATGGTGAAGACACTCCGAAATCAATTGTTGTGGCCATAAGTGGACACTTCCTTTTTTTTCCCCAAGAAATATAAAAGCGACAGGTTTAGATATGTTCAAGCATCACATACCAAGCAAGTATCTGAACTAACAACGTGGATGGGAGCTCACACGCTGATGCAGAGGTTGAATCTTAATGGTTAGGGTGAAGGAAACCGTTTCCCACAAAGCAAATACATCTATATTGCTGAAAGTAAATCTGCATTTTCAAATCCTTTCTTCTGATTATACCTGACAAGCACAGCAGGAAGGGGGGGGCGGGGGGGTATAGGAAGCAATGCCTTAAATTCTTCTGTATACAGCGTCTTCAGTTTGTAGACAGCTCTTGCATTTTCTGTTCCTTTTCTATGCCTCCCAGATGTAAATTTAATTGTTGTCTTTATGTTGATTATCACAGAATCTATACGCAGTATTTATACTGAGTACCATCATAGGATTTTCACAGAAGGATATGAACAAAGCTACCATGCAATTCTTGAAAAACTATTTTGAAGAGAAAAAGAAAGTAATACAAAAAATGACACTTTATATTTGAAGGCAAAATTGCTTGCTTTAAAAAAAGCTTCAAATGGCACTCATGGAAGCAGTTGTAAAAGATTGTCTTTGGCTATTAGTGACATTTGATATTATATATAAAAAGAAATAAACTCTTATCTAAAGCATAAAATATTTGCATATATTTTTACATTTTTCTTTTACTACAGGAGAATCATACAGAAAAATGTATGTAACTGATTTGGCGTCTGTGCCACTTGATAGTCAAATGTAGTTTATATCCTACATATTTTTTAAGATATTGTGAAATATATTTTTTATTGCCTCTTCCTTTCCTTTCTTATGCAAAATTTAGGTTTTTACATCAAATTAAAGATAGGGATAAACAGCCAGCCATAATAAATAAATAAATAAAATGAAAAATTATAAAGAATCATCATGCAGGTCTTATGACAGCACTGAATAATGAAAACCAGTGAATAACTTTTTGAAACGTAGGTCTTGTGAAAAAGATTGTGATTACATCATTCAAAGTGCAGAAAAAACCCTGATATGTAAGAAGAAATACTATAATTTAAGACTTTGTCCACTATTATTGCTGTTCAGATAGCATTCTGCAAGTCCTAAACTAGCATGAGAATAATAATAGGGAGCTCTGAAATGCATAGATAGAAGAATTAATGTGGGATGGAAAAGGATGGAAAAAAAGGAGGACGTGATGGCAGAGATGTGAGGTTTGCAGAATGGTGACAGCGAGGAAGAGGAAGAAGCACCAGTGGGTGTGAAGGGAAAATGAAGTGAGACATGAGAATACCATCCTCTTTGAGCCTGAGGCTTTGTCCTGCTGCAACATGGTTACTTTGTAAATGAGATGTACCTTAAAGCTGGCACGACTGGACACAGAAAAGAGATGAAAGGAAAGGAAAAAGGAAAGGCAAAAACGCGGTACTATACCAGCTAGCTTTTCTGAAGTGGAAATGGTCAGGTATGCTACACACACACACAAAATTAATTTACATCCCACTATTGCTTTACAATGCTCTCTTGATTCAAGTTTGTTTATTCTTTGTTAGTGAGATGTAGGCCCAACTCTTGAAGACATTGCAAATATAAAAATTAGCAACAACAGATCATGCATGCATTTCCTCTATTAGAAGCCAACGTTAAACCCAGCAAACGCACTGCATACACCCCCCCCACCCCACAAATGAAACTAATATATTCACAGCAGCATCTATATTTTAAAATGATACTCAGGAAAATTATCTGGCTTAATAAATCAGAAGCATGAAAATTCAGGGAATTATATATCCTATAAGCATTAAATGCCCCTTAAGGTAAATATTCAAGAAAAATGAGACTGTGTACCTATATACATGCTAGATTTTAAATCACTTTGACTCTAGATAAACCAGAAAAGATCACTACTGAATTATGGGCATGGTTAGTGTTTAGTCATTAGTCCTCTACCACATGGATTAAGGGAAAAAAAAAGAAATAACCTATCAGAACACTGTTCTAACACTATTTGTATGAAGACACACTTTTGTGTAGCTGACTTTGAGATTTAGAACCACTTTTTTAAGAAAACATCAGAAAAAAAGAATTAAAGAATGTTTTAGTTTGAGTGGTGTGTTCTAATGAGAATTTCTGAGATAAATGTTCAAATTTAATTACCGTGTCTACTCATTTCTCTCCCCATCTTCCAGTTGATATGGTATCATATGACAGATGTCACCACAACCTCTAAATGCCCTCACATCCAGCTCCAAACACAGTGCTCCACTGCTGTGCTTCTGAATACGATGCCCTGAGTGTGCCCTGCAAAGCTGTTCCACCCGAAGGAGCCGGCTGAGCTGCTGCAGGTCAAGCCAGGGACTCGCACCCTCGGGGGGTCTCTGCCCACTCCCCCAAACAAGGCTTCGAGGTAGCGTAGAGCTCAGGAGGGGCACGGTGGCAGACAGGAGCAGGAGCAGGAGCAGGGCACTAAATCATTTTGCAGCCAGAAGTGGAAAGGAAGATAACAATGAACATCAGAGATTTGAGGATGTTCCACCTGTCCTATCAAACTAGGAGGAGTAATGTTTACTAAACGAAAGCTGGTAGATGAGTAATGAGTAACTCAGTAACTCAGTAATCCTGAAATCCTGGCTGTCAAGTGTGCTATGCTTACTGCCATATACTTTTCTTAAAAGGTCATTGAGAGATATTGTGTTCCAGAAGGGTATTCCTTCACACTTCATGTGAAGGCAAGCCTAAATCTGAATCGTTATGTTTTAAGTTCTCTTTCAAGGAAATGACCTTCCAAATTATCAGTAAGAATAATTTCCAGAATATTTCCTCCAAGATAACAGCCTTGCAGGATTACCATTTATTATAGTCTAGCACAGCAGGGTTTGCAGTATTGTGCCAAATACAATATACTGACATTTGTGAACTCACTTTCTTGATGAAGGTTATTATGAATGGGTTATGTATCTAGCTTGCATCAATCACTGCACCGCCACCTTCTCAACTGAAGGAGGAAAGCAGAGCAGACATTATTTTCAAGTCTTGTTTCAGCAGTATTCAGAGACGGGAGCTGTAATCCTTGATCTGAAATGATCTCTGGTTTTCAGAGTCTACTAACCACAGCTGGCCAAACCTGGACACAGAGCACGTTGCAATCTGAGAGCCATGTAAAGCCTTCTCTGAATAAAATAGTAATTTAACAGGACACAAGAGGTATTAAGATTGAGAATGGAGGACACACTGTTAAAATATCCGTGGTTTGGCTGTGTTTAAGTATTACTAAGGTGTTCAGTAAAGGGAGAAAATAAAACAGCAGCTAGAGTATGTACCTTGTAAATCCTATCCCTTATGAGGCTTTTCAAGAAAAGTGAAGATGTGAAGGTATTCAAAAGATGAAATCATCACAAATTTGTTAAACCGGTCACTTTTCAGGAAAGCCTCAGTATTCTGTATCCACTATGAAAATTTCAATAGAAAGAAAACCTCTGGGAATAAACCTCACCCATGCTTCCTTTTGAATGTTGCTATCTGGGCAACATAAAGCTGAGAG
Source organism: Astur gentilis (assembly GCF_929443795.1). NCBI lineage: Eukaryota > Metazoa > Chordata > Aves > Accipitriformes > Accipitridae > Astur > Astur gentilis. The sequence goes on from NC_064911.1 coordinate 7,770,406, forward strand.
AGACAACTATTCTGAAAAAAACAATAAATGTGATACTGTTGGTACAAATGGAAAAGACATAGCAGAGTCTATGTGCACTTTCTAGCTAGCTAGCTGGAGAGAAATCTGTTTCACCTTCCTGCTAGAAACATTGCTGTGCAACCAGCCTTGAAGAAAAGAAAAAGAGCTGCTATATTCTTTTTTTCCTTGCACCCAATTAGAAAAATATTTTTTTAAAAAAGAGAGAAGTCCTTACCTCCCTTCTTTTCCTTAAATGAGAGTATTGAAAGATTTGCATACAAAAGCACTTGAGCATTTGTACTGCAGTACATCTGGCAATTATCTTACAAGAGAAAGCATTCATTTTAGCCAATTGCCACAGGCTTGGCATTACTGAGAGAAGTAGAAAGCATTTGAATGTACAGAAGAAAAGGGATATTCCAGCTTTCTACCAGCTACCTTGAACATACTTCACATTTAATTTCACCCTGTTGCCACAGGCACTGTGTTGTTATGACAGCTGATCTGCCATTGAATAGCTGTAAAGGAAAATCAACAAAGGATCGCTTCAGCGATTTTCAGTGCAATTTATTGGAGCTTGTATCTTGCGGCTGCTGCCGCCTGTCGGGGTAATGACACATGATGGGTGATTAAAGTGCAAGTCCCTAAATCAAAGCTGTGCCAATGGTCTGAAGAAGCAGAAAACAGCATTCAGACCCTGTTCATTTCTCATAGTGGGAGGACCTCATTAAGAAAAAAATGGGCTGTTTTACTAACAAGAGAAAGTACTTGTGTCTAGGGAGAATTTTCATGTTTCCAAGATTTACCGTACCTTTCTTACAGCATCTTTTAGACTGTGCATTTAATGAAAATAAATAATTAAGTCAGATAGAAAGTGTTACAGTCCATCACCACTGACTTCGAATTTAAACTGAGCTGTACTGTAGTTCATTCACATCCTCATATTTAACACGTTTTTTGCCTTTATTGGCTAAGAAATAGGTGCTGAAAGAGAGTGTTGCCTACCACGAGGGTAAGGGCGAAGGTAGGCAAGGGCAGCTCACCAGCTCATGAGAAAGGACACTGGGATACAAGACTAGTTTCAGTTCACTGGAATTATTTTTGGTTTTCTTTCCCTTTACCTTACTCTTTGATTCTGAGGAGATATGCAAGTAATCCAGCTAGAGATTTTTACCAATTTTGGCCATTTTTGTACCCTACCTGAGATAACCAAAAAGTAAGTATGAAGAAGCAAAAAAATGAAAAAGCCCTTTGTTTAAAGATGGCAGAATGTTAGGAGAAGAAACCAGTAAAACAAACTGGACAATCAGACCAGGGGACTTTGTTTTGCTCTGCCACAGAAAACACTTTTTACAGACCATGGGACTGTGAAAACAATGGAGCAAAGACAGATTAAGAAATATCAAAATACTGGGTTCAGGTGAATTTGACATAGTATGATTGCTGTTCTTCCTACAAGCATTTTTTGAAGGTGTTAGAGATGGTGACTTTTATCTTCCTTTACAACATATCATGGATAATCTATCTTTGCAAATGCAGAACGGGCAGTGACACCCTTACTGACATCTTGTGGGATATATGCATTTTGAATGAGAAATTGGACATAAACAAAAGTCTAGCATCTATGTATAAATGCTATTCTTTTCATACACAAGGAAAAGTAGGAATCAGACAGATCTCGACATTCCTATATTCTCAACAAGGAATTATTTTCCTAAAGACCAAAATGAGCATTTAGAGGTACCCTGGTGAGCAGAGCACAGCGAGTTCTCCATCACAGCTTGCTGGCTTTACTGCAGGTGTTGCAGCAAAGCAAACTCATTTGACTGGCCACATGGGAAGTGTGCCTTTATCCTGCCCAGATAAAGTTTGACGGAGGAAGCCAGGCATAGACTCCTATCCATTTTGATAAACAAATGCTGCAGTACTTCAGCTATACAGTGGAACTGGTAGCTAGCAGTGGAGGGAGCAGCTTCAATAGATTCAGAATCTCCCTTCATAAGCATCCTTTGGGTTTATTTGTGTTTACAACTACTATTACCTTTGATATCTTTCACAGTAGTAGCTAGTTACGTGACTGGGGCCTCTTTGTTGCATCAGTTGTCTGAGGTTGGGGAGAAACAAATCTCGCCTGGAAGAGGTCGTGGTCAACATGGATGAGAGGCACTATAAGGGAGGCAGAGGCACAGGGTGGTGAATTACCACAGCCAAGACCCAAGACAGCTGCAGCAACAGGGCACTAGACTCACCTTTACACTGTGACCAGGCTCCCTTTCCCCAACAGCCTCTTCTGTTATTCCACCAGCTCTTGTCATAGATAACAATTTGTAAAGGTTTTTTTTTAAAAAAAGTTTAAGTGGTGAAACTTATCATTAAAAGTATTAGCTGGGATTAGTATGTTCCTGCTGGAAGGAGATGTGGATCTGACTGATGGTTTTAGGTTTATATACTAAACACATATAATGCAAATAGTTAAGAAGCATATTTGAGAGGACAGTGAATGAAGCAATTCTGTTTTCTTGGCAGACAGGATTTCTTGGAAATGTTCTGGTGATCAGATTAAAAATTCTCAGGCTCCACACTGACATGAAAATAGGTGACAGATTTAAGAAGGGGAAGGGCTAACACGACTGCCTCCAACAGATTATTTACATAGGAACATACCTTAATGAAAGCTTGCTTTTCAGGTGGGAATTTTTTCACAATACCATTCTATCATGTTATATATAGCCCCTAAAGTGGAATTAGGAAGTGTGACATTTATTCAGACGAAGGCAGGCAGGCAGTCCATTTTAAGCAGACATCTCTTTCCTTGTGACTCCCAGGCAACCTTTAAAATAATTTTAGTTCTTCCCTTCATGTTAAAGGCTCATTATCCTTTATAGAAATTCTTTAGAAGTCTTCTCATCCCAAGCACTAGGAGTCATTTTTCAAGACAGCACTAGATTCCTTATTCCAGATCTCTCTCATAATTTTCTAATATTGTATGTCTTAGTGAATAAGGGATTTGAGAACTACTTATCCTTGGTTCAGAAGAAGAGAACAAATCACTGATCATGATTTTTATGCCCATTTCTTGAAAAGAAAGGAAGAAGGATAATAGCTGCTAAGTGAAGATTCTCTGCTTTCACGGCTGCCATTCTAGCCCTGTGGTTCCTGATTCAGCATTGACTCTGGCAGCTATTTCTTTTCACATTTCTGTTAGTATTCCTGAAGCTACTTATTTCCTCTCATCTTTTCTCTTGGCACTCCCTCCTCATAAAATCTCCCTTCAACCAAGAAGCTGGACCAGCTTCTCTGACATGAAGGTGTCATGCAACAAACACTGAGGCACTAAATAAATGTGTATCTGGAATTACTGTGATTTCCTTCTTAGCATTAAGAATCTTGTTAAGCAAGCCAAGTTGATTTATAGCTTCAGCTGGATTTTCACTAAGAAAAAGTCTGGTAGTTTTAGAGGTAGAAAGCATGGAAGTATTTTAGGTCAATGTTTATTCTGTCCACTCCTGAACTACCAAACCAAAAATTTGTCTACCCTCTTTTGACATCAAAGGTCAACTGCTTTTCTGTTTAGATACAGGTGACATTGGAAATTCTGGAAGAGTAAAGCATCCAGTCTCATTTAAGAGATTTGTCACAATATCTATGAAAGGCAAAAATTTATCCAGCAGTGTTACTAACAGAGTAGGTGGAAACTTTTATCAATTATGGAGGAGAAGAATCACCTGTGCATAACAGGGGTTTTTTTCAAGTTTGTGGTGATGCTATCAGTGGTTAGCATCTGCATGCACGAGGTATCTGTGGTAGAGGGGACAGCTAAGAATTGAAGGAGGTGGCTGTAAAGGGACCGCTGCCATGTCTTTCTTTCTGAGAGGCAGTCTAGTTTTGTGACCAGTGACTAAATCCATCTAAGCCACTCTACTTTTTTATCAGGTGATTTGAGCTACTGCTCACAGTCAACCTACATATAGACTGAAGGAAGGTGGGGAGACCATTTGTCACAAGGAAGCCACAACAAAATGTAATAATGCTAATCTTTATTTATATTTTGGAAGGCTGTTTCTTAACTTACCAACTTTGTCACCCAGAAACAACTGTCTGGGCCAGGACTCACCTTCTGCCTCTGAGTAAAGAAGGCATTAGGGTGACCTTGTGGAGCAAGATCAACTAATTAAGAACACAGTGAATTTCATGAAGGAAGAGCAAGGTTTTTATCTAGTAGTAGGGCTACACTTGAGGACCAGGTTCCAGAAACAGGCTGGTGGGGGAGAGGAAAAAGGAGCTAGAATAACCACAGAGAAAAAGAAAACAAGGAATGACTAGATACAGTACCAGAGAGAATAAGGGTCGGTCCAGGCCTTAACTTTGGAGTCACTTCACCTGACCAGCTGCAAGTATTATGTGCCATAGCCATGCCACCAGAACAGGGCATCCAGCTATACCTGAAGCCCACATGGCACACTTCCCCAAAGCAGCTTGTCCTTAACGGGTGCTTGATTAAAGCTAAAGCTGTGCCTCTTCTACGCGCGCACCAAGACGCTAATGGCGTTTGCTCTAACAGCTGTGCTTGGAGCAGCACGTGTGTTAGTGCAGATGTGTGAGGGTGTACGGACGTGCTTGCCTGCTATCTCAGAGCCAGAGGGGTTTTCATTAGATTCAAACAGCAACTGACTCTCCAGGGAAGCTCCTGCTCTTATTTGATAAGGGATGCTCTTTTATCACACATGAAACTGCATGCGGTGATCAGACAGGCAGTGCGCATAGCTGCCAACTAGAGGAAAGCTGTTTTTCTGTAGCATATTACAGCAGTGCATTGCTACTACAGTTGAAGATTGGCCCCAGACCAGCCAGTTATGGAAACCACAGAAGCTGGATCTTCTACTGATCCACAGAAAAAGTATGCAATTAATATACTTGCTTGAGACGTTGCGATATTGTGTTATTTTTCAGAAGCAGCAGCCACTATGGTAAATCAGAGTGGAAAGGACATCTGATGTACTGGGGCTGCAATTCTAACAAAGTTGACAGTCTTCCTTTCAAAGAACTTAGTTATTCATTCTCTGACATTACAACAAACAACACCCCTAAACCTAAACATTAATGGTCTAAAGTATAGCTCTCCAATGGAGAATAAGTTGGATTTTCCTTCCTTTCAGGAAAAAAAAAAATCTTTTTTACTTTCAAGAGCAAACCTTTTTCAAGATAATTGACATCTCAGAACTTCAAAGCACTCAGTCAATCTTCAAAAATCCTACAAACATGAAAGTGCATGGCTTGGTGACCTCCTTCAGTACTGGTCTAATAGGTTATCCAGGAACATTTGGCATGCTGAAGTGTCAGTAGTCTCTTTTTTCTCCAGTGAGAAATTATATTATCTCTGCAACTTTTTTTTTCATAATATTTCTTCTATATCCTCAGCAATGTTCATGTTTGAAGGAGTTACAGCTAACACGCACCTAAAAACTGGATTGCCTTTGTCTCTTGTGCCTAGAAAGTACAGATAGATAGAGGTTGTGTACACATTCCAAATTCAACAGAATTAGATGCTTTTTCTGAAAGTTACCTGCCAGTGGCTAAGTAAAATGACTACAGTGGCTGTAAATGACTGTAAAATAACTACTGTATCTATAATATCTTATAGTATGTTATAGCATCTTGTGGTATCTACTGTAATTGTACGTATAGTATCTCTCTATGTGTCCTGGTTTCAGCTGGGATAGAGTTAATTTTCTTTCTAGCTGGTACGATATTGTGTTTTGGGTTCGGTATGAGAAGAATGTTGATAACACACTGATGTTTTCAGTTGTTGTTAAGTAGTGTTTAGACAAAGTCAGGGATTTGTCAGCTTCTCATGCCCAGCCAGCAAGAAGGCTGGAGGGGCGCAAGAAGTTGGGAGGGGACACAGCCAGGACAGCTGACCCAAACTGGCCAAAGGGGTATTCCATACCATGGGATGTCATGTCCAGTATATAAACTGGGGGGGGAGTTGGTCTGGGGGGATCGCTGCTTGGGAACTAACTGGACATCAGTTGGCAAGTGGTGAGCAATTGCATTGTACATCACTTGTTTTGTATATTGGAATCCTTTGATTAGTATTGTCATTTTATTATTGTTATTATCATCATTATTAGTTTCTTCCTTTCCATCTATTAAACTGTTCTTATCTCAACCCATGAGTTTTACCTTTTTCCTTCTGATTGTCTCCCCCATTCCACTGGTAGGGGAGAGTGAGTGAGTGGCTGTGTGGTGTTTAGTTACCGACTGGGGTTAAACCACGACACTATGGTATCTTGAGAATTGATTAAGGGCCTTTTTAATCCATATTTTCTTCAACTTCTGAGATTTGTAACAGTTACTGTGGGTATTTCTCCTTTGTTATTGTTTTTTTTACTCTTGACCAAAGTTTTCTTACTTCCCCTTCATTACTCAGCTGTAGCCCATAGACATGATACAAATTTTTGAAATGAGATGTTAATCCTTTTCATCGTTAAGTACCCTTTTCTCCCTCTAATAAACAATGTTTTTTATTAACCATACTAATTTCCAGGTGCTACTACATGCAGCTGAATGCCAACGTTAAACTAAAACCAACAAAACCAACCTTTCCCCACCTCCCCTCTCTCCAAACCAAGGATGCAGTAAACAAGCCTTTTTCACTCAACGGTAATATCTGGATCACAGAGAAGTGTTTTAGTTCTTACTTTTAACAGTGAGGTACATGGACTTGCTGACGTCTGCTCCCACATCATTGCTGACCTTGCAGAGGTAGTATCCACTGTCTTCTTCCAGCACATGTTTAATCAGCAAGGAGCCATTTGTGAGAAGCTGGATACGACCGTTCAATGCAATCGGCTGGAACTGAGGAACCCCGGCACCTAAAGCAGGACCCCCACAGAAATAGATTAGTTAGGGAGGAAAGCATCTTAGTTTTTTAAATAAGGCAGAAACTATAGTTTCCTGTTTTAGAGGCTCAATTCAATTAAAACACAAATGGCTTCTGACATCATCAGAACAAACGGAATGTTTTTTTGCCAAAACTGAATTGGAAAGAAGAAAGACTTTTGAAATGTAATAGTAGCAATAATTTGCCCATAATTTAAAGGTAAAGGGACAAAAGAAAAAGGGAACACAAAGCAGGAGTGGAAGAATCAGAAAGGCTGAGAGGGAAAATTAAGGTTTTCAGACCACTCATGGGTAAAAAGGCACATTTGTTGTACATTTAGAGGTTGATAAATTATTGACAATTACAGCTGAACAGTCATACAAGTATGCATCCCAAATGCATACACCAGATTAATTTCTTATGACTAAGAGGGATGTCTGTTGTAGTAAACATGGCATACTCAAGGGACCTCTAGGACCTTGACTACGAAACTCTGGGTAACGTGGAAAACCACATCAGTGACTGTGTTGCTCGTTTCCTCCTGCAGCTGACTGACTGATGACACATAAAATCTCTGTTCTGCCATGTCTGTAGCCAATATTTATTTGGACTGTTAAAAAAAGCAATACAGAGAAAGAAAGAAACAAAAAGCTCAGACCACTAATCAGGCATGAGGTGCCATGTTTAGTGGTAATATAAAAATGGAAGGTCCGTGAAAAGACAGGAAGCTGAAGATTTCTGTATCAACTTTGGTTTTAAGAAAGAATCTACTTTTCCTTGGAAGTAAGATACTGGGTGATTTAGGGAATAGGGAACAGGATATTGCCATACTGCAAGCATGCTGTACTGTCCAGAGGCCACCACAGGTTCAAGTTCCTCCAGCATTAGGGACTCTCTAAGCATATATTAAGGTATGCTTCTTGTAACAAAGGGTTTTACAACCTACTTTGGCAGCGGGAAACAGGGTTTTTCATGGAAATCATAAGGTAGTCTTCTTCAATGGAATTATCTTATACCACTTTCTGAACATGAAGTTAATATCTGTCAGCATTAATTACTATACACAGTTGGCTGAGTCAGCCCAGAAGGAAATACGATGAATAAATATTATGGGGAATGATTTAGTATAAAATAGCAAGCTATAACAATCTATGAATACAACATCTAGAATATTAAAAAAGACCAGACATGCATACTAAAAATCCTTCTAGTCCTAGAAGAGTTTGCTTCGGGGACTTACAGTTACACTGAAGGTCTGGTGGCCAATACTGTGAAGTTAGAGATGTTAAAAGGATAATGTTTGCGCAAAAATCAGTTGCCACTGTTGATTTTTCAACTATTTTAGTCACGTGCATATCCCACTATCCCCGTTGTCTATTTTTTGTCTTTAATAACCCATTTTTCCTGTCATTTAGTTGGAAGGCACATTTATGCTTCACTAACTCTACCCAATTGATTGCCTAAGTAGATAGATGCAAGCACTCACTTATATTTCTTCACATGAAAAATTCTGGGGACAATTTGGTGTTCAGAGAAGAGAAAAGGCAAACGCTGCTCAGGATAGCTACAACTGGGCAAAATTTTGCATAACAGTTTGTAAAGGCTTCTTACTCTTTGCACGCACTGTTACTGCTATTACAGCCAAAGTCTTCCCTGAGCAGTGACAGCAGCTTATCACATACAACTGCATGGTTGAATCTGCAAGAGGAAAACATGCTCATGAATCACAGAATCACAGACTGGTTGAGGTCGGAAGGGACCTCAGGAGGTCATGTGGTCCAACCCTTTTGCTCAAGCAGGGCCACCTAAAGGTGGTTGTCCAGGACCATGTCCAGACAGCTTTTGAATATCTGCAAGGATGAGACTCCACAGCCTCTCTGCGCAACCCATGCCAGTGCTCAGTCACCCTCACAGTAAAAAAGTGCTTCCTCATACTCAGATGGAACACTCCTGTATTTCAGTGCGTGGCCATTGCCTCTTTAAGTCTGAAGGACTTAAAACAACAGACACTTGATGATTATGGGGTATCTGTATTGAACACTGTCATTATTCTTAGAGAAAGCAAGTCCATTTCCATTACTTGTCTATCCCATTGTATGTAAAAATGAACCCTCTTTCTCCCTTTTTCACTGACACGAAAAGCCAATGTTACTAACTTACCTGCAGGTGTACAGATGCCCTTTCTACTCTGTTGTGGTACCTGTAGATGAGCTGTGATCTGATTGCTTTACTCCTGCTGGCCTCACCTGAGTAATTATTTCAGAATTTGGCACAAAACTTGCTCACAAACCAATTATATAATGTATCTCTTTAAAGGAAGATGTAGCATATATCCTATAGACCTGTACAGCATCTGAGTTAGACTAGGCATTGAAATTGCAGTCATCCATTAGCAAAATACAGGCTTTTGTAAAAATACTGACCTTTTCACCTGGAGTTATTCTGGCCAAAAAATGAAACTGCAGTTGGATGGCTTTGCCTGCATCACATATCTACTAAAACTTTGTGTGACTTAAAAACTTCAGAGCTGTTAATGGGGAACCTTAAAAACAGTCACTTGATGGTAGAGTGTCACTAAAATCAAACTACTATCCCTTTCTCCTTTATTAAGATGGGCTGCTTATCTCTTTATGGTTACTTACAACTCTGCTAGCTTGGCTTGGCCTCCTCCTTCAGCACGCAAACACAACAAAACAGAACTACTTCTTTGTGACCTATATTCATAATTAAAAACCCATACACCATTGAGACTAATGGAATCTGGAGCTCTGCACTCTTCTTACTGCAAACCAGAATTTATCAATACAAGCAAAAATAGTCTTTAACATGAACATTTCTCTTCCCTCACCTTTTTACTTCAAATATAATTTGGACTTAAATCCTAACGAAACAAAAAATTACATGGGACACTACATAAGGTTTTCTTCTCAACAGCACCTAGTCTTGCTTTTTAAAGAGTTAACTCATTTAGATTGGATACAGAGTTTGGAGAGTTTGTTTTCTTGCTAAAAACCTACCAGAAGACAACTGGCCAGAAGACGCAATCTAGCAGGCAGCACATTTTAATTAAAAAGCAGTCAGTTTCCTATGGTTACTGAGGGTCAAGTGGGGCCAGTTTTAATGCTCTGTTACATGAGAAGAAAATGTTAAAGCATTATGTAAAGCGCATACTGAATTACTGCTTATGCTAATGCTACCTGACCTTTCTTCTTTGCTGAAAAGATATGATTGGCCATGTTATCATGAATTTTGAAGGGGGAAAAAAATCAGCCAAATGCTGCCAGTGAACCTTGTTCTGAGGTTGTTTCAATTAAAGCAGTATCTCTTTTCTCTCAGCCATCCATTTCATCACTTGCCCGCTGAGGCCATAGCTAACACAGGCACACATTCACAGCTCCAGGATGTCTCTAAGGCAGACCAAAAGTCCATCCAGCTCAGCCTTGTGTCTATGACAATGGCCAGCACTACGTGCTTAGGGAAATGATATAAGAACAGTATAAATATGACTGATACTTCCCTTACTGCACTCTGCCAGCCTCTGACAATATGAAGATTAAACCAGTAACTTACAGGTGAGTAAGCTGTTACTAAACCAGAATTAATCTGTCCCCAGTGATTACCAGAGAAGTCCTACCTTTTGAGTACTTCCAGACAATGGTAGGAACAGGATAACCCTCTGCAGAGCAGTTGAGAATTACAGCTTTTCCATAGATCCCATCCTGGTCGCTGGGCTGAACCACAAACCGAGGGGGCACTGCGGGAGGAAGCAAAAGGAGCCATGAGAATTTGTCCAACATACCAGGTAGCTCAAAATGGCAGAGCAGTCAAATAAGGAGGCATAATAGTTCATAGTGGGATGCAAAAATTAAAACCTGCTTTTTGATGATTCAGTGACATAGTAAAGTTGTTTTTACATGATTATTTACTTTCTGTGCACAATCTCAATGTGTTTCTTGCCAGGCACAACGAAAGCATTGGTCTTTGTAGGATACAAAAGTAAGTTAGTAAAAATCTCTCCATAGGAGAGGTTGTAAAATGGAGTAACAGATAAATTATAGTGTCATGGTCAGAAAAGAAATGCTTTCTAACAAAGGCAGAGGTTTGATAGATGTCTGAGAACAACTGAAATTTTCTGTGTGGTTTTTTTTTTTTTTAATAACAGTGAACTACCAAGCTTTAGAAAAAGAATTAAATTATGTAGCATAAATAAACTTAAAAAATAAAATTTTTAATAGCAATCAAATCACTTCATATTGAAATGAGGGTGTTTGAACCATAACCTCTGATAGGACTTTTCTTTCCAAACATCCATAGAAAGGTTCAACAAAATTTGCTTGCATTTAGTTGAAGAGGAGAAGTCTTACTGGCATAGAGTATGTGCATCATGTATATGTATTATTAGACTTATTCTAAAGAAGTATAAAACCACTACAGTGAGTCTTCCAAACATAGGCAGGTATGTATCTATTTATACATAAATAAAATAAGAGCTGCTTATCTAAAGAAAAAGCTCTACAAGTTCCAAATATAGATACACAGCGAAGAAAAACAACTTGTGACAATGTTAGACCCACAGTTTACCATGAAGGCCTGATACTAAATGTCAAAGTCTCAAAAGACCTGCAGATCTGATACAAGTTTGAAAGAAAAGCTGAAAACTGTGAAGAATGCTGAAAGACCCACAAAAGTTATTGAATATTAAAGGTGCTTAATGGTTGTATCAAAGTCAGTTAAGGTCACAGATTTTCGTTGACCTTCTGTTCTTTGGTTCAGAACACGAAGAAGTAAATACCTGAGAGAAAAAGTAAATTATTTGTGTCCTTATCCCACATGTTATTCTTTTTGTCATTTTTACAGTGCTACAGAGAAAATGTAGTAAGGTGACTGAGCCTGTGAAAGATGTTTTTTCTTCTCAAATCAAGTACAACAACACACTCAGATCTAATGCAGTAAAGGAGAAATCCTAATAGTTCTTTGTTTTCCTCACCCCACCGCAACATATGCACACGGGGACACACAAGCAACCTCACGGATTCACAGCTCCACAGGTCCAGCCAGTGCTGGCTTTGTCTGAACGTTGCAGGAGAGAACAAAGGAGCCAACCGTCCCTCCTTGCTCTGACCCAAACCCCCATCAGACCCCACCACCTGCTTCTCCAGAAGTGCCAGAAATTAAGAGAGGAAGTACGGGAGAAGGCTGTAGCATGAGGAAATGTAAGGCAGCACAGAAGGCGATCATCAGTACGGTGGCTATTCGCCCTGGGACCTGAAAGAGCTCTCAATGGCCATGAATATAGTACTAATTATACATCGGAAAAACTGTGTGGCAGAAGCACAGCAGAAGCATCAATGCTATAATATACGACTTTAAAGTTTTTTCAGTATAAACACTCTCAGTTTATGCAGATAGCACCTACCATTATGCCAGAGTCCCAAGTTTTCCTTAAGGAGAAACTTGAACTGCCAGTGTTAGTATGGCCAGGACTGCTAAAAACATACTAAATGTACTCTCTAGGCATAGTCTCTCCAGGTTCAGAGAACCCTCCTCACAACGGCTTGAGCATTCCTCCCTGTGCCTCCATAACCCAGACTCCCGCCCAACTTTCTCTTTCCATCTTCATAGATACAATTGGTTTTTAAATGAGGAGAACAATCTTCTGGAGAGTAAACAATCCCTTTAACTGGACCTTTTGCTCATTGAATCCTACAGCTATAATGCAAAGCTGTTTATTGCCTAACTATGTACAAAGAAGTTCCTCTGCTGTTTGGAACATGGCTAGAAGAAACAGAAGGAACTAACAGTGATAGAGGCAAGAGACAGCTTTATACTAGGAGATATATTTACTGCTGTCAAACCTTTCAGCTTTCCAAACAGCTACCACACTGACAATCATATATCATATGTTATGTTAATTCATGATAGGTAATCATCAAACATGAAATCCCAGCAACAGCAACTCTGGGCAATCACCCACCCTGTTCTAGTTGTCTACTCAGAGAAGATAGTTGATTCAGTAACTCTTTTCTCACTCTTCTGTGTTCATTTTATCACCAAACCCAAAAGGAGTCCCAAGTATTTATTTTCCAAAGCAGGTGAAAAGTTCAAATAGTTGCACAAGTAGATTTGATTCTATATGACTCAGCACAGTGGCATCAGATTGTTTCGCCTCAGTAACTGTAAGTAAATTTGTATTCACAACTTCTGAAAATCAATTACAAGCTGCTTATCCATAAAGAGGGTAGACCAAAAAAAACAACCCCACCCCAAAAAACCGACCTCAGTTGTATCCACCTTACAGGTGAATGATTACAAATGATGGACTGGAGTGACTGATAAATACTGGCCTCCTCTACCACTAAAAAGTGTGAAGAGTATAATGTCTTCTAAAATCGCTCTTACCATACAAAACTTTTTTAACGTCTTTGTTTTATTTCCCTTCTCTTTGAAAAACATTTTCTTTATATTCTTCATTTGCTGCCATTGAGACTGCCAAGAAGTGTTAATTTTTCAGAAAATAATTTGTTATATTAAATGGGTAGGCATATGCAGAAAGTTCTGGAAAAGTTAAACAAGATTGCCTAGTATAGAATAAAGGCAATCAGCCTTTAAAATACTATTTGCATTAAAGTTATCTGTTAAAAAAATTTTTTTGTCTAATCCTTTTGGTATATATATATAGAGAGAAAAATGGATGGATACCAAGTACAAATGTTGTTTGAGCATTTCTATGGAAATGCATCCTTCCACATCTTTCATGAACTCAGGTAGATATTCTTGACGTGTCATGCCTTAAACGCTGACAAGCTCTGAACAGAGCTTATTATCATGTTGATTTCACTGTATTTTGGGTATATATAAAACATAAGTTTTTGCTCAGATATTCTTGGTATACTCATTTTTAATCATTACTTTCAATACAGAATGATACTAGAATGATAACTGTGGAAATTAAATTTTGTGGTATAAGCTCCAGAACCAGGTGTATGATTAGAAATTGTATGGTTTGCTTGTACTGCTCCATAAACAAAACATGTTTTGACCTTACTTGGCAAAAAATTCTGCCCACATCCAGTAATAGAAACAATTTCTATATTCAGTAAAGCTTTGGCCTTCCTTTAGGACTACTTATAAAAATGCCAACTGCTGCTCTGATTTTGAAGACATGAACCCTTGACACTTAGTCTTAAGATTGCCAATAAAAATCAGAAAAGATGCTACAGCAAAATGAAATTACTCATTCAATGACCTTTCAATTGTTTCTCTATTGCTGTCTAGGTAAAAGCACAGGATTATTCCTATAGAAATGACTAAAAAGTAAACAGAGGAGACCTTTACATTTTTCTTCCTCATTGATGGTTTCCTTCTAAATTTCATTTCAAATGAATAACTTGTTCAGTGCTACATGCTACTATATTTTGGAAGACAATGCAGTTTACTCGATGTAGATTTTGATACTTAGCTTTAGATTATAAAGCTACATTCACTTTTTCATTATCTTTCAAGAATTCATTAGCCCTTGAAGAAAATTTGCTTAGTAAGAATTTAACAAATTTAATTTGTCTGATATGCCTAAGTAGAGTTAATGGAGAAAAGAAAACAATTAGTTCTCCTCCTCTCTCTTTAGTTGTAAAGGTGCGGGCCTCCTCTGCCCCTTGAGAAGTCAAACACTCTGAAGTAGCTCACTGATATGACTGAACAGTTCTACTTTTATTATCACCCTTGTTTCAGCAGCACAGTCCCCTGAGCCCATGAAGGAGGGCATTTAAAATTGCTTTAACAGTGAGTTTCTGTTAGGCTCTCTCATTTAATGCAGCCCACGGATCTGTGACGAGAAACGAGCTGTTGAATTGTTTAGCGTAAGAGCAATAAGTTGACAGATGCAAACTATTTAATGGCTGAACTCAAAGGACCTAAAAAAGATGTTTTTAGTCAATATTATGACTAGCAGTCTCAGGCTCTCACAAAGGGAAAACAAAGGATGAGAGAAATCAGAATAGGATGTTGAAGATAACATGAATGTCACAGTGCCATTTTAAAGGAAGGAAAATGCTTTTATTATCTCCTTGTGTGAAATAATCCTGAAAAGATGATAGAATATGAGTTAGTACCCTAAGAAGATACTGCTTACCAGTGTCACTGGTGCTCGCCGTGATGGACTTTACAAGCTATTAACTAAAATCAATTTATGAGTGTGTGTTAACATTCCCTGATTTAATTTTGCTTATGTAAATCCAAGAACCCTTTCTGACTGTGCTTTATGCCAGGGACCAGATGACAAATGTGCACACTCCTTCCTGGACTTCAAATCTATGCAAGTGCTTCTGGCTCCCAAGTGCAGTGATTACTACATCACACTGGAGAGCAATTCTGAAGGCTCCTAACACGAGCTCCTCTGGTGGGCTACTGGGGTGAGTTAAGAAATAATCTATGACACTGGCCCAGAATACAATGTTTCATTTTTACGGGGAATATTTGTACTTTACATTTAGATCATACTGTCAAAATGATGGAAGAAATTTAATCAGCCAAAGCAACCATTGATGTATTAATGAATGAGATCATTAAACACTGTACTTTAGCAAAGACGAACAGTTATTAAATTTGGTCATTGGACCTAAGGGGTCGATTTAGCTGGTTTAGTGGAACCATTTGCTATGCAGATCAAGAAAAAAGATGTACTTTTGCAAGATGAGACAGTGCCTAGTGGTTTGTGTTGATCAGGTTTGTCTAATGAGAACATTAAATAGGAAGTGAATCATTCAAGAGTAATCTTCAAAGGCGCAGTGTAAACACCAGCAAAGAAAGTAAATGAGTTTTGACACCAGCTGCGACCATAAATCTTCTCCCCTTGCTTTTCTATCACAAACTTCATTTGCTGCATCACACCAGCACCACCACCAAACGTCAGAAAGCAGACAAATACTCACTTCCTATCTGGAAGTTTCAAGGCTCAGAGACTCCTCATTGGGTGCCTAACTATGTAACGATATTTGACATTCCTGGCAAGTACAAAATGAAAACACATTTACCCTTAATGCACTAAATGTATTAAGGGGGTTTATTAGGTGTTCAAAGACCTCATCTTAATTTTAACTTGTGATGTGTTCACTAGCAGGAATTTTAAAATCATGATTTATGCACCCACTACTATCTTTGAATTCTCTTTTCTGGCAGTATCTGAAAAATTTTGAACTCATAATACATTTATGAGCTTTTTCTTTTTGGTTACCAATTAAAAACTTTTTTCACTGCTTTTTCTTTCATAATTACTTCATTCCCATTTTAGGAAACCCTACAGAAATTAATAACACATGATAAAGTGTATATAGAGTTTTAATCACTCTTTAGAAGACAGCCCTAATGAGTAAAGCCTTAATTAATTTGCATGATGATATAAGTCGTTGACAGAGAAGATATTTTCCTAATTTCTGTGTATGACTTTCATGATAAGATCCTATTCTTTCCTTTTTCTTAGTAGCATGCCTAGCAAACCAAGAGTGCAACAAGAAATAAAATAAAATAATAATGATTTATGGGGTTTTGAGAAACCCTTTTAGCTTGCAAATTTTTGATGAATTTCCAGAGGAACTACAGGCTGGGATCTGGCAGAGCACAAGATTTTGAGAAGGAAAGCCTTGTTTTCACTCACTTGGACTGCCTACCTGCAGTCCCTAGATGCAGTGAAGGTGGTAGGCTTCTCCCAGTGACTAATTAATGAGCTTTTGAAAGATATTCCATAAACATTAGGACTAATCAAGCCTGCTTTTCTGTGGATTTGTATCTTGTGTTTGAGTACAGACTCCAGTCAGAACATTTCTTGTGTTTGTAGAACGGCTCACCTGAGTAGATTCTCTGGTGTCTAGTGTTACACTCAGTAGAGGTGTTTCTACTCAATCACATATTTACATTTAGTTTTTAGGCTTTCAGCTCCACTGGAGGCATTTTCCCCTCTTCCGATTTGTCTGAAATTGGCCAATAAATTGTGGAGAGAAGTACTGACAGATCTATGTCCAGAGTGTGTGACCCTGTCTCATTTCCAGGTCCTCACCAAGAAACCCGTGGCAGAGAACTGAGATTGCCCTAAGATCTTCTTACCCAGGGCTGCACAGCTGCTCAAAAGCTTTCTCCCCTCACTTTCTGTCTCTCAGCAGGTGTCTTCCGCCTCCTATGTGATGCTCAGCAGGGAAGCTCTGTGGAAGCCGGTCATCTTCCTCTGATATTTAAGACTGGGAAAATCCAGCCTTCCTGGTCAGGTATTTTTAGGGCTCCTTATCACCACTTGGTTGCTTTTATAGAGCACAAAATAACAGAAACAGCAGTGAAGATTTAACATAAGGTGCCCACAGATTTTGAGACCAGTGCTTGTTTTAATTTTGTCATTTAATACTCCTGGAAAAATGGCAGTGCAGCTTAGATATGAAGAATAATATTTGTAGGAAGAATATAGGAAATCTATTTAACAGACTTAAAACTTAACAGAAAAATATGAATGCTAAAAAAAAGCAGATACATGTGATCTGACATAGAAAATATTGAAGAAAAAAATCTCAAGTTGTAAAGCCAAAGAATTTATGTGGCCGCATGGATTCTGCAGAAGTTTGTGTACTCACTAGTAGTTCAAATGTAGCAACAAGCAGTTGGCCTGTGTTTCTTCATTCATCTTAGGAATGGATTGGATTTCGATTCTAATTCTTAGTCTACCCATGTAGTGCAAAATGATATGGACTCCCACTTATTTTGGAAACATGATAGCTATCATCATTTCTAAGTCTACCTTTGAAACTAATACAAAGACAGCATAGATAAGGAAAAAAGGAATTTTGTCGGGAACAGTCATATTTCCCTTTACTTTCCTCTCCCATTCACTCTCTACTTTCATATCAAAGGACACAAACTTCACATAAATCAGATATTCCCAGAACACATCTCCTGACATTTAGGAAAGCCAACATTTAAGTTTGAAGCGCACTGCTGAGAAATCATCACACAATGTTGATTAGAAACAAGAGGAGTTAAAGCACCATTTCTTCTCCCTTTATTTGGAGAAAAAACACTTACTTGATTTAGAAAAAGATTATGTTCCAGTTATAGAGCACCTATGAACAAAAAGATGAGGAGGGATCGGAAAGCTTGGAGAAGAAACAGACAGCAGGAAAGCAAGTCTTTACTTAAATGTGTATAGGTCAGATGGGATGCAGACAAGGAGTGACCAACAGTGACGGCTGCCTGTCTTCTGACCTATGTGGAACGAGACAGCTGAAGCAGTTCAGTATGAGGGAAAGAGGTCAGTCCAGGGGTTTGGCAGAAAATTCAGGTCAAACATCATATTATATTTTCCCCTTTCCCTCTGAGTGAGAACTATTATCCCAGATGTATATGCAAAACTGATTAAGACATTACCATTTAAATTGACAGAGAGAGAGAAGAGAGGAGAGGAGAGAGGCTTAAAGGAGGCTGCTGCAGAGCACTGGCTGGGCAGAAAGATAAGCAAGAGGGGAGGAATGAAATAGCTGTCATAACCTCCTAAAAAGTTGCAGGACTAGGACTCCAGAAGGCTTCTCCAAGGCACAGAGCAGAAATCCCTACACATGGACTCACCTGAGCTGTTACAGAGTCATGGGTCTTGGCGCTGAAAAAAGGGTAGACAGTGTTTGCAGAGAGCCAGTTTTCAGTAGTACTACCTAGATCATCCTACCATCCCTGTTTTGATGAAATGCCGATAGGAACCTGTACAGAGTTGCTACAGTGATTTGTTCCCATCACTTCAAGCACTGAGTATAACTGCAAATCAGGTATGATCTCAGCTGTTATTAGATGCAGCATTTCTGTGTAGGGCAGACATAGACAGTGGACTGTCTGTTGTGATGGGAGGTTGTCAACTTTCCCTTCTCCAGCAAAAGAGCAGGTGAGGAAAATCTCTTATTATTAGTATGATGAATAGGGTTAAAAGCTAACAGAATAGCTATGGGAAAGAATAATTAAATGCATGTAGTTAATTAGACTACTTCATTTAAGAATTACTGTATAAGTGGGGAAAGTAATAGACATCTGTACTGAACAATACTTAGACAAGATTAAAAGAAGTGATTTTTTTTTAAAAAAATCATTAAAGTAATATTTATATCAAAACTAGTGAACAAGCAATGGACCTATTTGCCACTGAGTTTTGGGAATACTAGCATAACAAAACATAAGCATACACATTCTATAAGTGGAAAACTAGGGAATAATCTGTTAAGGAGAGTCCTAGGACAAAGATTTGCGAAGATTTGACTTAAAAGGAAGAGCTGTTCAGAAGATTTTGCTTCAAATGAGTTCTTGAGGGGGGGAAATTTAAAACACTTTGAAAAACTTCCAGAAAGAAAAGGAAGCAATTTGGTTTTGTTGAAGTTTTGTACAGTAAATCTGAAGATATATCACAAGGCATAATCTAGGTAACTTGGTTAATGTGTGACTTGAAAGGCAAAAGCTGCTGAAGGCAAGGTATCTCTCTGAAAGGTCTTTTCCACATAAAATGCTTCCTTACTGAAACTATATTCAGATCTATGTCAAGGCAAAATGTTGTGAAGTCAGCATAAGCAAATGAATCATGCTAATTACATAATAAACACAAATAAGGAAAAGAACAACATGGTAACAGGGGAAAATCATTTCCCCATGAAGTCAACATCCATGCTTTGCTTTTTACTGATATGTCATATGAACAACTGATCAAAAAAAAAATAAAATGGGGATAATTAGACCAAAACAATAACAGGGAGGCATTTGATACCATTTCAATGGTTTGATCCCAGTGAACGGGCTTCTGCCTCACAAAATTTTCCAGGAAGTCAGTCTTGTGTCTCCCCCATCCACCCTGTGCACTCCAGGGTTTTCGACTGGTTTCAAGACTTTCAGATAGAAAAGTCCCATTAGTTTCTGTGCTTCATTACTCTGTGTGCTCTCTATTATGAAGAGAGGAATTACCATATTTTCCTCTTTTTTTAATACTTCCCATCAAACAGATGTCATTACAAAATACTGATGAATTCTGCTTAATTGGTGCCCTTCAAACTAATTATATCTACTTACCTCTCACGATTAATTGGCTTTGGTGCTCCACAGCTGCTGCATCATTTCTAGCTATACAGGTATAATTCCCGTTGTGCATCAGCGAAAGATTAGAAATCCTTAAGGAGCTGGTGAAGTCAATGTTGTCAATCGTCACCCCGAGGCTGGCCGGGATTGGCCTGCCATCCTTCTGCCAGGTGATTGTGATGGGCAAATCCCCGGAGACCACCACACAGGGAATGAAGACCCGCTGCCCGATGGAGAACCGCGGGAACTCAAAAGGCTGAATAAAAGGCGGAACTGAAACAAAAGAGAAGAGAGGAGCTATTGCAGTTACAGTCTCATTTCTGAAAACAACATAATGGAACAGATGTGCAGTGCTGAATATGTAAAATCAACACCTTTGACAGCCATAGAGCATTGTTTAGCTGAAAAAATCACATCTTTTGCAAACACCTTTTTTTCTTGACTACCCAATACATAAGCAGAGATCACAAGCAGTGAAATCCCTGGCTTGTGGAGACACCAGACACCACTGGCAGTTTCCTGCAAGAGTATTGAGCACCTCTCCAAGAAATCACACTGCCAGCTTGGCGACTCCCCAGGTCTTTCACCAGCGACACTGCCTGGACGCTCCAGGAAGAGCTCAGCAGCTTTCAAGGTCTGGTGTGAGGGTCTCACTCAGGGTCATGGAATAAACCTGGAAGAGGCTCCAGTTTTGCTTCTGGGACATGATGACAAGGAGTGTAAGCTTCTTTAACTGCCCCTGGCATTTATTTCTTGGTGTTGCAAGTCACGATTCTCAATAAGATTAGGTAGAGGTATGAAGTGAAAGGCATATACAGTACTTGTGACAGCAAATTAAGTTAAAACTGATTCCTAAACAGAGGGACAGTACGAGGCATAAACACTCAAGCTGGCATTTAATTCCTGCTAAGCATATTTTGCTTGTCAAATCTTCTTCTTCTTTTTTTTTTTTTTTACTTATTATTCTGTGACTGAAACAAAAAACATGAAAGAAACACTCTTATTTTCTATCCTAGGGAAGAATTCCACTTCTTAAAAACCTTTTTGTTTTCAGGTATTTTTGATAAAAACAAAGGAAAGAGTAGGTTGGATTCAGTAAACAAAGCAAGAATTAATGGGGGTGCCTCACTTCCCCCAGGCAGTGACTGGAACATCTACTAACAATTTGGTAAATTGAGACTCAAATATCTACCCAGACGAAGGAACTGAAATCTTCTCCCTTTCTCAGGGGAGCACCCTAACAGCCAGGGCATTGATCTAATATAGGTTTCTATCAATCACTCCTGAAAAGACTATAAAGCCAACTTTGCAAGCAGTACTCAAGTTCTCATTTATCAAAAGAGAATGTTCCTAGAGGTTATGGACCTTAGATATAGGAGTGCATTTTCCTATTCTTGCTGAGAGATTACTTATATATACTCTGTAGTACATTTGAACATCTTTAACAGGAAAGATTGAAGGATACCTACAGCAGAACATATATACTGCTCTACATTAGCCAGCTTCAGAAGAAAATGGAGTTGGTGGCTTTATCTAATTGTATTTCCTTTGTCCTTTCTCCCTTTAGCAAATCTAAGGCTGTGTTTTCCCCAGAACTGAAGCAGAAAAGCAGCAGAAAAACTCTTCAAAGTGGTTGCAATGTATGCTAGCCCATTGACTTCCCCAGCAGCACTTTTACTCCTCTGCCAGTGTCCTATTTCTGGGATGCAGGGACAGGTATTTGTGACCATTACTATGTTAGCTCAATGCTTTTCTTTTGTTCATCGCATATGTTGGCTGCTCCTCCATCAGGAGTGAGAAAGTTTAGCGCTAAGGAAGCGATACCAACCCCCCTGAAAGGGTAAGGTGTTGTTCAAAGGCGTGTTCAAATGCTTGTGTACATGCACAAAATGGTGCAAGAGGTTGACACAGATCAGATATTAACTCCACTGTTTCTGGCATAGCCGTGACGCCATTTGATGAGAAGTTACGGCCGTGCGCAGCTGCCACAGAGAGGTAACATCGGGCACAGGGTACCACAACTCACCCTTACAGGCTTTCCCTGACTTCTTCCGAGAGCGGCTCGCTGTCTGAGGTTGTGAGAAGTGCCGCTGCAATCAATTTTTTCTCACATGCTGTAATGCCTTTTCCTGACTGCCATCTCTCAAATTGCTAAAACCTGTCCTGTTGTGTTTTGAAAAGCTGGTAGATCAGGCATACAGAAAAAAGAAACTCGGTATAAATTACTGTGTTTATTTGAACTTTGTGCACTAGAAATTAACTGCTTTTTCACCTGGGGACCTAATGTCACAAAGTGAGGCAAAATGTCTGCCTGCTTCTTCTAATTACCTTAGCACAGCCAATGCATTCACATGAGATACTTTGGATTCTTTGTATATCAGCAGAAAAAGGCCAAATTTCTCTTAGCATTTATTGACAAGCAGTTTATAATACAAGTGGGAATCAGAAATTTTCAGAATGAGACTGTCAAAAGGTTTTGACATAACCTTACCCCTTGATGAGTGCAAATATCTGCTAAATGCCGAGTGCCCCCCTTACTGTGCTGGCTAGCACATTTCTGCTCAAACCCTTCTCCTAGTCTCAGGCATCATTACTGAAAGATATGCTAAAATTCAGAACAGGGTGGCAAATTGCTTCTGTATTTTCTGCTGAGTGTGTAACAAATTTGAACCAATCTTTTATGGACAAAATGATATCAAAAGTCAGACAACATATTGCTCAAGGATTATTACGTGCATCTTCTCTCTCCATCTCCCTGATGTAGAAAACAGGGAGCAAGATCATTAGGTCACTTTGAAGTATTTTTCAGAAAATATTGATTTGCAAGGCTGCTTTTACCAACTCTAAAATTTAAATAGCAGCCTGCAAAGCATTTCAGAAATTGGCTAAAATATTTATAGACAGCACATTTTCCCTCTACTCAGGTTTTTAAGATACAGAGGAAACCAACATTTATTTCTGCTCCATAAAATATAATGTATATTCGACCTGCAGCTGCTTGCAGTCCTGACAAGGAGCTTATTTTAAAACCAGTGTGTAATTTAAAATCAGTACTTTAAAAAAGTAAATAGTCTAGTGTTAACTTTGAAGTATTGAGGAATGTTTTTCAGCTACAGTATTTACCAGTTTGGGCTCATAAAGGCAGTTCCTGGTGACCTAACATAGTAGATAAATTTTCTTCCTGCTAGTTTGAAGAGGGAAAAAAGTCACAAAAATCAGTTATTAAAAGCATAGAATAAAGCACACCTGAAGTCAGGCAAATAACTTCTGAAATAGAAAAGTTGCCATATCTATCTATCTGTGCAGTAAAAAGTTGACATATATCCTTGACAGATTAAAACATCAAGCTTGATTAACCAGCGTGTGGGTTATTTTTTTGTAAACTAAAGCTGTATCATTGCCAAACAGCACCAAAAAATAAGAGGGATGTATACTATGATAGTCCAGAGAGAGAAGTTACAGTAGGACATATGTATTTAAAATGTGTTTAAAATACTTAAAGGTGTGTTTAAGTATTTTCCTTCCCTATACGTAGCTTTAGTTTGACAATACTTCAGAGCTTGTATCTGAATTTTTTTGTGAAATTGTGCTTTTTTATATATAGGATGTTACATGTTAACTATATAGAGAGAGGGTTGTATGTGTATGTGTGCTTGTGTACATGGAAGGGATGTTTCTTCCTCTACTCACAACGGGCACAAGAGTGAAAATCTCTGCTTCATGCAATGAAGCTCAGTGTCTTGGGAATGCTTTATTGATGAGTGCTTGAATTAAGTGTCTATTTAAGAAGAGGAGCATGGGCCAGCCTCATTAGTGGTAATGCAGGAAGATTTAAATTATGGTTTTGTGCCCTAGCAAGGTCTTCTGTACCTCTGGGAGATTATTGTAAAGGAGGGCAAGGAGGGCTTCCACGCTGCTCTCCATTAGCAGAGAAACATCCTTAATTTCTTGCCCTCCATTCCATGGGAGTTATGTTGGAATAAACTGCTGAGACGATTCACTAAAACAGAGTATCCTGCAGATAGCCTGTCTCCTGCAGCAGCCTTGTGAACACGGCATTTCTCTCCTGTGGCTCTGCATAGTAAAAGGAAAGTTGTCCTCTGCTTTATCATTATAAATGGTTCCCTAATGGATTATCTTGCAACAACACTGTTGCAGGAGCTGTGCCCACAATATAAAATACCTTTGGCAATGAATACTCACAACACAGGTCCATTGGCTGATGCAGAGTAATAACCACCAAACTACGTAGCCTCTTAAGGAAGCCGTGTGACCCTAGATTTCATGCTCTGGGTGTGCAAAAGCCAAAACTGTTTTGTCTCTGCACAAACCCTAGCCACGGTCTAGGCATTTGTAAGTTTTCTCAGGCATCGATTTTTTTCTCCTAAATAACCCCATCCCTTGTGGTTGATGGTCTAAGCAATTGCACGCAGTCGCTGAAGCACTGCATTTTTCTGCTTCTTTTTGTATGTATTGAACCTTATCAGTAAGGCATATTATTCATCGAACTATCTGTTAATGGCATTTACTGATCCGAGCCTCATACCCTGCTCCCTCGTTGTGTCATAACGCATCCTGTCCTGAAAAGAGGGAATACCGTTATATTCTTTGGGCCTTTCTAAGGGTATGCATTGGGGGAAAAAAAAAACAACAAACAAACCCAAACTAAACTAATCCCTGTTATGCCTCTGTTGTTGCACAAGATTTCCCTGTACTTGTAGGTTCATTAGTTACCAAAATTAACCGGTTCATTAGTTAGCAAAATTAACCCTGCATTCAAAAATCTTCAAAATCTTACCACAACAAGCTGTGGTATTTTATCAGGAACTGTTGCTGAGTGTGGCAGAGCAAATGCTGTGGTGTGAATTTCCCAGGCAGCTTACGCGAGAGACTTCGCCTTTTGCCTTAGTCCCCACTCCCCTTTCTGCAATGCAACACTGGTATCTCACAGGCTCCCTGATGCTGTTCTGGGAGCTCCTCCAAAATATGAGAGGATGTAAAATGTTAGGTAGAAACCAAGAGTGCTTTTATGTCACGTCTCATCCATCTATCAAACCACCTCCTTTCAGCCTCCATTGTGAGGGGAAAAGTGCATGCCCTTATCATATGGAGCATCCTGCAAACCTAGGATGGTGGGAAGCTCAGTTCCCTGAACAAGGAGATGCATTCGCTATTTATTTTTTAAAACAGAAAACCTTCTTGATTTGAACGTGACAGTAGCTGCAAGAGTATATTAACACAAGCTGTTACCTTCATTGTTAAAGTGCTGCCTGGTAAAAAGCCTTCCAGAAGCACTTACCAGTTACTTTTACTATGCTTTGGAACCTGGTCCAGAGCTATTGCCCTTGTTTATTCCCTACATGATCTAAAGTGATCTTTGTCCTCATGTAACACTGTGAAAAGTTGAAACCAAATAAATCACTAGAGCCAAAAATTCTGCATTTAGATCAGAGAGGACTTTAACAAAATGATCTCTGGCTCTGAAAATCATTCCTGTGAGCAGTTTGACTGGTTTCACACTAGTTTCTCTTTCACCTCCATCCCAGGGCTGTACCTAAGTAGCTGATTTTTTATCACCCTTCTGTTTCCACAGGGTTGATACCGTCTCTTTTTCTTTTTTTTTTTGCATGCTATGTGTGTATTATACACATTGATTTGAAATTAGGCCAGCATACTCCAGACCTGCACTCTCATGTGCACGCACAGTCTCAACTTTCCATATGTACTTACTATATGTACTTACACACACACTGCTAATAGCTCACAGTAACTTGATGCAGTAAAGTGCTTAAAATTTTAAAAGCAATTTTAACAAATATATAAGAAAGTATTTCAAATATAATTGATGAAATACATACAAAAAAAGAACAAGAATATGCCTTCTTCCAAAACCAAAGTAAATAAAGCTTTATTGTAAGAGAGCTAAGAGGGCTAGCTTTTGATAAACTGAAGCATAATATACAGATACTCTTGAACTCCTTAACTAAGGCTCTTATTCAAGTATTAAGGCTCATTTCATATTGTTTACATAATTCATAAACAAACACATCCATACGCCAACTTAAATTGTGTTTGAAAGATATAAGACTGTACACAAAACCAGTGAGTTTTATTTTAGATTTAAGTGAAAAGTTTTATATTTATACATACTAATTCCTCATCATGAAGACTAGGATAGTAATGAAACAACTTTAATATACCTTTTTTGGGTGACTATGTTCTGCAGTGTCAGAGGTGAAGTCATTGGGAGTATAGCATATTAGAAGTGGACTGCTACAAAACAAGACGCTTAACTGCAGTATCCACATGACACTTGTGAGCTTTTAAAGAAGGTAAGTCAGCTACTTTAATGTAAGGCTAACCTTGAGTTGGTTTATGTTGAATGGCAAAAAAATTACACAGACCTGTCAAGTCTCACATGCTGAATACTGGACTGTTTTAGTCCTTTCTTCAGGTACTTCTACTGGTTAGATGCTGGGGTTCACACATGGGCAATATCACTGTTAAAGTACACGTTCCCTTAAATCAGACTGCTGCCACTGCTTGCTCCCTGTAACAAGTCCCCATGCCCATTATGTGACCTGAGAATGACTGTTAAGTGGATTTTTTCAGGATCTTTTGCATGACTGGACATTCTCATCCATTCCCACTGCATGGCCCTTGCGTGATTCCTGCATATGACAGAAAACTCCAGTCACTTTGAGAGACCTGAATATTTCTTCCGGAAGAAGTTGCAAAAAGCTTGGAGAAATCCAAAAAGATATTGCATGGGAGAGTGAAAGAAGGCAGAAAGTGATATAATGACAGAAGTATCTGAAGGATGTCAAGGCCAGAAGTTTTTCTGACTCAAATTATTGGCAAGGTTCAGTCAGTAGGACAGATAAGAAGTTACGTCTTAGATATATGGATGAAACTGAATTCACACTTGCCATAATCCATGCCACAGACTGAAGCATAAACAGATTAGCAGATTGTTTGATGACAGCATGCACCATGGTCCCAAGAACCCTTGAAAGATTTTTCCCTTGATGTTTTTTTCCCCTTTTGTGCCTGCATATTTTTCACTATCCTAAACCAGTCCTCCCTGAACTGAACTGCAATGCAAATCCACCAATAACATATTATATATTTGAAAAAGCTAGTTACTTCCCAGGAAAGATGAGGAGAATCTATTCAAATAGTTGCAACATGAAGATATTTAGAAATAACCCCTCTTTGGTTTGCTTGTTTTCTAAAAAGAAACAGGCTGGTACAATTCTTTTACCTGGTTCACAACAGGTGAAGTGCTATCACTTTGTTAATAAGGCAATGAGAAACCTTCGAAATCAATGAGATATATAAGGTCTACAAGATCAGAAACAGTCCTTTTGAACACCGCACTTTTTATTTTAATGATGCTGCACCCTTCCCTCTCAGGGGCTTCTTTTTCAATTAATTTGTCGGAGAAGTGTGAATAGCAGCAGGCTGTTTACATGAGAATTATGTCCCATGAGACTGATGAAAAGAAAATCATCGCTTACTACTGATGGCTTTTACTGTAGCTTGAGAAAACTATTACTATAAATTACATAATAAAAAAAATTGAGATAATGACTCACTCCTGTTTTTAAAATGCTTTGAGATACACTAAAACGCTGTAGAAGAGATGTTGCTATTATTATTTTACCATCTTGCCACTTGAAGGGTTGTTTTTCAATGGAAATATGAAACTTACAGATGGGGTAGGTAATATAACCTCTTTCTTTGTTTGCCAACACTTCTCATTATAAGACTATTTTCATTTGCTTGCAGTTTGACTTTTGTTTGGACAGTATTTTTCCAGGCCAGGTGTCTGCCTCAGGCTGAGTCACTTCAGCTGGAAAGTTTCAGCTACAACTGTTTGACCATTTCCAGGAATAAGGTGGAAGGGTGGAAAAATAGGGATAGTATATATATAAAATATAGGCAGTATATTTTGATCCTACCATGAAAGCAAAAAAAAAAAAGGTGTTGTGAGAATCTGAGAAGTCCCACCTGCCCCACGGTTAGCAGCATGGATTTCAAGTTTGGCAGGTGATGGCACTGATGGTAACATTCTTGCTGTCCCTATGAAAAGTCGTCACAAGGGTGCACAAATTTTGCGGTCTGAGCAAAAACAAGTAAATAGATAAGACAAAATCCTCATAGTTATCACATCCTGAGAAGACATTTTCCAGTGACTAAAGTCTAAGAGCTCCCAGGGTTCAAGCAGCACCAAACACATCCTAGCACTACCTTCAGTGCCTGAGTCAGTTCCAGCCATGTGGGGCAGGTGCAGTCTCATGAGATGTCAGAAATCAAAATAGACAGATTTGTCTCTCTAGTGTTTGTACAGCTGTGCGTGATGGGTCCAGGGAGCATGAAAAAAGTTATTTCAATGCAGAGAGAAAGAAAGGAGATGTGGGGTCCAAGGGGGGAGAGTGGGGAGCCAGCCTGTATTGCTGGGCACGCAGACAGCAGCAGCAAGCGATGGAGCAGAACCTCAAAGTGGTGCCCAGGGTAACAAAAGGGAATTATAGAACTGGATTCAGGGGCAGTGGGGGGAAGTCAGAAGTTGGGAGCAGGCTTGCAGTGGGATTGCAGAGTTGATGGAGGTTGGTAAAGTGGAGTTGGGAAGCTGGCTGGGGATTGGAGACTGGGACAAGGAAGCAGTGGGGTGAGGTACAGCACTAACAGCGAAAAAAGACCCACGTGAAGGGGAGACAGACTGCAATGCAGTGGAAATGGAGAAAGTGAAGACTGGCAGAAAAAGAGGACTCTAACTGGAGGCTGGGAGGAAGGTTGGGAACTCTGAAGGGGAAGACTAGTTTTGAGTCATGAGAACAAGGTATCAAGGAAATGAAGACTGAGATGGGAAAGACCTGGAGGACAGACTGGTTTTGGAACCCGGAACAGAAGAGCCAGGACTTGGGCAATGATGAGCTGGAGAAGACTGAGGAGGACAAGTCAAACTTAGGAGGAATGAACACAAACCCCTACATCTTCTACAGAATACTCTTCTCCTTAGGATGTCTGACTTCCATAGTCCTCTGCCGTTGGCAGATGTACATGAACTCCACTGGCAAACCACTAGAGCTGGGCCAAATGCAGAGTAAGAAACTGGTGCTGCTAACAATAATTCTGTTCTTGGCAAGGACCTATGAGTTATCCTTAGTAAGGCTAATCTCCATGACTGACTTCTGAGGATGTTAGTAACTACTATTTCCACTTTGCAGGAGGGGGAGGAAAGGAGGTTCGGTTTACATTACAAAAAAAGCTAAAAGGAAAATTGCATTTAACACAGGCCAAAGCAAAAAGCATTATTACAATTGCAAAGGCAAGTGGTCAGCAAGTACGAAATACCAGAAATTAAGTATGTAAGTACAGTTGTAGTCTCCCCCCTTTAGGTATGCATTCCAGGGTGGGTAGTTTTCATGGCTTTTTGTCAGAACTCAGAACTGGCCAATTCATTTGTCTAAATATAAAAAAATAATGCCAAGATGGCTTGATTTCCAAAAAGCTCTATTAGGACTCGGGCACGGCTCCAACAGAGCTATGTCTGCCAAGCAGAAATCTGCGTATTTTCCTGCCAGCTTATCCACTCAGCTCCCAGCAGTCAGCTTATGGGACTGCTAGCTTCCAAGATCCAGATTTTGGGACAGAGACAGGGGACAGGCAAGGGATGGGGTGGGGTGGCATACCACATCTCTGTGGGACAGAGTAATCTGGAGTCTGCAGACCTCTGGGGTAGGTGCCTATGCAGACATGGGCACCAGTTATTCCTAAAAAAATAAGACGACTGATTTCATGTGGTGTCTCATTGATTCTTCTGATCAGCAATGCAAAGAAGTAGCTGGCCTACTAGGTTAAATAGCACATAAGTGCCCAGCTCCCAAGCTTTTGGCTTCCTGACAGCCTGCCAGGTGGGAGGCTGCACAGCAAGGCTCTGTAAGCCCCACTCTTGGGTTCTCTGGCAGCCAAGATTTCATTTTGAAGTTATTGTGAAGAAACTTTCTGTTCTCCTCTCTGAGATCTTACAGTGATTTCCGAAGAATGTCCTCAAGATTTTGCTTTCATTTGGATGTTTGTAAAACTCAAAATACTCTAAAGAATGGGCAGCCATCTTTATTTGGTTACATGATCACGCTGTTGCATATCTTTATTTGGATGCTGTTTCTAGCAAGTCCTCATTCAAGACAGAACAAGGATGCTTCATGTACTGGAGAGTTCAGAAACTGGGTGGTAAATGTGGCAGGGTGCTGCAGACAGGAAAGGGCAGTTGTATGTGTAATACAGATAAATGCTGCCCTGTAGAGCCAAATTCTGTACTCACCTTTGCCACAGGTCTCTCAGATAATGCTAATTAAATTACTTAAATCTGTCTTTTCTAGGGGGTTGCTAAGCTGAGTGATGTGTCTGATCTGAAGAAGGAAAAAGAACTCTCAGAAGCAACTTCACTCCAGTGGGAGCAGAGCTTTGAACATATAAATGCTATATAACAGCAGGTCCACTGGAAAAATCAAGCTGTAGGCTTCTGAAATTGAGCATACAAAAATTTGTGGCTACTTCTAAGTTCAGTCTGTGCCTCAGTTGCCATTTGCCAAAGTGCTCCTGATCACCCAGGCGGTTTTGAAAATGAACACATTGTTTCTAAACACTTTGATGCCACAGAGATTATCATCTCAGAAAACCTCATGAGGAAATTGATAATTATGACTTCAGAACAGAACATGGAGGAAACAAAATACCAAGTAACAGCTCATTAAGTATCATCTATTCTCAATCACCCTTCAGATGACTGGTTTGAGGTCACCCAGGAAATTTGTAGCAGAAATGAGAACAAACCAAAGGACCCATGATGTTGAAGATGGCCAATAAATCTCCTTCTGTTTCTCTGGAGAAGAAGTAAGTATACTGATGGTATGAGAAGCTGAGCTATAAATAAGCATATTTGAGCACTGATATAAACTCCCCTTACAATGTCATATTTCAGAGTACTTTTAACCTCCAGTATGCAAGCTAGGCCATATTTTGTATTTATTGGAATCAAACATAAGTGCCTGAAAACTCGTCACATTAACTTTGGAATCTATAAAACGGTAAGGCAACACAACCATTAATAATTGTCCTGGTTTGAGCTGGGATAGAGTTAATTTTCTTTCTAGTGGCTGGTATAGTGTTATGTCTTAGATTCAGTATGAGAAGAATGTTGATAAGACACTGATGTTTTCAGTTATTGCTAAGTAGTGTTTGTACTAGAGTCAAGGATTTGTCACCTTCTCATGTCCAGCCAGCAAGAAGGCTGGAGGGGCACAAGAAGTTGGGAGGGGACACAGCGAGGACAGCTGACCCAAACTGGCCAAAGGGGTATTCCATACCGTGTGATGTCATGTCCAGTATATAAACCGGGGGGAGTTGGTCTGGGGGGGATCGCTGCTTGGGAACTAACTGGGTATTGGTTGGTGAGTGGTAAGCAATTTCATTGTGCATCACTTGTATTGTATATTCCAATCCTATTATTATTATTGTCATTTTATTATTATTATTATCAATATTAGTTTCTTTCTTTCTATTCTATTAAACTGTTCTTATCTCAGCCCATGAGTTTTACCTTTTTCTTTCTGATTCTCTCCCCCATTCCACGGGGGGGTTGAAGTGAGCGAGTAGCTGTGTGGTGGTTAGTTGCTGGCTGGGGTTAAACCACGACATAATATTTTAAAGCAACAGGCCACTTTTGACTCTTCACTAATATGTTAGATAAAATCATTACGTAGTTACAGAAGAAAACAATACATGGCCATCTACAAGACCACTGTGGCAATGCTGACCTCCAGCTACAATAGCAGAACCTCGAGAATTGTTCAGGTCTGACATACAAAGCTCACCTTTGACATTTTGGGCTTAGCCTATGAGGACAGGCTATTAACCTTTTCTTAAATAACAGGGTCTTGTCAACGCCAGGGCACGATGAAGTAGCTAGGGCACTTTGCAGCCAACTTTGGCAACTCCAGATCAATAGATATGAGCCATGCTGACATGTTTGCTTTGCACGTGCCATGGATCGCTTTTCACGCTGCAACTTGCATTGCTCTGATGCATCTGCCTCCAGGGGCATCTGCAGGATGAGGCTGTATCACAGGTGCAGTGGCAGCTCAGCCCACTGGCACTCTTGAAATGTGCCACATGTTTATGCGAATTATTCAAGGTATATTCAGTCACTGAAATTTCTGAGCAGCCAATGGCCCTGGCAGCTAAATATCCAGAATTACAACAGAATACCTTCAAGGAAGTCAAATCATTGACAAAAGCTACAGTTCAATCAAAATTGACAGAGGTGGCAATCTGCTTTCTGGGGGAGGAATTGTCAAGTTTGAAATTGTAACCTAATAGAAGAAAAAACAGTATTGCACCTGTGGTACCAACTAGCATTCTCAGTGACTAGTAATGTTTTGATCTAAATGCCTGAGTTGTAAGGATAGATTTTTTTTTTTTTTTTTTTTTTGGTCTGACTACATTTGTTTTGATACTTATTTGAAGAGCAGTATCTTTTAAGAGGCAGCATTCCCCACCAGATTCACCATGGTGAACATTTAATGCAGCAGCAACACAATTACTAATTTGGTATTCAGTTCCTAAACTGCATCAACAGATCTGCTATGTTCTTGTAATATCAAGCAAGGTACCACATACATGAAAAGAAATGGTGACATTAGCTTTTTATGCCACAGCATGTGACCAGTGCCCCTGATGGTCTCAGGAGTGTGAGATGTCATGCCTTTCAGAGTCCAAATTGCTAGTGGCTTAAAGCTAGTCCCCTAACCTCTTGAAATAGTTAGCAATTACATCATTTGAGACTGAAAACAAGAAAGGGCTAAACAAACAGAACAGAAAGAAGTTAAAAGATCAGATGTCTGTAACAAAGTCATTTTACCTTATTGTTCTCTCTAAAATACCTGAGAACAGATACAGGAATCAACCTTCCTTCCTTCCTCTCCTCTGACCCCCAAAAAGCCCAGGAAAAGTTTCTAAGAACTTCAGGAACAATGAAATTATACCTCAATTCTTCCTACAGGTTCACATGAAGTGCACTATTTAGTGGCCCCATTGCTCAAAACTAGGTGCTACTGCAATCAGATTTTCTATCTTTTGTGTCCTTGTGAATAGGTCTGAACATTGCCAGTATCAGAATAGTCAGGACACAATGCTAAAAAAGTCCTATTCTCATCTGTTGCTGAAGTCTTTCAGGGCCATCTGAACATCCTTGCTTGGGACTATTTGAATAGATTTTAAGCATCCTATTAGAATTTCAAGTCACGTTTATTTACAGTGCTGCTGTTCAAAGAATCAAGAACACTCAGAAAAGCACACTTAATAAGAGATGTGCTGGTTTTGGCCAATATAGAGTTAGTTTTCTTCCTAGTAGCTAGTATGAGGCTATATTTTGAATTTGTGCTGAAAACAGTGTTAATAGTTCAGGGATGCTTTCATTATTGCTGAGCAATGCTTACACAGAGCCAAGGCCTTTTCTGCTTCTCACCTCACCCCACCAGCGAGGAGGCTGGGGGGGCACAAGGAGTTGGGAGGGGACCCAGCTGGGACAGCTGACCCCAACTCACCCAAGGGATATTTCAGACCATAGGACGTCATGCTCGGCATATAAAGCTGGGGGAAGAAGAAGGAAGGGGGGGACGTTTATCTTCCCAAGTAACAGTTACATGTGATAGAGCCCTGCTTTCCTGGAGATGGCTGAACACCTGCCTGCCCATGGGAAGTGGGGAATGAATTCCTTGTTTTCTTTGCTTTGCTTGCGTGCACAGCTTTTACTTTATTTATTAAACTGTCTTTATCTCAACCCAAAAGTTTTCTCACTTTTACTCTTCTGATTCTCTCCCCCATCCTGATGCAGTGGGGAGTGATTGAGGGGCTGTGTGGTGCTTAGTTATTGGCTGGGGTTAAACCACAACAAAGGGAAGCAAGGTTAATGCTTTTAGCTCCTGTTTCTGCTTATTGGCAGAAATCCATTAAGATTCTTATCTTTTTTTCAAAAGCTGGATAGTTACTCCCTAATGAAAATGTGAACTTTGTCATCCAGCAGAGAAACAGCAGTGAAACTTAGGTGACAAACCATTAATCTACTAACTCAGTTGTTGTAGTGAAAACTGCTCATAGAAAGCTTGCTTCTGCAAGGCTTCCACTTAAAAAGCAATACTTCGCTGGTTGAACAAAGGTGGGTAAAATTCAAGAGAACAAGACACAGTGACTGATTAGCATCTATGTCATCATTAAAATAAACAAAAATCTGGTTTAACCTTTTAAAGTGCTCATTATCTAACTGCCAGGACAATCCTATGTGTGCAATTCTGCGTGTCTATAAATGACACAGCCATTAGCTTGGCTTTAGTTTTCCGAGTTAACCTCACCTTTTACTGTCACGTGCACGCTCTGGCTGGTGGACAGCTGGGGTTGAACAAGGACGTTGCACGTATATTCCCCCTCGTCTACTTCCTTCTGCACGTCTGAAAGCTTCAGTGTCCCGTTGTTCTCAAACGCCACTTGACGATGGTTAAATGGTAGCAGGTTAGAGTTCTTGTACCACTTGATGGAGTAATACGGGTAGCCGATCACACGACAGTGGATGTAGGTGTCCCGTCCAGCTATTGCTGTGATGTTCTTCATTGGTCGAATGCTTGCTGGCCCTAGAAGGGTAAAAAGAAACTCTTGAAAACAATTTAAAGGCACATTTGCTTGAGGAAACATGCATATAATTTTTCTGAATATACAAACATTAACGACATTTACAGATGCAGCTTGCACAACACTTCTTAGCATTTGACAGTTTTTCCTTTAAGAGCTACTTAAGCAGTTTCCCTAATCTTTATATGCTCTAGTTTTTCCTCACCCTGCAGCATACATACTAATTATGTGGGGGTATATGTTTGCATTATCCAACACTTGCCTGATAAAATCTTTGCTGCATTACAAATTAAAAGGCTGAGGATGATTTAATTAATGTGAAATACCAAAAGTGATATAAAGCTAGAATCCTGCTACACATGAGAATGCTGACAAAGTTAGGTTGGGTTTTTTTTACATATATAAAGTATAATACCGTGAGGATGGGTATTATGCCATGTAGAGTTAGAAATGCAAGCTAAAGTACTATATACATGAATAATTACAATGAATGCTGGACAAGAGGAAAGGAAAAGAAAAACCCCCATGCACAGCAGGACTAAAATAAAGAATCCGTGAACTAAGAGAGATGAGTATAGGAAAAGTAGACTGTAGAACACAAGCCAAAGGGTTCTTCCAACATTTAACCATACCATACACTTTCTAGATGGGGCTGGAGAGGCAGGGTGAGAAAAGAGAGCGGGGAAGAAAAGGAGAGGAAAAACAGTAAGTTGGTTTTGGCATTCCAAGACTCATTTCATCACATGCAACAATCTTCTTCTCCACTACAATGAGTTATGTGTGTTTTTTTGAGGAGCTGATTTGACAAGCACCTCTTACGTTTATTCGAGCCTGGTACAGGACGACTCCAGCAGAGTTGTTGGCAGTACAGCGATAAACTCCACCATCTCGGACCTGAGTGTTAGAGATATTCAGGTAACTGACCACGTTGCCTTCAGAGGTGATAATCTGGCTGATACGATGACTGCCGTCCTTCACAATGGGATCTTCATCCAGTGTCCAAGTGATCGTAGGCAGAGGAGTCCCCTTCACATTGCACATCAGGGAGACTGGCTCTCCTGGACTCACCACTTTCTCACTGAAGGCAGAAATAATTTTGGGAGTTCCATCTGCCAAGGGAAAGAAAAGCAGAATAGTATTTACATGGTGTAAAGCTTGTTCCCTCTATCCTGAAGCCTATCACTTGAGCCAAGATGTTTTTTAGAAGCAATGCAAACAACTGTGTTCCAGGATGTAACTCTAATTATTGAGAGAGGGAAACAAATTTGGCAGTAGAGTACTTAAATGATCCTTTGCTTACTGCAGGTTTCTTTTTCTTCTTCTGAGAAACTTGGTACTGACTCTGCTGAAGGAAAAGCACGGACCAGGGCTCTGCACAGAAATATGAACTGCCAGGTTCTTGCAGAAAAGTGTTAAAGCCATACGCAGTTCATCACAAAAGACATACAGCAAAACCTCAACAAATTTGGAATTTTTCTTCTCCTGGTAGATTTCAGCTCCTTGGAAAGCTAAGGACCAATCCTGTCGGCAAGAGCCAAGCATAACTTGCATAGCCTAATTTCACACAGCTGTGCCAATGCAGTTTATTCCTGACCCACAACACCCCATTTAGAAAAGTATTAAATTAAGCTTTTCTGAATACAGATGCCAGTACCAACAGCGATAACAATTTCTTTCTGTTGTCATTCTGTGCTACAGATAAATATTCCTCTGAAATGAGAGCATTCAAATGCTTTCTCTCGTGATCTGTGTCACAAATTACTCGGCCTCTACTAGGCAAGTGAATAAAGAGAATGGATGGAGACAGAAACTTTGAGATTCTAAGTAGGGAGCAGGATTAAATAACCACCTATCCAGAGAGTTCAGCAGGGTACTATTTAGGAGTGCCGACATTCTGCTATTAGTTAGGAAGTTCTTTCTGAGATCATGAAATACATGTTTGTTCTCCTTTGAAAATCAAACTTTCAAAGCTGTATCTAGAAGGAATTTCAGTGTAATTGGGAGCAAAAGGCCACACACCAAGAGCAGTATGCAAAATACAGGAAGCAATCCAGTCCAAAGTTTGGACAACAGTGCTGCAGGCTACTGTCTGGTTTTAAAGAGCTAAGCGGCAAGTAAGGTAAGTAACTTCAGAGTTCCTGCACCATTACTGCCTGCAAGAAACAGAAGGAAAAAGGCACCTCATTACCTAGAGAGGGGCCAAAGACTCTTGAAAAGTCACCTTGTACATGAAGCCATTTAAGGATAATTCCTTTCAGTTTCACACAGGACAGAGGATGTCAGGACAGGACTGACAAGTCTCATGGTCTGTGTGATGCACTATTTGTGCACATTATGTACTGCTGCTTCATATACACTCTGCTATGTATTACCTCTATGTTTGGGAGGCTTGAACCATGATTACTCACCTGTAAATCACAATTCTTACATTGCGATTTCAGTGCAATGTCACGCAGGAAAGTGAGGGAACTGGCACGATGTGTGCAAGACTCCCCACAAAACAGAATTAAAAATGGAGCTGCAAAATTCCCTTGCTTGCCACACAGTAAAAAACATAAGGCTTTGCCACTCTGAGACTGTTGAAAGACCTTAGCATCCCTGGAAGAGCATTTGATTTTATTTGATTTCATAATTTTCTCCACTGCTCCCCTCTCCCTTTCATTTCTGTTCCATTGGTTAGGTGAGAGAGTTCTAATTTATTTATTTATTTTCATCTCTGACTCTCTTCCTTTCCTTTGCTGCATTAGATACTGTCACTCCTCAGGAAACAAAACAACAGCAACAAAAAAAAAAAAAAAAGCTTTTTATCCTGAAAGAAAGCTGACACAGGACCAATAAATCTGTGAGTGTGCACACTATGTACCTCTGCCACCCCTCCTCCTCTTTTTTTTTTTTTTTTTAATTCAAGTGACAGGCTTTTTTTGGAGATGAAAGCAGACATTATTTTCCCAGTGAGACCTGAGTGTCTTTGAAATCTTTCCTGCTGTTGCTCTCTGATAACCTGCACTCTCTCGACATCATGATAGATTATCTATATGCTCTTTAGGCTTTCTTAGTCACGGGAGATGGTTGCCGAGGTAACTCGATCCAGGCAGGTAATCTCTTCTTTTTCTATAAAGACTCTAAAAATAGCATCCATGCCATGACTGCACTACAGCCTCATTAGTGATCTGGCTCTGTACAAATTCATAACTTTCCTCACTTGATTATAATGCAGGACATTATGTCAGTTAAGATGATCTCTAAGCCTTCAGCCAATACACCCAACCAGAAAAACCATGCCCAGAAGATTTTTGGAGTTGAATGAAGACCTCTTCTCTTGTGTCCCGCTGAAAAGCTAATGTAAATAATCAGCAGCAACACCATCCACTGCCACCAAAAAACCCCACCTGACTGGAAGGATTGCTTGGGAGGGATTTGTTTTAAAATCAATTTTTTCATTCTATTATTTTTTGCTCAGAGTGGGGCACAATAAACCCTACTTACAGTTCATGAGTACCCTCTTCTGGTTTTTAGGGTCCACAATCCCTCACTAACGATGGCACCAAAGAGGACATATATATATTATTATGGAGACCAGAATCGCTAAACAGTTAGTGACTGACCTTCTAGTACCACCTGAACATAGTCTTGAGCAGACATCTTGTCCTTGCGCACAAAGCACTGGTAAGCTCCACCATCACTCTTGGCCATTCCATCCATAATAAGGTTCTCCCGATTGACACCAGTGATCCGGACGTTGTTACCAGGGTTGATGATTTCACCATTACGATACCAAGAGAGCTCCTGGTCCTCAGTTCCCGTCACACTGCAGGACAAGGACACTTGACTACCAACACTGCTTTTTACTTTCCTTGGGCTGATCGTGGCTTTTAGCGGTTCTGAAGATTTAAATCAAAATAAGGGAGAGGGAAAGGGAAATAGAAAATGTTGAATATACATGTCCAGTTATGTGCAAGTAACAAATTAACTCTCAGTTAAGGAGAACAACAAAAATCACAGCCATACCCTTCTGAAAAAAACCCCAGACAAACAATAGACGACTGTAGTTGCTCTAAACAAGCATTTTTGACACCAATATCCATGACAAAAAGCATAGATCTATAGGAATAACCTATTCAACACATGATATAATCCCATGCCTAAATGAACAGTAGGAGCAGACTGAGTAACACCATTGGTGCTGAGGGCCTAACAATGGCACTACACATGTTTTGGAAGGGTAGGACATTACTTCACGTTAGTTCAGTGTGGACCTTTCAACTGGTGCATTAGGTACATTGCTGAAGCTCATCTGGTTTAATTTCTTGCGAAAGGAATCCTGTTTACATGTTCCAAAACCACTCCCTGATGTGAACAAGTGCAGTAAATGCCAACGACCAGGAGGTTAGCTTTTAAGGGTGGAAGATCCATGCTAAAATGTTAACATAGGTACACTCACAGATATCCATCAGATCTGTCCACATGGAAGTGTTTTTGTGCGGGGGCTCACTAGATTTTCTGTTTTGACATTGGAGGACTACAGTATTTTCAAGTCAGCCTTAAGAAACAGTGGGACATAGGTAATGAAAGTTTTATATTGTAAAAAAAGGATAAACAGTGTTGAAGAAATGTCATAAATGTAAATGCAAGGAAAACAATCTTTATCCTGCCACCTAACAGTTATCGGCATTACTGAATGCAGATCTCATCTCATGCTTTGTATCTATTGGTTTGACTTCCTTATAAAGATAAGGGACCATTATCACCATTGATATCATCTCTGAAACTAAATATATATATGATCCTATTTATTTTTTTACCAGCTTGCATATATGCATATACACACGTATACGTATGCTTATACATGAAAATTTCTTCAGCTAACTCATTCACTTTACTGAACATTTTATAACACACAGGTTAGCATTTATTACACACGTAGATTCAGCGGCCCATTGGGAGCAGAGGCCTGGAAAAAACCACACAGATCAGTGGCCTCAGTCATTCTGGATCACAGACACGTATGTAACAGACCTTTCCTCTACAATGGTCCTGAACAGCAGTTAATCTGTCCTTATATGCATGTTACTAGTCACTGAATATCTCTACATTTCCTATATCCTATCAAAATGACCACAACGGCTCAAAACTGTCAATGACACATTGAACAAAACAGACACACTCAAGTGCACCACCAGCATCTCAGAGCCATGATGGTGCAAGAAAGTGAACCACATCCTCCATTGAAGAGGGGGGTAAAACCCCTTTGCCCAACTGTTGCCTCCCGCCAACCTGATACAGAAGAATCTACTGGCTGTTTGAGGGCTGAGTAAGTGAAATGTATCACCAGGCACAGGGGATACTTTTGGTATCACTACCAATACCATTACATCATGTCTCTGGAAGTTTTGACTTTGTATCATACAAGGCAGACTGAATTCAACTAATTTTTATGAATACATTTAGAAGCAAATCTCCTCCGTTATAATTCACGAATTACTGATCTTTGATCTCGGTTTTATTTTGCCTGAATACATTATGTGTAATTATTTGTGAAGACGTTTTTATGGCCTGAACTGTTCACAAACTTCTCCCTTTTCAGTTTGCTAGTCATGCTGTATAGGTGGAAACGTTAGTTCACAAAGCATTATTTCTATTCCAGGAAATAATTTTTTTTTTAACAATAGAAGAATAACACTTTTCCAGTGCAGTGCTTCTGAGTAATAATTATCTTTGTAGAATTTGTGAAACATTCAGAATATTCACACATGAATACTCAACTGAGGGGAGGTATGAGTATTCAATATTACCGAACAGCATGAGTCATGGCAATGAAAGTTTGGCAGCTTTATTCATGAGAACATTTGCAATTTCTTTTTAAGCATCCAATTCAAGCTTCTAAATTACATATCCTCCATGTGATAAATTATATAGCTACATTAGAAATTGCATCTATTTGCACTTCTGATCGCTCAATTGTCTAACTAACTCATCTCCACAGAGTCTACTTTCTGTTGTTCCACAACTTTGAGAAGTTTAAGCATTGCTAAGATAAAGTAACAAAACAGAAGGTACAGCGAGATATGGCAACATCTTCCCTGATGCAAACACCCAAGTAAGAAGTGGCCTGAGATCTTCACTCAGTGCAGGACTTACGTTTTACATACAGTCGTCCTATCATCTCGGCAGTCCCATAGTTGTTCCACACCTCGCAGACATAGTTGCCCGAGTCTGAGGGACGCGTGTTCTCGATCAGCAGACCTGTAACTGTCTGCCGAAACCTGCTGTCAGGCTCCCAGGGAACGTTGTCCTTCAGCCAACGATACTTTGGTGCGGGGTGCCCTGATGCTTTGCAAGGCAGCTCCACTCGCTGTCCTGCCATGGCTTTACGGTGGTCAAACCCATCTAGAATAGATGGAGCTGAATTCGCTGGATCTGAAAGAACAAACAGCAGTTTTCAATGGGAGCATTAAAATTCTTTCATTCACTAAGCAATGTGCCAATATTTGTTCTCCTGCATTTTTTGACTCACTAGCCCAGTGTTTTATGTACCACAATTTACTACTGTGACCCAGCCATCAGTCTGTAATATCTCAGTAGTGGTGGCTAGGATCCAGCAGCATGTAATACTGAAGCATCTCATGGCTACTTGGAAATCCTCTCACTGGATTTTTTCCAGGTGACAACCATTTTTCTGGCCATCCTTCATGTGCCCTATCAGAGGAATGGAGAGCCAGAAATGTGTTGCCTTAACAATTATTACTGTTATGCTTGCATTACTCTGCTAGAATGAAGCCAACAGATTCTCCATGCTTCTCGGTGGTCTGAAGGCTTTGAATTGAAGGAGCAATCTATCCCCGTGTCAGGAGAGAAAAGGGCAAAGACACAGGAATTTCCATCTGCAGTCTAACTGACAGACAAGCCTTTTCTTCCTCTCTGGAAAAAGAACTTAATGTGACAAGAACAACTTACAGCTTAATACTCCAACTTTTTGTGCTCAACTTACTGAGAAAAGCAGCTCTCAGACCAACACACCTGTGTAGCACCTGATATATATTTATGTAGCTCACAGAAGTCTAGCAGAGTGCCTTCACCAGAGGTGCAAGTACTCCACCAGAAATACTACTCTGTGATTCTGGCTTTTTAAGTTTGAAAACTTTTGCAGGAAGAGGCTGATGTGGTTTACAGTTTTGTGCAGCATGCAGCATGATGGAAGCCCATCCTGAGCTACTGCAACAGAAATACTGGACAATAAATCAACAAATATTCATCTAAGTATTTTCGTAGCACATGCACCCACTTTTCTAGGACTTCTGTCTCACAAAGAAACTCCACATGCTGATCAACTCCTTTTACTCCTATCTGACACATCAATCTCTTTTTGAGTATATCTACATCACAGTTGCCTGGGTGTAGGTGTGATTGCAATAATTTTGACATTTTCAAGTGGTCTTTGACTTAGCTAGCTCTGCTACTGCTCACAGGGCAGCTGCAGCAGGTTCCTGTTAGGAGCTGGAGAGATTACAGAAGCAGTTCATGCTGAATTTAAGCTACTCAAGCAATAGTGTAATCAGTACCTGAGCTAGTTAGTTTAAAACTAGCTTAGATATGGCTTCATGAACTGCAGCCACACTTGGGAGAGTATGCTTGAGAGCAAATACCTAGAGGCAGTATGAAAGTTATACTATCAATCCAGAAACTAAAATTGTGATGGTAAACAAATGGGCTGAGTAAATTTTCTGTGAATATTGAGATAAAACCCTAAATGCCAAGTTCATTGAAAGACAACCACAGGGGTTTTGCTGCTCTCTAGATGCCAGCAAAAAGTTGAGCCACTGAAGGCAAAACTACATTCAGTTTACAGCAACTTACTGTCTGTCTCATTAGAAACATGTCAGCCAGTAGTTAAACAAATGATTTTGCATGCATCAGTAGCCTCAAGGTCCATATTTGGCAACAAGAAGGGTTATATTTTTGAGCTTGCCATGCTGTTTATGTCTGGCTTAGTGAAAGCACAATCTGCCAGGATGCTATTGGGAAGGCCAATGTCAATTTGACTAATTGATTAGCCAGTTCTTTTCTTGCCTTTTGGGTCATCAGGCATCTATGTTTTCAGTGCATAGATTCTTTTGTGCAGCCTGAGGAATTAAATCAGTAAAAATGTAAGCACACAAGAAATTACAGCTCTGGCTCTTAGGAAGGTCACATCTATACGAAATCAATTTTTTCAATTGAAAGTAATAGTTAAATAATAAAAAAATAGAACTGACTTATAAAGGTATTGTCTGTGCATTTCTACTCAAAACTCACAGTAGCTTCATATCTTCTCCATACACTTTTAACTTCAAAAGACTTTGTGAAGGATATATGTGGTCCCATTTGCAAGCCTTTAAGTAGAAAAACACAAAGTACCGCGTGGACTTCAAAGCGGGATGGGGGCCACCAGGGGAGGAATTAGAGTAATGGTAAAGAAAAGTTGGGGCTAGTAAGTATCACACTCTGACAGCCTCCTAGTTTGCAGCAGAGAACCGCACATGCTTCAATGCTGGGCCCAGGCAAAGTGCGATGCCACCTCGGACAACAAGCTGATGGTGACAGCAAAGCCGCTGCTGCCCACCTGCCCCCATGCCTAAGCAGAAGCCTGGGAAGGGAGGTGGGCTGCCCCCAGGAGCTGGGGGCTACGGCAGCAGATGCCACAGGAGGCAGAGCCCCCTTCTGCAGCTACCATTTCTCACCCTTCAAGAACAGCACACCAGTCCCTGGGTCCTCCATGCCAGGTTCACTTCTCTTCACTTTTTCCCTTCTCAAACTGAGCCTTAGCAGGAGGAGGCCAGGCTGGAGTCCCGTCCATGGAACGGCTAAACTGGGATTTGCCTAGGTACTTGAGAAGCCTTGAGTTGGTGCTTGTAGAAGAGGTACTTCAAATATATTCAGGGATACACAAAATATGATTCCAGTGACCTGCTTTCTTGCATTCTGTATTTATATGTTTAAATGGATGGTAGAAACATCTCTTTGGGATGTCCCTGGAAGAGACTGCTATTTAGAGCTCCTACATTGCATATGTTCCAGTTAAAGGAAAAAAGAAAAAAAAAAAAAAGAAAAGAAAAAAAAAGAAAAAAATAAACCACAAGGAAAAAAGCACAAAAGAAATCCCAAGGTTCATTTGCAATCACCTGCAATGAGGCAAATAGCAAAGTAACATAACCCAATTCCAATATGTGGTGTGTACTCTTTTGAATTATTATTTTACTATGCTTTAACAGTCAGCTGCAAATGACTTCTAGCAAGGACAACAGCAGAAAAACTGAGGCAAAATACTGTTCTAAAATATTCTACTTCGGATTTTCTTTGAAGGACAGAGCAAGAAACTCATCACTTTTTC
Organism: Astur gentilis; assembly: GCF_929443795.1. NCBI lineage: Eukaryota > Metazoa > Chordata > Aves > Accipitriformes > Accipitridae > Astur > Astur gentilis. The sequence continues at coordinate 7,814,424 of NC_064911.1, forward strand.
AAAATCATAAGGATTTTTGGAGGGTGAGGGTTAAAAAATGGTAAAAATTTTGGGAGCTGGGATTCATGGCTGGACAAAATTATTTTTAGGAAAAACATGCTATAATGGGCATTAGAGGAATATTCTGTAGGATGTTAATGGCCTTGGTTTTAATTTTATTTAGAAAGGCCACATGATTTCAAGGAGATATTCTTACTCCAAATGAAATTTGGAACTTTGCTTTGTTCATAGGCACACTACTTATTCACATGTGTATTTGCTATTATATGTACATTACCTTTCTCACTCTTTCAAACAATAACAAAGCTTAACTTGTATTAAAAATATGGTCAAGAGACTGTGATCAATACTGACCACAAACTATTTCATTCCCAAATAAGCAGAGAATATTTATGGATGTAAAAGGCAGGCAAAAATGTAGGTCTCATGCAAGCAGACCATTCACAACTATGTTCATGGATTCTCTGATCTCCATTCTTAAAGGAATCACTATTTTAAAATATAAATTCCAGTAAAGGAAAAACAAAACCTGTTAGAGAAATATTAAGACAGAAACTCTTGCCCACAATTGCTGCACTTGTTCAGTAGACTAACAGGACTGGAAATCAGACCCCAATATAGATCTGACAGAGAACAATTAACCCCATTGAATTAAAAAAAGCCAGGTGTTGCACAGAGGTGAAATTTCCTGGTTTTATTTGGTCTGTGGAGGAGAAGAGAAAAGGGAACTCCAGACACAGCACATCTTTTAGGGTGATTGTCCTGAATTACAAACAAGACAGAGCTTTCATTTTTCCCCTTTTGTTCAGTGAAGTAACTAGAAATTTTCCCGTGGTAACCAAGATACAAGCCTGATTTTATTTATGTTACCACTGGCTCAGACTTAGCATGATTTCATACGGAAGCAGACCATATTATGGAGCCAGCTAGAAGGATAGGACCCTGCCTATCCTTATAAGACCAAAGCAGGCAGATTATTGTGCAGGAAAACTACTTCTTCATGTGGCTGGAAAAAGCAGAGGCAAGAGTTTTACCCACAGGAGACACGTATCAAAAAGAAGAAACTCCTGCATCTGACTGGTAAGTGATTCTAACCTGAACAATCACACTATTTTTTTTATCATTAGCATATTTAAGCATATTTAACACACTGACTTGTGTGTTCAGAGGGCTCCAGAATCCTTCAGCAATGACCGTTGTGGAGGAGGGCAGTAAGTATGTTACTAATGGAAACCCCTGTGCCCACCTCTGTCTCCCTTAGTTAGGGCTCTCGAACAGAGGGTGGAGAGCTGAGACCTAATCACTAGATTATTTCTTTTTCTGACAAAAAAAGACCAAAAGACAAGAGGACAAGGTCAGAAGGAGAATGACCCCACTGACTGTTAGATTGTATAAGGTCACCATACCCTGACTGATCTTTAGGGCAACTTAGTGAAAAGGAGAAAAAGCTCTGTGGGGCTTTCAGTGGGACGGTGGGCATGTCTTCTGTACGGGAAGGATACAGGGAGACAGAAGACAGATACAGTCCTAGCTAACTCTATAGATGTGGGAATACAGTTGCAGATTTGCTCACATGCAAACAGAGGGTACAGTTACAGGCACCCAGCAAATGAGGGAGAAGGGGAGGTGGAGAAGAGCTAACCCTATACAGAGATGTTTGAGAGCAAGTTCCAAACCCACACCTGGGGTCAGCTCCTCCTTCTCACCTCACTCACAACTGGCACCTCCTCTCACTGAGGCAAAATGGGGAGAAGGTGGGAGTGGAGCAGCACCATACCGACAGCCATAAGTGTTTAGCGTGTGTGTGTGTGGGAACCCAACAGTCCATTACAACAATTAGGAGGTGATTTACGATTACAAGGAAAAGTTAAAATAACCCCGATACTTTCTCATTTTGCTACCTGCTGCATGAGGCCATTTGCCCTGGGACTCTTAGCTCTACCCACGGACACCACCAGCTAACCCTCCTGTCTACCTGCAGCACCCTGGGTGGACTGGGACAGATCAGGTACCCCTTCTGGCTGGAGATCCCTCCTGAAAGCAGGGAAACACACTGTTTTCCCCAGGGAAGGAGTGTGATGAATGAAAAGGAAGGCTGAAATGCACCTGAGCTAACCTGAGACTCCTGCAGTGGAAATATCTACAGCTGAGCTAAATGTCCTGTGCTCCTGCTATGGTTAACAGAGAAAGAGGCACCATGGGGCAATTCATCTCACTTCAAAGTGGGCAGCTGAAGCAGGTCAGATACACTACCCCTAAAAGTGTTCCTCTCCTTTGGTTACAGAGGGAAGTTAAGGTGACTAGATACTTTCACTGTGCAAGTCTATTTTTAATGGGATGAATCCCATACACAGTCCTTTTACAAAGTTCTCTAAACCTACTAAAAATCACTGTACTAAATGCCAGTGGTCCCTACAGGCTCTCCGGAAATATCTAATAGGAGGTGAAAAACAGTAAAAGGGATTTTAAAATGGGACATTTTATTTTGCAGCAGCAGCTCGCTGCTGACCACTTCTACCTTTCATTTGATAGACAACTTGGTTGTTAGTGCATATGGGCACAAGAACCTGCCTTGCCAGTTTAGCACACTAGAGAGAGGCATATACAGTAGTTAATTTAACATGATATATGAAGGAGTACCTGATACAAAAAGTCTTGCACTGTTGCTTTGCCGTGTTTCTCCAGTGTATTTGTGCCTTGTGATACATCGGTAATTGTACAGTCCATCTTCATTCTGTACGTCTAAAATATACAAGGCTCCCGTGGATGTGATGAGAAATCTAGGTCCTGAAAGACACAAGAATTTGCAGTGTTTAAAATATCTGCAGGTTCTTACTGTATTCTCCTTGCTCACACTGGGGGATGGATGACACAGGCTGGAGGGTTCTGAAGGTTTTTTGCCAGATTCTAGAAACTGCCAATTATAACTTTACTAAGTACTCACTGCAAATGCATATAAAGATATTCATTCATGTGCACTTCTTATAAAAAAGATAGGGATCTGTAAGGAAAATGCAAGGAATGAAGGAAAGAAATGCACCATCATCTATATCACAATCAACAAACAATATTCAAGAGGTAACTGAAATAAAATACAGGGTGAAGAACCAATGCAGAATTTAATCCAGTTTAATTCAATACTGTAGAGTGATATGATGGCAATTGACCAGCAGAGCTGTACGTGTTAGAAAGACAGTCTGGGACGGCATGCATAATTAAACAATGTTAGCCAAAAATGACATCTGTTGTCCAGGTACACCAGAAAACTGCGAAAAAACAGATCAGAAAAAGTAAAACTAAAGGGATCAGTGAAAACAAGAGAAACTCACAAAAGGAGGAAGTTTTTACCCCAAGAATATGGGACACATTTGCTAAAGGATTCCGGCCATAAGAGCCATGTACTGCACAGCCCCACTCCACAGCCTGCTGCAGGTGTGATGGGGAAACAAGGACAGCAAAACCAGCCTTGCTGATGTTGCCTACACCACTGACCCCAGTGAGGCGGTACATACCTGTGCTAGCTGCAAGCTAGACAGCACAAGTGTCAGGAACAGTCCCACCCCACCCTGTCCGTGTTTCATGTGGGCTAATGCTCCCCAGCGCTCAGTAGGACAGGCTGAGCTCCCTGCAGTTCAGTACTTCCATGGCCAAGCTACTGGCAGAAGATGAGATAATACATTATCTGATCTGCTGTGGACTTTTTTTTTTAATAATATTGCAGTCTGTGATTAGAGAAGCACAATATAAGCAGGTAGACAGACTCTGTGTCTAAAAGAAGGGCTTAAATAAATAGCACAGGATGTGTTATTTAATACCCAAAGATTTTATTTTTTTTTTAAATTCTACAGAGAAAGGTTTATTTCAGGAAGAAAATTAAGTCTTGCAAAATGACTGCCCTCTAAACCTGAACAAGACTGACATGTTCATGGTCACCGTTTCTCCCAGTGTTCATTCAAATTGAAAATAATATAGTTGAAATTCTCTTCAAACATGTATTTTTTTATTATTAACTCTAGAATATGTGGAAAACATCATGGTACGTATGTACACATGTGCAATTTTGATCATTTGACACCTGCACAAATGCCTCTGTTCTGTTGTAACTGCATGTTCTAAAAGCAAGGACACAAATAACTAACATCTACGTGGTACATGTTTACTCTAAAGCTTTTCCCATATTACAATAAATGGAAGTAATGTGGTTAGAATGCATTGCAAACTTGGGCCTCACCTGGTCACTCTTTCCATTTAAAAAATACTGCAGTCTAAGCTATGCATGCTATTCTAAAACTTTATGCTGGAGAAAATGTTAATATCTTTTCTTTCTTTTTTGTTTGCTATTTTTTCTCTAGTAGCTGGTAGCTCTTACAATATACATACCCCTACCTATGTATTATAAAACATTCCTGGCTCCAAAATTACGGGAGAGAATACACAAAGATGAAAGCCATCATGAACTAATATTCAGTAACAGGCAGTAAAAAATATTTCCTTTTCTTCAGAGCTCTGTTTGAGCAATGACTTTTTAATAATTAAGTGTAGTCAGGGTGCTTGCTCACAAATGCATCAGTGGGAAAGCAATCCAGCAGAGAAAAGACGGAAAGGAAAAGGTATCATTACAAAGGGCAATCTCCTTTAAACCACAATCTGAAAGAAATGGAAAAAAAATAATTCTAACAAGCATTTAATGTCACGGGACAGGACTGACCCTGAGAGCAGAGAATATTGAATAAAGCAACAGAAGCCTACCTCTCTCATCCTTGTATGCATACTGTATTATAAAATAATCACACTGGTGACTTGTCTTGGTCGGCCCTGTTCTCCTGAAGGTCAAGGCACAAGCATGGAAGCAGTTAGGTCACAACTTTGGAAAAGCATAAACCACACTGCACATACCCTTCTGAAGTACCTTGTTTGTTCTAATAACATGTGCTATTACTAAGAAGTATATTAACAAGATAAATCCCTGGAGTGGAGGCATAGAAGATGTTGAGCTACTTGCCAGCTACTGAAGGAGAAGAGCTGGGCAAGGGAAGGTGTGAAGGAGGAGGGAAGACTGGATGGCAAGAGCACTCTCCTCAGCCATGAGCAACACTATATTCCAGCCGAGGGAGGTTTAGAGGCTGGGGAAGTTCCTTCTTATACAGAGGCCGTATTGACTTCATATGCCTCTGGAAGTTTAATTGCTTGCATACAGCAGGCTTGTGTTTCAACACAAATTACTTATAAACAAATGTACTGTTGAGAGTAGCAGGAAAAGCACCTGAATATGTAATTTTTCAGTTTCACAGCCAGGTGTCTGAAATATGGCATTGAAATGGTTACACAAGAAAAGCAAAGCTATCTTGCATCTTGTATTTTAAGACATTAGTTATAATGTTTGGAGGAAATGATATAGACAGTTAATAACAATAAGTTAAACCAATAAAATATGCTTCTCAATTACTAATAAGTTATTTGCTAGTCACAAAATAGCTTGGCTTGACCAAACATGCTAATAAGGTATTCTACATATACCAGACAGCTAACAGCTACCTACTAGCAACCAGAAAGCATAGTCTGTAAATGTGCAGGCAATCACCTAGTGAACCCCCTTAACAATCACAGGATTGTCCTTTACTTGCTGTCAGTCATACAGGCCAGCTCCAAAGCCACAACAAAGAAAATCCTACTGCCACTTAAGGTTGCAGGCTCATAATGATTCATACGAAGAAGTGCTTCCTGTTGGTCAGGGAATACTTCTTTTTTTTTGGTTCTTTTTTTTTTTTTTTTTTTGTTGATCCTCACACTGTAACTCCTAGGTATAACGTAATGTCCTATGTTGAGTATTTCTTCCTTTTCCTTTCACAGTCCACAATTACTCAGACATAAACATTTGTGCCATTCTACCCTATCTCCTCATCGCGTAGGTACTCAGCATCTGTACCCTTTAACAAGGTTTACCTAATTCTAGGTTAGAAGGATATTTAGAATGTTGGTGTGAAAACCAAGGGCTGTTTGACCTCTGCGTCACATGCAGATAGATGCAGCACTACTGAAATATCCATAAAGAAAGTCTACCTTTGCCAAGAAATATGTTATAAGGATTACAGGTAATTAAAGGACAGTTGTCTCCCTTAGTCTGTAGGCAGCATAAAATGACAGCTTCAGGAGATAGGAATCACATTTAAGGACTTCAGTTGGGGTTAATGATGGGTGTGCAGCAAAGGTAATCTCTTCTTGCTTCTGTTTCCAGCTATGTGAGCATTAACCAGCTCTGTATTTTAGACAGCACAGCCAGTTCAGACGTGTGCTTGCCCACAGCAATGCCATTCGGCTGGCAGGGCTGCCAGGCTGCTGAACCAGCACTGCGTATACCGTGCAGACATGTCCTCTACAGCCCCATCAAGGCTTAGATCGGACTTTTCAAGCTGGTATGTAACCCCATTACCAAACTATACAGGGGTAGATGTTGGTGGAGACCCTGCTCAGCTGTCACATCACAGGATAAGGAACACATAAAAAGGTGCTACTGGGATGGTTGTGACCATTTTGGTCCCTCCAGTAAATCTGCACATGGTATGCATTTGTGTCAAGCGAGTGGAACCTAAACAGCTGAAAGGCAGAAATGTGCTCCTGGTACAATGGCTTCACGTAGCTTGCTTTTTCTGGGATCCAGTTTCACCTTTGCTAAATATACATAATTCCATTTCTACAAAGAGTCACACGGTTGGAGGTGACTAGTATGCACAAGTTTAAGTTCATACAAATGTGTTCAAACTTTAAAAATGGATTCCTTTCTCTATGCTTTTCTAAAGCTCTCACTATTTTCAGATCCTCTGCACAATTTTGAGATATGGTCTGCACAGGCCATCATTAACAATTAAATTTGTCTCTCTTCTTAGGATAAACATGAAGCAACTGTCACAGAAATTAAGTTAGAAGATTAAATTCAGAGCTTTCCTTAAAGCTGCCGAAAGCTCACCTCCTCAGTATTTCTTCCTTGTACATGTTACTGCTGCTAATACTCGCTCTGGAATCGAAAGTGGGGAAACATGGAGTGGCTACTGCCAGGCTGAATAATATGTATAGATTTGTGGGCTATTGCCAGATCCCATAGTACTGACATACTTGCAAGTGAAGCCTTCCCTCCTCAGCCCTGGAAGTGTTTTTTTTTCAGATGCAGTTGTACGTCTGGGTCAATGAGAGTGGGTACACTTATTAAAAGCCTGCCACTTAATAAAAGAGGTTTGTGAAAGCTGTGCAGAGCCAAGAAATTGTTGAGTGTTATCTTGCTATATTTTCTAGAGAAGTTATGAACATACTTGAGCTATCTAACACTGCTTAGATCATCTTCCTGTTGGAAATTACTCAGGCAATCGTATAATAAAACCTTCACTTAAAGCATTATCTAGAGATTTTTGCCTCACCCTCTTTAAAGATAACTAAAAGTAAATAGTTATTGCCACATATCAGATGTTATCCCACAGTGTACATTTCTCACCAACACACATTGTGTGTAATTGCAGGGCTAAAGCTTTTCCTTTTCCTCTCTTCTTCTTAATAGACTTTGCATACTTATGTAATGCTTTAATAACCAACCCCTCCTTCTACTGTAAAAATGCGAGACAGAAAAGATGACAGAAAAATAAAAGGGGAAATGCATGTAATTTCTGTCATCTTCTAAACGGAGAGCATTTTCATTAAAACCGACAGGCTGTCAGCTGTGACAAAGCCTAAGTGTTGAGTGTTCTGCCTTCTGTACTTCAAAAAGTGTTTAGAAATGCACCAGGATGGGGATCGACAAGCTCTTATTGCCCTGTTGATCTAGAGGAGTGCTTTCTTCTTGAGGCGCATTTAATTTAATTGCTCTTGCTTTGCTGTAACAAAGTCTAATTTTTTTGACTCACCTACTTAATATGCCAAATAAGGATTTTTTTTTTAAAATGGAACATCCTTTCAGATAAACTGAAGCTTTTTTATTTGTTTGGCTGTTTGCAGGCTTCAAGGGAGGAAGGCGAAGAAGCCTCCTTCACAACAATTAAAAAGAACACTGTCAAAATATAGCTCATAATTCCCATTTATTATTCCTCCTCAGTAGTGTTTGTATTAATGCCTTGAAAACTTGATTATAATAATTTCAGCATCTGATTTTCAGAGACATTGAAAGCTTGCATCTCTTTTTTTGCTTTCAGTGCTTTAGTGCCTTTGAAAACCTGGTCCAATATCTGTAGTATGAGTTTCATTCAAAGAGTTCAAAGGATGTTAGGAACCCTTACTACCTTTTGCCTTGGTGAGGTGGGCAAGCATAGTAACATATTACTATTTAAAATTTAAATGTTTTACAGAGAAGCCTACTGAGTGGATTGATGTACACAAGTCAGTAGAAAAACAGGGAATGGAACCCATCATTCTTTCTCCGACATCCCATCTGTCATTAATACATAACTTTGCCTCATTGCAAGACTGAAAAAACCCTATATAGATCCAAGGACTAGAAAGACCATTAGAGTCATTTATTCTCACCTTTCATGCTTCACCCATTAACTCCTGCACCAAGTCTGTACCTGGGAGTTAAGCTATAGCTTTTTTAAAAAGACATTAGTCATGATTAAAGATTTCTTGTAAGCGGAGAGCATGTGATACCCCTGGGTAAATTATTTGAATGGTTAATTATTCTCACTTTTGACAGTTAGTGTATTGTTTGTGGTCTATCTGGCTTTGACCCCAGCTATCAGATCTTACTCCGCCTTCATTAAAGATTTCCTCTGCAGTCAGAAATCTTCTGCCCTTTCAAGTACTTACAGAACATGAGGAAATTGCCTCTTAAACCATCTTTCTCCTTAATTAGTTATACAGATTGAACTTCCTAAATCATTTACTATGAATTATTCATATCTTGAAATATTCCTGTAGTTCTTGCCCAACACCTTAACTTTTTGAAGTTCTTTTTCAAGTTTGGATCATGCACATAAGTTCAGTAATGGTTCTGGTAATAGTGAATGCAAAATGTCACCACTCCTCTATACAAATTTCCTTTCCACTTACGCATCCAGGAATTATAGTAGTCCTCTTATCAGTGCTAACTTCAGTTATTCACTGAAAATTGTGATCTCCTTTTCAGAGTCATGGACTCAGAGAATAGATTTCCCCCATTCTGTCGATGCAACCTATCGTCTGTGTGTCTTGACACTACAATCGGCTGTATGAAAAACTACATGTTCAAATCAGAATTCTTTACCACAGAATCCAATCTCCCTACGCAACTCACCAAGCCATATCATCATTTGCCATTACACCAATGTTTGAACAGTTTGCATAATTTATCAACATGTCTTTCCTTAACTAAATTTCATTCATGACCTGAAACTTTAAATTTATGTCTTCATTTGAGATACTACCAAACCACTTGATTTGAAGATACATATTTCAAAGTAGTAAGACCCTGAAGAGAACAAACAGGGAAGAGGGGGAGGAAACTGGGTTGTACCTAGGCTTGGCCAACTCGAGCTAAGGGCCCCAAATTCCATGACATTTTACAAACACACCCCTCATTTTACTATCTGCTGACTAGTGCCCTAAATAACCTAGTGGCTTCATTAAAGTTGAGCTGCATTAGCAAACCATGTGTTCATTTCTCTAAGTGAGAAGAGGTCACATTAACAATTATGAAATTGCTCTTATGTAAGGTTTTTAATGCTTTCCATTAGACTGTATAATATCAGAGATTAAAATAAACTTTTACAGGTCTGAGTAATAAGTTAAAATAATTCTGTTTAGGTTTCCTATGTGAAATTGTTCTCATGTATAATTCATAAGAAAATGTGAACACTTTCCTGTTGAATTAGTGTATAATAATCTTGTATGAAAATGAGAATATTTTAAAGCTGTAACATTAATTATTCTTTTATCATGCCCTTTTCCCCCAGCATGCTTGTAGTCTTTAAATAGGAGTGATGTTATCCTCAAGATGGTTTAAAAAAATCATATTTGATTTTCACTTTGTTGGAAACACATCTAACGGCATTATGTTATTGCAGTCTAAATTGGGTTGATAGAAATTAAGAGAACAGATGGCTGTTCTAGTTGTGTGCCAAATGATAATATAGAACAAATAAACTTTTATCAGCTGTACTTGTCACCTCCGTTGGATAGAACTGCTTCTGCTAAGCAAGTTTCCAGCGTGACCTGTGCACACAAGGGGAGAAACATCCCCACAGAGCCAAAGTAGAGAGTAACCTATAACTCAGTTTTATAGCACCGCTACAACATCATTCTCAAAGCAAAACAATCTGCTGCTCTGGGCATGGAAAATGTGCTAGAAGCAGCCATGCTTAAACTGTGCCCTGAAGTCACAGTCCTGCGAATGCTTTTGATACACAAACCAAAGATTAAATGAGGAAAGAGAGGCGCGTAGGGAAAGAGGGAGGTAAGAATTTCACTTTTCCGAGCACCACTCACACAATGTACTCAGCCTACATGAGACACCTGGGGTGTTGCTCACCGTAGGTGGTGCAGATGGTCAAAACATGACTACGCTCCTCTGAGCAGCACAACCTCCCCCCAGGGATGCAGCCAAGCTCACAGGCCCTGCTAGCAGACCTTACAGAAGATAAAAACGATTTTTTTTAGCTCCTCATATTTCCTCAGCTCTGGGGTCTACCAATTGCACCTTTGGAGTTTGTTGCCCACTGCCTCTCTCCCTGTCTGGAACACAACCTGCAGCTGACTTCCAGGAGAACAGGAGCAGGAGGGAAGGCACAGCACTGTCCTACAGCCCAAGGGCAATGAACTTCTTCCTTAATCAATTGCAAAGAATTAGCCCTCCCTTGTGTTACCACCTCCACCCTTCAGGGTATCTGGTGAAGAACAAAATACTTATTTGTATTACATGGCCTGGTCTTCATCTCTCATAGTTCTGGGGTTTGATAACTGGAGAGGCCAGCATGAGTGTGAGTCAGTTTCTGGGAGAAAAATTCAGTAGCAAAGCTTCTCAAGTGCCACCGTAGTACAATGTTACTCATGAGATATTAAGGACTTTCATCTTCCTGTCTTTTCCTGACACAGGGAAAAAAATAAGCATAAAAGCCATAGCAAGAGGTTATCTGAGGCAAAGGAGGCTGCTGCATTTTTTCATCTATTGTTCCAGGCTCCTCAAAGCTCACAGAGATGTATCTCTATCATAAGACTGAGCTTGCAGGTCTGAAGTTTTCTTCAGTTCCACAGCAGCCAGTTTCCCTTCTCTTTCTTTCTTTTTTTCTTTTTGTCTTTTTTTCCCCCCCAGAATTAAATTTGAAAATTTATAAAACAAGATAAGCGGCCTTACGTGAGGTATTTTTCTATTTTATGTAGGCACATAATCTGTTTCCAATTCAATAAAAAATAACCGAGGTTATCTCTCTGCAAAGAGTTAAGGACATTTATAAACATTTCCAATCCTATGGCCTGACATGGGTCCTGTTGCAACGTAGATGGATTCTTAACTTTGCAAAATTTACATAGAACTGATAGCTCAAAACTAAGACAGATTTTTTCTTACACCACCACTGTTTACTGCCCTCACCTCTTCTACCTCAGTCAGGTCCGTCCTCAAGAAACATCTATATGGTGGCAGCTCAGTCTGAATCATTATACAAGTAAATCTGTTACTGATCAGCCACCCTGCCACTTGGCCAGTGGAGGTCAGAGCTGCTCAAAGTGTGGGAGGTCCAGTTCAACCATCATCACCATCTCTCTACAATGCCAGGAGAGGAAAGGAGCAAGGCCATGAAATATTTTCCAATTGATCCTTGAAAGTAGAAAAGCTTAAGGAGTAAAAGAGTTACCATAGAATTGCTATTATTTTGACACCTGTATCTCTAAGGAATTTTAGTGACCAACCATGTCTTTCTGCAGCTCTCCAAAGAAAGCGGATTTAGAGAAATCTAGATACTGTGGTGTTTACTTCTCCATTCCGAAGTGGCTTACCGTCTCTTATAACTTGAGATTTTACCATAGCTGTAGTTTCCAAATTTCTCTTAATGTTTTGCATGCAATATTACTAGCTAAAACAACAAACCTGCCTGTTTCTTGCATATAGAACCATAAGTTGAATAAAATTGAGAGAGAAAGAAATAAGAAAAAAAAGAAAGAAGAAAGAAAAAAGAAAGAAAAAAGGAAAAAGAAAGGAAAAGAAAAAAGAAAGGGAAAAAAACCACAAAAAAGAAAGAAAGCAAATAAAGAAAAAAGAGAGACACAGAAAGAGAAACGGGGGAGGGAGGGAAATGAAGCTCCAGTTTTTGCTTTATAAATTGAGCTGAGAGAGATTATCTGCTGAGTCAATTACAGCTTTACCATAGGAACAAGAGTCGGTACTGTGCTGGGTTCACATTCAGACAGGATGAGACCTGAACACAATGCTCAAAAATCAAATAGGTCCTGAAAGGTGGTGGTACCTGTATTCATGGTTTTAGCTGCTTCAACTGTAACATGAGTTCATTTGTGTTTCTGTAATCACAGAATAAGGAAAGACACACGAGCATTAGTGCTATTATATGTGCAGTACTATCATTTTCTGAATAAATTTGGATACTAGGATAATGGCCATTCTGAAAGCCAGATTGTTAGACAAAGTACACAAATCAGAACATATTTTATTTCCCCCTCCATGTTTCTGACACTCCAATTGTCCATACCAGTTCCACTTGAATACATATGCAGTATTCAAGTTTTATAGAGGAATAAACATGCTCTTTTTTAAAAAAAGCATAAAGAGATGCAGGAGCTGTATTTTTTGTGTACACAGACTAGGTTATGTTAATTGCTACTACTTTATGATTGGATAGTATAAACGTGACTGATCACATAATGTTTATATTTAATTGTTCACCCTCTTAATCTTTTATGAAGATATTAAGCATGAGCAGCTACAGTTCTCTACCCACTGATGTTAACTGTCAGTCCTCCAGGATATTAAATAAAACTGCCATAATCTTTAATACTGCAGTTTTAGATGATTTGAGTCCTTTCACACGTTGCTGTAGAAGCTGCTTTCCTTATTTCAGCTAGAAAGCAAGCAGATAATTTTAAATCACTAGCTAGTTTTAGGGGCTCTGATTAAAGAGGATTCAGCTTTGCCCATGATATATGGAGCTGTCTGGAGGATTAAAATTTATTCTCTCAGGCTTTTGCTGGCGCATCCCAAGCAAATAAATAGCCTGGAGCTGACCAGTGGCTTAGCACAGATAAACTTTTGCTTTACTCTTTACAACATCAAGGAACATAACCCGTCTCTCCTTCTATCTGCATGTAAATTCAAACACAAGCTTGTTAAGTAAAGGGAGAACCTCCATCTCCTCTGGCCTGAACAGCAGTTGCTTTATGTCACTATCACCAAATGCGCACCTTAATAGTTTATAGGTTTGAAGTCATTGTATATGCAGAATACGTACTGTTATAGACAATATGATCAGAATAAATCACAGCCTTGCATACACAGAATTATAAGTGCCACCAGCAGCAGAATTATTTTGACTAACTGCAAATAATCAATATTATGCTACATTAATTAGAGCAGCTGCAGCTCTGTGGCCCCACAGGTTTAACCACATTTATTCGTAGGTAGCTGTGAAGGTAATGAAGCATCTCAACCTGAAGGAACAGTTTTATGAGAAATTCAGAACAGTACTCACTTCCCTTCATGAAAAAATCTATTCAAAGATTCACAAGACATCTGAGCATTCAGAATTTTTATTTAAGTTATATGCAGTAACTAACAGACAAAGTCTCATATGGTACATTCCAGTATCATATTTTCACCTAATGACATATTTTGAGAGTGTAAAATTAGGGAAACCTAAACAGGTTAATTTGGTTTTAGGGTAATGACTTGGGAAGGAGTTATTATCTTCCTCGCTCAATTTGGAAAAGTAAACCAATGTTCTTGGGCTAAAAAATATTCAAAATATTCACTCTGGGAGGAAGTAGCTCCACTAGGAATTAGAGCTACATTAAATAATTTCCCCTGGAGATGCTTGGCTTCCCCTGGGGACAGAGTCCAGTGTTCAGTGAGTAAATTTAAAGGGAAAAAAAGCAATTAATGGTGCACATTTCTATCTTTTTGAACAAGACAATAGTGTTAAGCCTATGGAGTCACTTTTCAAGAGCTCTTTAAAAATCAAAATATTTTTTAAAATTTCCTGTACCATTAGCTGAATACTACTTTCTAGAGGAAAACTTGCCCTCTCTCATACACACTGATGTCCACTCGGAACATACCTAGCTATGGAATATGATGGGAACCTACTTCTGTCACTGGTTCACCCTTCCACACCACACAGGTGAGGCACAGAGCTCCATTTCATGCATTTTGTGATTTTAACTTCATTCAGCTCCGACTACCACTCATACACTTACCTTTTTTTATAAAAAAAATAGTCTCCTGACAAGCTAGTCCCATCTTTTAGGACTCAGTACACATTTTCCTCATAGAAACATACAGAATGTTCATTGGGTTCCTGTACGGCACGGCATCAGAACAACTGAAGAAAAGGCAGAGCATCAGGATAACAGTAGTAAGAGCAGAAATGTGTACTGTTCCATACCGCATAATGAAACAAAAGGACTCCTGTGGACCCTGACTCAATGAAATTACCCCATAAAGGAATATTAGAAAAATAGCAACTAAGTATTATACAGGATAAGTCACACATATAATCAACTTTGCTGGAAGAAAAAAAAGCACATACTGATTTTAAATTGAAAAAACTGCAGGATATTCCTAAGAATCCGATTGCAGACTGTATTGCATCAGCATACGGGGCTTTAGCATAGTGTGCATGCAGACCTCACTCTTTGTGGGTAACAAAGTTTTATAATTCTTACAACATTTCAACAATCGGAAACACTTTGAATGTGAGTTATAATGTTGTAAGTAGATATGGTTGTCACGCTATTTATTTTCTGTGCCTTGTCAAGTTAGGCTCTTCGACGGCATCTTTGGCAAACTAACTTTTTAACAATTAAAAAAGTTCAGAAAGTATAACTTTTCAGCATGAATTAAATTCACAGTATGATTCATGCTTAGCATCAACTCAAGATTAAGGGGTATTTCAATCCAACAATTTCAAAGACATACGTGAGATAAAACTAGGGAGGATGTGTAGTTCCAGACCTTCTCATAAACATTACTTTGATTCTGTACTATTATACTTTCCTTAGACTGGCAGCACAAAGAAAAATGTCATTATAAGCACAAGCATCTTTCCTTTAGAATAAATGTAAGTATTTTAGGTTTTTTATTTCTTTCTCTGAACTGCTCAGAGAATCATGACTTGGAAGCTTGTCCAGATATTAGGAACATTATGCAAATATGCCCAAATACATTTCTCAGGTAATTTTCATCATTTGCTTATTTTTATTTGATTGGGAAATTGAGGCACAGTAAAGCTAATTGATTTGCCTAATCTTGCATGTTTGTGGCAGATTTGGGAATCCTGTATCCCAGTCCTGGGCTTTGAGCATAAAAGCATCCTTTCTTACTCCTCATTTTACGTTCTGTGCCTGAAGACCTGCCAGATACTATTCAACCCTTTATGTAGGTACACAAGAAAGACACAGTTTGAATATGTAAAGCTCTGTGAATGAGCTAAATGTTACTACTATTCTACTATTTCAACTGTCGGTGTTCTCAAGCATGCTGTAGCTGTTCTGTTTGCATTGTTGCTCATTTTGCATGAAGACTTCAGAGTAAACTATTTCAAAAATATAGCCTTTGGCCAGACTAAGTTTCAGGCAAGCCTGTGTTAAACATTCTTCTGCTTTTCCTGAGCTTTTCCTGTACTTAAAGATACAATTAGTTGTACAAATGATGAAAAGCATCTATTTTGTTAACCCTCACAGCTCTATTTAGGGTTGCATGGCACCATTTATTAAGCAGTGAGAGTCACTATAATGTGTTTTCTTGTATCTTTTAAATGATGAATGTTAAGAAAACAGAGGTGTTTTAGAACAAACTACTGCAAACTCATGTCCTAAATCTTAGACTTTAGGCTGAAAGTCACACAAAACTTTTTTTCTACTTCTAAATCTTATTTTTGAAGAAGCATAGCATTAGATTAAAAACACCCCAACAAAATAAAAATGTTAAAGCAGACAAAGATCAGCATTGCCTGGACCCTAAGCAGTGTTCCTGAGCAGTCATTCTCTCTTTCTGTATTTCCACAGGCCATTAAAGAACATATTGAGTCACAGACTGACCTTGCTTGTCAGCATCTTATGATATTAGCACAGATGGCCTTCACCATGCTAACAACATTTATACATGAAGATCTTTACAATTGACATTTCTTGCATTCCCAGAAAATGCAAGCAGCATAAAGTTGCCTAAACAGGACTGACCTGACACAAATGCCTACACATGTACAGCACGTTCAGTCCATCCAAGATGTGCAGAATCTAAAGCGCGTACTTTGCACTGATGATAGACGCAATACAACTGTTGTAGCATACACAGCGTAAGTCAGACACATCCATGACCCCTTGCACAACTGTAGATGTAGAACAACGATGGCCAGCTGCATGTATGGAATTTGTCTCTAAAGGATGTGGGGATAAAATACACCTTTAAGTAGGGGAGCATAATAAAACCTGTGAACCATATATGTGAGTCTCATTTAAGCCACCAGAACATGGCTTAAAAGGGATTTTAAATCATGTACCAGTGGTCTGTTGTTCTTATTTGTGCATGACAGTTGCCTGAAAAGAGGTGTGACTCTCTATACACAGTGCTTTAAATGCATAAAGTCTAAAAGTACCCTTTTTTGGACAAATTAATCTAAAGTAAGGATATTCACCCAATTTGCTTCTATGTACTTCTTTTTCCTGAGAAAACACAGTGCAGTTTTGGGGACTTCACACTTTACGTGACCATTTAAAAAAATGCTAGTGTCGCATAAGAACATTTAAAAATAATTATCCCTATTTTTCAAAACTAGGCAGCAAAAAAGTAAGGAAGAAAAAGCTCTGAACTAAAACTATTTTTCTCCTCTTTCCTTATATTCAATTTTAATCTGAGTATACTCTTTCATGCAGCCAATGGCTTAGGGATGTGAACAGCCGTAAATGAATCTTACAAAAAGGAAATTAATGTAGCAAAATCTGACAGCTGTATGGCATTTATTCTAAGCAAATTCTGCATTGATTCATTCTCTTGAGCAACTGTTATTTGGGTCAACGTTATTGCTTTCATAGTTCACAGTCTTCATCTCCCAGGAGAAAGCCATTTTTTCTTCACTCCAATCCTCTTAGGCAGAGCCCCAAGAGTTTGTGTCGCTGACCCTAGGATTTGCATTCTACACCATGTCCACAGTTGAGACACAGTATCTCCCTCCCTAGAGCATTTTTATTAAAAAGGTGGAATATATATGCAATCCCTGTAAATTGAGCTTTGTTGACTTTACGTTCTTTCTGGAGCAAAGGGAGCATTGTGCAAAGCATAGCACATTGCAGAGCAAAGAACACAGAAAATAGGAGAAAAATTAAATAAATAATATCCAAAAGATCCAAAAGTCAATATACTGTGTTTCGTTTCTTTTTCTTTCTGACAGTAGCATTGGCCCCAGAGTCTAGTAAGGAGCTGTTCAATAATAACGATCTAAGGCTGGTCTTCAATAGAGACTCAACAGCTGACAGCTCTTCTGTTCAAATTGACAAGAGCACAAAGAAAGGCTTGAATAATTAATTGTAAATAGTTGGATGTGATCTGATTGTGTGACCAACCTGTTACATTGACTTGCTTTGACCTAATCTTTCAAAATTGGATATTAAAACTGAAACTCTTCTACACTTTTTTACTATTACCTGGCTAGCTCTTCTTCTGTGGCATAGTCTGCAGAGTATAGCCATGAGATGATGGGTGCCACAGGAGAGACCTGATTTCACTTGGGTGGCTAGGACTCTGTACTGCAAGCCTTCTGAGTCTCTATAAAATATACTTTTAAATTCTACTATACAGATGCAGCCATCAAAAAACCCCCCATGGATGGGGAAAGAAAGTGACATTACCAAAGGTAACAGCTATTCACTAACTAATTTCTTCCTACCTTAAAAAAAAAAAAAAAAAAAAAAGTTAAATGAAAAGTTACCCTTTCTCACTTAATTTCTGAGACACTTTTTAGCTACCTTTTCCTAGAATAATTTCGCATTTAAATAGAAGCTGCAAACACCTGAACATTAAGAGGCAAGCTATGTGATTAACACCATTTCAAGCATAATCTGCACTTAGTTTTTCTAGGGACATAATATGTTAAAATGTATGACTTCAACACAGCATTGTCTTTTGGCTCAGATGCTGCTTTTTCTGCATTAGCAACACTCAAGTATTGGTGGCACAATAAATCTTTGTTTAACCACCGTTCACCATACTTCGGTGACAGAAATAGCTGGTACCCAATAATTTCTGGTTGCTAAGGTTCATATAGATATTTTAATATGAGAAGGAAAGATCGCTGGTTTAGACTGCCCAAGGTCTGCAAATGTATAGTTAAATGCTCATTTTGTGTTTTGAAGGAGTATTTGCTACAGTTAACTTGGTAAACACTTGCCACACTGTACCTTGGGAAACTGAGATTTTTTCAGTGATGAATAACAAATATTTTCTGTAAGACCCAGGCTTCTCTCTCCCCTTATTGAGACAAAATTCTCACAGAGTTTTACCGTGAACAGGAAGGCTGACTGACTGAGGAGTACATATTTTAAAGTTTGTTTGTTAGTTTGTCTTCTGAACAACAGACATCACTTAAATGAAAGACAATATGATTGTTCAGGACAGTCGTGGTTGTTTCACTGTTTAATAATAAAAAAAATCCTATCTCTTTTTAAAATATGACAGATGTTTAAGGCCAATACTAGCTCTTAAAAGACAGTAAGATTTGAAGAAGAAATTGGAATACACAGAAGTGGAACATACCTTTAATAAGATGATAAAATTTTAAATTACCTTAATTCTTCCTCACATTTAAAATAATATTCTGTGGAGAGGCATCACCTGTTTCTTACCAGACTGTACCCTGTGGTACATATTAAAGTTGCCAAAAAAAGTATTTTCCAAAACTTTTAGGAGCAATATTTGCTTAGACTATAACCTCAGTTAAATATTTATACATTAATCTTTAGTTTTATGTAAGAAAGTATCTCATATATGCATGTGTGCACATGCATGTCCTCATGCAGGTGATAAATAATAAAAGGTCCCTCTTTATGATAAATTATAGATGAGATGTATAATATATGAACTTAAGTTAACAACGGGAAAAATCATTAACACACAAGAAGGCGGAGGGGGGGAATTCAGTGAAGTCCCACTACCTGGTGGAGCGAGGCGGGAAACAAAATTTCAGTTCAGAAAAATAGATCCAAAGATTTCATAATTGTGCAGCTTTCTCTGCTCTGTTTATGGAAACATTTTCTATTAAAACAAGTGGAAAAAAAGATGTATGAAAAAAGTAAATCTCACTTCACTGAAATAATGTTGAAAATTTGGTGGGATTCAGGGAAGAGCTGCAAGAACGATTCAAAAGCTGGAAGCCCAGTTTTACAGTGGTAGCCTTAAAAGACAAAGACCTTGGGTTATGAAGAAGGAGCTTATAAAGAGACATGACAACAGCCTGAAGGATTAGAGGGAAGACTTTTAAATTAGCAAGTCAAGATATAACAGCGTATGCTATCAGAAGGTGAAAACTAAATTGATTGAGAATAGACAGAAGATGGAAAATTTAAGCAATAGGTTATTCACAAAAAATACCACAGTTCATGCAGAAATTACAGAGTGAGTATAGGAACTCTACGGTAAATTCCAGGCAGCAAAATGGAAGGTCAAACAGTTTAAAAGATTGTTTAGAAAAAAAGCAGAACATTTGTCTTTCCTATGAGAATTTGCAGGCATGTAGGAATTAGACACTTTGCTGTGGCAGAATTAGAGTGACCTACTACTGAAATTCTGGCCCCATCATGTCCCTCTGAGCAGCCCGGCCCCTTTAGTCCTGTGCCTGGAAGACACCTGGGGAGCACAGCGTTATGGGGGGGGGGGGGGGCTTCTTTCGAGGCGTCTGCTTCTGCACATGAAGCCAGGTGATAATTTGAAGACACTTGCCTTTGGTTTCTAATTGGAATTACTCAAAAGTTTATAATGGAATTACCTTTCTGCACATTGCTGGGCCCATCTGTCCCTTTCTGTGCTAAAAAGCCCCTGAGTAAAGAAATTCCTAGAACGCATGAGCAACCATTTCTCTAAATTTATCATTACTTCTGGGTTCCTGACCAGATAGAATGTATTTCATTCACACAAGAATATCAGAACAACCTGTGCTAAAATAAAGAGGCAGGGGCTTGAAAGACGAAGCACCTTTCAAGAAATGAACAGAGCAAATATCAAAAACGCACACAGTGCCAAATTTGCTCGCACAGAACAAGAATTGGTCTCAACAGTCACTGATAGCCTGATCTAAGCATAATGTGAACCAACCATTAAGCAAATTTCTTCTGTGACTTGGAGGGGCGGGGGTGAGAAATGGATATTAGTTTTAGATTCAGATCTTCTTCATAGTCTTCCTAACAATTTCTGTAATTCCTGGTTTCAATCTGGATTAGGACCTAATCTGTGTTAGAAAATTAGTAGAGGTACTTATGATTTCCTACTACTCATTCTTTCAGAATTATGAAACATAAATTTTCTTTTTCAACTTAGAAGTAATTTTCATGTTGACATAAAAGCCATATTTTTCTCATTTTCTTCACATTCGTCTGCTTCATATATTTGTGGAGAAGTGATTGCAGATGTCTCTTTAAGAATGTGTGCAATACACAATAAAAAAATACTGTGTGTTTAATTTCTTTTCTCACAAAACATCCTTGATGTTTGCTGTGAATATTAAGTCCTAGCATCGGCCCTGAATGTGAGAAAGCTTTATTCTGAATCTATGAAATCACTCATTTATTTTTGGTCCTTGTTATTGTATAATAAACCTGGGAACGAAAACATTTTGGAATACAGTTTCCAGCCCAGGATATTTCTATGCTTTCAGAGATTAAAATCAGACTGAAATTAAGAATTTAACATGTGGACATTCAATTGCACTCTTCGGGCTTGTAATAATTTCTGTTAAATCTAGGGAAGTCAGGAACAGGATCAGTTCTCATTAACAATGCCAGGTATGCACACTGCAATCTTGTGTCCATAGTATCCGCTTTGTAATAATGCCACAATCCCAAAGGGAAGGCATAAATGTGCTACAATCTTTCTCAAATTTACTGACAAAGGCTGACAGGAGATAACACTACATGAACCCACCCTTCTCCACCTTGTCTATGCTCCTTCCCCATGGTTTTAAGAGCAGCATTATTTTTCTGTTCAAATTGAGGAGGACAAGAGCATTTTTCAGGAAAACTAAGAGAAAGCTGAAAGTGGAGCAGGTAACTAACTATACAACAACTTTTTTTAAATTTTTTTTTTTAATGAGATAGAGGTCCAACCATTTAAAGGGATGGAGAAAGAGAGGAATATGGATGTATTGATGGATGATAGGACAACTGTGAGTTACCAGTGAGACATAGCCATGAAAGAACCTAATAGGATTCTAAGATTAAACGGGTGAGGAGTTTTGATAGGCACAGGGAAGCAGTAGCATCATTGAATAAGATGCAGGCAAGAGCTTATTTAGGATATCATCTGTAATCCAAGTTGATTTTGTTCATAAAGGACATCTCAAATAAGAGCAAAAAATCAGATATATAGTACTTAGGGAAAAAGAGGACCTATTTTTTAGAGGGGACTTTAAATAGTTGCTTTATTTGTGCTACTAAAATAAAGGTAGTAATAAATGTGTCAATAATAATATTCCAGTAAATAACAAAATAAATATGTTTGGGTGTATATACCAGGGAGAGAGAAGAATTATTCAATTTAAAGAGCATTACTGGAATGAGATTTAATGGCTTTGAATTATCCATTGATAAAACTTTGTCTAGACATTTGGAGAAGATTAGAAGAAGATTGGGAGAAGGTGGAAAGCCTCCCAAACAGAGCAGTAGGGAAATCTACTTGTTTCAAGATGGGGCCTGAGAAAGAGATGGAATTGACTGTGTAACATGATCGGGAAGTTCAGAAAGCTTGTGAAGTAAAGCTTTGGGCATTAAATTCAAGCACAAACCTGGTATTGGTGTTTCTCAGCATGTATTGTATCATATTTTGTTGATCCTATGATTCAGATCTTCTAATCATTAACTGTAGGGTTCAGGAAGATTTCTTCCCCGAGACACTTCTTTGATGTATCTATTGTCTTCTGAGCACAGAGCAGGTTGCTTCCCTTTGCACCAAAGTGATAGGCAGAAAACTTTCTAAGGGGAAAGGCTTAGAAAAAACTAAGGTGCCTAGTTGGCATCTGTTGTTTGCATGTTCAGAATTAAAGACAGCCTCCTAATTTGGAAACAATAAAGAATTATTATATCAACTAGACTGGCAAGATCCTCTGGGATTTTTACTTTTTTCTGTGTCACTTGGAAGTTCTTTTATGAGAGAGCTATCCTGCCACTGGAGGGTTGTGGGATATCACTTCTCCATCCCTCCTCTTCTTTGTGTCATATTATTTTGGGTTGGGGTTTGGTTTTGGTTTGGTTTTTTTTAGTATTTTAGATTCTGTATACCGAAAGTTTTAAGATCATGTTAGGGAGTGCTTTTTGGTTTGTATTTTTGGGGGGAGATTAAGAATAGATGTTCTGTGAACTCTTCAGTAGTATGTATTTATGTTCATGGAACTGAACTTGATGACCCAGGTCATTCTTTTCCTAAATTCACATGGAAGTTTCCGACCATGGAAACTTTCACAGCTGTGAGTAAAGCAAAAGATCCATTTTCTTTTTCTTGTGAGTCCCCCCCCCCCCCCCCAGTTCTGTGTAAGGAATTACAAACCTTTTGGAACTTGGTTGAGGAGCTTCACTTTCTAACAGAAAAACTGAATGTCTAATTTGACATAGTTCTTGCATTTATTTGCAGTAAGTTAACAGTGATGCACCCTGAAAACAGAAAATTAAACCATCTGGTACTTCTTGCAAATAAGTATAAGATCTTCACATGAAGATTATACTGTGAGGTGTACGTACAATGAGGATTATAATGAATATCTCTATTCATGCACTACATCACACTTTGCAAAACTAAAGGGTTTGTCAAGCCACCAAAGGAGCCTGTACACAGTGAAAACCTCTGTTTTCTTTTCAATTTAAAGCTTGGATACTGTGGCTATTTTCTGTCACAGTGTCACTGAAAAAAATATCTACCAGAATATTTCTGCTGGACAGGTATTAGACTCACTCTTCTTAGCACAGCTGTCTTGATTTCCAGACGCTCTTAAGGAACAGTTAGGAATAAAGCACACTAATCACAATTTACGCGTATGTAAAGGAGACTAAGATTCAGGACTGTCCTTT
Organism: Astur gentilis; assembly: GCF_929443795.1. NCBI lineage: Eukaryota > Metazoa > Chordata > Aves > Accipitriformes > Accipitridae > Astur > Astur gentilis. The sequence goes on from NC_064911.1 coordinate 7,837,863, forward strand.
AAGAAATATAATCAATAGACAAATAAAACAATTTGCTCTTCAAACTGTTCCAAAAATAGAAATTTGAGTGTAATATTAGTGGGTTTTTATCTACGAGTAACAATATCAACAAATCCACCAATAAGCTAATGTAAATTTCCCAACTTTGAAGATCTAAGTCACATAAAATGAACATACACTGATGTGGTGGGTTTCTGTTGTAAGGGACAATGAAGAAATGTGGAAAGTGAAAGACAAGAATTTATGATTTATTTTGTATCACAAGGTGGAGGGGAAATTCTGGGCAAGTCGGGAAGCAGCTACATTCCCAGGAGGCAGTAAAAATATGGTGTAATATAGTGTAGCTCTTAGGGGTACGATGATATAAGAACAACTTAAACTAGCTGAACATCTGCCTTTAGGGTAACAGGGAGTAATTTGGTGAATGGTTATTTGTCCAAGTTTGGTCAGCAAGAAAACTCTAAGGATTCTTCCTTCTCTGGTTTCATTAAAGTTCTCTCCGTATAAAATGTCTCACCAGAAAACAGTACTCAAACCACAGACTGAAGTCAACAGCCACAATAACTTGCTCATGACCATAAGACCCTATGCTTCAGGCTATTAAGAAATTAAATTAATGGAAAACAAACCCACCATTATTTTTTAAAAAATCAGCTTTACCACCAGAAAAAGTTAAAACATATTTCCAGTCTATTCACAACACTTCTATTAACACCTATTGATTAGTAATAACTAATGCCACTGCATCTGCTGGAAATGCAGGTGAACATGAGATGAAGCAGAAGTCAATGCATCTCATCACCAACATGTAAATACAACAAAACAGAGCCTTGTTCTTCAAGTTTTGTTGAAACTGCAGAGACATAGAGCATGTGTAAAAACAGATTGTAAAATATCATATTTATCCAGTCAAACCAATAACACGAAGTGTTGGCATGGGTGATTTTCAAGTTTTCTAAGGGATTCTTGAACAACATTCATTGTTTTTGTCTCACACCCCCAAAAAATTCACAATCAGTTCCCTGAAAACTGATATCTACAGTGGACCCTCCCTATTTAGCTTTTCATATAAAGGCAATCTACTGGGTGTCTTTCCTCTGGAAGAAGACTCTCTTCCACTCTCAGATCATCAAAACAAAGCTGTAAACTATGTAAAATGGATGACTATAGAAAGATTTAAATCCTATGAAGTGCTAGCCAAAATTAATATGTAATGTGCCAGCAGTCCATCATCTAAATAAGCTGGGGACAACACTGACTCATAAAGCTAGGTCATCTCCCACTGATTTTTAAAGAAAACGGGCTCAACAGTTCACAGGTGAGTGAGTAATCTACCTCATTCAATGGCAATACTCCAATTCACTAATCACTGCTACTTGGAAAATTCTTTACCTTCTATACATCAGAAATGAAAATTATTACATGTTGTATGTAATACTATCGCTCCTTTTTGCTAAGAGCCTGACAGTACTGTTCCCCAAACCATTCCCTACAAGTAATACAGTACCTGCAAGTCTTTCTAATGTTGCTCTTTGCAACAGGGAACTTAGAAAGTTAAAACTAAGACTGTGAGAGCAAAGCATGCTATGAAATAGTCATAATGCATACAATTAAGTTGATCTCCTGTTGAACATTATGACTTCTAAAAATCTAGTTTTGAGTATTACAAGTCATCTTGAAGTGGAGGCATTCAGAAATTATTAATATTTTAAATATTCTTGACCTTGGATCTTCTGAAGAAGTCACTGACCTAGTTTGGTTTGGTTTTTAAGCTACTCCAATAAGTTTTGCTCAGAAAGTAACTGAATAGAAAAAGAGAAAAAACTTTTCCCAGATGTCATGAGAGAGAATAGAGAGGATGTGGATCCTACTTTTAAGGGGTTGTGGCCATCCACGAGCTCCACCACCTCCCCCTAGAGGAGAAGGACATGAAAAGTCTTGCAAATTTTGCATCCACAGATAGGATGCAGAAACTGGAGTCTATTCCTCAACACCCTTCTGCTGGGTAACACTGCTTTGATTCTGTCTTTCTGAATAATGGTCATGAATTAGGATTTAGCAGATTTTAAGACTTACCACAGTGTATCTATAAACAGAAATGTGTCCTAGAAGCATGCATAAGTATCATCCAAATGTCAAGTGAAAACTACAATTATTCCTTGTCTATATCAAACTTATTCCTTAAATCTCACTCTTGCTTTGTCTTTCTTCCAGACACTGTGATTATCTTGACTAAGTATGCAATTCTGTGCTTTCATTTGATTTTTTTTTTCCTATGCTTTGAACTTACTGGGTGGGGGAAAACAATATTGGCATCTACAAAGCGATTGACTGTGCAGCCTGATCATTTGCTAAGCATTATTAAAAGCTCCCTGAAATCACTCCAGTGCATTGCCCTTTACAAGCCATCAGCCATCAATTCAGACCGTCAAATGCGATTACCAGCACTCTTCCTGAAGCTACTTCCAAGCCATTAGTCTGATCGAAAAGCTGTGTCTTTTTTTCCCAAGTGCATGTAAATCTACCATATCAGTACTTCTGTTGTTATGTGGTGATTCATTACACTTCTGAATAGCATTTATGGTGTTAAATCTCCAAGAGAATTCAGAATTTGTTAAATTTTCAGAAATCATCCTTATTTAAGGAAATTTTTCAAAGATATGCTCACATATACATCTTTCTTCTATGTACATCTATCTATTATGTATTTCAAATGTAATTGTTCTGCTAGTGTGTGCAAAAGAGATTTACTGGCAGCTGCTTGGAAAAGTACAATTAGACTGGAATCAAACTGTGCTACCAGTATCTACCAAACATCCTTCTTTTATGAAGTGTATTGTGACTGCTTTTGCACTTCTGTCTGACCAGGAGCGGATGAGATGACTCCCAAGCAATATTCATCCAGGGCTATATGAAATATTTTGGAGAGAAGTCGTAAACACTTAATATTTGCCAGACATTGATTCTGGGAAATCAAACTCAGCACGTGTATAACTTTCTGCACACAGTTGTAATTGAACCTAAATGTTGACTCTCCTGGCCCAGCCTTCACTCCAAGAACACACAAAATTACAAACGTGAACAGCTCACACAGGAATACCGACAAGTATTGAGCTGATGTAGTCAGGACTGACCACAAAACATAAATTGTGTTTTCTGGTTTCTTAGTTATCAGGCTAGTTACTCACCAGAACAGTCTGACTAGGGACGTGGTAGAGTCCCTGTCACTGGAGGTTTTAAAGATGCAATTGGACAAGGTGCTAGATAATCTCATCTAAGCTCCCTTTCCCCAAAAAGGTTGGACCAGATGATCTTTCGAGGTCCCTTCCAACCTAGGCTGTTCTATGAAGCAATTTCTACATGCTGAGATTTCTCAGCACAAGCCATTCTGAGTCTGCTAGGTAAAAAAAAAAAGAAAAAAAAAGAAAAAAAAAAAAAAAAAAAAAAAAAAGAGAAGGACACGTTGTCTTTACGTGGTCCTCCCTCTTCAATGAAATACCACATCTATGCTCCTCCCTCTCATAGTTCCTTGGCATCAAAATGCCATTATCAGCACGGCTTCAGGGCAGATCAGAACACTCTGTTGTTCAAAAAGCATATTTCATTTAATCACACAATTTATATATATTTCAGATGCACACACATTTATCAGCTTCTTAGAGCTTGTACTTCTTCATCATCCTGTATCAAACGTTACCAATGAGCAATCCTGCTGTACTCATGATCCAGATTCAAAAAGATGATCCTTAGGAAACCTTGACCTGTGTGATGCTATCTAGATGCTAACATGAATACACGACTTTGAAGAGCGGAGTATCATAATTACCATGGAAACTGTTTAAGCCCATCACTTCTAAAACCATGGAGGTATGGATTTAGGTGCCTGACTTGGCTAGCCAGGCTTGTAAATGCCACCAGATGACTCCAGTATGCACGGACAGATCCATTCACAAAGTGGTGGTGGTGGTGAAGCTGAACAACCCCCACCTGCTTAGTTTCCTCTTGACTAAAAACATAGGGAACAGAACGTTTCATGAATATTCTTACAGAAATTCAGCTCTCAGCCATGTTACCATCTCCTCCTATTGTACAATTGAGCAAATGACCAACTTTTCATTTATTTGTGTGTGGAATGTCTTTCATGTGGATTTTCATTTGGTAATTGGAACATAATGTGCCAAGATTATTTATCTTCACCTGACTGAGAAACCAGAACAAATCCTCACAAAACGAAGAGGTTCTTTAGCAACAACAGCAAAAGAAATCATTATACATGCAAGACAGCAAGATAGACAGGTAACTAGAAGATGCACCATTCCCTGCAAATAATTTATAACAAATCATTTATTTATCCAATTTCACTGTTTTTTTCTGCTCACAATGCATTAGCAAGATCCCACAGTCCTAGAGTTGACTCTTTACTTGAAATTATTGATGATTTTTCCCCTTTAAAGATAAAAAGGTTTCTCTTCTTTCTTTTTCAAAAAGATTTTTACCAGCTTTGAAAATGATGTAGAATTAGATTCAAACTAGGCAAGTTTATTTGAGCTTTAGAGTGCTGAAAATTTATACAGCTCTTAATTTTTTGGCATAATTCTTCTTAACTGTACTTTTTTTAAGGATACTTTGCCAAGCTATCAGTAATCCTATTTAAGTATTTAAGATTTATTCTACTCTGATTTTAAGCAAACCAGATAACTAAGTAGCACATATCTCTAAGTCATGGTGAAAATATTAATCAGGGTATCTTCTATATTTGTCTCTCAATTTAGAGTTCTTTTATTCCTCTCCTCTCTACTCATTAGTTTACGCTTTGCCACAGACCACATCCTATGTACCTGTGGGTACAGGGGGTCACTTATAAAGCAATCTCTTTGCCTTCACTTCCAGGCATGGCTTTCCTTGGGCTGCCTGAGCACAAGCTCTGGGGTACCAGTGGAACCTTCTTCCAGCATGGTCAAAGGTGTCTGTAAGATGCACCCTCAGCTGTTAACAACACAGTTGGAAATAATCTCACTCAAACACAAAGCTGAAAGTCAGAGACATTTTTCCCTATTACCGAAACCTTTTGCATCTGTTTGACCAGAAGCTTCTCTTCTTTACTGAATTCCTTTTCTACTGAGAATAATCGTTGCTTCTGCACTTAAACTTTTCGTTGCACAAAGGAATGCCTCTGAGAAACCCAACAGCTGGGTGTCTGTTCTACAGCACAGTCATTTTCCTAAAATGCAGTATTTCAAACAAGTATGAATTGCTTTGGGGATCGTTTGGAAGGACTGTGGACATTAACTGCAGGGAGTGCAGTTCAATGCTGCTATTCTGACATCAGGACAGAGTGTCATATTTGGGCAGTGTATCACAGGTATCTAAATCAAGCAGAAGACCTACTTCTCTTCAGCTGACTGCAAGGAGAGCCATGTTTCACCAGCCATATATTGGTAACTTCCTTCAGCTGCTTAGTGTCAGTACCTAACTTACATGCAAGTGGTTACAACATCTGGATTAGGCATTGCCATAAGGCAGTGTGAATATGGAAACCCCAAATTTAGGATTTAAGAACTCACTTATTTAAACACATCCCTTTATGTGAGCAGTTACCACAGCTGGATGGAGTCACAGAGCACAAAACAGGCAATGCAGAGTCTGAAACAAAAGGAACCTACACTCTGAAGATTATCCTGAGGACTATGCGGGAAAAAATGACAAGGGCTGAGGACCTTTAGCAAATGCTTAATCAGTAATTTCTTCTCTGAAGTAGTGTTAAAAGTTGTTGCAATATTAATAATTCTAGTTCCCCAACAATAGAATATCTTTAATCATTCCTATGGCATAAAATACTACTTTTAACATTTTGACTTTCCATTTGTATTAGAATACATACTAAATGACATAAAATTCATTACATATTGCAATATATATAAAGGGCACAAAATCATACGTATCAGCCATCTTGTCCATTCAGATAACAGACAGCATATTCAGAACATTTTCTTACGTGTTTTTTCCTCAGTGCTTCCCTTTTTCTACTACATATACTAAGCTACTTATATTACAAAATACTTATTTGTCAAACATAATGTCTTTTCCTCAGAAATGCTGCTCATAAAGAGAACATACAGGAAGAACATATTAAATTGACATATGTTACCAAAGGGAAAGAGAAGCGGAAAGCTAGCAGGTCCTCCGAATTTTTACAGTCCTAAATAATTTTTTCAGTTATTAGGTACAAAGACGATATAGATTTATAAATAAACTAACCATTGCTACAACAATCAAACACACAAGGACCGCATTTTTTAGAACTGGTGCCCAAAAATCACTTATTTTTGTGTCATCAAAGGACTGCCAAGTAGGACAAGTGTTTTAAAGATTGTATCCTGAAAAGCAGCATCAAAGAAATGTAACATGACTGGCTTTTACCTCCACCTACCAAAAATACTATCCTATTCCAAGTAAACTAACTTGCAGCCAGAGACTAAAAATCTCAGAAAAAATCCACAGTCTTAGCACTGCAAATTGTTAATCAGGAATATATGAGAAATGTGATACTGTGGGAACTTCAGAAGTTTAATATTTTAATTAGAGAAGGCTTAATTTTTGGTACAAATATTTCTGAAGCCATTGCACTGGTAGAAGACTGAAGTATTAACATGGTACAACTAGACAATCAATTTTGCAATTAAGACTAAAAAGAAATAAGTTAATTGATTATATTTTGCAAAAGGATCAAGCTAGTATTTATACTGTTTAAATACTGCATGTCCATAGCATTGTCATATCTCCACCCATATAAGAATTTATGGGGAAAAGGAAGAATTTGCTATTTCAGTGCTTAACAGCTGGAATGATCTTCCTGTGGCTTTAAAACCAGAGGCTATAATATTTAGCTTACAGTAGTTGTAAACTTTACATCTTTTCTACCATTTTGCTACATGTTGGCTGACATTTTCCTCCACAGTGAGTCATCAAACTACTAGTATAGTTCTGAAATGTTATTAAAATGAAATTTCTTTTATACAGAAGGATTTATACCACAGGGCACCTCAAGCTATGCTGAGAATATGCAGTAGGGGCATACTATTTTACTTTTCAAGGTCCTATTCTATCTTCTTTTCCAAGGAAAGACCACTGGGGGCAAGTGGAAGGTGACAATTACAGGCACTTGTGTATCACCTTGATCTGGAGTCAGTGTCACCAAGGCATGCACCTGGACACAGGAGCTCGGTAACACTGTTGTCATCATGCAGTTTAGACATAACCTGAAAGTGTTTTCAAAAGACAACAAAATACAGACAGCTGAATTTCAGCAATAAGCTGTGATGAACTAGTCCCTGTGTGAGCCACTGACTGGAAGAACTACCTTATGTGTGCCTGTGTATGGCCGTGAGAAGGTCTTCGTGCAATGCAGGTGAGATGTCTGTATAAAAACACTACTGAAGCATTTCATTTCTACATAAACCTAGTCAGTCATTTACCTTTCAAAACTTTTGCCGTCTTAAGAAAAGTCTTTCTTTCTAAGCCCAACTTCGGCATTACGGGGAAAAGTCAGAAGAATTTGAGATGCATGAGATGCATAAAACCTAAATCCATGGAAGAGTCCTACAGCAGAGCCCACCAATACATGGAAACAGTACTGTTCAGCCCAGAGCTGCCTAAAAACTGAGGTGACTGGGAAAAAAGGTTCATAGCAGCCCAGACACAGCAATGGGAAAGCATCATGCTGTGTATGTATATGGTCTTCTAAGGGAAAACACGGTGACCCTAAAGATTCCCTTAAGAACAAGGTAGCCCTTCTCCACAGCTGTGCAGTGGTGTGAAAGTGGCTCTGGCTGTTACATTTTGGTATAGGGTTCAAATGCCTGAACCAAGTGTAAGAGCTCGGACTTCAACTGAAGATCCTGAGAGAGTCAGGAAAAATTTTGGAGCAGACTGTTCACTGCTGTGAAATGGAAGGTAACTCTGGGCACGTACACAATGAAATTGAGATGTTTAGAGAACATCACGGGTGAAAAATTAAGGATCTTGCACAGGTAATGTAACTACAGAATAAATCAAGGCACCTTTGCTCTACTTTCATTTTAGTCACCAAAAAGTCTAAAAGGAAATATGGATGACAAGGGGTTTAGGGGTAGGGGAGATATTTTTTTTATTTGTCTAAGGCCTTGACAAAAATGAAACCTTCTGGCTTGAAATGCACACATATAATTTGTATATCTCATATTTAAGGGACATCAGAGGTATAATTCAGAGCTGGGTCTGAAACATGAACTAACTAAACGATTTCAGGACTAGCATTCCCGCAGTCCATCTGCCTAGTCTACTGCACATAAAAGTAAGTATTACCTATATTCTAAGATATCTGGGCTTCCACTTGCTTTGAACTAGTAGCTGCATAATTTTGCTGAGCCTGCAGATGAAGTCTTGCTGAATGGTTAAGGATTTTAAATTAGACTCAGCATATGTGAACACAGTAGGTGGTTGGCTTGTGTACAAGAGCTCAATTGCATGCTGCCCAAAGCACAGAAGAAGCAAACTCTGGACTACATGCATGCCAGTTTAGGCAAATGTGTGTGTGTAAATAAGAGAGTCCTGAGGTCTTTCCTGCTCTAGCTGAGCTTCCCCTTTTCTCCAATGTGATTTCTACCACAGGGAGGACTTTGGGATTCACTCATTTGAAATTAAGTCATTCGTTGTGTTGTAAGAAGCCCTAAAGAGGGTTGCTTTATTAGGCTATTTATACCGAGTGTGTAAAGCTGCATAGCTTGCTTTCTCGCACAACATATTTTTTGCATACTTTTAGGTTCATAGCACATTTTCATGATGAAAACAAGTCCTCTAAGCATGTATGAGGCTACACAAGACTGCATCTACTTAAATGTAACACTGTACATGGCATACCTTGTAATTTCATTCATAATTCTAGATGACATAACTAGTGTTCCTAGGTTGATGTATTTCTGATTAATGAGGCATTAGTTCTATATCAGGTAGCAATTTCAGAATAGTCTATTTCCAATGAGTTATGAATATGACTTGAGTATTACCATTTGACCTACTCTTGTGTTGAGATGATTTGTGGCTGCATTTTCCCAGAGGACCGACCAAATGTCATTGCCTTGAAATACCAGCTATGTTCCAGTAATTAAATGAAGATAAAAAAAATTGCATCGTAGGCATGGAATCTGTGCATGGTATTCAGCAATCTGAAATATTTGTACACTTACTTACAAGAGAATTTCCTTAACATGAATGAAAATGAGCTACATATAAATTCTGCAAGCGTTGACCTAATGCAAAACACAGCTGCTTCTATCCTCCAGACATTTGAAAACAAGTTCTCTCCCTTACCCCATTTACACCACCTTCATGGCATTTAAAGAATAATGAAATCATCAGGCACAGTCAACATGGATTCACAAAGGGAAAGTCCTGTTTAACTATTTGATATCCTTCTGTGATAAGATCACCCACCCCGTGGATGTAGTTTTTCTGGATTTTAGTCAGGCTTTTGATACTGCCCCTCACAGCATCCTTCTGGAACTGTTGTCCAACTGTGGGATGAGCGGGTTCACGGTGCGCTGGGTGAAGAACCGGCTGAAGGGCAGGGCTCAAAGGGTCATAGCGGATGGGGCTGCATCTGGCTGGTGACCGGTCACCACCAGTTGCTCCTCGGGGTTCAATTCTAGGGCCGGTTCCGTTCAATATATGTATCAATGATCTGGATGCGGGAGTTGAATGCACCATTAGCAAGTTTGCTGATACCAAACTGGGAGGTGCTGTTGACTCTTGAGGAACAAGAGGCCTTGCAGAGGGATCTAGACAGACTGGAGCATTGGGTGGTGATTAATGGGATGAAATATGACAAGTCCAATGCCAGATCCTGCACCTAGGACGGAGTAATGCTAGGCACAAGTATAAATTGGGAGAGGAGTGGCTGGGGAGCAGCCCTGCGGAAAGGGAGCTGGGGGTGCTGGTCAACAGCAGGCTCAGTATGTCAGCAGTGTGCCCTGGCAGCCAAGAGGGCAAACCCCATCCTGGGGAGCATCCAACACAGTATAACCAGCGGTCAGAAGAGGGGATTATCCCGCTGTATTCAGAGTTGGGGTGGCCTCACCTTGAGAGCTGTGTGCAGTTCTGGGCCCCACAATTAAACAAGGTTGTGAAGGTCCTTGAATGCATCCAGAGGAGGGCAGCACAGCTGGTGAAAGGCCTGGAAGGCAGGTCCTATAAGAAGCAGCTAAGGACTTTAAGCTTGTCTAATTTGGAGAAAAGGATGCTGAGGGGCAAGCTCGCTGCTCCCTACAGCTTTCTGAGGAGGGGAAGTGGAGAGGGAGGTGCTGATCTCGTCTCACTGGGATGCAGTGATAGGGTGTGTGGGAATGGTTCAAAGCTGCACCAGGAGAGGCTTAAATTGGGCATTAGGAAGCATTTCTTTACCAAGAGGGTGGTCAAAGACTGGCACGGGCTTGCTAGAGAGGTGGTCAATGCCCCAAGCCTGTCAGTGTTTAAGAGGCATTTGGACAACGCCCTTAATAATGTGCCTTAACCTTTGGTCAGCCCTGAATTGGTCAGGCAGTTGCACTAGATGATCATTGTATGTTCCTTCCAACTAAAATAGTCTATTCTATTCTAAGTCTATAAAATGACCAAACCCCAATGTAAATTTAAAAAACCCCACACAACATAACCCTTTAACCCTTAAACGGCAGACACAGATAATTTATCATTCCGAGATGTACAAAACACTTTCCCACTGTTCCAAACTATAACTATGCTAAAAGGTCTCTGATGAAGGTTGAAATGAGCAGCATTGCACTCACTCATCTACACCCTGGGAAGGAGTATTTTCAGCATCTCCCACTTCTTGCTAGCTGTGACATAAACTAGTTGCCACAATTTTAAATTTACATTCACCGTCCTTATGACTTTCTCTGGGTTTTTTTCTCACGATAAGGTGAATGGATTTGTTGTTATTTATTATATAACAACAAAATGAACATTATTAGCCCTTAAGCAGATATTCATAATATATGTAGGCTTCAAAAGCACAGAAACAGAAGTCTTGCATATTTTTGTCAATTAATGAGATGACCAAGTAATAATACTAATAGTAATCTTCAATTTTTTGTATAATGTCAAGGTGACAACATTGTGAAAAGTAATATTTGTGCATACATTGTCATACGACATCTGTAGAAGAGAAGTAATTCTCCTTTTAAAAACAATGACAGAAATGAAGGACATCTTTATTTAAAATTCTCTTTGCCCTGTGACTTGCTGTGTAACTTGTCTCACTTTGTTCAGACTCATCTTTTTCAAAACAGTATCAGAATTTGAGTGCTAACTTGGATGGTACTTAACATCCCTTTCCCCCCAGTTTGTTCACTCCACAACAAAAGGCCATCCTTTTCTAAAGTCATCTTCCATTCACCACTTTGTCTATCCTGAAGCAGAAGGGCATCAGACTAAAACCTACCATCCTAAGTTTGGAAAAAATCAACAAGTGAACTTGCAAGCTAGAAAGAAACAATTGCATCAAATACCACCAGACAGAGCAGGAAAACCATAATGCCAATTTAAAATCAAAAGTCTGCAGGGGCAGAGCACATCTTTTCAAATTTGTGTGTGACAAGGGTGTCCTGATCTGTGAGTGGAGCTTCTTAATGCCCTGCAAATCACTATTTTCACTGCATAGGACTTCCCAGTCCTTTGCAGACTAAGGAGGGCTCTGTGTGGTTAGGAGCTGGTGGATGAAAACCACAGACATGATGCTGGCCTGCAGGTCAGTGGTGGAGAGTAGTTTGCATCCTCTGGATTTGCAGTCTAAATTTCTCCTCCCTAGGTGATTTTCTGTACTTATTTCACTGTACTTGTATAAAGTCTTTTGTTAAACCTGGAACATCAAGTAGTGCAATAAGAGGGTAACTGCAGCATGTGTTCTCCAATTAATGCAGTTAGCCTAACCTAAAGTTAGGCTACTTTCCACAGACACATAGACAAGTAGTTTTTCTTTTTGTAGCAAGGACCGTGCAGTTTCACATGCATTTAACAGTTTTGTTTCATGAGCTCTGAACGTCTGGCTCCACTTTTTTTGTATATATTAAAATACAGAAACCAGATGCAGCCTCCTACCCATCACCTGCACTGTTCGTGACCTACACAAAACGTCACCGCTTTGGGATGGGGACCGTGCCCTGAGGGCAGCCAAGCGCACCACCCAAAAGCAGGGAAGGAGGGAAAGTGATAAGTTTCGGCATGAGACGAGGCAATGAGTAAGGAGCACTGTCATTTAATAAGGTCTGTTCTCAGTAATTACAGCGACACAATTTGATCAGCAAGGACTAAGTATCTTCATCTGAAAGGGATCGGATGAAATTAGTGCTGATGTAATAAGTACCATTTGTCACTATTAGGGAGAGAGGTGTTGACAGGTCCCTGCCGTTGCCGTGGCGACGTGGCAGCGCTGTTTCTTCAACTCCGGCAAGTTACACAAGTCTGGGAGGCAGAGGATGCTCTGCCGTGGTAACCCAGTCACCCTCCTCCCCAACTTGGATTGCGCACGATCGCCTAACGCTACTGATACTGGGACTCCTGGGGCACGATTTGGAGTGGTAGTCTAGGCGGTGATGGTCAGCTCAGGTGTGTCATTCCTCAGCCTCAATCCTGCCTCAGTTTCCCTGCTATCAATGACCTCGAAGCCGCACCCTTGGGGATGCTCCCTCCGGATCACGCTGGGTCTGGCGGCACCTTGCCACCAGCACTCTTTCAGCCAGCTTCCACGCAGATGGGAGGTTCCTGCGTTTTCTGGTTATTTTGACAGCATCGCTACACACCTGCTGGGTTGGACACTTTCTTCCACACAACCTCAATGCAAGATTTAGATGCGCTGAAGGCTTTGTGTTGGCCGAACTAGACCTGAAAGATGTCCTTTCCAGATGACTGCTTTCCACCAGGCAGCCCCATAAAGGAAATTTTCATTTTAGGAAGAAGCACAGCTTTGTCTGACAGTAAAACTCCAGTCACATGCAGCGAGGTTATTCACAGGTAGATTACATATTGTTACAATATTTTCCACTGACACATTCCATGATGTGAAATAAAAAGCCAAGATTTGCTGCCAGCAGAGTAAAATACTAAGTGTGAAATGCCACATGAAAGAAAAAGAGATTCTCTTGATCAGATACTCATAATCAACGCACATAGCCAAAATGCGATCTTAATTACTGTCAGTGGGTGGAAGTTTCCTGAATGTTAAATTACCTGCAGCAATTACAAACTACTGAGTAACCTGTTTACAGCTTCCTGAAATTATCATCACATAATTTGGCAATCTGCCATATTTTATTTCATTAAAAACTTAATGTACCATAACATAATAGCCATAATAAAGCTGTCAAGGGCCACTCATTGCCATTTACTTAGATATCATCTGTTTATTATCTCTCAGAAACAACAGCCAAACAGAAAGGAAACCTGGAGACTAACAGGTCACATGAGAAACAGGAATATGAAGAGCTCTGTCTTTCTGCTGTATAGCCCCAAAATCCATATCTATCCCATTTGTCTCATAGTCAAAATTATGCACAGAAAATACCCAATAACCTGGTTTTGAAGACCTTAACTGCTTGCTAAAGTATGATGCCTTTAGATGGGACAAAGCATAATGTGCCAGAACCTAGTAATAATTACTAGTATCTTACACTTTATGTAACATTAACAACGTCAATGAATTCTATCATGATTTCCATGCTATCATCTGGAAGAAGTGCTTCTTCTGCCAGAATACCTTTAAAATTAAATGCTGAAACATTTGAAGAAATTGTAGTAGCTGGAACAGACGCAAAATGAAAAAATCAATGACTATCAAAAAATGCAAAGCTATCGGATGACTAGTTGATCCCTTCAATTAGGTCCCCACAGCATCAGCCAAAATAGGGTGAGCTTGTAGCTGTGCACTGCTGTCTCAGAGGTTTCATCATTCAGATGGAGTGTAGGTCTAGAAACACAGGTATTTAAGAGTCATCTACAAACCCAACTGTTCTATTTACAGCAGAAGTGTTGAATTTCTTCCACAGCTACCTGCTCAAGTACTGAAGTGCACCATGCCTGCTGAAGTTTTGAAGCAGAAGTGCTAAGAGATGCAGGCTTTTGGAATAAACAAACAAGTGTCTATCACTACATACAGGTGTAGGTGGAACAACAGTACCAAGAACAACAGTATTAGGTATGAGTAGCAAGACAACAGCACAAACAGAATTGAGATACAACAAAAAAACCCGCACCCTGGTGCTTAGTGGATTTAATGCACTAGTCTCCCCTGTGTTACTGACAAATGCTGAAGTAGTTTAAAATACTTATATGTATATTAAAAATAGACTTACTGAGTAGCACATTAGTTAGTGTATTTTTCCCTCTTGGGATTTTTTTTTCTTGGCTTGTATATCAAGAACATAGATAAAATTATATTATGTTTTTGTGCATCACTAAGTTATTGAAATCACGACAGAGCATTTTATTTGCAAAACATTCAGTGACAATTTCACAAATGGGGCAAATAAACCAAGACATGATGCATTAAGTTTTCAAGTAGTGAGGGATAAATTAATGCTATGTTTCAGTGCTCATAGACAGCTAAAAGAAGCATTAGTTGATATTGTTTAGGTAATTCACAGTTTTAATCTTCGAGCTTTCAAGTAAGGGAAGAACTGCTGGATATACTCTGTTTACAGGAAGTATTTTGCTGAGTTTTAGATTGATGCATCAAATAGAAGACAATCAACACATATATGTACTGAAGAAATCCAAAGGGAACCTGTAGTAAAATAAAACCCTTGCAGAAAAAAAAAAAAAAAAAAGCACTTTTCATTAAAACAATTCTGCTGACATCATTTTACCCCTGGGTTGGACATTAACCATAAGTGTGATTTACAATGAGCATTTCCTCTGGTTACAAGTGCTGCATAGCTACACTAGCACGCATTTCCGCAGCTAAGCAGGCAAACTAGTACATTTTCCTCAGTTTCAGGCTAGGATCAACTGCTTATGCCATGGTATCTCTAACATAGAATATTAGCTAAAAATGAAAAGCAAATACTAATTTGACTTTCAAATTCATATCCAGATATATCTTCTCAGACAAAAACCATTACAACAGTTATACCAAAACCTCCATGCTATTTCACATACACTATCAGATCCATATCAGTCATTTCCTGGAACATGTGTGCAGGTTTTCCCACTTTGCCTCCAGGTGCAACTGGAAAGTGCAAAGGAAGGGGGAAGAGCAGCGGCTGTCATCCTCTATTTGAAGCACCCCACAGAGAGACAGCACAACTAGCTGTAGCAAAAATCAAGACTTTCAACTCCTACATGTGAATTCGGAACAAAATCTGAAAAGTAAAGCTCATGGGTTTTGCTACACTAAGATGTAGGCTAAAATGAGGGTACAAGGGACCTTAAATCCCAGTTCTCAACAACCAGAGTCACTGGCATTATCGGAACAACCCCAGTCCAGTTGAATGGGCTTGAAATAAGAAAATTTGGCTAGTTACACTAGTGGGAAATAGGCAATGATGCTACTTTATCACAGCTGAATCTAGTTACTAGCTTACACTTTTGACCAAAAATATGTGTCAAACCTGAAACTTAGCCGACTCATATTAAAGGCTTGAATTCTCTCATTCCTTTTATCTCATTCCCTCTTCTGCCTAAATGGACCTGTTGTGGTCAGTCAGAACTGCACCTATAAAACATATATTTACCTGGTCTCTACATCTGGTGAAAAAGGTTTTCTGCTTACTGCAAGTGTGTCTGCATGGCTCAGTATTCTGCCATGTACCTGACCTCATCCAGATGTTGGAAAAAGTACTGAGCAAAAGAAGGATGGTAAATTAGTCTCAGCCAAGTGCCAAGTTCAGCAGGCTATAACGCTTCCAGTATCTGGACAAGCTCACCTATCCCCCCCATACATCACTGGACTGGGCGATGTAGACTCCCTCTTATAAGCTGGGATATTAGCAGTATTACTAGTGGCAGATCATCCAGACAGCTGGCACTGGACTCCATGTGTTCTTCATGTGTCATTCACTACATCCATCAAAGGTCTTCACGAAAGATGATTTACTAGCTGGGTGGGAAAGCATGCAGGCCAGCAAATGCCCAGGTGCCATCAGATATGCATGACAATTGCTGTCCCAACCTTAATTTCTCCGCTTTTTATTTGTTATGGTAATGATGCCATGAACAACTGGACTCCTTGATAGGTTTTTAACAACACATTTTCAAGATTTGTTTTATTATTTTTAGCTAGCTTTTTTTTTTTTTAACCAATAATTTGTAACCAACTTATTAAAATGCATCCTCAGAGACAGTTCAGGAATGATTACATCATTCCGTCCTTCATGCTGCTATCATTAGAGAGGATGTGCTATCATTACTGCCTGAAATTTCTGAAAAGGCTTTAAAAAAAACACCCCCCCCCACAAAAGCACATCAACACTTATGAACATGCTTTGGCAATAATTTCAGCTTTTACAAAGGCTTAATTTAATCTGAAACTTGTACTTAAAGGGAAAAGGCTCAAAATAGTAGCTGCTCACAGCACAGCAGATGGTCCAGACAATAAAAAAGGCAGAACCACTGGAGGAACGTGAGTTGTTCACTGATACAGATAGAGCCAGTTAGCAACTGTGCAATGAAAACAGTATTTCACTGGAAAAAACTAATTTGTAAAATAAACTTCTAAAGCTTGATATGGATCAATATTTACTTTTTTTTTCTCCTTAAAAAAGGTGTTCCGAACCTGTCCAAATGGCCCATTTTTACACAGAAATTTGTGTTTCAAAATGCTATTTCATTTTAAAATCTAAGATAACTGTAGTAATTTATTTAAATGTTGTGGGGACAAAACTTGGAATGACACACATACAAACCAATCCAGCGTAGATTCAGATACATAACCTATAGATATCTACAGGATGAGAGAAGAAACTTTAAATTGTATTTTTCTAGGATATAAAACTTATTTCCTATTTGAAATGAATGTTTTGTGTAGCCAAGGAAAGGGGGAAAATAATCATGACAAAGAGCAAATACCTAATTGGAAAATCCTAGTTAAATATTGAAGTTACCTGATTAATAACTTGGGGTTTTTATAACATATAAAGCTATAATCCATGTCACTAAGTCCTTTAGAAAGCCACCTCAGGATGGAAACATTAACGTCACGTCTTAAATTTGCGATAGCTGTAGAGTTTACTTATTAAATAATGATATAATCTGCGTGTATTGAGTTTTCAACACTATTAATTTAGCGAGTAATTTCTCTCTTGAGCATCTACTGTGTCCTCTCTTGCAGCTAAAATAAGGAAAAACTGTTATTTAACCTGAAATACCTTTGGTCACCTTACAGTGGACTTTCATGCAGTTCACACAACAGTTCTTTAAAGATTATTCAGAAGAAAGTGAAAGTTGAAGAGACTCTCTTGTGTAACCCATCACTGGCTTCTGCTTTAGTAGGCAAACGTAACATGTAATCTTTTTTATAGACCAAGGAAACACTATACAGATCTCCTTTGCGTCCACACTACTTTCTCTTGAAAGGCTGTTTCAGAACTTTGCTTCTGCTGATGCCTGGAAGCTTTCTTCCAGTTTCCAGGCTAAATGTGTTTGAGATCAATTTATATTGATGTTTTCCTTTAGCTTAAACAGCTTTTCACCCTCCCTGACGTTTTCACATTACTCTATTTAGAGAAGGCAATGGTATTTCCCCCTACCCGGACATATTTATTCTAATTAATTAAACCAACCACACTCTTTTAGCATTGTTTCCTAAGAAATTTTCTTCATCCTTAAGTTCTGTCAGTAGGCTTTCTCTGCACTTATTCCAATGTGAATTTGTCTCTGTTGATGACCAGCCATGAAGAAAACACTCCAAATGAAACTGTACATTGCTTTGCATAACAATACTAATGTTTCCAACTCTCTTTTGGAAATACAACCTCTGCCGACTATTCTCTGTGCTCTGGATGGTACTTTATTGACCTTCTGGATGTCTAGCAACCTAGGCTATCTGATGTCTGGAAGTCATGGGATTTCTGGAGTTAAAAAAAAAATAATCTATTTTTACTGGAACATTATCTCTTATGGATATGTGAATGGCCTTGTGCCATCAGAAGCCTAGAAATTGTCTTCACTTTCTCCTCTCTAATGTCTGGCTGTTAGTCACTGAAAAGCATTTTTACTCCTTCTGTAAGTCCAAATCCTGTGACACAGAAATCACCAATTTTCATGATTTCAAAGGAAACTTGTGTTCCATGGCTCCTAAGCTTTGGCTAGCAGTTAAAACACACAATAATTCTTGCTGTTAATGAGAAAGCAATCACCAGCACAAAGAATTTCAGTGCTTCCACATTAACAGTTACCATTATATGTTAATCACATTTTAATTGCTAACCAGACGCTACCAAAAAAGAACAGGCTACAAAAGCAGAAGATAAAATTCATGAAGCAGAAGTTTCAGTTTATCTCTTCTTTCATGTTTAATTTCCCTTAGTTACTATCTGACCTGCATCTGTGTGAAATACATTACATTACAGAAGGCTCAGAGCCCTTGGGTCAGGTAATTATATGGAAAATTAGTCTGAGATGTATTTCATTTTTCAGTGAGTCTAGGCCAAAACTTTGGGGTTTCACACACCCAATCAAATTTGGGGTGGGTTCAAAAATTTGTCTTCCCTATTGCTCTCAGCTTAAGTTTTCCAAAGTCGTCTATGCCCAATGTGTGCTTGTTATTGCAGCTATACCACCGAATCAATGCCACTGCGTATCTTCTGGATCTGAGCCAGCCTGGTGAAGCAGAGGCTTTTTAACTCTAGCACAATACCAGTGTAACTCGCTCAGCTGTGCAATTCCCAGCAGTAAGGTAGGGACTAGAAATTCACCTTTCTGTGCTTTGGAAAGCACAGAGTGAAACCCCTTCTTCTCGACTAATCCTACAGAGGAAAGAAGCTTTCAGGAGAACAAAGTAAAACAAAAACTAAAACAGCAACCCTGTCCTTTCTACCCTGTTGCAAATTATTTCTACCCAAATGCAGATTATATATATTATATCTGAACACTTGAAAGCTCCTCTGGCCCACAGAAGGCCTTGGAAAAGTATTTCATTTCATGCACATCCATCCTGTTAGCAAGCTCAGGAACCTTCTTTCTATTTAAGTGCTGAGCAAGAAACGGTGGAGAGCAGCAATTAGTGGAGAGGCACGTGGGGAGCAAAGTCCTCTGGTCCCTTGGGAGAGGGAAAAAGCACTTCAGGGCAAAGGAGCCTGTGGGAAGAGGCTCAAGGAAGGTGGTGGAGGGCAGAGGTTAACCTCGTTGTAAGTACTGAGGGCACGTGGCCTGTGGGTTCCTCATTGCCTACTACCTTAAAGCAAAGAGTAATTGAATAACACAGATATTCTGCAGGAAACAGGAATAGATTGGTAAAAGGCAATCCTGATCAGTACATTTCTCTTCCTTTGACCCTTAATCTTGCAATTTGTTACATGCATCTAGCATGTATTCTTCCAACAGAAGAGAGATTTTCTAAGTCTCATTGCTTTTGCCAATACTGATTGAAAGACATCACTTAGACTAACAGTGTGGGGTTTTTTATTTCAAATTTAAAGAATTTCCAAATCTAACTGCTGCAACAGTTGGTAGTGCTAAAAATCACTTTCAAAGATACTCATCTAGGGAGAGACAGCAGTTGTGCTATGAACTTTTGCTATGTTTCTAAATGTTCTACTGTCTTTCAAAATACAGTTAGTAGAAAAACTGGAACTAAGTCAACAGGACAAATACAAAACCTGAAGTTATTTAAGTTATTCTGATATGAAAGCACATCCTATAAAAATACTGATGTCTTACTATTAGCTCCTACAGCCTAACTGGCAGAGATAGTAGTTCTTAAATAATGGCTCTGTGAAGCATAGACAAAACACCTCTGCCTTGTAACCATCCCCCACAGTTGTCAGCAAATGGACATCCCGCTCATTAATTAGGTGGGGTTTGAGTAAGTTTTCTAATTTCTGCAAAAGAAAAAGGAATTTTGCCCTCATCATCAATGGGCACATTATGACCAAGCAATAAAACTACAGAAAACAATTTATCACACATATGGCAAGGAGAGAAACATGTACTATCAGTTATCAGGAGTCAAGCTAGAGCCTAGGAGAGGCTGGTCCCTTCATCTTTCATTGACAGGATGTTCTTTGCAAAAACAGCCTCACACTTGTATTTACATGTTACACTTCTATGGCGTTTCCAGGTTCAGTTCTGCTGGAAGAGGACATAAACAATTATCTCAGTCCTACATTAAAGAACTAACTATTTTTTAATCTCACTTGCAAATTGTCCATCCGTCTCTCTGATTCTTGCTGGCATCTAGTGGTACAGTACTGTTTTTGTTAAAAATGCAGATTCTTTACTGGTCAAAACAGGAATCTCCCAGAAATAAAATGCAGATTCTGGACTCTCTAGGGTTAAGAGAACTGGAGTTAAGCCCGAGTTTATAGGTCTGATGGTGTCACTAGGCAACAAGTAACTTGCTGCAGCCAGCTCTTTTCAACCTCCTTGCTTCCTAATGGAGCCTAGTCTGCAGCATGGTTTAGAGAAAATAATAACAGCAAGCATGTTTATTCCCTCTTCTTCTCACTCCTCCCCCAAATGTAAAACAAAACAAAACCCCCAAATCCAAGAGTGATGCTGCAATTGCAGGTGTACCATGCCAGAAGCATTTAAAACCAGATAGATTTTGTAAGATTGGGACGATTGTGGAGGTCCTATGTTTTAGCTGTTTCAGCTATGTTTCAAGAAAAGGGCTATAGCTGTAAGTCCAAGAGAAAAAGGGAAGGGAGAAAAAAAAAAAAAAAAAAAAGAAAAGAAAAGAAAAGAAAGAAAATGTCATTTAACTATTTTGAGCAGTTTTTAGCTTGTAATTGCAAAACAGTGCTTTTCCAAAGACCTATTAAAATACAGTTCAAAGTACTTCATATCTTTTAAAATTGGAAATTTAGTTATGTTATGCTTCTGTGGATTCACTGTGTCTTGCATTCTTACCTGTTCTAAGGGATTAAAATATAAGCCTGATTTAAACAGCTAATTCTGTACAGTTGTCTTGTAGACTTTATATTATTTTCAGTAACACAGGAATATTAAAGACATTGTGATGAACTGAAGAAAATCTTATGATAGATTGTTTTGCAAGCCTTTTGTTTAACTACAGAAAACTTCCTACAAACAAGGAAAGAACAAATGATCCTTAAATTCCACAGGAATTTTGCAGAATTTTAATATGACGAAATGAAAATAAATCAGTGCTATGCAATTATCAAGGCATATCTTGTTTTCTGCGTTTAAACAAAATAATATCACATATATCTTTTATTTATGTGGTCCAAGAGCTTACATGTTCTTGCATTCCATAATTCCAGTTCCTTATCATAAATCTAAACTCTACTGTCATAAATTCTGCAGCCCAGAATCTATACAACCCTATATTTTTTGGCAAGCTAAGGTATTTATTATATTTGAAGACAGGTCATTGTACATTTGGTAAACTTAGGATCTCACAGCAAGTACAAAAATGTGAGCATATTGCATTACATTGTCAAAACAGCAGCCCTGTGTAGTTATGAGTACACACAAGATGACCTGTGCCCTACTAGCTTGCAACTGCAGCACATTTTCCCCAGAGGTAAAATTCGGACACACTAAACCTAATTTCACACTTCATGTAAAACTAGTCACTCTGTTGTTCTGGCTGAGATACAGCATGATTCTTTTTGGTTTTTTACAAAGCATATTCTAGATTTAATTAATATGGCCACTCTCTGAAAAGAGATTGAAAGCTATTTCCACTGAGGTCCTCATTCTGCACTCTGTTCAGTGTTTCCTGCAGGTTTTGCATTTCAGAGTAAGCTCAGAACCTCTGGGCATTTACGGCAAGTAGGTTTTCATTTTTGCAGACAATTAGCCTTATTTCTGTCTTTGAAATAACTTTTTAGCCAGTCTACTTTTATGCACCCTGTCTTTCAGGTTTAAAGCCCTCCCTTCTTATGTTGCACAAGCAGCAAATTCTTAATCTTCATCTGCTCTGTACAGCAATAGGTGCCCATGCACTCACTACAGCCTAGAAAAGCCATGACAAAGCCATAACAAAGGAGTAAGGGAGCAGCTGCCATGTTCAGGTAACACTAGGTTCTGTTTTTGTGGAGCTGAAATTAATTTCAGCTACAAAGAAACATGTATTTCCAGAGTGGTGATCTCTCTTTACAGCCAGAAAACAAGTAATCAGGTTCACAGAGAGTGAATAATTACGCTAATTCAGTAGTGGGGAGGTTACACACAGCTGTCCAATCTCCTTTTAAGATCAAGGGAGAACAGCAAATCAAATCAGTAGGTTCTAGATCAGTCATCCATCTAAAAATCTTGGATAACTCCTTGACCACCATCTGAAAAAGAAATCTAACCTTTCCTCAGAGGGGCAGTTTGCAGGCAAGGCAGCTTGCCTCATGCAGGAGGCAGGCCACTGATTTTCAGCCCAGCAGAAAGCCTCTCACTGGCCAACCATAAATATATGCCTGTCTTGATTTCAGCTGGGATAGAGTTGTCTTCCTAGTAGCTGGTGCAGTGCTGTGTTTTGAGTTCAGTATGTGAAGAATGTTGATAACACTGATGTTTTCGGTTGTTGCTCAGTAGTGTTTAGTCTCAAGTCGAGGATTTTTCAGCTTCTCATGCCCAGCCAGCGAGAAAGCTGGAGGGGCACGAGAAGTTGGCACAGGACACAGCCAGGGCACCTGACCCAAACTGGCCAACGGGGTATTCCATACCATGGGACATCCCAACTAGTATAGGAACTGGGAAGTGGGGGCAGGGAATTGCCGCTCGGGCACTAGCTGGGTGTCGGTCGGCGGGTGGTGAGCAATTGCCCTGTGCATCATTTGTACATTCCAATCCTTTTATTACGACTGTTGCCATTTTATTAGTGTTATCATTATCATTATTAGTTTCTTCTTTTCTGTTCTATTAAACCTTTCTTATCTCAACCCAGGAGTTTTACTTCTTTTTTCCCCCGATTTTCTCCCCCATCCCACTGGATGGGGGGGAGTGAGTGAGCAGCTGCGTGGTGCTTAGCTGCTGGCTGGGGTTAAGCCACGACAATGCCCAAGGAGGGCACGTCGTAGGAATACAATGCAATGCAGCTACAATATCATAAACTGGAGGTGCTAAAGCTGTGTTTTGCCAAGGAATGGTGACAACGTCCCACATGCCCATGCTGGATGAAAAGGCACTCGCTCTAGCAAGGACTACATGGGAGACCATGGAGACCCACTGTGTTTCAGTCTTAGCAGGTTCATACCCACTTGGATCTCCAGTTCAGACAGCCATTAGGAAACCATAGAGCTAGCCTCAGGGCAAGTAATTTACAGTCAAAACAACATCACCATGTCAACAGCTAAGGTCTTGGTTTCCTTATAACATTCATCTCCCCCATGAGAAGGAGAGATGCAACCTGTCACACCTCATACACCGATTTTACACAGCATGCAAAAAATGTCCTGGTTTGAGGAAGGAACTAACCTTCTCAGACAGAAAGTTCATAGCATATGTGTAAAGCTCTTATTGAGCGCTGGTGCTTGCACAGGAAATGCTGCAAAGGAGGACGATAGTATGCAACATAAGACATCTGTGACTGTTCCTACATATTATCACTGGGCTGACAACTTACCAGGTACAGCATCATCCCTCTGTGCAAATGAAGGATGGATCACAGGGAGCGTGCCACAGGCCATTTCATTTTCCTCCTCCGCTCAATTAGGAAACAACTGTCTTCTCTTCCGAGCATGCTCCTTTTATCTTGTCTTACTTCTGAGCGAGGTACCCACCATACCCCTTCCCTTTCCCACTTCAGCACTGGCTCTGAATGCTGATGAGACACTGTGTATCACCCCAGGTAGTTACTCAGGTGCTTCAGGTATGACGATGACCTGGCCCACAAACATTCAGGGACCAGTCAATCCTGTTATCTGAAGCAGCCCCAGGTGTTATGTTGGTGCTGCCTGGATCACAACAAAAAACTACACACGTGCACACAAACAAATACAACCCTTGTGCAGATGGTGGGAAGGAACAAAACCAAAACCACAGGTTTTAATAGAACAAAGACTAAGGAAAGTTATTGCTTTTGAAATGCAATGTGTCTTGCTTGCTTCTCAGAGACCTACAGTAATTAAGAATAAATAGCAACTTAAATGTATTTTATTTTATTTGCAACATTGAAAGCTTCAATTTTCTTTCATTGAGGGGGAAAAATATGTCTTTCTTTCTAGTAGGAAGAAAATTGTTCTGTGATTATAATGACAACATGCTGCCTCTCATGGATTGTTGCAAGTTTAAGAGCTTGAGAAAGAGGAAGGGCACATGAAGTACAGTACATCCTTTCAGCTGTTTCAGTAAAAATTCCTATACATATGCATGTACAGAAAGTAAGGAGTAAAAGAACTTTTCTTTTCTTTGACTCTCAACTCTATTTCCCTTAGCCAAAACACTTACAAAAATTGAGATTGGAAGAAATGTATGTGATTTTTAATTTGATTTTCCTCTGTAAAGTAGCAATAAGCCAAAACAAGGATACAAATACCTTTGAAAGAAAATGACAATCACAATAATGTTCAAAATTTACAGTGTAATTTCATCACCATATTTTTTTCTACATTTTATACTAAAAAGTATTTAATTGCTTTCAGTGCAAGTTATGTTATAATGAGTGAGAACTGTTTTCATGTCACTTGTAGAATTAAAATACTGAAGTGACAATGCATGAATTTGTTTCCAACAATTTGAGCCTGTGTCATGTAAAATTAGAATTGTTATATTCAACTATGCTTCATGGTTGAAGAATAATATTAGTAAAGTCTATTTACATTTTAGGGTCTTTGGGACCAAGACAATAATGTTCAGATATTTTGGGTCCCCTTTAGACTTAATGCAAAGCAGTGGCCATTCATAACTTTTGCTAAAGAATAATTGATGGATGCTGCCAATCATCACGTTGGGGCGTGCAGAGAGACCACTCACAGGGAAACGGCGGCAGTGCACTGACCCTCCTCGTTCCTGCCTCCTCCCCTGCTGCAGCAAAGCCTGATACAGGACCCTCCAAGGTCAACTGCCCCTTCCTTCTACCACTAGTCAATTCTCGTGATTCAGGTCCCTCATCTTTAGGGCAGCATAATTCAATTCCGCTTGCTTTACTGACATGCCTAAAGCTTCCTCCAAGCTAAGCCAATACACAAAGGAATGACTGCTTTGAGTTCTTTTTCCTGGGAGTCAAGCAGTCTTGTTGTCATTCTCAGACTTGAAGCATAAAACTCCCTTACAAAAGACTGAAGCAAAGCCTCAGTCACCAAGGAATTGCTGGATATCATTACTCAAAACAGCACCGCAGAAATCAGTGCATTGCTTCTTTGTACATCACTGTTATTTGGGAAATGCTTTTATTACAGAGAAATGGAATAGTACATATGTATTTCATGAAACTCTGCTTATGCAGTACCAAAAAGGTTACTTTCATGTCTAAAATTTTAACATTTATAAGAAAAAGAGTTTTGTCAGGCAGTAGTCAAAATATTAGCTTAACACTTGTGGTTAAAGGAAAATAGATCCACACAGATTCCTCAGAGCATGGTAAGGTTATTCTTGGCCAAAAAGGGATTTTACAGGATTCCTAATGCAAAGATATACTGTTTTTTTCATTCTGATTTCTATCACAAGTTTACAACTGCACAGATTGTCCTAGTAAGAATCCCAGACATGCTGTAAAACACAATCTGAGCTCACCTTCACTTTCTAGCTCCCCCTTGTCCAAACTCAAAAATCTGCCAAGAAAAATTTGATGAGGGAAGCTGAGGAGTAGTCACTGATAACATCCTATCAGCAGGTTGCACCTCTTTATGCTCAAGAGCCTTGCACACTTCAGTGAATTACAACTAGCTGGCATCACTGGGAGAGAGCAGTAACCCCTCAAATCACCAAGGAATGAATTATTTAGTTGCGACACATGAGAAACAGTACAATCCAGAAACAGACTGGGACTCAAACAAATGGAAAAACTGGCATTGAATTTCCCCCACCTGGTAAAGCACCAAGCAAGCAGGAAGCTATGCCTCTGGCAGCCATTTGAGATCCCAGGTCCTGCTCAAGCAAAGTACAATAACCAAGTCCTGAGGCATCTGAGTCTTAGACGAGCGCAGAAAAGCAGAAAAGCTGGATTAGGAGGGAAACTCGGACCCTTCTCACTGGGCACAGGTGTGACCACACTGGTCAGGCTGCATCTGCAACTGGTTCTTATAAAAGCAGCCCAGGAGATAATCAAACCCTCAACTTACAAATCTAACACTCAAAGTGTTGTTGGGCTTCTGCGTAGAAGGTTACAAATACCTTTTCAGTAGTGCTTCTAGCTGCCATGGCTGTTGGGGTTCTCTAATTTAAAGCTTAGTTTGTTCATCTGTCAAGGGAAAGTTTTCACCAAATTAGTGGTGCTGGAAAATTCAGGATTTATTTAGCACCTGCTCTGAGGACCTGATGAAAATGAACAGGGAGAGGCATTGTTTGAACATGTGAACTGATCACAGACACTAATGTAAATACATATTTTTAAATGGTATTTCTGCAATCTGTCCTACAGATATCCATATTCAGAGGATGGTCATCTGTAAAGGGTGTGATAAAAAATTCCTGGAACCCTTTCTTGATGGTCCTGACATGCATGAAATTCTATAATAACCAGAAAGAACATACCTGTGGACACTCAAACTATTAAATTATATTAGCTTTTCTGTTCACTGTTGCCAGCACAGGAACGGGAAAAAAAAAAAAAAAAAAAAAAAAAAAATCACCTTGAGAAGATATTCCTGGCAATCACTACTGCCAGTCTTTTCTCATCTGCAACACAGACTATGGCATCCAATGGACTGAGATCAATCAGTCCACTGAGATCTGCCTTCAGGATCCCAGAACATCTGTTCCTGAAATCAAATTTTTAAAAGCAGATCCTGTTTTCTGTGACTTCTCACTGAACCATTGCTGAAGAATTTCAATTTGGTGAATAATTTTTGAAAGCACGATGGCTTTTCTGTCTCCCCGGACTATACCACTGATTTCAAAATAAAGCAATCTATACTGAAATGCAGATACTGAAGGGAAGATGCAAAAAACCAAAGTACATGTTTTAAAACTATATCTAGCCAAGCTTGGTTCATATAAGGCCAATTACTCGACTCATAAAACTACCCAAATTCACTATATTTCTGAGTTTTTCATTGCAAACTACCATATTGAAGTTCAAATTCCAATCAAGATCATTAAACCTACTCCCTTTAAAGCCTGGAAATTATTTGCTACACGTGCAAAGGGTTCTTTTTTGTGTTTTTTAAAGCTCCTATAGTCAGTTTGCTATAATTACAGGATGAATAAGGATAAACATGTAGGAAGGCACCCCTCCTTGCAAATCAGCTGGAAGCCTGTTGTTATGATTTAAAAATATTTCCATGCTTCTGCTCTGGCAATGTTTAAGCATTTGCAAACATCCCAAAATGCAGTGCCGGAAGGGAAGTGATAGCAGATACAGGGAACAGAGACTGACAATTTCAGTGAGGGAACTAGTGAAAAGAAGTTGGGGGTTGAACTAGATGATCTTTAAAGGTTTCTTCCAACCCAAATCATTCTATGGTTCTAAGAAAATGGTATGACTGTACACTTAGGAGAGATCCTTGGAAAATTTTGACCGTTTTCACTCCCAGCTGTGGCTATAACTTGGTCATCATAACTTAACAGATTAAAAACCGACTGCCTTCTTCCTCTCTTCTAAAAAAAGGGGGAGGGGGGGTTCTGATAAAAAATAAAATTAAAAATAAAATAAGTTTCCCAATAGCATTTTGAACATAAACCAATGTTAATATATTGAGCTAATACTGAACATGATGTACACTCTATTCACATAAGAATTACTGCACTCCAATTTTCTCTTCCTGCATTAAGATCATACGAGCCTGACTTCCACAAGCTTTAATTAAGACATATATCATCACAGGGTTTTCCAAACAAAGAAAACACAAAACAAGTAGAATCAGAGGAAAGATAAATTCCATGCTAGCTTTACTTTATTTTTTATTGCTGTTTTATCCCCGCCATTGGATCAGTCAGGATCATTGAGGTACAGAGACCACATCCAGCTCCTCTGACAGTCTGCTTAACAAGCAGTTGCCACCCAGGTATTTCCTACTCTCTGGGTTCCTCCTCTACTGCCCATGAGTGGTCCATGCCTCTAGAAAGTGAAGAGCAGCCTTCCCTGCCTCATTGTATGATACACAGTTGGGACGAGACTTGTCTTCTTGCTCTTATTCAAGCCCACAGGAATGAAAGTCTGCTCTGTCTCTGGCCTCAGAGAACATAATACCCTGTCTGAGGGAAGGGTTCCTACACCTACATAATCCTTTAAGGCAGTTAAGGAACACGGACTTGAACTTGAACCCTTCCAGAGAAAAGATCAAGATCCAGATATTCGACAAGCAGTTCCTGTTAGTAATCTCAATTATCTGAGAATCTGGTCTTTCTGGCTTTAGTGGAGGAAAAGAAGAAAAGTATGCTACACATGAAGTGGGAAATATACCCTATCCCAGACTTGACAAATTGTTACACGAGCAGCAAAACTAATGAAACCAGTTTTCTGACTTGTGGAGTGTAATAGAGCATCGGTATTGACTGAAGCTCTCCCCACCATTGGGGTATTCACAGCAACCATCTCCCATTCAAATCCTTGGGAGTCTAATGAGAGCTGAACCCATGGTGTACTCTTCCCCTCAGCAGGAACACTGGGTATGGCTTCTGCCCCTGTTTGTATTTCCTCAAAATTTGTAGGGATGTATAGCATTCCTGGAGTCATTTGTATTTGTCAAATGTAGCAGACCCTATTGGTCAGCAGGTTCAAAAGCTGCTGGACCTGGGAGAGAGAGCTAGGAAGATATGGGCACAGATGGAAATACCAGTAACAAGATCAGAAAGCTCTTGTTTTCTTTGGACACTGATCTTTAAAACTATTCCTTTGGTTTTTTTTATGTGGATTGGGCTGAGTTTTCTTCTTGCTGAGAGAAATTAGTTTAATAGTACAAGTTAAGTTTAGAAAACAGTAGTAAACTATATTTAAGTATGCTATCTCTGCTGTACCTGTTTATAATCAGACATTTGACAACACAAATATAACGTGCATCTGTGCATGAATTACGAACTACTTTTACATTAATTAAAGAACTGGTCATAATGTGGTATAGTAATCATGGATAAAAATGACCATCTGCCTGTTACATTTAGAACAGGAAAAAATCTCTTATAACTTTATTCATGCTAGCTGTGTTCTGCTGTGCATTTACATTGAGGTGAATAAATGAAAAATTAGGTACCAAATCAAGGATTTTCTTCATGTCATAGTTTCAGTCCTACCGTTTTAAACACAGCAACAAAAAGATCTGAAAAATCATTAATGGAAATTCTTACAATCTGTGTATCTGTAACCTATTCAGTGCCAACAGTGGGACATATGAAAGCTGATTTCCACATTTTATAATAAAGTTAGCCATACTGTGTGTCTCTGAAAAATGAATCTGTTATTTGCACAGTCCATGTCTTTCTGTGTTCTCACAGTCCCCAACTGCAAACTGAAGTTGAAACGGGGCATTTTCATTTAGTTTTCATTTGTTAGACGTACAGTGATAACTGCAGAAAGCATCTGAGTGACATTCCAAACTGCTCTGACATTTCAGCTTTGTTCTTGTCACCTAATGTTAAAGCACCATAACTGTTTTGCCAGTTTATTTCATTTTTATAGTGTTTCTTTTTTGAAAAAAATTATAATGCACAAGCTGTTTTGCCGTATGACCTTTCTCTTTAGAGTGGTCATTGAATCATCAAGGAATGAATATACCATGCCTTCATCTTCTTCTTTAGGATGCAAGCACTTTTGAGAAGGTGAAGGGGAAACATTAGAAAAGCCTGGGTCTGTCCTGTCATGTTGTCTTAGTGTGACATGAAATCCTGTGACATGTGACATTAAAAAAGGTCACTTTGACAACCTGACTACTAGAATGCCAGCGTATTTTTCACTATTGCTGGCAAATGAATGGCAAATTACACAATGTCTGCAACTAACAATAAAAATATTTTGTTCTTTTTTTGCATTTTATGGAGTTTTATGACCTCGTGGAACTTTAAAACATTATGGAGCTTCTCCAGCTTCTCTCCAGTTTTCTCATTTCTTCCCTGTAGAATTTTCTTAGTTGCAATGAGATTTATTTTGTTTATTTTTAAGGGGTTTATTTAATATGTTAATGATTTCCCTATTCCTTCTTACTACATTGGATAGAAACAGAAGCAAAATTGCATTTTTAGTACTATGTTTCAAATTTAAAAGAGGAAGAAACCCAAGGAAGAGACATAAGACAGGCCCAGATCTTGCCTTTGAAGAATGATCAAGGTTTTTGTATATCAGCTGGGAGCCTCCAGGTACATTCTGATATGACAGAGGCTCTAATTGATACCACAGCAGTCAAATCCCCTTGAATTTAAATTTTAGCAATTAAAAAAGAAGGACATTCTTAAAAACTGAAGTCATGGTTCTTAACCTACACCTAAAATCCATGGTTGAGGTGGAACAGAAGGTAAACCTAACAAAAGTTTGCCAAAAATCAAAAATGGCATCTATTTTTCTTGATTTTTTTCTTTACATAATTTCAGTTGCTTAGTAATGTAAGACTTTTTTTAAAAAAAAAAAAAGATACTGTGTTTCATATTTATACTCTGGTTTCCTTGTACTTATCATGACACCTACCCAGGACATTATAGTATGTGTTCTGTCAGCTTTTTAAATTTTAAGCATTGTTCTCATGGGTGTATTACTTGTCTGTTCTATTACCTTTCACACAGTTGGGTTGCTGGGGTATTGAAATGTCTTTTCAGCCTGCCAAGTGCCTGTTTAAAAGAGAAAGGCAAAAAAATGTGGTTTTGAATGTTCTTCCCTTATAAACAAAAAGATTGAATTTGGAAAAATGAGAGTTTGCAATTTAATGAAACGAGACAGGGACTGGCCTCCATCAGTACTGTAAAAATGAAAAACAAGGTATTATTTTTCTTCTTTTCCCCTGTTTTGGGGAGCTAAATAATGTAATATATCTCAGGTGTTGTGTAAATATGGTGGACCACTAATAATCTCTTAAGTCAGAGACTACCAATCTGAAGCACTGATATACAGATGGTGTTTGTTTACTGAGTTAGCTATTGATGTGGATTTCCAGATGGTGATCTATGAAGACTTTCCTTATGAGCATAGGTACCTCTTGCAGAAATTTGTTTGTTTAAATTGTATAGATTTCTTAGAAGACCCTGTTCTTTACAACAGTTAAACCCCATGGCTCTCGAGCATTACGCAAGTGTTTTTTACACACATAGAAAAGATTCTAACTTTTAACAGAGGCTATAATGCTGGGTTGTTTAATCTAGGTTGATTTAAAACTGTTCAGATGGAGGAAGTTTTAAAAAATTATATAGAAAGGAAAAACTTTTGGAGTCAAAGAGAAGGGATTAGTTTTGGGTTTTTTTCTTAAATGCTCATTACGGAACTGGGCTTTGAATTACTTTCATTACTTTCTCAATTCCACTAAATCTGCATGTGTCATATTACATACAAACAGAGATTTCATAATCACAGTTGTTGACTCACTCTCTGAAGGACTATGACATACTGCGTAGTATATACCGAAACATCAGAAAATCCAAGATCACAAGCTGGAATTGGTAGTATGAAAGCATATACTAAACTATTCTGAAGTTCTGGGAAAACACTGTTCTCTTCTTCTAATGCCATTAAAAGAGCTTCTACAGATCTATACTCCCAGCTTGATCCTGAAACATGGACAATAGCTGGTAATGAATTCCCTTAGTGTGTGGCAGAAAGTTTGTGTGTCTTACCATTACATTCCCATCCTGGGGGTCACCTCTCTGTGGCTTCTACACATCACAAATATACCTGTTCACGTGACCAAGGAGAAGGCCAAGGACCTGCTAATTAACAGGACAGCAGAAAACAGGCTGGGATGAGACCAGTGAATGGCTCTATGCCCATCAATGGCAGAGCTAGGGGAAAAAAGAACCGTATGAAATGGGCAATGGGAATGACCCAATACTGTCTTTGCAGACAACTCACACTCAGTAAAGCCAGAAGCCAGAAAATAAGCTAGCTAGCAACACAGAACTGCAACATCTTTAAGCCCTGTTCTAACTTCTTAATTTCTAACACAATAATCTTAGCCAAACCACAAAATCAGGGCTACATCCTCACCCTTCTTGACCCCACAGCTCTGTCGAAACCAGTCACTCTTGCCCCTCTTACTGTAACATTGCCTTTCTTAAATTCCATGGCTCCAAGCTCTCCTTCCCTTCCTACCTTTCTAATTTCTTTTTCAGCGTGTCCTTTCATGATCCTCCTCTTCACCCAAATTCCCAAATTCCAGGTTCCCATCGTTTCATGTAATAATTATTGTAATTCATTTTCTTTGGCCTTGGCAAACATAACTTTGCCTTTCTCATATCAAACCAGAGTGCTGCTGCTTTGGCTGTGTCGCTTTTCTCTTCCACTGGCTTCCCCTTTCTCAAACTTATCAAACAGAAGTTCCTTGTCATTCCCATCAAGGCACTTTATTTCCCATCCACATGTTCCCCATCACTTCTCACTGCACCTTGGAAGGGTGATTTTGGTATCCACTTGCCCTGCAGCGCCAACTCCCTGCACCTCTTGCAAACTCACACCTGGGAGGATTTCCTCAGCCATCTCCAGACACCAGCCTCCTTTAGCCTTCCTCCTAAGGCTCCCTTCTGATCTGATGCCCTTCGAAACTTAGCAGGAGTTAGCTTCTGCTTCACGCTATACCTACCATGTTGACCAGTACCATCTTGCTGAGTCTTTCTTCCTCCCTTCTACCTGCAACTATCTGCTGTGCCTTGTCTGATGTGGCCACCGTGCTGCTCTGTGTACAGAGCCTCAGAGAAATGAGAATTTTAAGGAGAGGTAATATCTTTTATTAGATCAACTGAAACAAATGGAAGAAACAGGCAAGCTTTTGAGTACTTCTTCAGGTCTACCAATTTTTTTATTTGGTCTAAAGAAACCCCCCACTTTCTCTCTTTACAATTACTGCCTCCCTTATACCCTTGAAGACAGACAGATTAAACACTACCACTCTAACAGTATAGAGGTATACAGCAAGTGAATATTCCCTTAGGTTGCAGATCCCACACAGCCAACAAAAGGTAAGTGTTCATATCTGGAAAAAAAATAGTGAAGTTTGCCTCTGAGGAAAAAGTAGGGGTCGGGGTAGGTGGTATTACTGGCCATTTTTTACATTCTTATTTAGAGAAACACCTATTATGTGTGGTCACCTGCTAGCTTCAGTTTCTGAATAGAGTTAATATTATTAGAGAGGATGA
Organism: Astur gentilis; assembly: GCF_929443795.1. NCBI lineage: Eukaryota > Metazoa > Chordata > Aves > Accipitriformes > Accipitridae > Astur > Astur gentilis. The sequence goes on from NC_064911.1 coordinate 7,871,430, forward strand.
ACTTGGACCCTGCAATAGGATGCAACAGTAACAGCCACAAAGGGAGGTCAGGATAGTTTCAGCAGTTCTGGTATTCTCACGCCTTAGGCTCCATGTTGCTGCTGATCCCACTGAAGATTTGAGCATGGGACAGGACTAATGACTGCAGGGGAATTCCCTTCAAAGTTATGGAGTTGCCAGCAAAGTATTTTTACAGACAGGAATCGATTTACTGTGACAAACAAAATGTACTATCTTAGAAGATGCACGAATTATCGAAGCATTGACAAATAAAGGGGCCGAACACCTTAGATGACAGTAGCACTGAAATTAATATTCTAGCGATGGCTCACTACTTGCTCTTTGGTACTGGAAGTCAGTTAGAATATGCAATTGCTGAACAATTACTATACAAAATGAAAAATACCTTTAATATTTTATTTTTCTCACATCACCAATCATTTCTCAGTATCTTACTAGAGTCTATGCCAATCTTGCTTATTTACTACCTACAAGATATGCTGCTTGAAAGTTACATAAATTAACATTTTAATTATTACTTTAATAGTCTTATTGTAATCTTTCCATCAGGAAAAAAGCATGCTACTTAACTATATCCACAGATGGTGTGCAAGATAAGAGATAAACCCAAAGAAACTCTTCCTGCATAAGGGGAAATAAGATCTACAGATTTTCAACCGGGAAAGCAGTTATCAGCACTTTTCTTAGTGGGTTCTGCATTGCTATTTTATTCCACTCTTTGAAGAAAATTAGTGACAATAAAATAAGGGCACAACTGCACAATTCCACCTCTCCTATGAAGAAAGGCATAGAGAGTTGGGTTTGTTGAGCCTGGAGAAGGGAAGGCTCTGGAGAGACCTTATTGTGGCCTTTCAATATATAAAGGGAGCTTATAAGAAAGATTAAGAGAGCCTTTTCACCAGGGTCTGGAGTGACAGGACAAGGGGCTGAAGTTTTAAACTGAAAGAGGGTAGACTTAGATTGAACATAAGGAAGAAAACTTCTGTGATAAGGGTGGCGAGACACTGGAACAGGTTGACCAGAGAAGTTGTGTGTAACCCATCCCTGGCAGCGTTCAAGGTCGGGTTGGATGGGGCTTTGAGCAACCTGATTTAGTGAAATATGTCCCTGCCCATGGCAGGGGGGTTGAAACTAGATGATCTTTAAGGTCCCTTCCAAACCAAACCATTCTATGATTCTATAACTGGCATTGTAATGTTGCCATGAACTTTACTGGAAGGTCTTAAGACCCAGAGGATGTAGGGTCAGGCTGAACAATAACTGTCCAGTCTTCGCACCAGAAACATATCTTAAAGCTGTGCACAAGCTGATTATCAGACACTAGGACAAATGAAGGGTTGCATAGTATTTGACATGTTCAAAATCAAAGTAACTTTTTTTAAAAATATTGTTATTAAATATCTTAACTGTTTTTTTCAGAAATGTAAAATTGAGAAAAGCACTGATGCTCAGCTACCATTCTAGCCAATGGATGTAACAATTTCACTGCATCCCTTGTGTTCAGAAAGTGAACTGAGTGAAGAGTTTGTACTGAGATGTCTCCTGGAAGGGACATTTCTGAAAGAATTAAGCCAAATAGCAATGCAAACCCCAAAAGGAAAAAGCTTACTGAAATCCAGAATATGTTCTTCATGTTTTTATTCAGCTCAATGCACCAGCACATTTTTTTCCATTCCTTAGACTTTCACCAAGACAATTCATAATTGTTAACATAACTGCCTAAAGCCTTTTAGGTGCAAATCAGTAAGCAATGAAGTGAGGTGGAAAAGTAGCTTCCCTGTGACAGATGTGTGCTTGAAAATGAGGTGATAATAGGTAAAATGGTATTAAGAAGACTAATGACATACAATAACAAGCCTGTCTAATTGTGAAGATTTAATTAAAGCAGAGCTGCTGTGATGCTGATGCAATTATTAAGAGAATATCTGGCTTTCTGTCTCAGATCAAGATGCTATTTCAAAATAACATAATGTAGGGCCTTAAAAAGATCTAGATTATATTAGTATATATAGATTACATTTTTATATCTATTATATTAACCTCCAGACCTCTAAAAAGGTCTAGATCCTAGCATGTCATATAAATATTTTAATCTACTTAATTACTTTGGGTTGAGGGTATATCAATGGAGTTAGGAAAAAAATGGTATTTCTGAGATGCTTCAGAAGCACATTATATGTTAAGTCCTTGCCATTCTGCAACATAGTTGGTGCCTGAAATTTTTATAAATGAGACTGCATGAATGATAAAAAAGCTGGATGAATGACAAACTGCAAAGCACACAACATTTTATTATAAGGTTAGGTGGCTTCTGACAACTCTAAAGGTGCTCTCAGCTCTTTCCCACTGAATTATATTTGCAACTGCAGCTAGCACCATATGCTATTTGACATTAGGCAATATGTGTTAGACACGAGAATCCAACTTCCAGGAGACAAATGTAGGAAGCAGATTTCTCCTTAGGCTCCTCACACCATCAGTGAAAAACTACACATTCCTTTCAATTAATAATTTAGAGCAGGAGCCCATCTTATCTTAAAAACCCTGACCTAGAAACTTAGGTAGATGGTAAGAATTCCTCATTGTTCCTTCATTCAGTCTAGTACCAATGTCCAATCTTCCCTGGGGGGATCAAATACAAGGCATGGGTTTGGAAGGATACATACATGGCTGGCCTCAATCCCCAGAAATTTTTGCTTGAAAACCGCTAGCCAATTCAAATGAAGCATTTTTCTTGTATCAGCTGTCACCGCAATACATGCTGCCCTGTATGCCTACTTCAGCACCTGCATTTTCTCCTTTTCATTCCCTTTTCAATATCCACTTACTGCCTTAGTTTCCACTTCATGGTGACCTTAATAACTGCAATGCTCAAGGAACTCAGTCATCATGTCTCTTTGGAAAGTGTTAAAAAGTGCAGGATCTACTTGTTGTAACATGACTCAGAAGTTCTAACATGACCTTTTCCTTTCCCTCCACTGATTTCCTTATTCATAAGGAGTAAATTTTTGCACCCTGTCTAACCTCATCAATACCTCTATGCCATGGGCGATTTTGACTGTCAATAAATAAAGGTTTAAGATTGTTCTGAAAAAAGGACTCACCTGTTGTGTAGGAATGACACCGACAGACAGTTCTGCATGGCTCTGCAATGGGAGAGCCCAAGTGTACTTGGTATCTTGCTGTAGGTCCAAAACCTCACATCATCTGGACATATCAGTGGTGGAAAAGCAAACTTACTACAGTACAACCCACCACATAATTTTCTCTGTTGTATAGGGTTTGCATGGCAAAGTTTTGGTAGCGGGGCAGCTACAGGGCTGGCTTCTGTGAGAAGCTGCCAGAAGCTTTCCCTATATCCAACAGAGCCAATGCCAGCCGGCTCCAAGACAGACCCGCTGCTGGCCAAGGCCGAGCCCATCAGCGACGGTGGTAGTGCCTCTGAGAGAACAGATTTAAGAAGGGGGGGGGAAAACTGCGCAACAAAATGCAGCCAAAGAGAGGAGTGAGAACATGTGAGAGAACCAGCCCTGCAGACCCCCAGGTCAGTGCAGAAGGAGGGGGAGGAGATGCTCCAGGCTCCGGAGCAGAGATTCCCCTGCAGGCCATGGGAAAGACCACGGTGGGGCAGGCTGTCCCCCTGCAGCCCAGGGAGGTCCACGGTGGAGCAGATCTCCACCTGCAGCCCAGGGAGGACCCCACGCCAGAGTGGCAGAATGCCCGAAGGAGGCTGTGACCCTGTGGGAAGCCCGTGTTGGAGCAGGCTGCTGGCAGGACCTGCGGATCTGTGGAAAGAGGAGCCCACGCTGGAGCAGGTTTTCTGGCAGGACTTGTGACCCCGTGGGGGACCCACGCTGGAGCAGTCTGTGCCTGAAGGACTGCAGCCCGTGGAAGGGACCCACGCTGGAGCAGTTCGTGAAGAACTGCAGCCTGTGGGAAAGACTCATAGGAGGAGTTTGTGAAGGACTGTCTCCCCTGGGAGAGACCCCACACTGGAGCAGGGGAAGAGTGTGAGGAGTCCTGCCCCTGAGGAGGAAAGAACGGCACAGACAATGTGTGATGAACTGACTGCAACCCCCATTCCCCGCCTCCCTGCACTGCTGGAGGGGAGGAGTTAGAGCATTCGGGAGTAAAGTTAAGCCCAGGAAGAAGGGAGGGGTGGGGGAAGGTGTTTTTAAGATTTGGGGTTTTTTTCCTCATTATCCTACTCTGATTTGACTGGTAATAAATTAAATTAATTTTTTTCCTCAAGTCGAGCCTGGTTTGCCCATGACGGTAACTGCTGACTGATATCCCTGTCCTTATCTCAACCCACGAGCCTTTCTTTATATTTTCCCTCACCTGTCCAGCTTAGGAGGGGGAGTGATAGAGCAGCTTTGGTGGGCAGCTGCTATCCGGCCACAGTCAACCCACCACATCTGTTTCGTACTCCTAAAAATTGGATGCTCACCTTGAGGTTGCCCTACAGATGGACTAGCAGCCAACAATATGGAGGGAAAGCAGAATCATAGAATCATCATGGGGAACAACATGTCTATGCCCACACTCAAGCCTGCTACTCACTTTGTGAAGCAGGGATACCTTCTTTGTCTTGCTTTGCAGTATTGCCAGCGAGTGGCCCAAAGGCTTTAAGGACAAAATAGGGCTTTATAAAGGCATCTCAGATAGACTGATTTAAAATATCCCAAATGCAACTACTTAAGAGATAATATAAATTGTCAAATTCAAATCAAACAAATTTCACCAGTGGAGGGAAAGCTTCTTCTCCTTTGTCCCTCTACAAAGCAATAATAAAAATTAACAGCAGATGCTGTATGAACTATTAGTCACTTGGATAGTCATGCAAAATCTATTTTAATCCTTTCACCTGTGATTTTCATTCTTTTTCCTTACAATCACAGTTATATCTTTCCTAGTTATTTTAGCATTTCCCATTCCAGCTAATAACCAAAAATGAATATATAGCTGTGGTCCTGAATTTTACAGAAGGTTTGGTTGAGATTTGATGTTATGAAAACCATGATATTTATGGCCAAGGAGGGAAAGGGACAAACCCAACATTTTACATAAGCCAGAGAAATAATTTAGAAGTGTTTTTCTATCTTTGGAGTTATAGGCTTGAGATGGTAGCCTACAGGCAATGGGATTCATACCTCCTAACCACTAGATTGCCCAGTGATTCCACCCCAACAAACTGCTTTGAGAGTTTCTGTTTACTTGGGGGTTTGGATTAAATGATCCAACACATTAGAAAGAACATCCCTCTAAGGTTTCGTCCATTTTCAGCTTGTCAAACATTGTTCTGCCTTCACATACTGACTTTCATTCTCTCCTCACCCTTTCAGTACTTTATGTGGGACCTGTACATCCCAATTTATTCTAGCATATTGTTACGTTAAGACACCTTGTTTTCACCATCAGCATCAGTAATGATAACTCCAAGGACAGCATGATTTAAAGGCTGCTCTTGAGCATGAAAACATTGCACAAAATAAGCTTCATGAGTCTCAGAAAAGCAGTACAGAGTCCTCTTTATTATTTAAAGAATTAGTTTTCAACAGTTGAATGAAATAGAAAAGACAAAAAAGGAGTCTTTAATTGCTCATGTTTTACAAAAATCTTACTTTTGCACTGCTTAGCATCTTTTAAACATGTACACTCTAAAGTTGAGTGAAATCTCAATCTATTCTGCCCCAAACTATCTTTCTCCACCTTGCTTTCCTTTTCTTGCTCACTTTTTCTTTCTTCTGAAAACAGATCTGAGAGTCTTTGCTCTCAGTACATTCATTTTTTAAAAAAACTCATTCCAGTTATTTCTAGCTTGTTAAAGTCATGAAAAAATCTATTTGTGGTGGCCTTTGAGTGATAGTGATGGCCATATTTGTTCCGTTCATACTGTGCCACGTTAAATGCCACCACAATTGATAGTGCACACTTGCTTGTGGAATGAGAAAAAGATTAGGGACTGACATTGACAAAGAAATTGGCTTGATAGATCCTAGCTCAGGAGGGTCTGAAAATTGTTGAGTAAAGTTCAGCTAGAATTATGATGTTTTGAAACTTTTGAAAGGCTGACAACATGGGCTGAGGGCAGTTGCTGTCTCCTGGTTGTTCTGCCAATGGCATGAGATAGGGATACCAAAGAATTGCTCTACCACCCTAGGATACTTGACGCAGGTGGAGTATCAGGTTGGGGGACAAGAAGTAGCTGTTTGCTTTCCTTGGGTGCATAGGTGAGCTGATGAAGAAATAGACTTTTTAGTTTAAACTAAATACTTATTTCTTCTCCTCTAAGTATTTCTCTGCTGATCAAAGCCAGAATCCATGTTCTTTCCAGATCAAAAATGTGGTTAAAAATATTGGAAGTTATCAAAATTCCAGAATACACCACTGGTAAACTGTGAAGCCACAAGGGGTTTGTGGATTCACAAAGACTTTACAACTCATTTGATGTCAGAGGACTTCACAAATTCCAGGACATCTGTAATGGGAGGCAATTTTTTTTTCTCCCTTAAGAGTTGAGGAGGAGAGTCGGTCATGACTTGCTTAAGCAAAAGGAAAAGTGGGGAAACTTAGAAAATTTCTGGGTTTACTTCTCTTGTATTTGCAAAAGGAAGATGTCTTAAATTATTTCTTCTTCTAGGTAAAATCACAATGGAATTTAAAATTTCAGAAAGAAATCACAATGAAAAAATGCCTTTCTGCTTCAGAAAACTGAAAAAAAAAAGTTATCACTTTACTTCCCTCTTCCAAATGTAACTAGTTGTGTTCAAGGAAAGGAAGGAATCAGTTCTGTACACTCTGCAAGTGCCCTTACCCCAGAAGCTTTTAAAGAAAGAAGAATAGCTATGTAAGATAGACGCATGATGAAACAGCTCTCAGGATCAGTTGCAATTTAAATAGTTTCTCTGTAAATCTAGGCATCCTGTCTATCTCAGGCAACATTTTCACACAGAAAATAGAAAGAAAGAATTAGGGAGATGGAAGTAAATCTGGACAGGGAAAAGAAAATGAGAGATGCAAAATAAGCTAATGAAGAAACTGCAGTTGTATCTTTTTTTGTTATGTGAGGCAAACTGCTTGGTTTTACCAGAGCATAACTTGCCCAAACACAACTTTTATGTTATGCGTGATACCAAATTTGTTCCCCTGCATTCTTCATCTGTAAAACAACTGACATAAACAGGATGTGCTTGTACTGGCAGTGACTTCTATTTGCAAGGTAAAAATACAGCCCCATTGAAATAAATGACAAAACTCCCAATAAATGTAAAAGGACAAGCAGCCAAAGTCTTACTGTTTCTCAATATTCAGCTGTAGTTAAGCTAATGGCTTGATCCTGCAAATTTTTATGTGGATGAGTGACTATACTCACTGCAAGATCTTTCACAGCTCAGTAACAGTCCCATTTGTACTGCTAGGAAACAAGTAGGCAAATGGCAGCTTGGGGCAACACTACTATGGTAATAGACCATCCTACTCCTTTGCTTTACTTCTGAGCTCTGCAATCTTAGTGCACCGACTGACATTTGACCTGGAAGAATACTCTGATCCAAAGGGCAACCGCAGAGGGGTCTTGCATAAAAAAAAAAATTACTGTGTTCACAAAATGCAATGGAAGAGAGAAATCTTTGCATACACTCACAGCTTTAGGTTATGTCTCCAGGAGTAAGAGTCAACTGGGATCTTTGCCAAGTGGTCAACCAGAGGCAAAATTCAAATTTAGATTCCTGTGAAACTTACAGATGGCCCACACCCTGGTGAATGCTGGGTACTGCTTAATTGGGCCACGTTAGACATAGCTTATTAAATTATTGCTGTCTACAGTGCACCGGCCTTTTACCTCTATGCAACACAAATACTTTGGGTTTGTTTTCCTTTTTCCAGCCCTATAGTGAATCATCTTTTTTATTCACAAGACATGATTAAGGTCAAATTTACGGCTCTCATAGTTTATCAATAAATTAAACTTTAGACCAGTCTTAATTCCAGGGATCTGTTATTCATTTCTGCACATTTTTAAAGGACTAAAGTCAGAACAGAAACTCCAAATGTAAAAAATCGTACTTAGATAATCAGATTTGTTTGAACTTCAGGATTCTGCTTCATAGTACTAATCTTTCAGTCTAAATTACTTTGGACCTCTAGTAGGACTATGCTGTTGCGGTTTTGGGACAGCTATCATGAAACCATGAAAAACTGCAGTAATTTCCACATCTGGAAGAATAACTAAGCAGCATAGTCATTTGATAGTCATTGCCGTATACAACACAGTTGTATTGCACTTCCTTATTATTAACTTTCTTTTTTTACCCTAATGCCCAACCTGAATTTCCCAAGGTGCAACTTATGGCCCTTGTACCTTGCTGCGGGGAGTTTTTCTCTGTCATCTTTGCAACTACCCATCAAGCTGTAGGTTGTTATTAGAGCATCCCTTAACTTCAGAAAGTTATCCAGATGAGGCCTAAAAAGCGCTCAGCGGAGGGGAATAGTCACTTCCCTCCATCTGCTGGCTGCTCCTGTTCATACAATCAGGATGCAGTTGGCCGTCTTTGCTGCCAGAGCATGCTGTGGCTTCATATCCAGCTTGCTGCTCATTCCACCTCCAGGGACTTTCCCGCAGAGCTGCTCCCCAGCCAAGAGGTCCCCAGCCTGTGCCCTGCCAGGAGGTTGGTCCATTGAAGGGGCAGGACTTTGCATTTGTCCTTGTTGAATTTCCTAAGGTTCCTGCTGGCCCATCCCTGCAGCCTGCCTGTGTGCCTTTGTATGGCAGCCCTGCCTTTGGGTATATTGATCCCAGTTTGATGTCAGCTGTAGACAGGAGGAGAGTGCACCTCATTGCCTCTTCCAGGTCACTGACAAAAGTTTTAAACTGGGCAGGTCCCAGCACAGACTCCTGTGGCATTCCATTTTTTACTAGCCTTCAGTTGGAGTACAAACCATTAATTAACTATGAGCGCCTGAGCCCAGCCATCCAAGCTGTTGCAATCCGTGCAGTTGCACATGCATCCAGACCACAGTGTCCTGGCTACGATGAAAGAACATTTTCTCAAACATTGCTGAAAACCTTGATAAAGTTGAAGGAAAATGGTGTTTGGCACTCTCTCCTCACCCACAATCTAGCCCTTTTATCATGAAAGGCAATCTCTTTGGCCACAAAAGATTGGAATAACCAGGTGTCAATCCATGCTGGCCATTCTCAATCAGCTCCTTCTCACTTCGTGTGCCCAGATATGTGTTCTAAGAGGATTCACTAATTTCCTGTAATTTAATGGACTTAGACCCTATAATATTAGCTCTTTCCTCTTAGACACAAAGTTTATTGGTCATTTGTACCACTAGGAGTCCATTGACTTCGATAATGTTACTCCTTACTTATGAAAAAAAATTTAACAACATGGTAGTGCAGCACTGGACAAGTTGCCCAAGAAGGCTGTGCAATCCCAACATTCAATTATCAGACATTTACAGATTTATTCTGTGCAAAAGTGTCCTTAGGGTTCTTTGTGGTAAGCACAATAAAAATAATTTCAGTTTTCTTATAAGTCTGTAAAATTCCCTTTTATAGCATAGAAAATCTCAATGTTCAAGAATCATTTTCTAGAAGAGTAATTTGCCATTATAATTTATCCCCATATTGCCATGCAAGATTGCACTTAGGAAGACAAATAGAATAGAATGAACTATAAATTTCCCTCCTCATTATGAATGATCAGGATCCTGCAAAGGCATTATGCCTGATATAAATATGTGAAATATGTTCTTTCACTAGTGAATTTAAGTAAGTTTGGTTTAATAAAAGCAAGATGAAAAACTCTTTGAAATCATGGAACATCTCAAGTCTTGATGTGAGAGAGAAAATTACCAAGATGGATAAAAAAAGTGAGTAACAGCACTTCTTGGGAGGAATTGCTGACCACCTTGAGTCTTGAATGGATAAGAACAAAGCAAGCCATACAAAGACAAACATATTTCACACTTGTTTATATTTCTGCCTTTCTTTTCCTTTTTACGTCCCCAAATGAAGGGAAGTAAAACATGCTACAAGAGCATTTACATTAACAAAAATAATTATAGACTCTAAAACATTTTTAAATTGAGGTGATTTCTTTGTATGACCTGCTGCTAACTGTGATTCTCCTTGTTTTGCTTGGTTTTTTGCTCAGAATATTTTGTTAGTCCATTATGGGGGTTTTTTTTGGTTCAACAAACACGTCAAAAAATTTGAAGCAGTGTTATTTTATAAATATTGCAGCCTGCAGCCTGATAAAATTAATGTAACATTTTGTACTGCTGAATTTTAAATTTCTTCTGTACTGTATTATTTCCTATTACTAGTGTTCCATCCCTGGCTTCATCATACCATTTTGAAAGCTCTGTTCACCTAAAAATGAAATAAAAGTTCTCCTTTTCTGTAATTTAATGGACTTAGATGCTGTACTGTCAGCTTTAACATAAATTTTTGATTTTGGGTAACGAAGCCAACACTTGCAGTGCCAGTTCTCTAGTCGTTTGTCCTGCTACAACTCCATTGACTGCAGGGCAGTCATTCCTGATTTACAGAAGTATAAATAAGAGAATCACGTTACACACCACAGTGTTACTCTAGTGACTGAAGCACTAAGCTTTCCTGTGCAATGGGACAACTCAGAGTACAACACTGCAGAACTCAGGAGAAATGTTATATGAATGTAATACGCACTCTGTGTTTTGAAGTTTATGGCTTTACTTCTCGAGGTGAGACTTTTCTATGGCTGCTTTGCCAATCAATCACTGGGCTGAACGTTATCATAATTAACACAAATACACATCATATTACTTGTGATTGTGAAACGGAACTAGACCACGTGTAAAACACTTTTTTTTTATTTAGTGTTATAAAGTTAATGATTAATACAGCAGCTTGTCTCACCATTGTTACTGAAGTAAGAATAGTGAAATGTTGGTTTAGCCCATTTTTATGTGAAAATTGAAGTTGAGCGGTTCCCATCCCCTTTCTTTGCAAAAGGGTATTCTGGCAATATTCCTTTCAAGCAGGACTCTCTGAGGTTCATGTACGCCAATTTAACAACAACCTCCCTTTGGACAAACAATCTACAAATGTTTTTGAAAACAGACTTCAAAAACATAACCTTTTCTTTATAAGGGTTTTAAAAATATGTTAGAGTGAGATATCCACATATTCTAGCTAAAACAACTGGGATTTTTTTTTTTTTTCCTAGTTGTAAGAGAAAGAGGAATAATCCCTTCTATATGTACATGGAACAGTTTTGTCACTGACAAACCCATTTGACTTTCCTATCCCTTCCAAATACCCCATCTGAAGACTGAGCTGCTGTACAATTCTAGCTTGACTGAAACTTATGCAAGGGAGGTTTGCTACCTATATCAAGGGAGCCAGGATTTAGACAATTAGACAAGAAGAATTTAGACAATTAGAATAAATTATGAAATGAAGAAGAATTAAAAGAATACAAAAGGCTGCAGAACCTTATGCTACACAGGGTGCTAGGAGGCATTATGCCCCCCAGGCTTTCACATACAGATGCATCAAGTGGTGCAAGAGAGCATGCCATGACCTTTAAGTTTGCCATGTGCCATTTTTTCTCTTCCCCTGCCTTAGATATCATTAACCTTGGGCCTCAAGAAAACTATTTATTTTCACCTCATTTTTTACTACGTCCAGTACAATTGCACTGTAGCAGGTTTGTTTGTTTTTTTTTCGCGGGGGGGGGGGGGGGGGGGGGAGTAAATGCTAAAAACATAAGAAAACAGAAAATTAGTATTTATAAGAGTTTCCTAGGCATTGCAGTAGCTAAGCAGGACACCATTATCATCCACGTTGTATAAATATATACACAGTCGGTCACAGAATCTTCTTCAGAGAGTTTAAATGCACAGTTTAAATGGACAAGACAGAGAAGGAAATAGAGAGAAAACTGAATTACACAGAAGACAACTTGTCCAAGGTCACACCACAGCTGTCTAAAGTCACTGTGTTGACACAATGGAGTCACTACTGGCAGTGCTGCTACAAGTTCCCATATTTTTTAAGCTTTAGACTACAGCTGTATCCATGGGACCATGCTGCTAATCAGCTTCCAAATACGTTGAAAGTACAACATAAGATTGGTTAGTCATTGGAAGAGAAGATAGGAGGTCTCCTGCAATTTAAGTGTTATTACTCCAGTCTGACAAGTTAACAGGAGAAATGGCAAGCAGCTAGATGTTAAAGTGTTGAAGAAGAGTATTAACCTTCTCAGTACTCAGATTTCCAAATGAATTTATTTCAAGCAGTAAGAAGAGTCTCCTGGAGTTTTTGCCAACATTAACAACGTCTGATTAATGGCCTTCTTAATCCTTATTACACCTCCAATCACAACTGCTCTGAAGAAAGGTACAAAAGAATGGAAGGGTAAGAATAAAGGAAAAGTAATAGAAATATTTCTGTCTATCTCCAATACCTAATGGTCAAAACAGTGAAACATGCAAAACATCTCAATACGCTGCAAGAAAGCTGATAGCAATTGCAACATGAAAGCAAACTGCAAGAATGTGTAAAATTGTTTATTGTTCTATTATTATAATCATCAAATGAGACATTCAGAGCCCTGAACAAACCAGTTTTCGATGGAATATAATTTCTAGCAAAATACTGTTACAAAACCACATTGAAATAACCATGATAATATGATATCAAATTGAGGACAATTAAATAGAAGAGGAACTAGAAATTCTTTGCTACAACAATAAAAAAAGTTACTTCAAAATAATTGCTTGCAACATATTCTGTTATTTATCTAAAGAAGAAGATGGAAGTGTGGATTATAAACCACAATTTGTTCCCTAAAGTCTACAAAAGTAAGAGGAAACAACATTGTTAGTCCTGTGATTTTAGATAACACCATGCAATACACGCATGGGAAGCGTTAATAGATAGAGAACGGGAAATGAATTTTATCTGCTGTCTAGAAAAATTACTGCAAACATAAAGATTCACATATATAACAGCAACAATAGCTTTAAGAATAGCTTTTTCTGTTACAGATCAACAGAACATGGTAGTAGATAAGGTTCATGTATGTGTGGTGGTTTAACATGAAGAGTCCAAGCTCTTAATGAAAGAAGTGTCCTGCCTGATACAATTAATTTCTAATAAATGTTGCATATGCTTTGGAACACCCAAATCATAAATATTATCACTTCAGTTTCTGAAAAAGCTTCAACAACCCCATCCCTCTATCTGACTTCAAATCTACCATGTTCCTTTTCTGCATGCTACAATGTGAAATGCAACTTTGCATGAGAAGAGAAAGTAATATATTAGAGAGGGAATTTATGTTCATAATTATTTGCATTTCTCTAGGCTACAGGAACTGCAGTTTAAGCCAACTGCTGTATATGATTTTCAGAATGAATTAGAACTCAGAAATGTCCTTTCACATAAAAAGTTATAATTGTAAATCATAGATAATCCAGAAGCTCCAGTCAACAGCAGTTGTATTCTAAAGAGACATCTTTTTTCCTTTGGAGAACAGCAGCCCTGAATGAAGAAATCCAAAGACCCTGTGAATGCAATGCAGGTGTAGAGGTAACCATTTCAGCAACATTTTAGAGTAAGGTATTGGAAGATTGCTAGTGAGAAGGAGTTAATTTCAAACACATAAGGCAGAGGATATGGGAATAAAAATCAAGGCCAGCAATTAATAAGTCGTGGCTGGCCGTCTAATGTGCCTCCTGCAAAACATGATTTCTATTTTGATACCCTCTTCCACCATAACCCAGGAAATCAGGTGGTTTGAGGTTTAGGTCATTATTTCCCCCTTTGAAACTGTGGACTAGTGCTAGGGTACTCAATTCATTGACCTTTATATGGCTGGTCATTAGTTTCTTACCGATACCACTAGAATATGTTTGATGAGGGAGCCACACATCCCAAGGTTCCTATTGTGAAAGTCCGTTGAGTGCGACAACTGAAAGCCTTTGTTTCCTTTCCTTCATTTTCCCTTCTCCACTAACCTTCGCCACTTTCCTCACTCTCAGGAGAAATGACTTTTCAGATGGGTATGGATAGATCTAAGCCCACATGTCCATGTTTTCAAGTTGGAGCAGAATCAGGTACAGTTTTGGGGAGGTCTACCCATGTTAAGTGGAGAATCATGTTAAAAACAATCTGCCTTCCCTTTCAATAGACCTTATTCCCTAACTAAAGATAAACCATCATGGTTGCACAACTTATGACTTGGGTCTGGCTTGCATGTAGCCTGTTCAGATCATGGACAGAAAAGCTCAGCTTTGCACACATCCCCATAGACCTGCCCTTAGGCTCAGCTATACTCTGTGTCTCCTATCCTGATCTGTTAACATATTTCACATATCTGCAATGGCTAGGACATGACACATGTTGGAAAATAATGTAATTTAAAAGCATGCATGTAAATACTAGAAACAAGAGGTACTGGTTTCAAAACCTGACAGTGACTTTCAGTGCAGATCTCTTTAGCATGTCATCCAGTCATAGTACAAAAGGAAAGCAGACTTTAAAGATGAAGCTGTGACAAAGAAGTGTTTTGAAAAAACATCTCTGAAGCTGGTAAAAGGCAGAGTGCCCAAATGTAGGCTAATACAAAGTACAGAGCTCCTTAACAGCTTGAGAATTTACAACAGCAGAGAATTTAGTCCATCTACTGGTACATAAATACCAGGAACTGTCAAACTGTTACTCTTAATTTGTGTTTCTTTGAATGTGGAGAGGTTTGTTCACCTGTCAGTGTGAAAAACAAGGTAATTCCAACAACACCCATGATTCTGAATGTCTCAAAAGCTTTAATTAGAGCCACACAGAATAAATTTAACTACAGTAACTTCTGTGAATGGCATAATAACCTCTACTATTTTTGCTATTCTCTCCCATTCAATGGTTATTCCAAGACCATAATACTGTTCCTATCATCCATAGAGCAAAGCCACATAAGAAATACTAGATGGTGTCCAAAAAATTCTTATGCAGGTATATGTCATCTTCTCAGTAGTGAATACTTAGTGCAGTACATCTCTATTAAGATGAGAACTTAAGCATCACTTAAAAGGAAGTATTGATTTTGCTTCTTAATCCTAGGAACATATGTAAAAGCCAGATCTTCCAAACAGAAATTAGATCACCTGTTTTCTCTTTATCCTCTTTCTACAACAGCCTAATTACTTGTTTGCATTGTTCCCTACTGCTATGCACTGTCTTGATTATTTCAATGACTTTCCCACAATAATCAACACTTCTTTCCTCATCAGTGTACTGGATGATTGGTTTCTTTTTCCCAGACTAATTATTTTACATATTTCTATACCACACTGTATTTACCATCTGTTGACCCAATTACCTAAATGATCCAAATCCTTTTCAGTCTGGTTGCAGTTTCTCATTATTTGCTCTAACTTCCATTTCAGCAACATCCATAAGCCATGAGGGCTTATTTTCCATTCTATATCCATGTATCAGTAGATGTTAAGACTGCAATCTAGTGGGTCAAATCCCACCGAAGAATATTTTGAATCTGATGCACTGGACAATTATATCTTCAAATGGTATAAAAGATGATACTAGTCAATGTATATACATGAAACTTCTGGCTTACTTTCAAGTTTAGGTCCAAATGTTCATTCATCTGCTCTTCCTATTCCTCACTTTTAAAGATCTCAGAAATATTTTTTAAGTATGTAGCTATCACTGCAGACATAAATCATTTGCTTCTCAGCTTTGCCAGATTTGTTTAACACTAACTAACTACTAACTAACAGAAAGAAGGCCAAGGCACACCTGGCTGCTCATGTCCTCAGGTGCTCCTGACAATGAGTTGCTTTACTGATAGACTGCAAGGATTAAACATTGCACTTGCTACAGATGAAAGTGGGTTTCTGAAGTGTGTCATACATTTCATATGAGAATGGCTATGATACCAACTCAAGGTGCTACAGTAAACTTCAGTAAGTGTTAGTGGCTTTGAATTTTGCAAGAGAAGATACTAATACAGTTTCTTTCTGAGAAGGAGCGGGATGCAGGAGGGTTTCTGAGGGATGGTAAAAAGCCTTTTCTCAGTGTGATTTTTAAATAAGTGGGAGAAATCAGAAGGGAATGGTATGTGCACAGAGAGAGTTAAAAGGCTGGAGGGTTTTTAGGGCGAGGGACTTGCAGTTTGCTCTAATTGCCTGCTTATTCCTTCATTATGGTTGAAGGGTTCTGGTAATTCACCATTATTAAATATTCAAGGACTGGTCCGGAGGAAGCATTCTTTGGGGATTGCTCTCATCACTCCAGTGCCAGTTGAAAATCCTGCTTTGTGCCTGTTCATGTGTGCAAATAAAGCTCTGCTTTTCCCTTTTTATTGACTTCCTTTACCAAAAAGGCTTCAAGTATTGTGGTAATGTGAGATTATTTAGGAAATTAACACTTGTGCATCTTTCATGGAACTTTCCTCATATTAGCAAGAACAGTGTGTTTACTTTTTGGAAGTGAAGGTGTTCTTCCCCCTGACCACAGCCTTTATATGTCCACACTCCCTCCACTCCCATCATGCTGATACCCTCCCCTACCTGCATTTTCTTCACCTACACACCTCATAACACGAAAAGTCTGTTCTCTTACCTCCCTGTCAAGGTGGACCAGTATAAAGGATACAATCATAAGTTATACAGTAGTTTCAAGTCACTTGAAGAACAAATTGTCAGTTATGCTAGGGAAATATTGCACTATTGGAAAAGCTCCATCAATACCAGGACCCTGTCATAACAGGGAGTATTTACACATATGGTAATCGAGCATCCTTTCTCCAAGTATTCAAAACAGAGAGGCACAAAATACCTTCTGCTACTGGGTAGAGACAAACGACACCTACAAAAAACTGAGAAAAGTGCTTGGCTATCATGTAGCACACCAGCCCAGAAGTTAGTCTCATTTCTAGGTAAGTTTTTCACTGAGGTTTGAGTTCTGCAGTGGGAGTAACAGCAAAAGTCCTTCGAATGGTGCAGAGGGATCACAACTCTTACATTGTAAAAATTGGTTGTCACTAGCAAGCACCTCTAAGAAGGCTTGAGAGCTACCCTTGGAATTACCACAACACAAAGTTTACACTTCGAAGTCCAGCTCTGTATATAAGCATTCACTTTAGTCTAGCAATATCTAGTGAGCATATAAAATAATTTCAAATTCAAATATTATGGGTTGCTACACAGAAAATTACAGAGAAATGGTATCTCCTTTCCCAGTAGATCGTTATGCATGATTCCATATCAAATTTAATTTGGCAGGGAATAACTCTGGATCGTGCTGGACTTTCTTCTGGCTAACCTTGGGAAGTCAAAGCAGCTATGGCCCATGTCCTGGATTATGTTGAGATTTGTTCATCAAAAATTACATATCATTTATCTTTCACCTGAAGCCAAATTCTGCTTTCATTTATATTTTGATAACCTAAGGCACAATCTGAAGAAAATGAAGTTTCGAAACCTTGCATTGATCATACACAAACAAAAACCCCTTAACAACATGATGACAAATTTCAAACCATGAAATCAGTATTACAAGTGGTAATGTATAATTCTGAGGATTACTCACTCCCCTTGTTTACATCTTTGAAAATTTTAAATGGTAGGGAATTTTTCTGTGTTGTTGTTACAACTCTACTGGAGTTTGACACAACTTTGTTTTGGAATTCCTGATAGAAATGGGGAAAAGAGGTTTGCTTTCTAATCTTAATAAAATAAATAAGATTCTTTCTTCCTGGAACCGCTGAATAAGAAAATTCCAAATAGACCTAGGCAAGGATTTGCTGAAAATGGTATATGTACCAAAGAAAAAGCAATTTAGTCAGACTCAAGCTGGTTGCAAATTTGGCTGAAATTCACCAAAGATTTTGAACCAAATTAAAAAAGTGTTAAAGGCTGATTTTCACAAAATTATGGTTTAGTGGTTTGAGCACTTCAATACACAGATGATCAATTTCTTCTCTGACTGAAGAAGCTCAAAACATAAATCTTCTCCTCCTTGGAGAGTATCTTGACTAGCAGCCTGTAAGCATATTTGAATTTTTTTTCTCTACTTTGCATCACTGATTAAATGAAGGTGATAATTCTTTCACATCTGCAGTAAGCATCCTATCCATCGTTGTTGTTGGGTTCTGTTGTTGGGTTGTTTTTTTTTTAAGGTGGCTCTTTTTTCACACTAGTCTTGAAATATTAAAGCAGTAACTCAGAGGGATAGAGGGAGGGGGCGATTCTCTGGTCTGGTAGTTTCAAAAATCATTTAGGAGGATTTAATAGTTCCAGAATTATTTACACAACATGAAAGTGTCAACAGGAGAGACTGAGGATGCACTTTACCTTCCTCTGAACCTAAATAGCCTATAGCTGTGTGACTATGGTGTTCCTCCTGAATAGGTAGACAATACGGGTTTGATCACCTTCTGACAGGGAACGATCTTGGTCCATGTCTCCTATATGTTTTATACCTGATCTACTGCATAAAGGGGCACCTTTTTTTCCAGCAGTTAAAAAAGAAAATATTCATAATAAAAGCCAGACTTTTCATTTAAAGAATAAAGGCAGCCAACTTGGATCAGACCATCCATTCTCTGATAGCAAATGGTAGTGGATGGCCTAATAAAGACTGTAAGAACAGGGCAAGCATATACTACTATTTCAGCAGACTACTTTCCCATTTTCTAGCAGTCTGTAACTTAGGGACCTCCTGAGCTTCTGATGGCATCTTCGTGTTTAATAGTCCCTGATGGGATGTCTCCTGCCATGAATTTGTCCAACCACTTTTTAAATCCCTGTAAATTCATAGTGTCTGTGACATCCTGTGCAAGAAGTTTCTCGGCTTAATTACGTGAGGTGTGAGGACGCACATCCCCTTGCTCATTCAAATCTACCACCAGATAATGCAATCTGATAGCTTGTTCTTATGGGGGGAGAAGGAGGGAGGAGAGAGAAAGAGAATAATCATTCGCTACCACATCTTCCATGGCACCTGGGATTTTGTAGTCTTCTGTCATGTGCCCCCTCGGCTGTCTTATTCCCAGACTGAAGTCCCACACTATATAAAAATTCTGTATGCACAAGCAGATCCATACCAACCAACTCTGTTACCTTCTCTGAATCTGTCCTGAATCCACTGCCTCTTTCCCAAAGTGGAAGTGAACCAAATTGCACAGAGCATTCAGGTACAGCATGGATTGTTATACACATACACCACGGATTTACAGAACAGCATAGGAACGGTTGCTTTGGATCCTAGCCCTTTCTAAGCTCCTAAAATGTAGTTCATTTTTGACCTGAAAGAATGCTGAGCTGAGAGCTACCATAACCTCAGATCTGACAACTGAATGTTAACAGTTAGCTCACAGCCTGCTACACTGCACATACATACATTACTTTGTATTTATATTACTGAGTTTTGCCTGGTTTGCTGTCACACAGTTACTTAACTTCTCAGAGTCAGCCCTCATCCATGCTACTCAGAAAAACTGCATACTGTCAGCAGCCTCTGTCACCTCATTCTTCACACCCTTTCACACTCTTGCTGGTGACTTCCCAAAGAAGTCTCTAAAAACCGTGACCTGCTTTTTAGACAGGTTTTTATAGAGGTGAGGAACTGTCTTCTTCCTCAACAGTTTTGGTTTTCCCTTGGTGCTTTTTTGGCACGTCTTATGTTATCTTAGGGGTTTTTGCTATGTGAGTGCTTGTCAGCGTCTGGTGCTAGCAATTTGCTAATGTTCATTTTGTCTATTTGTTCCATAGACCTCCTCTTTGGCAACTGATCCTTTATGGTTCTTTTGCTACAATCTTATCTTCTCTTAGCAGTCCTTTCACACATTCCCAATCTATTGGCCCTCTGAATACTCTGGCAGAATTTCTGTTTCTGTTGTGTGTGTAAGTAGATGTATTCTTTTCTCAATAACTTTTCAAGTTGCTGCTAAAAATCTTTGTAGCCTGACATGTTGTGTTTCTACACAGCAAAAACTGTCAGAGGTTAAGTTATTTCCTATTTTCCTCTTTTGGACATAACATTAAATTTCTGAAGGATGCCTTCTTTCTTCTGTTATCCTCCCCTACCCCTTGTTTGACTAGTCTTTCCATAGCCTTTTTAACTGATGACATTGTCTCCAATATGTGGTCTTTCAGCAGTCACCATGCCACCTGCAAAGATTTTTCGGCTGCCCCTTTTAGTTTCCTTTTCTAAGGTGTTTCCTCATTTTTCTTGAAGCAACCTTTTTGCCATTAAGCATATCCAAAGTGACCCCTGGCCTCTGTCTCTCCTGCAAGAACACATGGAAGCGGCACACGGTCACTGCAAGGGAGCACCTCCATATCCACGGTGCTTCAGACGGTGATGGTACACGCTTCAGGCCCAAGGCAAAGCTGACATTTCCTCTCCTGGACTTCCCTCCATGAATTAGTTGTTTGTGGCAGCGCAGGCAGCAGGGAAGCCTTGCCGTTCCCTCCAGGTCTGAGATTTCAATCTGCGTTTCCTGTTGTTTCACTCACTTTAGTGATGTGAATTAACACTAAGCTTTCTCTAACACTTATACCAACATGACCTATTTTGTAATATTATGCTTCAGAGAGCTTGGGAAAGTCAGTGTCTCACTTGACTCTGTCTGGTACTCCAGTATGTGCCCAACAGATCATTTTCTAAGCTTCATTGCAATAGGGGATTGTGGGAGATGGGGGGGGGGGGGGGGGGAGTTAAATTACAGATAAGCTTTTTTTCCTTCCATTTTCAAGTTTGCAGTCAAGCCAAGAGACAACTATTCCCCAGCCCTAATATCATTTCAGCCATTTTCACAGAAGAAACACTAAAATTTTTCCTCATTTCAGTGTTTTTCCAGTTGAACGTTATTTATTGCTGTAAGTTAGATTTCAGTATACTTGCATATCTGCATTTAACAGCTTAGAAAATGTAAATTAAAAGTTAATTACACTGAAATATGAGGGGAAATATAATTATTATCTCAACATTAATAGTGTCAAGGAAACATATTTCAATACTTGTGTTAAACTGTTTAGTTATTGAGATCTGCATTAAATTATATGGCTTATGCTATCCATAAGGGCAAACTAGATTATAATTTATTCCTTCTACCTTTACTATTTCTGAAAATATATAGTCCTCTGACATATCATAATATCTAATTGCTTTTTCCTCTTTTTTTTCCCTTCTCTGTCTTTTTTGGCCCTGAAGGCTTATGTTAGAACATCGGTAACTTAGTACAGCAAGTTATTTTGACTTGGTCTACCTCTGCTTTACTGCAGACACAGCAGCCTTGGCTGGGACTATAACTTTGACAGGCAAATTCCAGTTACTTTAGTCATCAACCATTCTGAATTACCAAAGGAAAACTATTAACAAATTTCTGACATGAAAATACTGCCTCTTGTCACTGTCATGCAATAACTAGAATAAGCAAGTGAGCAAGTGCTCATTTTCTCATTGAGCTGACACGTCTTTAGTCTTACCCACCTGAGCTTTGATTCTTAGTGTGTCACATACCTACAAGAACTATGAAATTTAAATGGAAAACTTTTCCAAAGAAAGTTCCAATTTAGTTTAAAACCCTCTGATGTTCTACACTTGGAGAAATGGCATTTGGAGGTTACAGGCACCTAATAAATGAAAGCTGTAGGACAAGGAACCTTTTTTGGTTGAACCTCCTCTCCTTTACTTACAGCTCTAAAGCCTGAAAAAAAATCAAAGCTTGAGGTATTGCAAAGCTTGAGACATCGCAATTCAAATAAAAACAGTCAGCAGAAGAGCTTCCCAATGACTTTTGCCCAGTTACAGCTAAGTACCTCTATATTTGCCTAAGTTTACATATCTAGATAGTGTCACAGATGTCTGCTTTAAAACAATGAACTCTTCAAACTAATTCAAGGACTTTGTCTTACCTTGGGTGAATACCTAAATTAGCGAAGAGAAAGGAAGGCAGATGCTTTTTTTTTTAATAATATAGAGATTGTCTGTCTTTCACTGTCTTTTTCAAATCTCCTCATCCTTAATTTCCAAAAGGTGTCTTATTCATCCAGCTACAGACTAAAAGTATTTTGATATTACAGGAAAACTTTTCCTCTGTTGTGCCCATGATGAATGTGGTAACAAGAAGTTATATCTGTATGCACAGGGGTTCCCTACATATTGTTACTAGTGATAGAGCTTATATGGTGATAAGCCTGGCTGTATATTTTTATATCATCTGTCAACTCTAGGAAGACATCTGGAAAGAGGCCACAGTTTTCCTGTTCTCATTATTTTGAAAATACGCTTTCAGAGTGATATTCATTGGTGATAAGTGCAGATTTGAGTATATAACACCAGTGACTGAATCATTCAGAATTCTTTCTGAAATGGTCGTCTTTTCAAAAGATGAAAAACCACATCGTCTATGACCAAAAAATTACTGTTTCACTGGCATTTATTTTTTTTTCTTTAAAACTAGGTAGAGGGGTTTGGGTAGAATGAGCAAGCCAAATCCCTTAGAAACCTTTGAAAATGTTGACCTTCAATTAAAGTTCCCATGTTGCATTGTGGAGATTTCACCTCTTCCATCAGGCAATCTGGGAACTAAAGTTAGATTTTAAAAAGTTGCTTACTGTTACAATACTTTGCATAAATCCTTTGGGCTGAGAGAAGTGGTAGCTGTTTCTCAAATCTGTTAATGAATTTCACACTAAATACTTTGTAATCTTTAGAAACAAGGGACTTAACCTAAATTGCTTTTCCATCATTTTGAAAATATGGCAGTCTTCCCGATGGTAATATCTACTTTTTTTTTTAACCAGTGCTCTAATTCACAACCGTAAAATCTGACTATAATAGCATTGTCCTGCCTGAGTTTCCTTCATTTCATACCTCCTTATAGTAATCACAGTAGCCTATACTGATAAGCAACCAGGCTAAAGCGCAGATGGTGGTCAGAGAGTAACTTTCAGTTTCAAGTACTCCAATTAAACTATTCTCCTGGGACTTCCACTTGCAAAACAAGGTCACTTGGGGCCTACCCAGTGACAGTGACAAACAGTGCTTCTAATTAAAGAAACCCAAAACACTGTTAGTGTTATTTGCAGTTTCTCAGGGATCAGTAAGAAAAATATTTTAGCCTCACACTTTGCTGATTATTAGGAAATGAACATATATTTGTAATTAATAAGGATAGGCAATAATAAACATTAGGCCTTGATTTCATTCACATGCATGGTGGCATAAGATCATATAAATTAGGAGTACCAGTGACAGTCTCTCACAGTGAATGGAAACAACCACACTCGGTGGAGTTGCGTTGCTACAAAGAGTCTTTACAGGCTGCTGGAGAAACATTCATTACAATGTACCACACTCATGTTTCATTAATACATAACCGATGTATAGAATTGCTCTGTTAATCTTAAAGATGAATGACTACTGTCAAGGCTTTGTTACAGACTTATCTCTACCACCACTTGTGCGCTGAGACAATAATAGCAACATTGCATTTGGTCTTGAGGAAGGGTAAAAAGAATGAATATTCCAAGTAATTAAAGATACTCAATTTAGACAGTTGATCTTATTTTCCAGGAGCTGGTACTGTATGTTTCACTAATGAGTCACTGCAAGTACCAAACACCAGTGCTAACCTACAAATTTTTAACCTGCAGGAAAAGCAATTAATGATACTATGTGATTGTGGGCTTTTAACCAGTTTCTTTAGCTCCTTCCTTTCAGTCAGAAACAAATCTACATAAACTTCAATAGATAAAAAGGTCAAAGGTCAAGAAAGATTCAGCTGTAATTAACTTTTGAATGCATTGCTCTGCAGAGAACTTGGCTTAATGGCCATGTTCATATGCTTGGACCTTTTTTTTTCCAGTTCGATTCCTGGTCAGATCAGATTAATGTGCATCTAAAATGATGGCTTTGCAAAATAGCAAAAAGGAAAAGAAAAGTCTTGCAGACTGCATTTGAATTCTTGTGATTGTCTTATCACATACTTGCACTTGTCTGTTTTAGTCTTCATGAGTGAAGTGATGCGTCAAAGTTCAGGATGGGCTTGGGCAAACACCAGGATGGGCTACATTCAACTACACAGAAAGCAAATTTACTTAGAACCCCAAGCTCTCTGCTAACACATTGGACTGCAGGGATCTGACAGCTTCAGGGAACACGCTTCCCAGTCTACAAGTCCAGCCTTGCTTTGTAGCGAGCAAAAGTTATCAACCTCTCATAGATTGTTATCTAATAGCACAAATTTTAATGTGGGACGTGTGTCCACACCACATGAATGTGGTGACCATCTTGTTAAATAAGCACTTGGGAGATTTGTGGAATTGGGTCCAAGAAAGGCAGGCTGTATTGTTTTAGTAAGTCACAAATTACCGAGATACATATTTTATAAAAGAAAGTGACCTTTTCAATTTTCCTGCAGTCAAAAAGAGCAGAGAAAAATAGATTTCAAAGAAAAATGATTTCATTCTGTTATGAAAATGATGACTATATTGGAAAGTGTACTGAATAGAAACATAACATTAAATCAGCAACAAAACCTGTTTTATTCCTATAAAGCCAATATATTACTGCAATTACTTTTTCAATACTTCAAAAAATGTCTGCTTTCTGTTAACACTGAATGCTCTAGTTCAATATGTTCTACTTCATCTTTGCTATGACCACTCTTTCTGTGTTAAATTAAACTGTGGTCTTAATTGTTTTGGGGAATGTGTGTCATTATCATGATTTTGCTATGATTATTTTATTAGACCTCATGGGAGAAATATGGCATATAAGTTTAGCAACAACTAAGCTATCTCTGGAAAAAATATTCAACTTCAGAAGAAATAGGAGTCAAAATTAAATGTTTTCTGAGGGGAAGTGAGAGGGTTGGTGGAGAATAGACTATAGAACACCAAGTATTTGGGGACTCTAAGACCAATATACTTAAATTTGCTATTAGGGTTTATTAAGGCAAACATTTTTAGATTTTCTGATTGGGTTTATTTCTTAAGTTCATAGCACCTTTGCTAGGGCAGTTGTTCTTCATGGAACAAGCTTCTATCGTTACACCTGTCCATTCTACCTGTCTTGTGTCTAACTTCTCATTACCTGGCATAAAATTATACTTTCATTTATTGCTACATGTACCTCATTACCTATCACTTAAGCCTCATTTCTAATCCATGAATTCCATTAAAACAATTTATACGTTCTAAAGTACATTGATTTGGGATATTTATTTTCTTGTCTGTATTTGGAGGAGACAGAACAGCAGAATAGCAGAGAAATGAGGAGGAAAAAAATGGCTCTGAAAAGTTGTGAGTTAAAGATTAGAGAAATTCAGACAGACATTCTGCCTCAAAGAGGATGGGATCTGTAGCCTAGGGAGGGAGGATGAGGTTACAGCCTTTAAGCCACGCTATGCAGGAAGATCCACAAGAAAATCTAGGTCAGTCTCTTACTAAAGACTGCAAACTGCTCAGTAGTAGTGGCAATCTATATTTGGTATTGGAGAGAGAGGCAGGAGAAGATCCTCACTTGACCCCAAGCACAGTACCAGACAAGAGGTGCTGGTGGGAGAACAGGCGCGGGTGGTGTTGTAGGGTCTAAATCTCCATTAGGCACGCCACTTCCAAGTATTCCAGATGTGAACTCCTTCCTACTGGCTTTCCCCTCATTTATTTCATATTACTGGTAACTACAGAGCACTCTTTTCTTTGTGTGCATTTTAATATCTGCAGATGACTACCACTTGGAATTGCTTAAACATTTATAAAGAAAATTAATCATTTCCAGCACAGTCCATGGCTCACTTCTACTTCTCAGAGCACTGGAATGCTAAATACCAGAACTCAATACACAAAATACAGTGAGGTCCCTCAAATACTATGGGTAAATAGGATATAAAAATTCCTATGGAACACAGGAAAGAGACAGGTTGGAAATATACAGAGATTGTGGTTTTGCAGAAACCAGAAAGGAAGGCTGTAATCTTTCTGAGCACCCTGTAGAATTCAAGTCACATCTACTTAATGAGTGAGATACCAACACTTTACTTGACAAGGTTGGTTTTTTTTTCTCAAAATGACCAGAGATGCAGCACCTTGTCTTTCCTAATGAAAATGAGGTGAATGAATGGCCCTACTGTTTTCACTGTTATTCTTCTTTCTGCGTTTTAATGGTGCATTACCAAAACGTGAACTGCCTTCTCCGACTTTCTCCTGTATTTACAGATCCCATTAAAACCAGCCAGGTTGCACTGATGTGTGTTCTAATGGCCGATGGTAGCACCTAATGGTGTGAACAAGATGGGAAATACCTGATGTTCCTTTAAATGACAGAAGAGTGGTGCATTACAGGTCATGGAAGTAACACAGACTGCCATCAGTAAGGATCCCCTGGAAATGTTTATGCCTTCTTCGCATATTATTCTCACATGCCATGTTTGTGGATCTGATAAAAGCTAATCATCCTTGCCTAATGTGAAGAGCGTTCCAGGACTTATCTGTGTGGATTGCCCACTAGGTGTCATACTAGAAGGCCTGTGTTTTATGCATACTGGTGAGTCAACTCACGTTCAGATAAAGGATACATCATATACCCTCTGCAACACAGGCCACAAATAATAATAATAATTAAAAAAAAAGTAAAAAATATGGTCACTCTATACATTATCTCTTAAAACAAAATAAGCACACTAGTATTCCTGGATGCATTCCCAAGCCATATGTGAGAAGAGTTTCAAAAGCAGTATTCCCCAAGAAATACATTAGCTGAAAGATATTCCGTTACAGAAGATTCCCCAGAGAATCTGATTATGTTTAAGTGGCAATATTTGCACATGGCATCTTCAAAACATCAAAGTGGGGTTCCTACTATTGGCTATGTTACAGGTAAAAGTTAAAATATAAACGAACAGGCCAAAAGTGAAAGAAATTACATTAATCATTATTATGTATGAAAAATTAAATTATCAAAAGCACTAAACGTCATAAAAAATTAGTGAGCAATTCAACAGTTAAGGTGAAAACCACACAGTGAATACATTACTGTACTAAACATCACTTGAAGTGGTTTAAATACACTGTACAATATTGTAATATCATCCACCAGCAGCGATGAATACATAAAAAAGAAAAATAACATGGGGCTACATTTTTTATGCCTGTGTGTAAACAACCTTTTCTTCTGCAGCTGTAGAAAATTTCAGTGTTTGAATGTAGCCTTTTAACTACCTGAACATGCTCGTGGTGGGTATGTTTAGAGTTTACAATGGGAGCTCAGAATGATGTATAAACCTGCTAACATAGGCAGAGACTTTTTAAAATACTAATTCCAACATAACCTAAATCGGGCCTAACTCTAACTTATATTCAGATCTAACACATCTGGTAGGTCGGCTATGTCCTGAAGCAGTAACCCACCAGTAAACCCAACTGGCTGGCAGGTCTGCTGAACTTTGGAGATAAATGAAGGCAAAATCTCTCAAGAAAATATTATCATTAATTTAAATTATTTTCTTTATAAATTTAAATTAGAAAGGTTGTAACCACTTTCGTTCAGGAATCCTTTTATTTCTGCCTAGGTGTAAATGGTAAGATGACCACTTTTTCTCCAGCAGGAGCTGATTTTCAGTACACTGCAGTCACTTTCCCAAGACTACCATTAAAAAACACATCACACCAACTCCATCTTGATGATGGTCTATTTGCACAGGTTTCTAAAAAATCAGCTCAGGATTGTCTGTCCCAGTTTTAATTAAGTTAATCAGTTGTAATTACAGGTCTAAACACTACCTATGCACTTGCCAAAAAAAGCCTTACATTTTTTTCTTACTGCCTCATATTGAATACTCTTATGAAGTGCTCATACAACACCTGCTTCACATCAAGATCTGCTCAAGACAGGTAACAGTGATACCAATTTTAGTATCATGTGGTAATATCTAATAACTGACAGAACTTCATCACAAAATGGTTATGAAAGTAGTAATTTTATGTCTCCCTCAGAAAATACCACTAGAAAGTCCAAGTCTGACTAAGAGAAACTGATTTACTTCCATTAGAATTCATTTCAAGTAGCTGCCTAGTTTTGTCACTGTAACTTCAAAAAATGCTAATTAATTCTAAATCAGAATGTATGTAATTATAATAGTTTTCTGCTGGAAAACAAATTACCTGGTGCCCTTGGGGTGAACGAGACAGAAGATATTTCATATTCCTTTCAACAGCATAAATATATTACCTTTTAGGCCATGAAAATAATGTGCCAACCATAAACATCCCCTTTTTACCCCTCTCAAATGTATAGAGAGACTGTTTTCTTCCTCTTAGCATGAAGACACTAAATGAGTTGACAGTCTGCTTGCCAGTCAGTTTAATCTCACTCTCTCTGTGGGTTTGTGGGAAAACTGTGGCATGCCAAGCTATTTTTGGCCAAACGTTACAGTATAAAGAGCCTTCAGGAGCTTTCATTTAGTGAGTGGACTAACTGGCAGCTGTTGTACCTGCAGAATGTGAATTGATGTTGCCATGGAAATAGAATAACTTTTTTTGTTGTTGTTCTGTCTTTGCATATTTGGATCTGCCCTAGTACAGAAGTCAGTCTGGGAAGAGTCTTCAAGAACAGAATGAAAGACGAGGCTGCCCCTCGGACAGAGATCAAAAGTTATTTGCATCTATTTCAGATAATAGTCATTTATGAACAAACAACTTGAGTTTCTCTTCCTAAATGGCAAGTAGGTGAAAAATAAAAATCCACATTTCATCTTTGTCTATTGCTGACTGCCATATATTTTCCATTGCATTTTTCATACTGACCAAACTTCACAAAAATGTGCCTCTTCCAAAAGGCTGGGGGGACAGTTCTGTTTGCTTTCTTTAACACAATCTGTATGATAAAAAAAAAAATAAATGCGCATAAGGCTTATAAATTTGTAATAAAGGAATTTACACTTTTGCATATGATCCAGAGCTACAAAGCTATGCAAAAGATAGACTCTTCAGCTGCATGACAACAGTAGCCCTAGAAGGGAAATTTATGTGCCTCAAGATGATGCAGTTCCAAGAGAGACCTCCCCACCCCTGCCTGTCTCCATCTTTAAAAAAAGTCATGGAGACATTTCCATCTAGTCATAAAATCATTGTTGCTTTAACACAGTATGTTAACCTTGGACTCTTCAAATTGCCTAAGTATGAAGTCACTGAAAGTGTTGCAAATCATGTTTTCACAGAGGGAGAATTTCAGAAAAGGGAAGTATTATTGACACAGTCAGTAATGTTTCTTTTCTGTACTAGTTTAAAGACTTCAACAATAAGAAAGGAGCTCTAAATCTCAGAATTTACCTCAGTTTAACAAAACACCAAGAACTCATGATTTCTGCAGAGTACGACCATGTTCATTGCAGACAGACAAACCACAATAAGAAGTTAAAAAAGCATGGGTTAAGTCCAAGTGGTTACCATATGATTTCTGCCCTAAGAGGGATACGGCCCATGCACATTTCTCTGGAGGCGGGGATGCTGGTGAGAAACAAATCCACAAGAGGTTAGGATTTTCATCTAAACAGATTAGAAGCTCAGGTCTTACCAGAAGCCAGTAGGGCTTGTGCCCTTCATATAAGAACTTAAACACTGGCAAGCACTTTGTGGAACAGTATGTAGGATTTGGGGGCTTTTGTTGATCTGGTTTTTTCTTTTTTTTTTTTAGGGTAGTTGAGATCCCACTGTTTTTCCTATTGTGGTAATTTTATCTCCCACTCAAATGTCAGGGGAGAGGCAAGATCTTCCAATATACTGGCTGTCAGCACTTTAACAGCTACAAACTGATCAAGGAAGGAAAATAAAACTTTTTCTTGTTGCTGAAATATTCTTTAGATTTAGATAAATCTAAACACTCTTGCCCCTCCAGGTCTTCACATTTTCTTCACTTTTCCTCATTTAGTTCCACATCTACTTTAATAAATATTTAACTACATGCACCAGCACTTCCCATTTACTCTCTCCTTAGCTTAAAGATTAATGTAGATATCAAAAAAAAAAAATCTTAGCTTAAAACCTTGGAAAAATCATTTTGTTCATACATGCATTTAGACACAACCATGTTTACCTGATTTGCTTAATGGGATAGAAGATATCACAACTGCATATTAGCCTAAGAGTCAGAAAATATTGAAAGAAAGATGAGGAAAAGATATTCCTCTGAGAAAATTTCTTATGGACTCATTTAGGATTCTGATTGAAATCTTGTCACACTGGAATCAACAGGGAAACTGCCATGGTCTCCAGCAAGACAAAAATTTCATTCTTGTTTTGGTTATTGCTTTTATTTTTCCCCTTAAATGAACATACCTGCTGAGTTCCATAATTTTCTTTTATATTGCCAGTGCGAAGGATGAAACCACAGTCCAATATACAAATGAGGCCTAAATTTTCTATCAAACACATCAAGGACAAAGGCAGCACTGTACACATGTTGGCTCTATGCACAGACTAAAGCATGACTGCAGCTTACCTAAGTATCTTTGGTGCAGCTGTAACCTGTCTAGTTGGGGCACTGGAATCCATGAAACCCTAGGAGAATCCACAAACCTGTCTGAGACCTGCAATACTTAAGAATGAAGCTGTACATTTAGTCCTTGAGCAATTGAAGTCAGCTCAGGTATACCTCTAATTTAATACAAATTCAGCTTATTTATTGAACTGGCGGTGTGTCTGTCTGGAAGTCACACACTGGTACATAAAAGCGCCATGAATATTCACAGTGTAGGTTTCAAATCTATGCAAGTTATCTGCATATTGTACTAGTTAAAAACAATATTTTTAAAGCCTCCAGAGTTTTCTTCTAATCTAATAATGCAAATAAGAGGTTTTGCTTTCTGAAAAGGCTAGGGGGCATATTTGTAACTCACTGACAATCAGACCATTTCCAGGATCCTGGGCCATCTCAGCACGCTGTGTATAACTAGAAATTACATTTATCACAGCTATGTAATATTCAGATTCTTTCAGGCCTTGAAAGGAGCCATACTATCTCAGATTTATTTATTGACAAGGTCACTCTTTCCCCAGATCAGCATAAATGTTTTTGCTTTGGTTCTAGAATTGTGACCTGTAAACTTGAGCTGACATTTACCAACACCCCTTGTTGCTTTTGACTGATTCAGGGCCAAAGTAATCTTATGGTAAATTCATCAGCTTCAGCGGTGTTCCATGATGATGAACTTGACTCCAACCTCCTGTATTTAATACAATTTTAACATGAAGGACTAGCGAATAGCAAGATATCTCTGAGAGTAAACTGTATTTCAAATTTCCTACTTGTATTTAATGAGTTCTAGCACTGTATTTAAAATGGCACTATATTTAGGCTGCGGTATTGCATCCATAAATATAATGTAGTGCCAATAAATATTTCTCTGTTGACATGCAATGCAGAATCCTCACCGCAACCATACATCACACTTTTTGTCAACCTATCAGTCTGTCTGACTACAAGCTAATACATCTGTTTCTGCTTACATTTTTAGCCTTAGAAAAGTCTAACTTGGGCTTTGCTTATTCTGCAGGAAATCTCTGGATCTTTCTGAAAATTTTCACAAGTAAAATTTTCTCTAGAGTATCTATTAACTATTGATATTTAATATAAGCAAATTGAAAATAAACAGCAACTCCAATTATGCCTTTTTTTCTTATTTCTTCTCAGTTTAACAACTCCCCATCTCCTTCTCCCACTCCATTTTGTTGTTAGTTCTCCTCCAGCCATCAACCATACTACTCACGACTCCTGTTGTGAAAAGATCAAGAACTATCTCAGATCAGAGCAAACCAAGTTTCAAATCTTCCTCATGTATCACAGAGGAAACGGGAAGGAAAAGAAAAAGGAACATAAACATCCATTTTTTAGCTTCTTAAGATAATGTTTAGAAATTTTGGACCAGTAACAAATGAAGGTAGGTCTGCAGAAGCAGGCTGTAACCGTAAGGAAGAACAATCACTCCTCCAGCTGTGGGCACATGTCTGCACCTGCACACTCTGCTAATGCAACTTCACCATGCCCAAACCTCCCTTGTCAGAAAAGCACAGACACAGCAACACAGCAAATGACCTTGTCATTTCAAAAACCCTCCCGAAATTTCATGATTTTCATACCTTTCATCTAACAATTTATA
This sequence comes from Astur gentilis, assembly GCF_929443795.1. Classification (NCBI taxonomy): domain Eukaryota; kingdom Metazoa; phylum Chordata; class Aves; order Accipitriformes; family Accipitridae; genus Astur; species Astur gentilis. Next base: position 7,903,634 of record NC_064911.1, read on the forward strand.
TCAAATAATTCTTTACCCACCCTCATGAGGATAGTTTTCCAATCCCATATAGTTTCACTAACACTAGATGCAGTCCCATTAAGAAGCCTAGCAAAATAAACAATAATTGTGAATCATAGATCCTTGAAAATTATGCCTTTTTGCTTTAAAATAAAGGAAAATTCTCAAAAAATTCAGAAAAATGTGTAAATGCCAATATTTTGGACTCATTTCTTGACTGCTGTTCCTCCAAAAGCATCTCTTCCTTTAGGGAGGATATGCCATATAATGCTTAAATGGTATTCCTTTTTTAACTCAGAAAGTCTGCTTCCCAAACCTCCTTGAAGGCAATTTTCCAACCAGCTTCCCACCTAGTAGGGAATATCTAACACCATTCCACAGGCCTGATTCAAGGTCAGTGAGGTCAATACACAGCCAATGTTTCTAATGACCAGAGGCCCCTCTCTTTTGCAAGTCAGAGCACTTTATTGTACAAGAAGGTGTCCAGATAGGGAGAATTAAAAAGCAATCATCTCCTGCTGAGACTAGAACAGAGTCCAAACTGCAGTCTTTTAAATTTTTTTGTGGCTGTGTGCAGGCTTTGTAGATGAAATGCCAAAAGCAGAGAATCTGATTCCAGTGACCTCATTATTGCTATAAAGATCCTTCAGTGGACAGTAAACGTGATGAGCTGCTAAATAATTGATTATTTCAAGAACTTAATGCTGAGTGCTTTTCACGCATCAGTACAACATACAATTTTATAGGTGTCGGTGTGTCAGCAAAACTCTGAACCACTCACCTACAGTTTGTAGTTTCTACAGAGTAGAAAAAAGAAGTGTGAGTCAGAGGCATTTCCCTTGAAAGCTGAAAAGCATGGTTTGCCATCAGCTTCTTCAAAACCAAACTGCAGTAAAGTTTTGATTCGGCTCTTTGCACTTAAATGCAAACTTCTAATATCAGCATTGCTGAGAAGGAGATCTTATTTGTTTATGGCAATAAAGCAGCAAATTCTCATGTGCTTGAAAGGTTTTAATGGAAATTTTCCCAGCAGGTAGAAATCTTTACTCCACCCACACAGAGCATATTGCTGTGCAGGAACAGCTACTGCTCCCAGCCATGGACAGCACATAATGCAACATATCTTAAGTTTCTACTTCTCAGATGTCCTTGTAGCTTGCCAGATAAATAAAGATCAAGAGAGGTGCCCAAAGTGTTAGGGAACAGGGCAGAAAGATTCCACAGTAGGAAATTAGAGATGGAAATGCTCCATGTAAGTAAGTACTTCTTAGATCCTTAGAGCTGTGCTTAGCTTTGGGCTCCCCAGTACTGGAATGATATTGACATACTGGAGTGAGCCCAGTGGAGGTCAAGGGGCTGGAGAACATGGTGCATGAGGAGAGGCTGAAAGAAGTGGGCCCATTCAGCTTGGAGAAGAGAAGGTGAAAGGGAGATCTTATTGCTGCCTGGACCTCTCTGATCAGAGAATACACAGACACTGGAGCTGTATGTTTTTAGAGGTGTGCCGTGATAAGACAATTTTTTTTTTTTTTTTTTTTTTTTGCCATGAGGATCGTTAAATACTGGAACAGAGGCCCAGAGAGGTTGTGGGACCTCTGTCCTGGGAGGTGTTCAAGATTTGACTAGTGGTGGCCCTCAGGAACCTGATCTAAATAGACCTTTTCTGAACAGGGGGTTGAATTGGATTAGCTTCTGGAGGACCCCTTCAACATAATTTATGATTCTGTGAGACATGAGAAGGAGGGAAAGTCTTGGCATCTCTAGCCCAATTTCCAGAATAATATAAAATATTAGCCATTTAAAAGATATGCACTGTGTCACTATGAAAAAGATTCTGGTTCAAAGTTCAAAGCTGTTATTAACATTAACATTCCTAATAGGGACTCAAACATAAAATTATCTGAATGACTTAAATCAAATGAACAGCAATTCAAATTAAATCTGAATAGGAAAATAGGGAATAAATAAGTAATTGACCTACTTGGGGTTTTTTTCCCTGTCCTTGGCCTTGTTTACTTGTACCAGATCTAAGGGAAATGTTACCCTCCTCTGGAATAAGCTTTATTTTTCCTAAAATGCCATCATATCTGGAAGGCATTTAGGAACAAGCTTGATATTCTGAAACCATATGCATTCACAAGTGAAAGAGAAACAAATAATAGTGACAACCAAACTGTGATAGCTATTAACATCATTAGAGATTGTGATCTATCTACAGATGAGTCAGAAGGAGAATACGCTTTGTGTTTCAGTTATTTAGTTGCTCTCAATTTTCCACAATTCTGACAGTGTTTCACCCAAGTCATATCACTTGAGTCCGAATAAACTAAAGGTTGCAATTTGTACCTATAGCAAAATTCATTGGTTTGGGTTCCCATTAAAACATAACATTTAAAAGAAAAATCAGAGCTAAACTGGATGCATGAGGATATCCATTTGGAGTCTAGTAAAAGTGTCTTAGAGATCCAGATGCAAAACTCAACCTCGATGCAAACTAATTATCAAGGTTTACACGACAGATATACTGATATAAATGAGTTGCCTTATTAATTCTCCTTCCTGATTAGTTTCTTTGACTCTCCTTCACTTGACATCCTTATTTATTTAATATAACTGGATGGCCCAAAATGATAATTACTCTGACAACCAAGGAAAAGCAAAACATCATGACATCAGCAAAAAGAAGAGAATGCAGGAACAAAGAGACTAAAATGGAAGAATGATTTGGTCCAACTCACTTTCTCTTCCTCTCTAACTCTCCTCTTTCTCATTTCTGCATGATAATACATGCCACTCACATATTCTCTCCATAAATTCTGAAGTAGTAGATAACCCCAAGAAGACTCAACATTTGTGTATATGGAACAAGAAAGCATGAAAATATTCTGCAGTCTTTTTTTTTTTTTATTAATCTTTCTGTGTGCTGTGTTCATGTCCTTACCAGTATGCAAACAAGTATGTAGCAGCAGTGCCAGAAGGAAACAAAAAGATGGTCTTTGGATGTTGAAACACAACAGCAGCTTCTCTACAAATAGGAAAATTCACTGTGAAATAAAAAAATATTTTGCAGTACAGTTACTTCTGGATTACTATTTACAATTACCCTTTGTCACCAAAAATAAATGTTTGCTATTCTATACTTAAACCAAAATAGAGACAATACAAGTTAGTGGCAAAAGCCTCCAGTACTCAATCTGTACTGAGTGTTCTGTAATCTGAGGGCAAACAACACAATTCTTATGACTGCTCCTTCATGGGAGCAAGGTGTCAGCAGGTCAGATAGAGACTGCATTGTTTGTGTAACTGATATTCCTCTCTGCTTCCACCCTGGTGATGTGGAAGGAAAGGGAAAACCAGCTGACCTGGGTACAGAGGTAAGAAACAGGGATGGGAAAGGTCTATAACTGGTGCAGAAAGGTTTTTCTCTGAACTTGAATGTGTCTTGGGATTCCTCTCTGAAATCATTGGTACACAGAGTTTTCCTAATGCCCAGCTAGTTGCTGAAGCCCTATAAAGAAAAATACCCTTTTGCTGCCACCTTTTCCCACATAAGCCCTTCAAGGACAACGTTGTTGTGCAGCTGGAAGTCCAAAACCCTACCGATAACTCATATGGGACCTGAAGTGGTGCATATGATAAAGATATTATTTAAGCATTATTTTGTGTGTAGGAAAATGCCTTACAAATTTGTATTGACATTTTACTTGGGTTACAAAATCAATCAGACAACCAGAAGTTGGACAATGCCAGAGATGAAATAGCTGGTGTGATCTTGTTCTTTCCCTTTTCCTCAATGTCCTCAGATTCTTCATCGCCATTAAATGCTGCTATGCTTACATCCTGTCTTTGCCTTAAGCAATCGCCTTTTCATTGCATAGCAGGAATGGTACCAGCAGCTCGAGGCAAGACTGCAGACGGATACGACTGGATCTAGGAAGCATTAGCCAAAAAGCAATAGAGCATGTATTATCTCTTGGAAGGGTGGTTGCCAAAGTTGTAGGAAGGCCAGACATAACCAAAAAGCAAAAGCCGGGGGCGATCTATAGCAAACTTGAGGCAATGCTTTATTATGACCATATCAGCGGACACCTCTAACAAGTTGCAGGGAAACACCTGAGAGCATGGGCTGTAGGGTAGGTCATTGCAAAGGCTTCGTGTGGCTGAGGCATGTTCAATGCAAACAGGTGGTTCTCATTTTCTCTTAACAGCAAGGATCTAACAAGCTCTGTGGAGTATAACATCTACTGCAAATGGCAAGTTTTACAGATTACAGCTCAGCCAATTTCGAACAACCCTTCATTAAGCCATCAAAATGATCCTCTCTGATTTCAGGGTTATCTGCTTGCCCTGCTACAAACATGAAGACATCCCAAATATTCAAATCACACTTAGATCTTTGTATACATGACAGAAATTAGGTCACCTTTCAACCCACTGATGTTTCCCAGACACTGAATAAGCAGGTAACTGAACTGCACACTTGGTGGGATTTCCAGAAAATCACTGGGCATCACATTTCACAGAGTACTAAAAGCTCTTCAGTACCTAGTAATATTCCTGTATTTCCCTCCACCACCTCCTGTTTTCTGTAGCTGTTAGTGGCATTGCACATTCGGAAGAAGCTGGCCTGTGGGTCCTGAGAATGTAAGCCTTATTTAAATGCAAAAAAAGGACAAGTTTTATGTTTTCTTTCTTTTGTATTAATTACACTGATTGATATGACAGTGGTCTTCATACTTTGTACTTCCTTTTACGACCTCCTATAAGTGGTGGAACTCCATTTTAAAAAGCCCTGAGATAAGACCACAGTAACATTGTAGAGAACAAAAAATCTGCAAATAATATGCTAGCTCCAGGGAAAAGTTGGTGGGAGTTATTTATTTCAGTGCAACTACTTGTTCAATCTAGTTCAACCATTCTTGATAGTGATGATTACTCTGTTTTATTCCATCTCTTGTCAATATGAAACATAAAATAGGTTAACTCTCATCTTTATGCAGAAATCCTGGATATTAGATAAAGGCAATAACTTCATTAATATTAAGAATAATATTAGGTATTATCAGCAAGATGAAATAATTAACAAAATTTGAAAAGTTAGATTTTTTTTCTAGAAACTTATTTCATTTCCCTCTTATTTTACATATGAATTTATGTATGTGTCTAGAACTTTTTTATCTGATGGGTTCACTGCAAATTTAGGTGATTTCTGGCAAAGATCCAGAAAATCTGGAATTGATATACATACTTATCTAAGATTACATACAACATTTTGTTATTGCAACAGATTCTTTAATACCTTTAAAAGAGTTTTTGTATTCCTCTCTTCCCATACTCTTTATTATTTAAATTTGTTGCTTAAATATTCTAAATTTTTTAGCATTTCATTTTGTCTTGTGTTGAGATGTTGAAATTCTAATTCCAACTCTTTTAAATAATCAAGATGTACAATTTAGTCAATCTTTCTGAAGACCAAGAGGTATCCAGTTTTCCGGTTGACTGTATAGGCAAATGCTCTGAATGTCAGATACTTTACTCTGAAGGAGACAGAACAAGACTTCTGAAAAAGAAGCTGTGAAAGCTTAACAGGAAAAATCCTTCTCCCTCTCAAAAAGTAGCCAAAACTTAATCAGATTACTGCCATAATCCAAAAGCCCTTTGGAATACTGAAGACCTTTTTGCCCATGAATGTCTATTCTATGTTACTGCTACAGGTACTGAAATTCCATTTACCATGTAATGTGTGGAAATGCCAAGAATAAAATTGTACCTAAAATTGCAGTGATTTGGGAACAAGGTCAAAGGTCCAAAGTCCATCTCAAGCTTATGTGATCCATCAGGCTACTGTAATTAAGGTATAACAATATTTGCTGCCATTCATACATAAAGAGAAATTTTTTCAAACAGGGCTTAAAATAAGCATGAAATAAAATTATCTCCCAGTGGTAATGATGAGTTGGCAGATCTGTAAATGTCAGAAATACGAACAGAAAAAATTCCATCCACCCACAAAAAAAGCATATATAGTCTCATTCCTTCAGTATCCTCCTGGGACCAAATGGATTTATGGGTTTGGTATAGCAGGGTTTAAAAAAAGACAGGGAGCTGTATTAAAAACAACAACAAAAAAAACCAAAAAACCCCCAACCAACCAAAACAAAACTAAAAACAAACAACCAAGCAGAAACTACAAGTAAAAATGTTGATGGCTGATATTTGGAAGTGGAAGAGATCCCTTTCCTTCCTAAAGCTTCAAGGTCTCTTCCTTTACTGCCTTTTCACCAAGAAGGAACATTTAGCTTTAAGGAGCAGAACTAGGAAATGAAAAGACATTCAAATACTTGTCCTTTTCATTTCTTTGACTTTTCCTGACTAGATGTCACAATTGTGACTGCAGAGAATCACCCTAAAAGAGAATTATTTGGTATATATAAGGTATTACAAATCAAAGAGCAATGGCTCTTAGAACCAACTTTTCAAATGCAGGCACCTACACTGGGCATATAAAATGTTTCTGCACCCTGATTTGATAGGAACACTTTAGACACCTGTTTGAAAATATGATCCCAACTAAAAGCTGGATGAAAAGCTGGCACTATTATCTCACAGTAAAGAATTTTTGTAATTGCCACACCTCTGAGAAACTCTGATGCAGGACTCCTGCTCGGAAAGCTAATGGCCCAAAGCCTATTTAATTCAATGGAAGACATTTCAGTGACTCCATTAGACCATTGGATTGGGCTCAAAAAGATTAATTTAAAGGTCTTTCATGACAGAATTTCACTTTAGTGACAGCATTATGCCAAATTCTGCTGTTCCCAAAAGCAACAACTCAATATTTATTTAAGCGTCTGAGTTGATGTTAACTGCTACAGATTTCAGCTCCAGAATATAGGGATTGTCCCACCTGGCAAACGCTGGTTATTATATTACTCTCATCCCCAAAGAAAAGCTCTATTTATAGAAAGGCAAAACAGTTCTTTTCACACTGATTATTGAGTCACAGTAATTACATTTCATATGGGAAACATTTTATATCCAATTCATGCAGTATGTGAACAATTACATACCCTATGCCAATTATTAGGTAGAATGTGCATCAGTTAGCATGTGCTCCTGATGTATCACACAGTTAATACAGACATACTTAAAAAAGAAAAAAAAAAGGCTCCAGATTCTGAAATACATCACTTTAAGGTTCCAATCAAAAGGAAACATTTCAGTATTTCTGAAACTTTTTTTTTTTTTTTTTTTTTTTTTTTGGAATGACACTAAACTCTTGATTTCTGTCAGTTTAAAAAGAGGAATAGGTATTATGGAAGCTGAGGTTTGGATCATCATTCTCACCTACAGACCAATTCCTTGAAGATTTTCACTTCTCAGGGGTAATGTAGATATCGTTCAAGCAGGGCCAACATGTTGCCTTGTGGGAACTGAAATTTGAGAGCTGAATGGCATTATTATTTCCTGTGCAGAGCTTTCTAATCCAGCTGTATCTGCTATAATCCAAACAGCTGACCAAAATAAATCTCTGCTGTCCTCTGAGAAATATGGTTGTCAAACAAGCCTGGCCTATGGGGAAGCATCCAAGCTGTAACTCCAATAAGGCAGTGCACAGCTAGGGAACTGTGTTTTGCTCAACTGCTTTGTAACAAAATATTTCTGGGAATTTAACTGAAAATTATTTCAATAGAACCAGCCTCAAAAGTCAAATCTGCACACAGATAATTGGGGGGGGTGATGGTGGTGAAATCCTGAAATTTGCTGACATGCCATATCCATGATTTAGTCCAACAGTTAGGGCCATAATCATACCTCTAGGCTGTGGCAGAGCATGCTGTGCAGCTGAGAAATGAAAAAAAAATGAGAGAAAGCTCATCTTTATATTTCCTTTCCTTGGGCCAGTTTGCCAGTGTAAGTTAGATCATTCTCTGATGACAGATAGCTATAACCCCTGGAGGGCCAAGAACCCCAGCCAAAAGTTCACAAAAGTCCACATGAGGGTTTGCACGGACATCGCATGCTTTTGGTTTGGGCAGCTAGACACTAGAGAGACATGGAGGGTGAAAGGGTTTGAAAGTAGCTTGAAAGAGTTCCAGGTTGCAGAATTGCTTTCTCTAGTAGACTTGTAAAGCACTTACCCTCCCTCCCAAAATCCAGTCTTAACATGAGCTCTAGCAATTTAGAATAATTACAGGAAACAATGAAAGAGGAAGATGGCCAAAGGAGAATGCATTTATTTCTACAGACTACTAATTGCCACCCTGCAACAAAGTCTAGACCTACACATCAAGTGAATCTAAAATATGTCTAAGTCTGGTATCTTACCAGGAGATGCTCTTTCCATCCTGTGTTCTACATCCCGTTCAGCTGAGTTCTAGCAGTTTACAATATAAATGATTAAAAGTAGGAAAAATTAATGGTTTGGGGTAGCAAAAGTAGATTGCCTAGATTTGGGACACACCTATCATGAAACAGAAACATGTCTGCAAGTAGGATTCGTGTTAAATACTTAGCCAGTTCATTATTTCTGAAGGCTGTAGTAATTTTACTGCTACTGTTTCTAGATTTTTTTATCCAACGCAGCACTTATAATCTAACACTGGCATAGTTACATCTGGCAGTGCTGCCCGACCAAAATCAGCATCCACACAGAAATACCCCTCTAAAGAAAACAGTTACAGCGATGTATGGCAAAAATACCACTGCAGATAGGCAAGTAGGAAATAACCTACAGTAACCGTTTGGATCAACTATTTCTTATGAGTGTCTTGCAACTGTATACCAACTATACCATACAGGCCAATAACTAGATGGTGCTGAGAATTTTCTTAAAATCTTTAAAAGAAAATACATCATTTCATCACTGTAAAAGATTCGTATATCAAAAGCAGTAGCTCAACAGAATAAGCAGTGTAAACCTAATAAAAGGAAATCTCCTGATGTTGAACACTCAGTGCAACACTGAAATAATTCTCATTTGCTTTTTAATATCGTACATTCATGTAAACACAGCATGTTCTCAGCCAAGTATAGAAGTATGGTGAGAATAAAAGTACATCTGATTTCTTAATACATTAGAAGTATAAGGAACTCCTTTAGGTAAAAAAAAAAAAATCAACAGAAAAAAGACCTTGCAGTCACTCTTAGATGTCAAATACCATTAAATACAACTTTGTCTGTTGCTAGAGAAGATAAAAGCTGTATTTAAAAGCCTTGCCAAAAATGTCCTTTTCAGTACTAATTAGCATCAATGGTCAAAGCCGCTAGAGCAAAAGAAGAACAGAGAGAGGGAGGACAAGAGAAATAAGTACCATCACTGACACTAACAGGATTTTTTTAGCTTTGTCTCATGATACATTAAAGGATATTTTTCTTTTAATATAATGTCCTAAGCTTACAAGCGCTATGAGCAGATGCCCTTCTCAATCTGCTCTAAAATCAAGTCTAATAGCACACAAAGAAAAGCCACAGCAGAAACTGCCTCTTCCTAGAGTTTTCCCAGACAAGAAATTAGCAGCTCTATAACATAAAATGAAGCAGAAACCTCCTTGTCATATTTGAGAGTACTTTTGGTTCCTACTTCACAACTGTTCAGCCCACACCTCAGATCACGGGGTAAAGATTAATGTACAGTTTAAGAACCTTGCAAAGACAACAAGTCCACGTGACTGTGTGGTTTATGTCTTCACGCTTTTTACAGTCACCTGAGTTTTATAGATTCACAAAATGGGGAATCTTACTGTTGCAACAATCACATTCATTGGGAATTGCAATGGATGTATTTTTGTTTTCTTGTTTTTTCCAGCTCTGACTGTGCAAAACAGACCTTTGCTAACAAGTGAAAGCATTAGTGGTCAAGAGATGCAGGTGTTTCCTACGTTTCGTAGTGGAAAGCAGGTTATCAGGTCTGTTCCACCATGTTGCCAAAACCAACTTGATCTTATCTTTTGGAAGTGCTGGTGGTCAGCCTGTGCACTTGTCTCCCTTTTCCTTGCTACCTCCAATGCACCTGGCAAAGCTTAAGACAAAAACAAAAATACCAACAAAAAAAACACCCCAAACCTTTTCACTTGCATCATCACCCATGTTTCATTTTCCTTCCTTTCTACAGTTTAGTTTCTTTCAAAAATACAGTGCCTGCTAACTTCTCATTCACACACAGTTAAGTCTGGAGCAATTGTGGAAGCGGTGCAGTTATATGGGTATAATAAGACATGAGAATTCCTATATTTCATAATTACTAATAGCTCAAAATATGGGTCAGAGCCTAAAAACTGATTAGCCCCTCGAGCTTTTCATGTCTCTTCTTGTCATGAATGGCATGACAGGGGAAGAAGAATAAACAAGCCTTCCCTCTCACACTCAGCATACAGGCAGCCTAGGGCACTGAAACTCTCCATGCATGGGATAGAAACAACGTTCACATGATAGCTGCACCAGCTTCCACCAGCTTAGATTTAACCTGTCATTACGTTTCAGTCCTTTCTATGAGGGGATCCTCTTTCACATTCCTTTCAGACTGACTTCATGCCCTGAATTTTCTGAATTGGTGCTAAATGCTTGAACCAAACTTTCCAAAGATGAAAGGTAGTTTGCTCTCAGCATCCTGCCAGTATTTGGATTTATTACTGTAACAATCATTGAGAGTACAAGCCAGGTAGTACATCTGAGATATAGGCTTCCTGTCATTATGGAGAGGATCTCTATGGGATCATTTTAGACTGCTCACATAGTACTGAACAGATGGAAATGGTTTTACTCCCTATCAGTCTTGTATGAGAATCAATGAGTTAATGATGAATGTCCAGGCATCACTGTTCAACTACTGAGTCATGCTGTGTTTGGTATCTCAACTGCCTGGATGTTAACACAGACAAAAAAGTGGTTTTCCTTGTATTCTGAAATAAGGTGTTCCAAAGGTTCAAGGCACTGGTTTAGGAAATGACCTTCAGTGTATGCAGTGCAATAAAGCCAGTCTCTTCCCATGCAAAAAAACTAGAAGTGACCAACTTCAGCATTTCTACAGCAGACAAGCACAGTGAGGCACATCATGCGAACAGGCGCAATTTTGTAGGATGCATCCAAAATAATTTGGGGTCTAGACAGAGTCATCTAGCAAGCCACCATTTGGACAGCTCAGGTCTATATTAAAATCTGTACAATAGCTGAGACATAGGGTACGTTTTACAAAAATGGGGACAATCCTGAGTGAATAATTGCATGGCTTCACAGGCTAATTTCTAGAATAACCACCAGGATATCTTTTGTGAACAGAAGACTTAAGAGAGCCTTGCATTTTACCACATCTGTACATTCATTCAAACAAAACCAAAATAACTTGAAAGTGAAAACACTCCTACATTTTGTTTGAGTTCTGAACTGCAGGTAGAACACTTATCTAGAATATTGAAATGTTACATTAAAATATATTTCTGAAGTGTTTGATGTGTGCCTCTATGTACATACTACACATATCAATTAAATTTTCCACTCAACACTAGATTTGAAAATCAAAATGCTGAGAAAGAATATTAGGGTTGTTTTGTTAAGACAGAAAAAGAGATTTTTACCTCAAAACAAAAAATGGCCAATGAAACAAAAGTTTATGGTATTCTTCATTTCATTAATTTTAAGTAAGTTAAGTCTGCAACTGGTATGACAGGAAATTATATTATTGCTTGATGTTCATTTTCTCTTAATTATTAATATCATTCCATTGGGCATCCCCTCCTTGCCCCAGGATGCACAGCTACAAGGAATTCAAACTGCTGTTTAGCAAAGTGAATGCCCCATCCAGATCTCCATGGAAATCAAACTGGCTCATACTTCTCTATAGGAACTAGAGCCTCCAGTTGCTGAAGGTTAGCTTGTATAAGCAAGTCCAACCCACATGGGATGAGGAGGAGATGAAGGTCAGAAAAGAATATCCAGTTCTTTCTCTGTAAATGTGTTCTGCTTCACATCTAAAGTTGTGACTAGGAAGGGCTTGATGCAACACAAGAGGAAGAAATAAGAAGGCAACATGAGATTTTTCTTTCCAGCATGTTTCATGCAGTCTCAGAAATGCTTTTTGACAGCTCCTCATGTGTTGAAGAGGAATTCTTCAATGTGCAATCAGCAAGGGGGTCTCTGTAGATGCAGGTTGGCATATGGTATCTCAAATTTCTCAGTGACAAGTGGCATGTTAGCAGAGCAACAGAGTAGCAGGGAAAAAGACGTTTTGCTAATCACTCCCTGTTGCCCACACCCTCAGGCAGAATCATATTGCTTTATGCAGATGAGCTCATAACAGTTTCTTCAATTTAGCTTTTATATAAAAAAGTGCCAGCTCCTAACGCTATGTCAACAGGCACCCGAGGGCCTTCCACTTTACATTGCAAGTGTATTACTATTTAAAGATGAGCTTTTAGCTTAACATCATTGCTTGCCTTCAGAGTTTAATTACCGCCCTCCCCATGAGGCCCAATGAGCCATCCACTCCTCCCACGGGAGTTCTGCCTGGCAATGATCTTTAACTAAATAAGTAAATGCCAAATAAGCACTTCTTAAAGATGCAGTGTCTTGTTTTCTGCCTGGCTTTGAAGCCTGCAGAAGCCAGGCTCTGATTTGCATCTCACTGGCAGCAAGCCATGTTGAATATAGTGTTCTCGGTTATAAATCTTATCTCTGATATGAACTAGAAAGGGGATTTAAAAAAATGGAAAACTTTTTTCCTTTGCTGTTTCTTGTGCTCAATTATCCTACATTATTACCTATAGGCAGACATAAATCACTGAAACAAGAGCCTCTTGTACCCAGTTATACCACCTGTCTCTTACACAGATACGGCACTTTATACAGCCTGCATTTGCTACAATACTCCTCCAAATTATCTTCCTATATTTCTTTTTACCACCTCTGTCTGTAGTAGAATAGTAGCATTACAAAACAATTCATTCCCTTGAAAGAATCATCCAAGACTTAAAACAGGTCAACACAGATACACTTAATTCTATAACAACTCAAGCTACTGGGCAAGACACAGAGGCTAACAGACTCAACAGTGTCCATAGAAACAGGAATTTAAACAGACTTTTCTTTTAAGGAAGGAAATAACAAAAATTGACACAACCAGGTATGATTTCTGAGGCACGGCAGTATTACAAAGCAGCTACAGGCAGAAAAGAGGATCCTAGTTCTTAGAATCCTATACCCAAATACACAGTGGCACCCAGCACACAAAAAAAGCCACCAAGAGATGAATGAACAATAATCTAGGACCCAACAGGTATCTTTGCAAGTTCCAGTTACTCAGCAAACCAAGAAACTGGGAGGAAATACAGCACTGCAAAACAGCAAAGAGCCGTTGCACTGTGAAGGAGACAGGATGTATACGCTCCTTGCACCATCTATACTTCAAAGCAGCACACACAGCTGTGGTTGAACTGGAAAGGAACAGACCAGGTGATCTGCTTCACCTTACTTCTCTGCTAACAGGAAAATAACCCACTTTTGGCATATCTTACCAGAGTAGTAATCACGACTACATTATTTCAGAAGGCCTAGTCATTGGCTGTGATTTCTATGGTACTGTTCAGCACACATTGCAAATGATATAGTGCATGTCTCTGGGATTTGTGCCTGGTTTCAGAAACAAAATGCAGGCTCTACCATCACCGTGGCTTTGAAGAAGAGCGGGTCTGAACTTAAAATGAAACTTTTCAGCATATAATTATATAAACATAATGAAGTTTTTTGTAACAGTTGCAAGAAAGCACTTTCTTCCACTGTGTTACAGAATATAAAATCTGTAATCATAATGTTCTGGACTAAATAAAAGTCCTTCCATTTAACATAGAGAGGGGAAAATACTGTTTTGTTTGTGCATCAGGTTGGAAAAAACATGCAAGCTTCCAAGCAAACAGAGTTCACAGCAGATTAACCGTCTTCAGAAGAAAGAAGAAAGCTACAGTTTCTTGCAGGGTCTCTATGAATTATGGATGCATGGTTATTATGGTAGCAGGCCTCCGGTAACATTTTGCTATGTTAATTTGCCTCTGTTTGATTTTCCATTATTTGTATTTATAAGGAAAGTTATTGAGCATTAAAACCCAGGAATGTCCTTAAAATAGCTACTGGCTCTCTGAAGGTGTGAACTGTAGTTGAATGAAACTGGTTCTTCCTTATCTTTAAGCTTTTAATTTTATATTGTGTTCCTCACCAGAGCACTTGAGTGTTTTTCAAACATGACCATTCCTTCCTTTTAAAACACTAACTAAAATGAGAACTAAGCACGCATTTCTTCACCTGTCAACTCCCATGCATGTTGCAAGGTTTGTTTAGTTACTGTGGCAAAGCAAAGCCAAGCAAGTGATTTGCTTTTTTTCTTTTTCCTTAGACAAAATCATTCATGATGATTTCAGTGGACGAACATAGCTATCGCTTTCTGTATGCAGTTTTAACTCTGAATCACTGTTTTTAAACAACAGAAATGTACAGGAATTATGTCCAAACACAGACTCTGCCTGTTCCCTTGAGAAGATTCCTCACCTTCACTGGCTCGATCAGATTTGGAGAATGGCATCATAACAGGTTCTCTGCTGCCAGTACACTTCTCCAAACAAGGCAGCTAATACTGACAAAGATTTCCAGGTACGTGGATCCTGGACACGGATCAGCCATTGCTTCTGTCCTCCACAGCATGCAGATTTTAAATACTGAATAAAAATAATAATAATAAAAAATTCCTCCTGAGATGGGTGTCATTTAAGGCTTCTATTTGATTGTATGACCAAAGGGACTAATTTGCGTGGGTGTTATCTCTGTTGGCCTACCTGTGGCTAAACAGCACGGCAGCTCCTCTGTAAGCCTGCACTCTCATCACTGCAAGGGAGCTGGGTGAGAGTGAAAGCCTGGAAAAAATGCTGGAAGTGAGGAGAAAATAGGTGCTTAGGATGCGCTTGTGGGGACAGAAATGAGAGAGATCACTACTGCAATGATTATGAAGGGAAAGCTGACTTTCCTCAGTTTGCATGTGTCCGTCTCTGGAGGTAAGGGCAGAAACACTGCAGCTAGCAGGAACGCCCAAAACAGCATGGAAGCCAGCAAGACATCTTGAGCCAGCCAACCTAGAAGGACAGTAAAGCAGAGAAAGGCTCCCACGATGGATGACTGCTGCTGCTGCTGAAAGCTTCCATATTTTCTGGATTTTAAGCACCTGTCAGTGTGGAGAGCTGCCAGGAGAGGGCAGGGAGCAGGGATCCTCCATCACAGCTTGTTCAAAATGGTCTTGGCTGGGTTGCTGTTCATCTGTGGACTATCCTCTGTTGACTCCTTCCCTAAACAAATTCCCGCTTTTCTCATCTAGCAGCAGTCAAAGGGCTAACTGGGCCTCACATATTATTAAATCACTGATTTTAATGAATTTGGAACATAATCACCAAAATTCCTCGTATTTTAATGACGCAAGTTAATAAAAAAAAGTAAATTCACATCAAATAGTCCCTTAAATTTTGATATCCAGGCATTAAAGAATCAGATCTTCAATGAATATGAAGCAACATTGCTGGCTTTAGCTAAAGAAGCCTCACAATTTTGCTCCTTCAGAAAAGATGGCATTTAACACCTCTAGCAAAAGGCAAGCATATGTTTCGCCAAAAAGAATGTTTTGGACATGAGAACTAATTCCATACCAGCTTCCACCATCTTAGGTATTTTATACCTCCTCACATGGTACCCATCAGGCCCAAGCAAAATACAATCACAAGCAAGGTGCATTGAATATGTAGGCGATGTGTATGCGATGGCTTACTAATACAGCAGCACTGGTGTGGTTCCTGCTGACACAAAAGCTCTTGTCTTGCTAAGAGCTATAGAGGGCTTAGAGGTCAACACAGAAACTGTGACTGACAGTGTACAGCTGCTGTAAAATATAGCCCCATCAGTCAGAAATCACACAGAGGTGATTACTCCCATATTTTTTTTAATGATCTGGCATGATATTCTCCCTGTGTTTATACAGTTATTTCATCAGGGACAGAAGCTACCTATACTAAATATTCACCTCTGGAATAATTTTCTGTTAGGAAAAATTTGCCATATTCCACTACTTTAAAGTTTGCTAGATGCTATTCTAGTAACAGTTCAACTAGGAGCTGAAAATTTAAATAAGCGCAGAGCACGGTAAGGCCCAACATGAATAAAAATATAGGAAGGTCGTTGCTTAGAACCTCATTTATTCCATTCCTCCTCCCTGCTAATTTTAGACACCTAACATCAGGAATCACTGCCTTCAAGCATCATCGAAAAGCCAAAGCCACATCCAAACTTCAGGGCATGTGTTAGGTAGGGTGATTTTCTTGCTGAAAATGCTGTTTTCTCTCTACCTGCCTAGCTCCCAGTAAAGACTAAGGCAAAATATTTATTGAAAGACGGTGCAGGGAGACAGGACTGTCTACAGTTAGAGGAGCAAGTAGTTAGGGAGTGGATTTCTTTTAACAGCTTAAAATGTCTGTCTCATAGACTCATGGCAAAGGTGATATTTGAAACCTGTCAGGAGTTCCCATTCTGCCTTGAAACAGTTAAAAGTATTACAGGGCCTTAAGACTTAGACGTTTGCTCATGTCTGTGTTTTAAGAAGAGAAAGGCAGAACTTCCTAAAAAGATGTGGGCAAGTGAATCATTCCGGGAGTCTTCAGCTATTTTCTCCACATTAAATAATTATACTGAAGAGTTTCCCACATGTATACCCAATTTCTTGACAGTGGTATTCCAATTGTAAAACCAAACTTCCTCTGTGTCAGAAGACCCTTCTTGCATGGTTAAATGAAAGCAGAAGGTTATGCCACAAGTAGCACAAACTGAAGAGCTGGATGCTATTATACAGCCTTCTTACAGATTTACTCCTTCACTAAATATGATAATGGTATTATTTTATATACATACAGTAATTACTGAAATATGTCAGCTATCTGTAAACAAGCATTAAAGATCAGATAAAAACAGATTTCTTATTTTTCAGACATGGATTACTGTTAAAATCCAACCCGGAAATTGAAGCAATCCTAAGCATCTTTTTTTTTTATCAGCATTACAGCTCCAAACCATCTGTACTTAATTGTAAGACAACGAATTGTCTAAAAACCAGCGAGGATTAAGAGGATAAAGCTTCTTATGGATAGCTTATATTAGAGAAATTTAACGACTGCTAAGATCACAGCACTTCTTCTGTACTTGTTTTATTTCAGTCAAGTCCCTATATTTATCTTCTTCTAAAATGGAAATACATACAGCATGTTGATTGTTGCCACAGCATCAGTAAGAGGTTTATCAGGGTCTTAAATGTTGATGAGAAATCCACTGTTAGCTTAAGAGCTTGCTGACATTTACTCCTAAAGTTCATGCCGGGCAAGAAGACCAACTGCTGACCTCCAGTGCTCCACTGACTCCCAGAACTGGAGAAACTGGGCCAGTAGAGTAGGATGGGAGGCATTTTGCATATCGTGCTTCACGTAGAGCAAAGCGAATAATTTCATTCATGCAGAATGAGGAACAGACATTTGGTTACAGCTAGGTGGAAGGGGAGAAATGGAGACATCAGTCACCAAATGGGTCACCCAAGCACAGACTCTTTGGCATGAATAGCATTATGTCAATCTCCTCCTGATAAATACCTGAAATATACTGAGCAGCTCCAAAAATTTTTCAAGTGTCATGCTGTGCTGGTTTTGGCTGGGGTAGGGTTAATTTTCTTCATAGCAGCTAGTATGGGGCTATGTTTTGGACTTGTGCTGAAAACAGTGTTGATCATTCAGGGATGTCTTAGTTATTGCTGAGCAGTGCATACCCAGAGTCAAGGCCTTTTCTGCTCCTCACACCATCCCACCAACAAGCAGGCTGGGGGGGTCCAAAAAGTTGGGAGGGGACACAGCTGGGACAGCTGACCCCAACTGACCCAAGGGATATTCCAGACCATAGGACATCATGCTCAGCACATAAAGCTGAGGGAAGAAGAAGGAAGAGGGGAACATTCAGAGTTATGGCATTTTGTCTTCCCAAGTCACCGTTAATGCATGATAGAGCCCTGCTTTCCTGGAGATGGCTGAACACCTGCCTGCCGATGGGAAGTGGGGAATGAATTCCTTGCTTTGCTTTGCTTGCATGCACAGCTTTTGCTTTACTTATTAAACTGTCTTTATCTCAACCCACGAGTCTTCTCACTTTTACCCTTGAATTCTCTCCCCCATCCCACTATGGAGGGAGTGAGCTAGCGGCTGTGTGTCGCTTAGCTGCTGCCTGGGGTTAAACCACAACACATGCCCATTCAGCTATGCTTGCATTCTTTTTAATTTATTCTATTTGCTAGCCATGATTTGTTTCAATCACTGGATAGAAAGTACTATTATGCAATTAAATAACAATTCATGAGATGAATAACGAACATCTACCAGTCAAAGTCAGCAGCTTGCCTACATGCCAACTACAGTGCCCTTCATTAAAACATCAGTTGGTACATCTTCCGAAGAGATCTGTATCTGCAGAAGAGAAAAACCTGCACATCTGTGTATTGGGTCTGGCTGAGATGGAGTTAGTACTCCCTATAGCAGCCCTCATAGCACTGTGCTCTGCATCAGTAGCTAGAAAGGTGTTGATAACACACCAGTGTTTTGGCTACTGCTGAGCAGTGCTGGCACAGCATCAAGGCTGGCTCTCCAACATTTTTGCCCTCCCCTCAATGGCAGGCTGGGACAGGGCAAGATCTTAGGACGGGACATAACCAGGACAGCTGACCTAAACTAACCAAACAGATATTCCATACCATATGACGTCAGCTCAGATATAAAAGCTAAGTGAAGGGAGACGGAAGGGGGGGGGCATTTTTGTCTTCCGGAGCAACCACTACGCGTACTGGAGCCCTGCTTCCCGGGAAGTGGCCAGACATCGCCTGCTGATGGGAAGTAGAGAGTAACATCATTTGTTTTTTCTTTGCTTTCGCGCGCGACCTTTGCTATCATTTTATTACACTGCCCTTATCTTGACCCACGAGTCTTTTGTTATATTTTCTCTCCCCCCTCCAGCTGAGGAGGGGGAGTGATAAAGCGGCTTTAGTGGGCACCTGGCATCCAACCAGGGTCAACCCACCACAACCTGCCAACAGCAACTTCCTTTTGGGGCTCTTTCTTCATGTCTTTAAACTCATCTTAATTCTTCTATTCTCTTACGTCTCTATTTTTTCTCTTTACAAGCTATACGCCTTCCTTTTTCAGATCCAGCTATCCCAGCTGACCACAGTACTTATCACCCTTGCTGCTGCTTACCTTCTCCCCATCCATTCTTTAATATTCTATGTAATTGTTTTCATAAAAAGGAAAGGCTGTAAAACTGAGAAAGCAAGCAGGCAATGCATTGCAACAGTCAAGACCTTTACAGAATCTTCCAAAGTTATTTCAAAGAGAACATTATTTTGGAGGAAAAAGAAAGTCCTTAGGAAAAAAGGAAATTCAAGCATTCTATAAAACACATTAAAAACTCTGTAAAAGCTTTAAGTGGCATGCCTCCTGGGATCTCTTATGCAGTAAATGAAAAGAATTTGCTTTAAAAATAACTGGTAAAATATTTAAAGATGAGTACGATGTTACAACTAAATAATCTCCTACTTAAAATAAACATGCACATTTTTCAATATAGTAATAAATAATTGTGTGCCTGGTATAGACAATACTCTAAACAGTTTTCTAATCTTATAAAAGATATATACTACTGACTGAATCCAGATTACAAGTTTGTTCTCAGTACATTTTCTTTTCTGTGTTAAATTGTTACTTTGAACACAAAAATGTCAAATATCATCTAGGACAGACAGTAAGCAACACCACACCATCTTTACATTTTCTCAGTTAAGAGTTATGTTTCAGATAGCTTTATTTGAGATCACGCAAATGGCAGACAACGTCCTTTTTTTTTGTTTTTAAACAAGCCTTTAAACAAAAGTCTTTTCCCCCTCCTCAAAGACTTTCATTACCAGCTGTTGCTAACACCTCTATTTTTATTTTAGCTATATGCTTTTCAGGAAATTAGCAATGGATTCAAACATAGAGGAGAACATTTTCATTTTTATTTTTTAAGCAAAGGTAGCTCTATAAGCTTAAAATTAAATAGAAGTTTATTTCACTTCCAATTTGAAAAGATGACAAAAGGAATAGTTACAGTGATCCAGTTTCAGGTATTGTAGCATAACTTCTCTGTGTACTGAGATGAAGAATATTTCAGAATTAGTGCTGAGATTCAGCGCTCTGCTTAAGCACACTGCCTTACTGGCTTTCCCAACTCATAAGTCCAATTAAGATTTCAGACTGCATTTTAAAAGCTAAAGAGTCAATGTGTAAACCTACAAAGCAGCACATCCTCCAGGGCAAATGTCTGTGGCCTCATAACCTCTTTGTCTCAAAGCAAGCTGCTTAATTTGATTTTTTAATGCTCCTTTATACCTATACACATGCCAAACCGTTCTGAGAAGTAATCTTTTTCAGGCAAATTTGTATAGATATGTTAAAAAGGTGCATTATGTCCATACCTACTGGGCAAAACAGAGCTTCCTGAATGGGACAGATCAGTAGAATCATGCTCATTTTAT
This sequence comes from Astur gentilis, assembly GCF_929443795.1. NCBI lineage: Eukaryota > Metazoa > Chordata > Aves > Accipitriformes > Accipitridae > Astur > Astur gentilis. The sequence goes on from NC_064911.1 coordinate 7,924,248, forward strand.
AAAATGGCCACAGTCCTGAATTTATGCTTCCATACTTTTAAACCAGATCCTATTCTACAATTAATATAGACGATGAAAATTATATACATAGTAGTATTTTCAGGAAATATGTTTCTAAAATTGTGTTTCTTTAGGAAACAAAACAAAAAAAAAGAACTTTTAACGCTCTGTAAGAGCATATTTCTTCTAATAATTAATTTCATTTTTCATGCCTGTTACACATTATTACAAAATGAAACAGTGAAAAATACAAATTTATTTTTATTCAGGTATTTTTTCTATGCTAATTATTAGTTCCACTCTATACCTCTAACTGAACTTCACTGATTTATTTTAGTTAGACAAGAAAGATCTTATCAAAACAAAGGACTGTTTTATCTATTTCTGTCATGGGTACCCCAACCAGTAACTAAGCACCACGCAGCTACTTAGTCCCTCCCTCCCACCCAGTGGAATGGGGGAGAGAATTGGAAAAAAAAAATAATTAAAACTCACGGGTTGAGATAAGAACACTTTAACAGAACAGAAATGAAGAAACTAATAATAATAATAACAATAATAAAATGTCAACAATAATAATAATAATAAAAGAATTGGAATATACGAAACAAGTGATGCACAATGCAGTTGCTCACCACTCGCTGACCAATGCCCAGCTAGTTCCCGAGCAGTGATCCACCCCAGCCAACTCCCCCAGTTTCTATACTGGGCATGACATCACACGGTATGGAATACCCCTTTGGCCAGTTTGGGTCAGCTGTCCTGGCTGTGTCTCCTCCCACCTTCTTGTGCCCCTCCAGCCTTCTTGCTGGCTGGGCATGAGAAGCTGAAAAATCTTTGACTACCTGGCAACAACTGAAAACATCAGTGTTACCAACATTCCTTCTCATACTGAACCCAAAACACAGCACTGTACCAGCTGCTAGGAAGAAAATTAACACTATCCCAGCCAAAACCAGGACAATTCTTAAATTTTTTTCATCATTTTCTCACATTTCTTTCTCATTTAGAATTATGAGAAACTGTTTGTACGATTTAGTATAAAAAAAAAAGTTAGATATTTGTCTCATAAAACACAGCTCGCAAATATATACAGCTGACATAAACCCAAACAGCAACTTCGCTCTTGTCCATATGCTAAGGCATGTTCTACACAGACCATACCAACTAATGTTGTAGTTCCCATATGTGTATACCACACTTCTGTCAATGAAACTGTTGCAACCCACAGCGGGGAAGGAAAAAAAAAGGAAAAAAAGTGAAAGCCACAATGCCAAACTGAGTTTGGCTTCCAAACCCTACTGTTGAGATTCCTCTCAGCCCCCGAGGAAAAGCAATTAAAAATACCAGTAAATGTGTATCCTGCCCATATTCATCTGCTCATTTTACTGAAAATCAAGGACCTTCCAATTTTTCTAGATTGCCTAAAGCAGGTCAGGAGCTCCAGGAATAACTGATAACTTCCAGCTTCTAAAATTTCTCTAAGATTCAGTGTAGATGCTAGCCACAATGCCTACTTTGAAAAATTCTCATTTTATTCTAGAGGAGCTACACCAGGGCTGCTGGACATCCCTAAAATTCAGATGAACATTGGCTTATCATCAAAGGCTGCAGAATAACACAGGCAGTAAAGCAGAAAACTGTCTGGGGGAAACAAACAAACAAACAAACAAATATCTAAAGACCCCAAAACTTCCAGTTATTGAAGCTCCTCAAAATTAAAGATTTGATCAATTTTTCCATTAGAAAAAAAAGCCTAAACCAACTGAAATATTTAGGCTTGTCAAAGCAAGGTAGTGAATGCTTTGTTCAAGGCACGTTTGAGCTGCACTGAGACAGTTTAGTGGTTTTTATGCCTCTTATTTCCCTTCCAAGCCAGGACCTGCAGACCTGGATACATCTCACAGGATGAGCCATGCTGAGTCATGGCAATGCGTTTCCCTGCTGCCTTATAAAAGATGCCGTTCAGGGAGGAAAACTGGTCTGCAAAGACAGACGTGACACTTCAAAAGGGTTAACCTATTACAGTTAAATCTTATAATAACTAAGCATTGTTATAATCTTATAATCGTTATAATTACTGAGTATGCCAGCCGGATCCTGTTCTGTTTTCTGCTATACAAAGACACACAGATATTCAAGGTCATAAAATGACTGATCTTGTGGACCCAAGTAGATAAAAACACTATTTATGCATGGAAAGCTAACAGAACAGAGGTAATAAAATCTTATAAAACTGTGAAGTGCGAGACAAACAGTGCAGTATTTGTTATGATGGTTAAAATATTACATAACAATGAAGGTTTTGCAGATACTGCTTAAGAGCAATAGCATAACATGAATATTTATTTAATTATTAACTTGCTTATATTGTATTCTTTCTAACCCTACCCCTTATGTTCTGGAATTCAATGCAATGGAGCAATTAAGTTGATTTTTATAAAAATTAAAAGAAGAGAGGTCTCTTTCTATGACTAGAAACTATTATGAAATAATATTCCCCCCCCAAAAAAAAATCCCAACAACTAACCAACAAAAAAAACCCCCATAAACTGCACATCAGAAACACACAGCTCATCTTTTTAACAGTTGTTAAGAACAATTCCAATCACCTGGTTATACTACTATTCCAATGTAAACACCATGCCCAGCAGCTGTGATTAGCTCATAATCTGAGTTCACAATCCCTAAATACTAGCTGGGATTTTTTCATAAATCCTGACTCATTTTCTAATATCACCTCTGCCCTCACAGGAGAAAGAAAGAAAGAAAGAAACAAAAGTTTCAGATTTATAAAAGTGACCATTATCTCCTGGTTGGCTTAAAACAACACAATCAACCTAGGCATAAAACTATCAGCCTGGAGGAAGCTAGAGCCTGGACATAATGCACCTGTCCCCTGCTCTCTAAATTGGCTCCCTATTGGATATCATGTCAAGTACAAAAATTCAGTCTGAACTTCAATCTCCTTAATGATTGGCAACCGGAATCCCTAAAAAGACTGCCAAAAGCTTGAGGACTACCTTTGCCTACTCTAACATCCTGGCACTAAGGAGAATCAGAGACATCCACACTAGTGCTCTTGTCCAGGGAAGTTTTAAGAGCATTTTGCCAAGACACTAAAATCCTGCAGAGCATGCAATGTTAGTACAGATTTCAAGTTGCTGTAAAATGTTGGTATTAAATGCTCTATCAAATTAGAAAGTCACCTTTTAATTTCATTCATTTCTCTTTTCCATTTAGTATGTGTTTTGGTGAGCCTTCCCTCCTTTTTTAGGAGATATTTTACCCTTAGGTTAGTTTCTCCTTAATTTAGGAACTGATACAGTTATCATCAACTCTCATTTGCCTAAAGGTGTTTCTCCTCCTTAAAACTGTTTCTTTCCTCAGTGGCCCATTCTGGTCTTTCTTACCTCAGATTTTGTTCTCCCACTTTTCTGTTTTTCCCAAATCATCTTATTCCATTTCTTTTCAACTTATCTACCACCACCCCTTTCTCCTCCAAATTTCTGCATTTTCTTCCAAGGCACTGAATTCCCTCCCCCATGCATATATACTCACAGTTCTGCTCCCGATAACTCTGTCTCTCCCTGACCCTGTCACATCTGTCAAACAAATTATATCATATTCCCTAAATAAGATACAAATCTCTGAGCAGGGGACCAGTGTAAGTCTATTGTCCTCAAGAGTTCCTTATTACTGAGGTGGGGAAACAGAGGAATAGCTGTTCTTCCCCAGTCCTTTCCATCCACCTGCTGGGGACATCATGTAGCCAAAGGGATTGTTAATTTTCCTACCCAAATGGAAGAAGAGACAGCCTACATAACTGGCCTAAGGAATACTGAGAAGCGCTAGGGCACAGACCAAGTGACGGGAAGCTCTGCTTTCTTACTCTCAGAGCAGACCAAGGGCAACAAAAAAAATGACTACAGGAGCTGGGCCAGCTGAGTATCCCAAGGAAGAGAACAGCCTAGCTGGCCAAAATTCCTGGGAAATGCTTGCCCCATCAACGCCAGTCTAGGACCACACTACAGACTTGGAAAACACCAGCAAAGCGGTTCAGACCAAAGTCTTCCAAGCGGATTCTTGTATATAGTTACATCAGAGAACCACCTCAAAACCATGCAAATCTAGAATGAGAGTCACCTCATCTAACTTTGGCAGTCTGAGGCGATCAGGTGGGCACCCTCAAATCAATGGACAGAGTAGGACCTTTCCAAAAAGGGATGTATGCTGTTCTAAGGAAGGTGCCTTAGATTAGGGAGGGGAAATTACACATGTATTTCTATAGCTCATCAGAGGGAGGAGACCAAGATGGATCGTTTTGGTTAGATCACTGCAGAAGATGGACCCTTTCCATGACAGATAGCCTGCCACTTCCTGCTTTGAAACATTACCCCAGTGTAGCGAGCACTCCTACCTTCCAGTGTTTCCAAATGAAGCAGGAAGTGATTATCCAGGGTGGAAAAATATACTGCGGAAAGCATTAAGAGAACTTTATGTGTTGTTTGGATGCAATAAAACTTCAGGCAATGACAATGAAAACTCTCTAAACTCAATTTAAACTGTGGACAATCCTATGAGACAATGAACTTCCAGGGAGAGTCAGCTCTATCTGGCCACGTTTTAACTGCATCCTTAAAAAACATTGTGTTCCGAGTTGGAGCAATACAGTTTTATGGAATCTGAATTGACACATTACTTAGAAAACTGATTTAGCAGTGGTCATAACTGCTCCAGGAAAGTAGTTTCTCTGCTGCAATAAACCAGGTTTATTGAGTAGTTGTCTAGTAATCAGTCTGCAGTATGATTACTATTATTTACTGTCACCTGACTTCACTCTTCATTTAGTAATGGTTGACAGATGAACAAACTTGCCAGAAGACTTTCATCTGTCTTTCACCGTGAAAATATATTCTAAAATATTTTGAGAAGCATTGCACTTTCATGTTTACACACATTTATTTAAATACATATGCACACACACACACAATTTTCTATTTTATTTCAGAAGACATCACAGTAAAGGCTTAGATGCTAAGTCTGCTTTGGTTTAACTGTTCCAGTCAGCTCTTTTCTGTTAATTCTGATGGCTACAGTTGTTCGTTTCATAATTCACCCCGTGAGTGCCGCTGGAAGTGATTTTAATACCTGATTGCTCTTGGCTTCAAGTAAAGGAACGTCCTTCATCAGGGACAACAAGATGGGGTTGGTGAGAATTTATGAGCCAATGGCAAGATGCGACTACTGGGTAGAAATCACTTTTATTATGTGCATAAAATGGTGTTTGGATTAAAGGACAACTACATTTCTCAAGATGACAACCAATCCAACACCTTAGACAAGAGAATAATGCCTGCAGTTTGGTGCTTGATTTTAGTGACTTTTATGTAGGTTTTCACTTTGACTTACCTAAGAATGTAAGAGATAACTGAAACACAATGGATATAGTTTTTATGTTTCATAAAAAGGCAAATTTGACAAAAATATTGTCTGTAAAATAAACATTGAAACCTACTTAAATACTGAATATAAGACTTTACAATAACTCTAGAGAGACATGAGTCACAGGAGTTTTTTTGATGACTTTCCTTCAATCACATTTCTGGGAGTAATCAAGGTGGTCTCAAAGGTGTTGTTATTACAGGTTTTAATAATGATAGCTGATATTTTCTACCAAAATATATACTTGTAGCAATTAATACACCTCGCTGTTGCCTTAAAGGTATGGTTTGAGACATTGGAATCTGATGGATCTATCAAAAAATAACTCTTTTAACTATTATAATTCTTGCACATGCTGCTCTATGAACAACCTTAGTTACAGGGGGTTTCCTGTAATTATTTTATAATAATATTATGAAGAATAGAGAGGAAAATAACAATGAAGACTCACCACAGAATAACTTTTGAAAAGAGAAGGAATTTGGGGAGATTTTAAGGGAAACCACAAACTCATCCAGCAATAACGGAGAAACACGAGATGACCTGGAAGCTTGAAATGTTGCTACCACCTCCCTCCCACACATATCAAATGCCATTTTTACATTATAGTCCTCTGTTGGTAGATCCAGTTTAGAAGACCCTCCCTATCAGATGATTTTATGCTCTCCCTGCCATGTCCATGACAGGTTCTACTGACTATCACATCCCAAAGGAAACTAATACCAAAACAAGTCCTTTTCATTATTGCTTAAAAAGGAACATTTCGTATTCAGAGTCTCATCGTGCAAAACCGATCACATTACAGAGCTGGCTGTTACACCCTCCTGCAAAGTAAAAGGAGTGATTGGCTGAAAGAAGAAACCTAACCTGGAATTACAGCTCTAGATAATTTAAGAAGCCATTTTACTATTCAGATCTTAGCAATCACACAAGAGAAACAGTTAAAGTGGTGTGTAATCTCCTGGGGGAGGGGACAAGGAACAAGTAACTTGAGGAGAGTGGGAAGAAGGTTGAATGGGAAACTCCTCTGGACAAATCTGCCGTTGGAGGATTATTAACTGCATGGAAAAAGAGAATAAGGAATGTCATGAGCAGGGATGGCTTACTTTGGAAGGCAAGTTCAGTTTCTGCCCCAGTACTCAACTCTCGGACAGTTAATCTCACTACAGTGTGGTTCCACTGTAGCCTGCTACAATGCACAGCCTCATGCACTGAGCTAAACCAGCTGAGACAACCCTGCGGTGGGGCAAGAAAGTCAAAGAGACCCAGGTAGACTTCTAAAGCTGGAACTCCCTTGCTGGTCAACTAGAGCACTCAACTGCACTTACCTGAGTGAGTGCAGCTGCACTGCAAAATGACACTCCAGTAACAAGCAGTGATTTGTTTAATGGGCATGATGGCAAGATTAGCATTTGATGATCTGTGGTCATGTGGAGATTCTCTGTTCTTGCTTTATTTCCAGCTTTGGTTGAGCAGCCTTTCACCACATCGCAAATAACCTCCTCTTCCTAAAGTACCCAGCTATTCAAAAGAAATTATTTGTGTCAGATGGAATCTGACTCAGGGCAAATTTGTAGTGTAGCTTGAACCCAACTATTTATTGAGGGCAAGAACAATAAAGTGGAGATGTATTCCGAGAAGATTAGATTTGCTGCAATTGTTTCATAGTCCTACCAGTGAGTGCTTTCCTTTCACATATAGCTCTGTTTTTCACCCTTCTCTGAACAGTTGAAGGACCATACAAATTGTAAGTTTCTCTCAGAAGAAAAATCACTATTGTCTGCTCAAAGTGTTCACCTGAAAACTAACAGTCTGTGCTTAGGAAACAACTTGGAACAGAGGGAAGCAGAACAAAGTGCCATATTTGTAGAGGTATTGAGATATCAAAGATACAGTCAAGTAAGATAGAGTTAAGTATTTCTGAAAATACCACTATGCTCAAGGCATCTACACACCCACACAAATTTCTCCTACAGTTTCAGCGGTGCTAAGATTTCACTTGAGAACATTATCTATATCAGAGTTGCGCAATGATTGCACTTCTGTCACAAAGGTATATAATATGTGTTTTAGGACAGGCAGAAAGGTTGTGATATGACTAAGAGGTACCTGATGGTATTTTTAAGTCTATGGGCTTCCTTGTCGTCTCATTGTACCTGTTTGTGAATAGCTTCAAAGAAAGAAATAAAATCAGTCCAGTGTAAAAAGAAATGTGCCAGGGATAACAAAATTATGCCAGCTGGCCTTTGCCTTATGTTATTCTGCTATTAGACCTGAAGATTTTGAAACCAAAAAATCACACCATAATTATTCTGTTGTGGTCTTGGCACAGTTTTTGTGCTGATTCTTTTTAGACACAGTCAAGAAAACATTTCTTGACTGCTTTTTTTCAGCTCTCATAAAAAAGCCACGTCACAATTTATTTTCCTCAGATTTTTTGCAACAAATACATTTTAGTATAGTAAGATTCCTCATCATATGTAATCAGACACCTTATGCTCCAATAGGAGGTACTATACTTTCTTTCTATGCTATTGCTGTTTCCCTCCTAGACTTTATTTCCCAGGAATTTAGATATGATTTCACTGATGATCCCTTAAATCAGTACTGCTATTTCTGTCTAATTAAATGAAACTGTAGTTGAACATTAATATTATTATACATTTCCCTCCTTCCTCTGGTCAATAATCCCTCACAGGTTAAGTGCTTCAGACAGGAAACTTGGTGTAGATTTCAAGAAAAACTTTCCTTGGAAGTTCCAAAGACACCATTTGATAGGGTTTCTAGTTCTCCTCTACAACTTTATTTTTCTCCCTTCAGCAGATATTTTGCTTTGGTAACACAAAGAAGAACATGGAAAGGTGCCATACGGTGAGGGCGAGTAAAACACTGAATTTACATTCCTTGCTGATTCTCGACAGGCAACACAAAGAAAAGTGATGAAATCTAGCCAGGAAGATGACACTGCATGAGAACTCATCAGAGGTGCAAAACTTCAGTTAAACCTCTAATGGATTTGCTATTCAAGATGGAAAATAACCCAGTCAGTAACTGTAAGGATCTATTGATTTAAAGGTATTACAAACTAGATTGCAGAGGACAATTAACTGCAAGCTTTGTTTTGGCTTCTGCCTAGTGGTAAAGGTATAAAACTAAGTCAGTCAGAACAGAACTGTATGTTAGACAAAAAGGCTACCAACATCACCCGAGTCCATTCATTTGATCGGAGAGGATGGTAAACCTCTCTCTAATTACCAGAAAATTTGTTGTAACTTACCTCAATGTTTAAATTCATGCCATTTCAATGATCTCTCAACAATTTATATTAAGATTTATTTAATTAAGGTTGCACAATTTCCTAAAAACTGTTCAGTCACTGATTTTATAACTCCTCCCAAAATTTCTTACTGGTATGAAACAGCCTGTTATCTCTACACCTTTCCTGTTTGTTGTTCATGTTACTCATACCTCATGCTAGGGCTCTGACTACACGGAACACTTCTTTGAAAGTTCATTAACAAAAAATCAAACTTAGGTTTATACAGTATACTTTCCTCTGGCACAGACATAGAACCACAAGCCTTAACAAGAAAAATATCCTGTATTTATTCTTCAAGAATAGTAACCATATGCTGAAGTACTTGCATGTTCACCAGCATTCATTTAAATAAAAAAAAATTGCATGAGAGTAACTAAACTAATTTACTCATTCTTTTGCCAACTTCAAATAATGCCAAACTGTACCTGATCAGTACTTTTGAAAATGAAACATCATAAAAATTCAAAGGAGAACACACCATTTAAAAAGAAAGAAGTCTAGGGATGCATATGTACATTGCTCCTGTGAAAATATCAGCAGTTAAATTCTGTTTAAATCCCCTAAGATTAATTTGTTCAATAAGTATATCAGAGGTATGAACAAAACAGGAGTTCTCTGAAGCAAACATCTTTTAATTCTACTTTTACAGCTCTATTCACTGTAAAACAGTTTTCAGCATTTCTACCATTTTGTAAGCTATGTCCAGTCTATCTCTCCTCAGTTTGAGTAGTCTGCAATAATCCTGCATTTTTGGGGGCTAATTTATGATGGTGAAGCTTTATTAAGCATATAACACAAAGAAAAGCTGTACATATCTTAAAGGTACAATGCACCTAGTAGTAATAATGCAGCAAACATGAATTGTCCCCCCTGCTTATTTGACCAATGTGGCACAGTATTAATTCTCTGGCTTTACAGTGTACTAGTAATGCTGTAGATTTTGTCAAAGCAATGAGGAACTTGGGAATGTGCTCCTGCAAAGACACTGCGCTACCTGACCTTATCTAGCAAGTGGAGAAGAGAATAGCAATGTGTCAATACCATGAAACAGAGGCATTGCCTTTTCAGTATTGCATAACTTTAGACCAAAACACTAGATACACTTAATTCATTCTTGTATGTATTCCATATTACTCCACGTGAAGATAATTCCTGAAGTGCTTAATTAGCTTAACCATCTAAACCCATCAGTATTTTACCTCCTGCATTTATTAATGAAAAAATTTTCAGTTTATTTTTCCTCTGGCATGTTTGCTCATATGATGCGACTGACTTTTATTCTGTAGGATATACTTCTGTATTTATAGGTTTCTAGAATACGATGATTCTTCTTTGATCTTTTTTTTTCTTTTGATCTGTTTTCCCACCAGTTAAAGTTGTTCTTCTATACACAATTTTTTTCCCACATAAGACTTTAAAACCATCCCTTTCTGTTTTGTTTTCACCCTGTTTCTTTATTTCTTGCCTGCTTTATCTTTTGATTTCACAACAGCACTTCATAAAGTTACTTTATTACTCACTGTTTTTTGAATTTTTCTTTTGTAGTAACACAAATGACTAAACTGTAGAGTGCTCTAGGTTGCTGTAACATTTGCTTTCTTTCCACTACATCACACATGCTCCCTATATTCATTCATTTCTGCCTATTCAAATTCTTGAAAGCTTATACTATGCTGCTATGGTACTGTATTCAGTCTTGCTTAGCACACTGCATTTAATAAACTTAGGGCTACTGTCATTAAAATTTTACATTTTTAACCAGATATTCTATTAATAATTTGCAGGTCTAAGACGGTTCCCACCTCTGCTTGAAATTTCTGTTGTTTGTGTCATGATATAACCCCTCTCAAAGCCTAAAGAAGGTCTGATTTCCCACGTTTAAGTCATCTAACAAGTAGCCATGAATTGTAAATCCTATTTATAAGGTTCTCTGTGGTTCCCACTTATGTGTAGGTAATCTGAGTACTTGAAACTCTATTTTAATTTTAAATCTGTAGAAATAATAAGTCGTTCCCCACATTTTTACTTATGCCACTTCCCACATATTTTTTTTCTTCTATCGCTATTTAGGCTCAAGGTGATTATTTTCAAAAGGTATTTAAAGGGAGAAAATGAGAGGAGCGCAGGATACTTCCAGTAGGAAGGGACCTCAGGAAGTCTCTAGTCCAACCTCATGCTCAAAGCAAGGTCAGCACTGAGACAGGTTGCTCCAGTTGGCTCTTGAGAACCTCCAAGGACGGAGACCGCACAACCTCTCTGAGCAACCTACTCCAGTGCCTACCTGTTCTTATGGGGAAAAAGTCTTTCCTCACACCGAGGCTGAAGCTCTCACTTCTTGCTGCTGCTCATCCTCCTGCCATGCACCTAGGAGTAGCCTGCTGTAGGTCCCCCCTGCAGCCAGGACACGCTGTGGCCTCCTGTCCAGCTTACTGCCCCAACACCCAGAGCCCTTCCCTCAGAGCTGCTCCCCAGCCAGGCAGACCCCAGCCTGTGCCTCGCTGAGTGCTTCGTCCACCCCAGGGCCAGGGCCAGCGAGGTGGGATCATGCGGATGGAAATCGGGAAGCACAGCTCCTGCTTGTCAGAGGTAGCAGAATTGGGCAGACGCTATGAGTACAGATGAGGCAGCGAATCTGAAATCTGCCCCCTTCACACCCCTCCACTCTCTTATTTATTATAGGTTTCAATAAAAAATATTTTTTTAAAATATAAAAAAAAAAAAGCAGCAGTGTTTTGATTTCTGATTTTGCAGCTTCCATTCTTAAAGAAAAGAGATAGGGACAGAAGAGATCCCTGAATGTGGCATCTTTAGGATTTGCCATTGAGCTCTAGTCCCACGCTGAGGCAGACTGAAGCTCACTAATCATGGTGTTTTCCAGCCAAGAATAGTACTGTTATCAGCCACATGCAGGCTTTGACCCCCAAAGGCTGCCTATTGTGCGGCAGGCCAGCAGCATCTTGGGCCGCCAGCAAGGACAATAGATTGACCTGCTCAGCCTTTGCAAATTGAAGCAGCCTGCTAAAAAAAAAAAAACAGGTTTAATACCACTAGCTAGCTGAGAAGAAAAAAAGGCACAAAAACATCACGAATCTTCACCTGTCACTGGCAGAAGCAAATACCTGCAATGAATCTGATCTAGAGAGCAAAGAATAGTGTTTCAGGACAGAACAATTGAATGTATTTATCCAATTAAGAATGGTCCACATTTAGATCACATATTTTATTTTCAAATAAATGGAAAGTGAGACAATAAACTGCAGAAACATTGGAAAGAAACAGAGGTACTGCAATGAATATGCAGCACCATGCAAAAATAAGAGAAAAAACTAAATCACAATAGAAAAACTGGAAAAGTAGTTCTATTTTTTTTAAGGCTACTGGTTAAAAAAGGGGAAAAAAAGCCAAAAACCATTAATCACAAGGAGACTCACTTTGCATAAGGATATTTTCCATGCAGAGATAGCATGGCTTTCTGGAATATTCTAACTGCTAAATAGGTTAAAAGATTAGTGACGCTAAGAAAACAAATTTTCAACAAAACTGAAGATAAAGGTTTTCCACTGGGCTATGAACCCCATCTATGTTGGGTTTGCAATAAGGGGTCTGGTTGTACTTTTCTAACACCAATAAAAAAATATGTTAATGGCAATTATACACGTACGGAGAGCAGACTATACAAAAAGCATAGGGTAAAAGCACTAATTTAATTTCTACCAAGCAAGAGTTTCAAAGGTACATATCCCTCCCATTTTTCATATTTAATAATACATTGCATTATGCTGACAAACTGGTATTCGACCCTTATTAAATTAATTAGTAAATAAAAATAAAAAAATCTTTCCTGCATAGAGGTGAATTCATCCCTGCATAAGGAAAACTGCAGCCAAATTCAGTGCTCACTTGTCCATTGCCTCCCAAATGCAAATTTCTGCACTTTCTAGGCCTTGAAGATTGCAGAACTCAACTGAAACGTCTTAGCAGAAAAAATACATATTTAGAGGACTAGTCCATGAGATGGAAACGTAGGGTCATTAATCGTTAACAATGCTTGGTAAATGATAGCAAATACCATTTGGCTTTGAATTATTCATCTCTATGTATTTAAATGGCCTGACAAAGAATTGCAGTTGGAGAGGAACCTTTCTGGGCTGCAAGATATATATATAATTTCTTTACCATGTTTTCTTACACTAACCACAGGAAAATATCTTGACTAATTAGAGCAGGATTCTCAAAACAAAGCAAATATTTCCTTTCTCAAATTAAAACAGTGCATCCCACAGACTTCAAGGTAATATAAAGAAATATGCCAAACACTACAGCCCCAAACACTTTTTTAAGTAAAGATTAGTGCCAGTCAAAATTCACAACCCTTTCCAGACTCCTTTGTATCAAAGAGTTACTGACTTTGGAAAAATAGCAAGTCATATCATGCCTAAAATGCAGCCAGACCTGTGACTTTGCATTCAAATCATCCTTTCTAAACCTCATGTGAAGCATTTTCGGTTAACAGAAAAATATCTCTATGTAATAACGACATTCCTGGTATTGCAAAATCAACTTTCAATAGGCCTAATACTTTCATTTAAGCAACATTATACGTTACAGATTTCCAAGTTATACAGCATGTTATTGCTCATTCAAACAGAAAGATCTTTGCTGTAGAACTTAACATCCAGTTCATTATTCTATCATAAACATATGCAAAAAAAAAAGAAGAGAAAAGCACAGTTCAGGTTGTTATGCTTTGTACTGATAATTACCTGATTCTGTATGCTAGAATTTATTATCATGCATTTATCTTCCTTTCTGGGACTCACCTGGGTAATTACATTAGAAAGTAGTCACTGTGGTTTCAGAATAAGATGAGGATCAATTTTTGACAGGTCACCATTGGCGACAATTAAAAGCAGCTGCTCCTAGCAGTTGGGGTTACGCCGGTACGCTAGTTTAATGCAAACCATACAATCAATCCATAATGTAAATATCTTCTGAGGACTCAATTAATGTTTGATTGAATGAACTCAGACATTTTACAAGTCAGAGCAAGTAAAGTACTTAGAATTATCAGACAAATACTGATTTAAATAATGGCAAGGATGTGAGTACAAAAGCTGAAAAAAGGTGGGTAGTCGGAAGCAAAGGGTGGCAGGATTATCTTCAGCTCACACCGAATTTCCCTTTTTAAACGAAAAGCCCCACACGGTAGATGGTAGCGGAGAGAAGAGAGCAGCGCTGGCTGCCCAGAGCACGGCCCCAGCCTGACAGGGCCGCCAAGGCCGGCCGGCCACCCGTGGCTCTGGGCCGCTGGCACCCTGCGCTCCGGCTACCAGACGTGGGACTGGCGGAAAGGCTGAAGCAAAGCTGGGTTCACAGACCTACCTACCAGGCTGTAGGGAAAGGGCTTTCCTCCCCATCTCTCGGTACAGCGCCCGGGCCTCCCCGCGCTCCCTTTGGCCTGTGCACCGGACACGGGGAGCCGGAGGGAAAAGGCAGCGTGGGGCACTGGTGGTATCGCCTTGAGTGGGGTGCGGGCAGCAGCCCACCTCCCCCGTACACACCTCTTCTGTGCGGGGAGGGGATGCCTCCTCCCCGTCCTACGTGATGTCCAGGAAAACCACTGCAACACGATCCAGAAGAGGCCACAGAATGCACAGAGTAAACAGAAACTGAGGGGTCTTTTCCTCTAGCTACTGCTCCTGTTTCATGTTTTGGTGTTTACCACGCTACAAAAGCCATGGAGGCAAACAGAAAATCAGGTTCATGGTATAGTAAAAAAATGTGCACGTGAAAACTGACAACTGAATTGAAATGAAAAGTTTATTCTACCTCGCACAACGCAGTCAAAAAAGTAACACTGCATTACCCAGTCTGATCTGCCACTATACCAAACTCTTGGTATCGCTAATTAGCAAGATGCCTACATTAAACTTAAGAATTGGGGCCAAGTAATAAAGTAGTGTGTGGCACAGTCTGGGATATTGGTGTATAAGGTTTTGGCTTATATTTCACAAACACGATGCCTCCGGTGTATGATCTGACAGGCTGACTACAAAAGGGACCTCGATAACAGTATTTGAATCATGGCCCTGATGTACCACCTTTGAGAACTGAAATCTTTTAGTTAAATATGTAGAAAAGATGTTAAAAGATGAAACTTACCAATAAAAGCTGAAAATTTAGTTTCATGACTGAGGCATAGCCAGCCTGTGCTCCCCAAAGAAAGGGAGAAGCAGAAGCAATTTTTGAACACAGATCTGCAGGAGTTAAACATCACAAACTTGTAGTTGTGATGGCAGAGGCCTACCTTGTATCAATGTATCTCAAGAAGAAAAAAACATTTTCCATACAGCTTTTTTGAGGGGCTAGTTAAAACATAAGAACAGCTTTTTTCTGGCTGGACCTCCACCTCTTTGGTAGGAAGTATGTGATGGAGTCACTAGACCCACACAAAGACTTTACGGGGCCCCTGAAGGTCCATTGGCTCAAACCACAAATAAAGACAAATATGCCCTTATTTGGCTGATGTGATCGAAACGGTTTGTTGGGAAAATGCACTAGCCTAGGATATGCTTCACTGTGGTGAGAGCAAGAAGTTGGACCGCAAGCTTTGTGAGCTGACATTTGCCCACTGCAGCCACTTCTCTAGGAGACTTTCAGAGAGTATTGCTGGGCACTTGCAGTCCTCAGACTTGCTCAGAGCCTGGCTTGGCTGGTAAAGACCTCTTCTAGATAGGGAAACCTTCAACCACCCAAGGGCAAAAGTTTGCCTAAAGGCCCCATATGTCAGAAAATTCCTTAGATAATGGCAAGCC
Source organism: Astur gentilis (assembly GCF_929443795.1). Classification (NCBI taxonomy): domain Eukaryota; kingdom Metazoa; phylum Chordata; class Aves; order Accipitriformes; family Accipitridae; genus Astur; species Astur gentilis. The sequence continues at coordinate 7,939,827 of NC_064911.1, forward strand.
CTCACTCTGTTTCCCCAGTCTCGAGCACCTGGTAACACTGACTGATCTTTCAGAGGATGGAAGGAGCAGGGGCACAACTGAAAAACAATACACATTTACCTTCACTAATATTTCACCATGTTCCTAAGACAGCTGAAATTTAGTAAATAATCAAATTTGGTCTAGATCTCCCAAACTTATAAGTGATGGAAGGCATTCAATTTTAATCCAAGCTGAATCACCTAACTGTAATAAAGGATTTATGTTTTGAAGAAGGAGACTGTGCAATAATTCAAGCACAGCTGGAAGCAGATTGACATGTTAATCTGTTGTTTGTGTTAGGTACATTTGGATTTACCTGTAATCTGTGCCCTTTCTCTTCTAGTAGGGAAAGATACAAGACGGGAGGTCATTCAGATTCAAACTATCTCGTATAGTTCTCCAAACAAAATTGACTGAGTCTGGCATTTTATGCAAGGGCATCCATTCCATATGCCCAAAATGATGCAGACAAAGTCAAGAATACATTTTCACACTCGTGCTGAGCACCTGATGCCAAAAGTATCCAGCAAGAGACCTAAGAGATCCTGCAAAAAAATACCAGTGTCACAAACACCCTTTCTTATAGCTCTTGCTTATCGAAACCTCAATCCTGATATTCCTGAAGGAAACAAGATAGGGTAAGACAAAAGGCCGAAAAGTCTTATTTAGAGAAGAAAACTTCATCTCTATATGCAATATCTGAAAAATTATTTCCACCATCTACCACAGCGAATTTGAGATGAGCATGGGGTGCAAGTGGCACCTTTGTGGAAATATATTTGTATCCCTAAGTGTTATTGCACATGTAGTTTGGATAAAATGTAAGTATGTCAGAGTTATAGCAAGTGCACTTTAGACATATGAAACTATTGAATTTCTACATTAGTAATTGACCAATGATCAACCTTACTGACAGTCCTGGAAGATGGACTTCCCTGAATGTAGACATGGAGGTAGAAAGTCATTTTTCTTTCTTATAGCTACAGGTGTTTTCTTCTACTCAGGTTGATTTCCTGAGACATACAGGGAGATTTAAGTCCACTAATTCATGCATTGTCCTTGGCCTGAGACTAACAGCAAGTGTTTGCAGCCAATGTTCCAGCAACTCAGCAAGAAGTGAATGTAATCAGAAAATGCGGGGGAGGGAGGAGAGAAACAAAAAAAATCCAGCCTCAATAATATGAAAAGCTTGTACAGATATACAAGGTGCATTATTCACTTGTTACCAACTGTTAAAACTTAAGCAAGATGTCGATGAGCACAATTTGAATGGAAAAATAAAGTAAGGTTTGTTCCTACTGTGGCTCCAAAGGATTTGTCAATACAAAAGGTGTTAAACGTTCAGTACCACTACAATTAAAATGCTTTCAGAATGTCAAGTATTCATGCATATATATTTATGTTTAAAAGAAAGAAATAACAGGAAAAAAAGGATTATTTAGTGGTTTGTATTGAAGAGGGTAACAATGAAAATTGTGTGTGTGTTACTATGTTAAAATGTTCCTGCGTCATACAGGATTAATGGCAACAGCCCTCACAGAAAAAAAGCAAGACTGCCATCCAGAAAAGCCTTTTTGTGCAATTTTTTGTGGATGTTTCATTGTTTTTTATATACAGTATATGACCACCTGCTCTAAGCACTAGCAGTTTTTCAGAACCGTATTTATTTTTAAGCTGTTTGCAAAAGCTGGCTGTCCAACCCCAAAAGCAAAAGCATCACTTTAGTCAGATTCCCTTCTATGGATACATTATAGAAGTCTTCAAGTCACAGCATATTTTAAATTCCTCTATTCATCCCCCTGATTCAGTGCTTAAGGGGTCTCTCATACAGAGTCTACTGTATGTTTCGTTTAAATTCTAGTGCCGTCATCTAGGCCAAGAATCTCAGCTTTGGGATTCTTTGCCCGTCACCTTCAACATGCGTTACTATGGGTACTGGAAAGCCTATTACTGTACACAGAGAAGAGCCACAAGAAAGAAAAGGCACACAGATTTGTAGCAGTAACAAAAAAAAAAAAAAAAAAAAAAAAGGCAAAGGGGAAGAAAATTCATGGCCACTAGTAGGATATAATTTTGTACAATAGCTTTCTCGTAGAAAAGCTGAAAATCTTAATGTAGTTAGAACCAAAGAAAAATTGAAGGAGAGATCAGTGTTTCCTACCCTGTAGTGTCACATAGAACATATAATGCACACTGTGTCTTTCCTATGCTTCTCAGTTCTGTTGGAATACTGTGGGAAGTAAATATCATTCACATAAAACCAGCACTCTGTCAACAAGTCTTTTTTACCACTGAAATAATCAATGAAGAAACAGCAAACTGCCCTGCAGCCTTCTGCACTCTCTAACGTCTACAATAAGATTTCTACATGTTGGCAGTCAATACAGTTCAATTAATGTTTAATTCATGTTTTCTTCCTGAAGCAAGATGAAAAGACAGAACATTATCAATAGCAGAGCTACAGCAAAAACAAACACTTTTTGTTCCAATATTACCATCTTTTTGAGATGCAAGGCACTATATCTGAGAAAAGCCAAAATGTCATCTGCTGCTTATTTTCCAGAGCTGCATTAAGTTCTGCAGATGATTAAATAAAATATTAGTGTAAAAATATATGGTGAAGGGAATTGTTTAGCAAATGCAGCAGGTAAACTGAAGCAGAACATAGACATTTTCATTATTTTCAGTGAAGATATTCTGGAAACTATACACAATCCCATCTTATTTAAGTGCATGGCAGCTAAAAACTCAGTCTCACTAAAAATCTTTTCTCTTCTGTCCTGCTTATTTCTGGTTATCAGCCAGATTGCTGGTCATCGAATTGAATGCTGACTGCTCCTAAGAGACCGGCAAAGAACTCCCTGCTGAACTGCCATGATCCCTCTCTCGACAGCAAGCATCTGTCTTGGTGAAGATACAGAGTGTTTATCTCCATGGCAGGCTTGACTCAAACATCCAAGGCTCTAAAAAGAAGAGTTTAAAATCTAATTCATGTCTACGGCCCACCTAATCACCCAGCAGGCTTCAATAAATGCTTTTTCATTGTTTCCTTTTTAGCTTCCTCTGCTTAACCAGCAGATGCAGTTATTCACAGTGCAGTTATGCATTAACCTCTTAGACCCCCGCATGAATCCAAAACATTCACCAGGAAAGATTGGTGAAGAGAGAGAGCAAGCCAATCAGGGCTATCTTATAGAATGAACATCTTCAATATTTTGATCATCTGTGATAGTTATAGGCTCCACCCATTATCTTGAAACTTCTCATATCAAAACATTAGAGATTTCAAAGCAGCAGAATGAAAAATGCTTTGCATTAGATGTTGGACCAGTGGAAATGAGATAAGAAAGGCAGGCAACATGTTTTAATACTTCTCAGGGTACCAGGCAAAGTATTTTACACAAAGGTCATCATTCTGTACTGAAGACATAGTCTACAGTACATGCCAAGAGACCAAAATATCACTGACCAAAGGTTGATTAGAGCAAGAGGTACCACATCAAGTTTTGCTAGGTTACCACCACCCTGGAAAGAAAATAGTTTTACAGCAGCATAGCAGCAGCAGTTCTGTGCTGAGCTACACAACAAGCACAAGCAACAACATTCAGAAACTTTCATGCCAGGGTTTGGAAACCCCACCAGAGACAACTGCAGTAAGCACATTGGTCTTTTTCATCTCTTCCTGAAGACATATCTAAATTTGGGAGTGTATCGTGAAAATTTATTAGCAAAATGTTGAGTACTGACCTGGATCAAAAAGTAACTAATGTATCAAGCAGAACATGATATTCTGGATGAGACTAATGAAAACATCAGAAGGTCTAGAAAATAGGACACAAGAAGAAAGGCTGAAGGAGTTCATGTTGTTTAGTTTAAATAAGAAAATACTTTGAAGGAGAGACTAGCACTGTTCAAGCACACCAAATGTATAAAAGGCAGGTAGAAAGTGGAAGAGAGAAAGTTTTGCTTCATCCACCATAGGCTTGATAAGGCGGATTTAGGTTCAGTTCAGGAGAACCGTCCAGTTGGGAGTAAGACGCATGGGGAAGGAACAGGTGACCTGAAGGTCTCTCACTTTAACAAGTTGGCCCAGCATCTCTCAGAAATGGCACAGAGGTCAGGTGGTCCTACTCTCAGACGGGGGGTGGGCCAGGTGATCTGTCAAGAGCTTTTCCAGATTACTCTAACTGTAGGATTGCACAGAACACTAGCAAGAACGGAAGACATCCAGTGTAGATATCCATCCATAGATGACATCCATAGTATACATCCTACCCAGTGGAGGCCCCTGGATAATGAAGCACTTGGTGTAGGCTGAAGAGAATTCAGTATGTTGTCTGGATAATAGACCAATAGATACCAATCGAAGGGAAAACATTGGGGGAAACAGCTGTATGGGTAAAGAGCATGATCATATATGACTGATTTACCAGGGGCCAGTCACATGCCTAACAAACCTCTTCCCTGTGGCATGGGGTGGATGACCATGAATCAACCTTTCACATGCAAAAAAGGATCAACCTGGCATGTCAGGCCTCATGTTAAGGGACACAGCCATAACACTTGCCTGGCCCTCACAGTCCTTAGCCCACCAGATAGTTTGGAAGACAGGATGAATGGGATCACAGCCAAATGTGTTTAAGAAAAGAATCCCATTCCAAGGAAAATGCTTGAAAGGAAATGGAGCTTGTTTGTTTGTTTTAAAAAAACCAGCCCATGTGCATAAAGGTAGCAATGCCTGGAAGGCATCTCCACACCAAACAGTATGGGACATCTCTCATCTGGAGGGAAAAGACCAGCCAGACTCAAGTAAAATATTCCTAAGGAAAAGACTGTCTAGGCAGCTGCAAAACTGAGAGCTCAATAAGGCAGTAAAAGATACTTCTCCACATCAGGTGATGGATTTTGATTCTTTCACTTTTATCAGATTATGCTGAGTACATGGGAAAATAAAAGCAGAAAGGATGTTTCTTGTCTCATAAGCACAGTTCAGATAAGGATAAGAAGGAAAGTTGTGCTTCCCTTTCAAAAGGCAATGGACTGAGGAGGTATTGTTATTCAGCTGCCAAGAGCTCTCTCCCTTATGTATAGACATCAGTGTTTTCTCTGAGATATTGTCTGATATCTTAATTGGAGGCTACCTTTCACATATGCCCATGGAGAAGTGAAGCGCTGATTCACTTTCTTGCAGGGAGAAAGACTGCCATAGGCCCTAGCAGAGCTGATGTTGTCTGGAAAGGGGTGTCACAGTGCTAATACACACAGCCTTATATGCTGATCGGCTGTGCTTCAAAGAGTTTCCTATATACCGTCCTGGATAGTTATAGCATGAAAATTAGCCTCTGTTCCAAGGGAAGCCCAGTGCAGCTTCCATCTCTTGGGATTTCCTAGATCAGAAGGGCTTGCAAAAGCTGGAGGAGTCAAACCTGCCAAAGTGATTGGGGAATAAAAACAAAGCAAAAAGAACCCCACTGAATTCTAGGGAGCCATGTCTAGTAACTCCCCAGGAAAGCATCGCATGGATAAGGAGAGAAGAGTCCTGTACTCATCTACTGTGAAAATGATCACTGCAGTGTTGTGGTTTTTTTATGTTATATCTACATTCCTAAAATTATCCGGCTCTACATATGGTAAAATTAAAGGATTTTGTATTAACTGTGCACTTGGCATCTTCACCTTACTCTCTAACCCCACCAATTCAATTTTGCCTTTCTACACGCTTTTCTGTAAAGATATCCAAAAAAATAATCTAATAACAGAATTTTTACAGCACTAAGTAACAGCTCATCTGTACAGGAAACTTTCAATGAAAATCAGTTGGGTTTGGGGGAAAAAAAAGCCACGTATGATTTAGACTATTTCATCTACCTCTATCCATGTCTATACTTATCTAACTTGTGAGGCAGGCACCCTATAATGTCAGTCGGCTGAAATTACTCAAACATTTGCCTTATAGAAGCACCATGAGATTCTACTCAACAGGCAAGCCCCCATCATAAACGTCACTTCCACTCTGGTAGGCAGCTATACAAATAAGTCTGCATTTAAACCAATAGTGTTAGCATACGATTCACCTGATAAATTAAAATTCCAATAAATACTCAAGAATTTTATCAATAGTTCCAGAGTAGTGGTTAGGTAATCCTACCAGTATCTAACATTTTGCCATATCACTTCTCTTGGAATGAGAATTTTATAAAGGAAAAAATTGCTATAGAAAAGATGATCAAGAAAAAAATTGGCTGGTTTCTTTCATTTTTAATAAAACAGAATAATCCCATTTGCCTTCAAACTTGACCAACCAAATGGCTGTTAAACACCTGCTAGGTGAAATGCTTTCTCACTTCATAAGGAAAGGATTTCAATGTTTAGCTCACCAATTCAGCTAATGTTTAATTCATTTCCTTGTCTGCTAGCTAGATTAAAAGAAAGAACTTATGTAAACAGGATGGAGGTAGCAAAAATGTGGCTTTGCACTCCAATCCTAATTTACAAAAGTACCAAGTTCCAATTTCAAGATAAAAGATATCTTAGGAGGGAGGCCAAAGTTGAGATTGCAAACCAGGAAGAAACTGCTGGGACACAGACATCACTGATGATAAATCCTTTAGGCAAAGTCAAATTTATGATCTAGTTAAAATGGAATATCCTGGCATCTAATGTCATCACAGCACTAATGGGATATATCTGTTGCAACAAACTGCCTTCTCCCATAAAATATATTATTTTCTTTATTTCTTGTTTCTCGGCTTGCCTCTAGTTTTATGCTAGGCAGGGAGCACTAACCGAACATACTGCAGGTTAGTTTTTTTCCCCAGGTGCTCTGCAGCATTTGTGTATTCACTACCACTGTAAAATGGCACTGGTATTAAGTAACAGAAAACAGAGTACTGGCAAAAAATGCAGAGTTACATGTTCTGCAAAGACCTAAAGAGAAAGAGGAAGTGTAGAGGAAATCACCACTTTTTTTTTTTCCCCAGACATTTGTATTTCTTTTTGAGCCATGAGAAAAGCAGTGATTAATCATAGCCAGGTGTCATGGAACAAGAGACATAGTGCGATGTGTATGTGAAAGGTAGACATTATCTGTGGAATCACAAATCCACCTTTCCTAATTGGAGATCTCCTTCGACCAAAATGGAGAGTGTACTGAATATGCTCATTTTAAGACCCATGACTTCTGTTGTAATAATTCAGAATTTTGACAACACTACAAGAAGCTGAGAATCCCCAGCTTCTGGTTTATTCCTCATATGTCTACCCTTTCCAAAAAATACATTGATTTTTATAGGTATGACAAGCTGGTTCAATTCATCTCTATGTGAAGCAATCTTTCAAATCTGTACATGAATACTAGAAGATATTTTGAGCACACCAGAAAGGGTAACAAATGCAAACTGCTGTAGGCTCACATATCTGGCAGGATGACGTCTAGAAAACTGTGGAACTGCTGCAATTTATACAATATAATGACACTGCATCAGATAATATACTACCTGATGGAAACTGCTAAAAAACATATAAAGGAAGCATAAGGAGAGAGAAAAAAACACTCCAAATTTATGCAGGAATAAATACAACTACTGACCTTCTGTATATTTTCCTCTATCCCCCCCACCCCAGCTGCTTTGATTTTAGTGTAGTGTAGTCTTTGTTGACATTGCAGCATGAAAATGAAAGGGGGGGGGGGGGGGGGGGGGGGGAATTAACCCTAAGAGGAAAGAGAAACCTTTGCAGATTTCATTTATTCCTAGTTCTTCAAACTAATCCATTTGCAAGTCAATCTTATCAAAAAGGAGATAGGCTCCTTATTACAATGTTCCAGGGGAAAGAAAAAAAACCCCTAAACCAGCTCACAATGAGCAGTCTACATAGCCAGAGGAATTCAAATACAGAGGTTTTTTTCCCTGCATCCCCCACAGCACAGTTACTGGTTGCAGCCTGCACACCATTCATTTCCAAAAGAACCTTTCGATTCAACTAAACACTAAACATTTTGAGCATTAAAGAAAAAAGAAGCCTGTGCATCCACCTAGGTTCAACCCCAAACAGAAGTATGGAAGACAAATAAAGGAGTTCTTTGCAGTCTCTGGACTATGCATCTCTTCCTACACTTCTATGCTTCCCAAAAATTAAACACAAGCTCAAAAATGTTGTATATTCCAATGCCACGCTTGCAGAATTTGCTGTTAAATCTTCCCCCTACAGCAGTACTGCCTTTAAAGCTAAAGCTTCATTATTTAGTTATTTTCTAGCCTGTGAACACAGCCTTAAAAATGAAACGTGACTATAAACTCAGGCAGTGTCATTTCTGAGACTACAGCAGAAATTAGAAACAAGGCCTCAATATTGTAGATAATACAAAAAAATAATAATGAAATTGTGAAGTCCGTATGCTAATGTGAATCTTGGTCCTCTCAGCTTTGTATTGCATTAATATGAATAGCCATATGACTATTTATTCACTTCATTGAGGTGCTAAATCTAAACAGCAAAGATGTTAGTGAAATGTGAGCTTTGCTAGAGCATCACTGATAATCTGTTTTCACAAAAGCATGGGTAACGTGCTTATTCAGGTCTTCTCTGTTGTCAAAAGCCCTAACTTTCCTATCTCCAGATTTCTCTCATGGTTTTATAGGAATCAGCTATGCATTCTCAACAGACAAAAATCATTAGAGTGTTGAGACTTGAAATTATGAAATCATAATACCAAGACTGGAACTAAACACACAGGGTACCTCAAGAGACTGCGGGCAAGATGTTGCTGCTCGCTCACTTATACAACTCCCCTCCATCCTCCATTTTATTTAAGGTAAAATCAACTGTTGGCAAAATTCCACAGCTGAAAAACCACACAATACAGACATTTTTATCGAGGTCTTAGGTCCAGCTCACTGTGTGCCAAACTGCGCTCTCTCCTTTCCTGTCAGGATGCAACAGCATTAAAAACAATGGCTAATGGGGCTGATATTCCACTGCTATCCAAGCAGGTCTTAATTGCAGCAAGGGCAGTTTCTGCCAGCTTTTCAAAACTAAGGCTTCTTCTGCCAACTTCATTAAGCTTATTTTTACAGTGCACCATTGCCCTGTTTACCATCAGCTCCTCCTGTAATGAAATGCCCACCCGAATATCGGCTCATCAGAGAACATTAAGAGTATCCATACGCTGAATCTCTTGGTATTGCCAATAGTTCTGAAAAGTTAAGAACATCAGGAGGTAGTCATGGTCACCCAGAGAGGCTTTTCTGTTGGGTTTAATTTTAGCTTTTGCTTTTTCTCATTCAGGAGGGGGTGATGGAGATTTTTTTAAAATGTGTTAATAAATAAACATGAGGAGGAAAGGTTGAGCATCCAACTGATTTACCAGTGCCTACAGACACTGTGCAATGGTAGTAAACTGTGGGTAACTTTTTCTGTCTAAGCTCAGGTTTTTTCTTGTATTTTGTAAGCACCAACCTTGTGCCATTTTGAATGATAGTTCTTTTTGTCTCTTTTTCTCTCCAATCTAATACCTGTCACAACCATCACACAACCAGCTTTAGTTAACCCACTGATCCATGGAAAAGCAGAATCTGGAGCCTGCAGAAGTGTTTGCCTACTGAAACCTATATTTGCTTACAGCTCGCCTATAAAAACCTATGTTTGTGTATATTTTGAATCCTTTACTTGCTTTACCTTTTGATGAAGAAAGAAGTAAAGTACAAGCTCAGCTGAGGTAGTGGGTTAACAACATCTAAATTTTAACAGTGTTGAGTGATAAAACATCCCTGGAGATTTGAGAGGGTGGGAGGGAGGACTCAAAGGCATATCAAATTAAACATCTTTGAGTCCTCAGGGGCAGAGTCAGAGGGGGAAGGGAAAAGCTGTCATCTCATTTCTCCAGTCAGTACTGCCTGCAGATGCAGGTTAGGAAGCAGGCCTTCTGAGGAGAACAGGGATCCATTTGTTGAAATGCTTATCCCTCCATATTCATCTCCCCTTTCTTTCTTAGTGCTTTTCATCAGCATTTCTTCCATTTTTATAATAAGACTAATGTTTTGTGAGGGTTGTTTTTTGGTTTTTTTAAATGAAGTCTTCTGAATTATTCATTCAAATGCTTCACAAAAACCCCCTGAATAACAGGCTTAATTAAGGAAAGCTCTTTTAATCCCTCTTATTTTCAAATAAACCACTGCATTCCACCAATAATTAATTAAAATTAAATTTTAAAAATAAAAGCAATAGAGGCATCAGAATCTATCAATAATTAATTAAGAAATTAAATTGATTGCTAGGGGTAACACATGTGACAGCACAGGTGTCCTACGCTGGCGATTTGTCACACACTCTGATACCTCGCATCATGTGTTGGAAGGTCTGAATGTTGAATGTTGAACCGTACAGGTTCTGCTCCCAATTATGGGTCTGCAGGAAAGCTACAGGCTATAGATTGGCTGGTTGTTAATTAAATGGCAAAATGCAATTTCTGCCTCTTCCCACCTTTGTACTGGATGACCTTCCTTTTTCCTCCGTCTTTGGAAAATAAAATTAGTTCCCCTGGCAAGTGACATTGTTCACCTCCTCTAGATTCTTCCCATCAACTTGATATAGTGTTTTCTGCTACAGTATGACCACCATCCATAACTTCCAGTAAAGAAATAATGACACAACTCATTTACTTATTTTTTTAAGACACAGAATACAATAAAGTTTTCAGATTTTTTCAGTTGCTATAAGCTGCATTACTATCTGCATCAACACCAGTAACACACCCTACTGAGCCACGATGTCCCAGTTTGCAACCCTTCCTAAAGGTGTGCAAAATGCACCACTACAGCTCTCTTCCAGTCTTCTCAGAGTAACTGATAGGCTTACAGCTAACGCACCGGGATCGATGGTATTCCTAGAGAGCCCAGCTTTGTGGAGAGAAGCATTAAATACAACCGTGAAAAAGAAAAAGGCAGATGAAATTAACGTCCATTAATGGCTGCTCTGTCGCAGGGTGTTCGACAAGCCCTTGGCACCTGGCTGTGTTGCTCTGGCTTAACATGGTGCCGGAGCGTGCACCCGCCGTGCTCGCTGCAGCCGAGGGGCTGTGATTCAGTCACAGCGGAGCGGTGGTTGCGGTAGCGGCGGTGAGTAGAAGAGACAGGCAGAGGGGAGGGAGAGAGCTGAAGGAGTTTTGGGTAGTCCTCAGAGGGAAGCTTCAGAGATCGAATTTCTGATTTTTCCAATTGTGATTTTGGACCAGCGCCAGGCGATGAGTCAGTGTTTGTCACTAACGGGGTTCTGTAATGGGGAAATCTACAGCAGTGTGACAGCCTGTCACCACCAGCAAAGTAAGATGGCACTGCAGAGTTAATAAGCCAGGGAGACCATAAACACAAAGAAACCAGAAATAAAGAGAGTAAGGAGGAACATGAAGCGATAAACAACAGAATACATACAACAAAATACACAGGACCACACACACAAAAATAACATTTCTGCACATGGAACTGGCTTTGGTTTCCTTGTTTTCAAAGTTTACAAGCCTATATTCTAGGAAAACAGCTTTAAATTGCTCTCAGCCACCCAAAAACCCAAATATAAACACACACACAGCCGAAAGACACGATGCACTCACTCCTGCCTATGCCAACACCCAGACTTACAAAGCAGTTTGTGCAGCCTTCTAACCGCGTGGACATCCCACGTGCTGGTTTTCTCCTGCCCAGGGTTGGAGAGTGTCTTGCACAGTGACACCCCTGCAGTGTGCCTGTAGCCCATCTGGAAAGGGCACAGGTACTGTTTGGCTCACATGGAAGAAGGGAACTCTTGGCTGCCTGCTAGGTGTGAACAGGTAAACAAAACCAGCTCTAAAGCAGAAAGCCCCAGACAAAAGCGGGGTCTCTCCTCTTGATAAGTAAACTGGTAACAGTTATGGATAAGATGAGAGAAGGCAGATTACGTGAAGGTCAGTGGGGCAGGACCTTGCCATAAGGGTAGTACAGTAGGAGGAAAATGAGGAAGCAGACTGTGGTAAGTGGAAAATGGGACCTTTCCTGACAACCTGGAGTTTCTTTGGCCACCTGCTCTGTTGAGCTGGGCATTCCTGATGTACATCACAGGCAGAAAGTGACATTAACCACACCATGTGCTGGCAATACTCAGTACTGATCCCAGCCCAGAGACCTGCACGCGTGGTGTGCTCCCTCAGGCAGCGTGGGCCGTTGGAGCCTTCCCCAGGTCTCCCACAGTGAATATCACAAGCTATGTTCCTGTTATTTGTAGTAGCAGTCTGTCATGTTCTTGGGCAGGGCATCACCACTTCATTGTTGGTTTGCTTATTGCACAAAACTAGAAAAATGTGAAAAATGGTGGTATGTGGCAAATCCTGAAAAGAGAATTGTCTGAAATTTCATTTTTTCCAGTGCTACGTGTCTATTTAAGGGTTCAAAGATGAGTAAAAAGCCTCTATTTAATGAGTAAATAAGAATGCATCATTTGGCGCTTAGCAAAAAGAGACAGTTTGAATGCTTAGTCTGTGTGGTCTCAGTTTCATACTGATTTCTCTGCTACTAAATGCACACAGACGCATCATCTCTTCCCTCTCTTCTTTCCCCAAACTAGGCTTTTTACCCAGCAACCTCATTTCTTCTTACTTTGACTGCCTCCATGAGCTGGATACTTTTAAATTTTGGACACACCCAAGTTCTAGGGATGTCCATAAAAAATTAGTCAATTAAGTCATCCAAAGCCCTGAGCATAGTTAACATTCATTTACAGCATGAAAAGAGCAAAACACCTTCCTGGTGCTTGCCAATTATGTGGTATTTCAGCCAAATGTATTCAATGATGCCAGAATGAAAATTCCAAAGTGTGCATTACGTTCCTTTCTAAACCTTGTTAACTTAATTAACTCTCAGTTAAATGTGCACTGATCTTAAACCTAAAGCATGTTTGATAAGGTATTTTTCATTAGGCAATAGAAAGAATTTGAAATAAACAAACCATTTGTAACAACAGAGAAGACTCCCTTCCTAAAACTGTATACAACACACACCCAATTCATGGTCAGCGAAGGTTTATATTCTGTTTGTACTTTGTTATGCTCTTGTCAGTTTTACTTGGATCACAAAACATCATTCAAGCAATACTATCCACCAAACATGGAAGATAATATTCTGCACTGTCAGTACCATTTAAAATGCAAGACCAAATAATATGAAAAATGATTAAACCATCCAATAACAATTGTATTTAACCTGTGTTGCCACTGCTAAATTCACACACTGAGTGACTGATTAGTGAAATTATTAGAGGCACAAGTCCATATACTCAGACCATGTAACCAGCAGGCATACAACCATTTCTAATAATAAAAAAGAAAAGAGGGCAAGGGGCTTATCATTCTTAGCAGAGCTGTAGCATTTTTTTAACGAACCCAGATCCACACCAGAAATAACACGGAGATGGTGCACTTCACTAGCTGCTGATAATGTTGTTGCTTGCAAATGGACTATTATCTCAGAATGCTTTGCTGGTCTTTTTTCCAAAAAAATAACCCCAAAACCCTTACACCTGGATGTGATGCACACTAAGGCAGAGGTTACAGTTGGCAATAGGAAAGTAACCTGGCTACCCCCAAAGCAGATGCCATAAAAACAAATTATTATTAGCAGAAGAGACAGGCAGGCCTGGCTGTCAGAACAGGTAGTTAAACGGGATAACGACTCTCTGCTCTGTCCTAGAACTGAGGCTGCAGAAAGTTCGTTCCCCACAGTGTCCTGTGCATTGTAAGAGGTAGCTTCTAAAAATTACAGCTGGACAAGTCTGTCCTCCTTTCTCTACACAAAAGGAATTCTGAAGTGTATTCTAGGCCAGCTGAAGAAGCAAAACACTGTATTAAACTGTTATCACCCACATTGTGCATCCCCTTACCTACTGCTTCACAATAAACTACAAATGAATAGTACTCTCATATAGGCACAGAGAGGCATATATGGCACAGACAGTTATACTGACATACTGAAAAATATGCATACAGGGCACTCTGTAGCCATGCTGCTGTCATTAGGTACGTTAAAGCACAAGAAGAGATGGATACCATGACAGGTCCAAAAAGAACTTCACTGAGTTAAACAGAGTTATGGTCTGGGTCTGTGGGCTATATTTCATGTGACCACTCAGTTGCCAGCACAGTAAGATTTCCCAGCTTTCCTGAACGTTAAACTGAGAGGAAATACTTCCCTGCCACTCTCAGAACAGAAATAGTCAGACTCCGGAAGGCTATACCATCTCTGTCTTTTAGCATCAGAAAGTCCAGAAAAGCTCCAAAGAGCATTTTAATTTCTGTTTCTTCTTTGTGTTTTAAGAGGTAGGCAGAGCGGTGCATAAGCTCCTGTGCTTTTTTCTGCTGTGGCTTCCTTTGATGTACAATTTGCTCCATCCCATCCCTGACTTCATCTCCACATTCCCTGCTCATGAAGCCCCTGTACACTTTGGATTTCCCGTGTGCCTGAATGACCACTGCAGGTTTATGCAGCGCTTTCTGAATACAGAGCTACTTTCACCACACAAGCTAAAGTGCTACCTCTGCTGCTCATCCCAATTCTGCTCCTTTTGCTAATGCTCTCTAGCTATCAATATTCCTGGTGTAACTACTCTAGATATATTAGAACATTTTTAATCAGCATCTGGTTATCTTGTCAAAAGTTATTCTTATTTGCTTCTTAATAAAATATACCAACATATCTTACCTTCCCTGCAACTCGGCACCGGCAGATGTTTGCTATTCATTCACCCATTACAATTTCCATTCATATAATACACAGTACTTCAGAGTAACCCTTTGAACTGAATACGACTACAACCCTCATACATACAGCTTAATTTTGCATACTAGAAGATGCTTGGTTTAGCATGGAGTCAATTTGCATACTGATAGATCTCTTCCCCTTCCAGTCACAATATGAAAAGTTAACACATTGCTATAATAATTCAGCGTACATCAAATCTGATTTCTTTTGATGCATTCAGCTACATTTAATGCACTTCTGTGGCACATGCACACACACTGTTTCATGTGAAAACATTTATGTTGGCACTCAGTTCAATTAATTTTTTTGTCAACGTTGAAAAATTAAAACAGAGATGTAGTCACCTCTTCAAAAGAATCAACATTTTTCAAGTTAGGGAAGGGGAGAAAGAGGAACTATTCCATTTCTTCAACATTTGAGTCAACAATAGTTTTACACCGAAGCTGCAAAGTTAGTAATTTCTTTGTTTATCTTGTGTTAGCATCTACTCAACATGGGGAAAAACACACAGCTCCTCAAAATTTACCATAGAAAGAGTAAGACCAAGGGAAAGAAATTAAAAGGTGTGATAAGTACACAGGCCATTTACCAGAGCAAGGTAACTCTGCTCATTCACTCCTAATAGGAAACAATGAGAGTACAGAGCCAGAAAGAAGAGAAAGTGGCACTGGAGGAAAGAAATTCATACACAAGTGCATGATGTTTATACACCATGTTTTCCAGTCTCATAGCCAACAAGCCACTACAGTTATTTACTTTAGGAAGTTAGAGAGGCATTTTATATGCATCAAAACACCTATTTGACTTTTTACAAAGGTGTGTTTTCATCTTTCTGGCATTTAACAGGTTAATTTGCCAAGATTATTTTCTTCTTTCTCACACAAAATACTTAATGTGTTTGCTGGCTATTAAGTGCTGTGTTTACAGTACTGTCATACAGACTGTGTTTACAGTCTGCCATTCAACTAGCAGTTCCTCAATATCCCGGGTACTATCTGACAACTTCTTGGCAGTAGCTATGCTTTGCTCTACAGGTGCATTAAATTGCGTTACTGCTCACATAAAGGTTATTTGTAACAGGTTCCTTTTCAAAAAGGTGCCCAGGTATATGATGTAGGAGTCTTCCCACTTTGCAACTCTCTGAATACACATATGTGCTATATACATACAAATACAATATGCTCTTCTGAATCACTTGCACGGAAAACAAACAAACAAGCAAATACAAAACCCACAAAAGCAAAAACAAAACACACACACAAACACACCCCCCCCCCAAACTGAAAAAAGAGGAAAGGAATAAGATGTTGAGGATGCTGCCACTTAATTTCACTGATCCTTCAAGGTATTAAGCAGAGACTGCCGTCCTCCTTTTACAAAGCTTCTGAGATGTACAGCCAGATAAACTAGTGCTGAGAATTTTGTTTACTCAGATCTGTTTCCAGTAATTGCAGAACTTGGGAAAAGTGTTGGCAAAGATACAACACGCTCTTTCCAATTTTGTCTCCCTACTGGTGTTATCATTAAGGCTGAACCTGCAAGTAGAGAACATCATCCATGCTAGCAGTGCTCAGAGGTCCATCAGATTTGCTGTCAGTCACTCACTGATTGATTTTGTTTCTCCCATTTCTGGGTCAGTGAATTCTTACATGTGGCTATTTTCCAGGCAAGTATTAACTGCAGCAGAACACTGACTATTAATCCAGTGCACTTCAGCTTGGAAAATGAAAAAAACAAAACCAAAAACAAAAACCCAAAAAAACCCAGAATTTGGTACAGAGTCTTTGTCATTTGCATAAATGTGTGCACATGCGCATATACTCAAATTCCAAAATTTCTCCTTGGATGAGAAAACATTCCCTTGGAGACAGAAAGGCTTAGGAAATACATTATAATACTGACAGGTTTCTGGCCTTGAGCTCTATTCTTTATTTCTAGTAAGTGTTTTCTATGAGTTTGAAAGGCAGAGGTAAACTAGGTGTACAGTATATTTGTGTGGGAAAAGAACATGTGAAAATGGAGTTAAACTCCAGAATTGTTCCAGGTTTTAACGTATTCATTAATAAAACATCTTCCCCAACAGAAGTCGTCTCTATGGGATAGTGAAATTGTATCAGATTCCCTGAGTCACTGTTTTAGTTACTTCTTCTGGGGTTTCTTTGGGGGTCCTTTTAACATTTTAAATGATTTATTTCAGCTTCACCACTTGTAAAAAACCATGATTTTAGACAAGACCTCATATGCCTTAAAAGAGTATTCAGACATACAATTGCAGTCTTTTAAGTTACTTTTGTGACTGAAAAAGGGGCAGCAATTCCACTGCTCATTGCTCCATTTGTTGCTCAATTCTGCTGTTTACAGAAATGGTATATATTGCCTTTTTGCTTTAGTGTTGATTTCTATAAGACTGACTTCAGATGGAAAAAAGGCCCAAACAGAGGGAAAAATATTTAAGTTGCTCTAAGACAGATATTAACAGCACTTTGCAACCAAAGAACATGCTAAACTGACTGTAGGTAACTCCTTTGAGTCATCAGGTTGTTCTCCCCGAAGACATATTTGTTTAGACTTCCATCCTTTTTCTAGTTCTTATCTGGCAAAGAATGACTCCACGAGGAAATAAAGCGCGAACAATGCTGAACAAACACAAATATGCTATTTGCCTGTCTGCCTCCATGAACTGGTAGAGGCATCTCTATCAAAATGCCAACAGGCAAGCAGACTCCGTAAATTTTACACTGCCGGACTGATGCACTTACAAAGCTGCAGCACTGCAGTACTTCAGGCAAGTGGAATAAACAGCCCTTTTTCAGGTAGCACGAGCAGCTGAGCACACTATGGCCCTGCAGGACTGAAACGCTGGCCTGGTACCACATGTTACATACGAGGGAGAGGTAGGGTCCAGCTGCATGAGGGAAAGTTGCCTTTAAGGAAGCAAATTACGCATTCCCCGCAATAATGCAACCCCATGCCTTCATCAGGAGCATCAGCTGCCAGTGCACAACCCACCCAGTAACAGTCAAAGGGATATTTCGAGAGTCACTCTACGAAGGGCCAAACTAAGCCAAGGATCATGGAATAAGGCAGAACACACCAGCCTCACCCTGCCACAACCCCAGCCATCGGCAAGAGGCTTAGAAAACAAGCCATTTTGATCATGGAATCACACACAAATGACAGAATATGAAAACCAGCAATGAAATACAAATAGCAAAAAAGCCTGCCTCCCTTCAAGCCTCTGGACATCTCCAATATTAGCAGCTCAGCACTGCTGATAGATCTATATTCAGTCAGCAGGACACAGTAAGGCTCATGAAGCAAACTGCTGCTATGCTGCCCACCAGCAGTGTTCCGTCTGCCCTGGTGGCCATATCTAAACGTGCTTCCTATCAAAATAACACAGGGATTATTTTTTTCAGCAAACTTTTTCCATAATCCATTTAGGTAATAAATGACAAATTGGATTCAGTGAAACAAATGTAAAATGGGATTTCTCATGTACTTTCTGAGTAGTATCAGAGGACCACCAGTCCCAATGCCATCCACACACAGGTGATGACAGGGTAAGATGACAGGAGCCATCCCTGGTCCAGTCTTGTCCGTACTACTTGCCTGAGAAATACATGGTCTCTTCTGTACAGGCTGTAGTATCTGGCTGGCGCTGACCAAAATCATGCCCAAGAGCCCGCTAACAACTGGGCAGTGTTTGCACAATCAGTGCTGGACAGTCTGGCACTCCAGCTCACTCCCTACTCCTGCTTTATTTATCAGTAGAGATGTGGCCACTGAACCCTATCTAACAACCATTTAAGTTAGCTGCAATCATTCTGTTCACTCTAATGCAGCTTTGGTTACTTTAAGCAAACTGGAAAAAGGCAAGGTGGAGTAAGGAGCATTCTCACCCTTGTTTTAAGAGAGATTAATCTACATAAGAACGTTTCTCAGGAACATTATCAACATCTAACCACACGCCTCCTCTCACAGGGCAAAGAAATTTTGCCTCGGTGATTTTGGCATTGTCTTCACTACCTCTTAGCTGTCCTAAACTTTACCTTTAAGAAGACCACCCAAGAAGTGGACTGAAAGACAACAGAGTAGGGAAATGACCACAACACGATGTGTTCCAATGGTTATATCACCCAAGGCTACCTTTGAGCTGGGAGATGCTCTAAAAATTAACAAGTGTAAACACCCTAATGTTAAAGTCCACAGTTTCCAGATATTATTGCACTTTCATGAAATTAGCAGTTTCTCCCTGAGTGTATACTTACATCATGGTAAAATCATTCCTGAAAGCTAAATATTGTCTTTGAAAAGCCAACTACTCTTTAACTTATTCACAGTAAGGTGCATTTTCAGGACTGTGATTTGGCCAGATTATTTGGGACCTTTTTTAGAACTTTTAACTAATTTGCAACATTCTTTTTAACATAGAGACTGAGTGAAAAACAATTCCAGCCAGGATCTCATCAGTGCTGCTTGTAGACTACTGCTGTTTCATATACCTAGGAAGAGTTCAAGTACAATAGCATTTCCTTCTGTCACAGGTTTGCAATAGAAACTGCATTTAATATAGTTCAAGAAAACAGTAGACAGACTTACAGAGTCTCCTGAGGAGGTGATTCTGCCCCTCTATTCCAGTCTGGTGAGACCCTACCCTGAGTACTGCGTTCAGGTCTGGAGTCCTCAGTACAAGAAAGACACAGACCTGTTGGAGCAGGTCCAGAGGAGGGCTGCAAAAATTATCAGAGGGGTGGAACACCTCTCCCTATAAGGACAGGCAGAGAGAGTTGGGGTGGTTTAGCCTGGGGAAGAGAAGGATCCAGGGAGACCTTATTGCAACCTTGCAATACTTAAAGACGGGGCTTATAAGAATGATGGGGACAGACTTTTTAATAGGGCCTGTAGCAATAGAACAGGGGATAATGGTATTAAGCAAAAAGAGGGTAGATTCACACGAGATATAAGGAAAAAAAATTTTTTATGAAGAGCATGGTGAAACACTGGAACAGGTTGCCCAGAGAGGTGGTCGATATCCCATCCCTGGAAATGTTCAAGGTCAGGTTGGACGGGCCTCTGAGCCACCTGATCTAGTGGAAGATGTCCCTGCTCATTGCAGGGGGCTTAGACTAGATGACCATTAAAGGTCCTTTCCAACCCAAACTATTCTATGATTCTATGATTCAGAGTCCGAGAATGACAACAAAGTCCTCAGTTCAACCATCATGATGCACTCAGTGTCATTTGATTCCTCATCTCCTGAGTGCTTAGAGCTTTGCAGCCTTTGAGATCCAGGCTCTTTTGGGGCTGCAGGTGCATTGTTGATCATGCCACCTTCCAGCTTCTTAGCAGTCATCACACATCAGTCAGAGCAGCTAACTTTTCCTTGCACTCTTCCTCCCTCCCTCTCTCTCTCTGGTGGTTAACATACACACTTGAAACTCTACTTAGCATTCCCATTGTATTTCCAAGCCACAGAACACATTCATAAACATTCCTTGGTTTGTAACCTGATCAGACACATCACAATTTTCAGTTGTCAGAACAAAAACGACAGTAGTTTTAACAAAAACAAGACAACATAGCCTTACCCCATCTCTAATTCCAATGGGAAATGCACAGCATTTCCTGCATAGTTCAAACAGTGAAGAGAATAAACAAGATGATGAAGTAGCAGTAGTACAAAACCTAAAAAGAAATAATAATAAAGAACTAGATCATGAGCACTGTTTGGCCTCAGAATACAGTGGTCCATTCATTTTATATTGGATGAGCTGATTTCCAAAGCTAAGGAACCCCTCTGCTTTGAAGTACTGGTTCAAAAACTTCTTCCCAGTGTGGGTATTACCCAGCGCATGCAAGAGAGAGAGAGAGATTGTCTCTTGGGTCATTAATCCTACCTCAGCATCAAATACTTCCCCTTACACTCATGATACACCTGTCGCAAGAAAACCAACTGTTTCTATGGAAAAGTAACACTAAGAACATAATGTATTGTATACTTAAAAAATATATTAATATATTTTTATATGATTAATGAGGCATAACAACAGAAAGCAAAGCTTGCAACATGGGGCCGAAGCTTTATGCAGACCACTAAGCATTCAAAGGACTCAATGATCTAAAAAGAAATGCAGGAAAATGAGACTGACCGCTGATCAAAGGGTAAACATATTAATTATAAAAGTGATGCTTCAGTCTCTGAAAGGTGAGAGAGTACAAACAGATCTACTGCTCAAAACGTGATAGGTATACCATGCATTTTTAAAAAGTACACCCATCAGATGAATAACTCCCTCATAAACTAGCCTGGTTTAATATAAATATTCAGGAAAGTAGTTATTAAAACTGAACATTAGTTTTGGGTGGGGGGGGGGGGGGGTGTTTGCTTTTTTGGGGGGTTTGTTTTTATATGAGAGTTAACCTAGAAACTACCTTGATCATAAGATGATGAGCAATACATTGGACTAGGTTAGATAGATGGATAACCACAGCGTAAAAGAATATGCAGCATTTTCAGCATAAACATTTGAGACTTTTTGAGAGATATTTCAGTGACTGCCAAGGGTTAAACAGAATCTAAAAAAGGTATCACTGTCTTAAAATAATAAGGAATAAACAATTATTAAATAATTATCTGAAGATCAATAGCAATTTGATAGAACTAAATTACTAGTAAGCATATGTAGGGTTAGAGTGATTTCTATCTTGTATTTGATGCCTTCACATTTCCTTCTCACCTACTGACAAATGTGGCAGCTGTTCCAAGCACTTACCGCTATCTGCACACAAAACTCATATCCACTTTGCCTCCTTTAGATATCTCTTACCAAGCTAATCACAGGATTAGGTGTCTTCAGTGAAAAGATAGACAAACCTTCCTGTTCAAAACCACCATCAATACAGGCTTTTGGTACCTTGACAAAAGTGGAGGCTCTACACAATACACAGGACTGCGTCTGTCCATTTGTTGAATAATTGCCTTCTCCATATACTGGGGAGGTCATTTCCAGCTAATGATTGGCCAAAGTAGCCCAGTAAACCATGGCATGTTACCCCACCGCTTTGCCAAACAGGCACATCCGAACATGCGCCATCTTACTGCAGGTGCAGGTTATACGATGGAAAGAGATCTCACTTCAAGACTCAAACTTGCATTCTGTCCAAGAAGGCAGGGTAGTTGTCTGCAGAGATCTGGAATCAGATAACAAGATGCCCTTCTCTGCGATCCTTGCATCGTCAAGAGGATAAACTTTAAAGATTGACTGGCAAAAAGCCATTCACTAGCCCAAAAGATTAATCTTAAACTTTTGTAAATGTTTTAAAATACAACTCCTGAGACCCAGGAGAAGTTGTACGCTGTCAAACAAAAACTCTGCTACTTAAAAAGCTGCCACAAGTCCAGAAATAAATACCCTCCCTCAGAAACAACAGTGGTCATCAACATTCTGTCTATACATCTAAACCTGGTTAACTAAAGGAGCATCCTCAAAGACAACAGATCTTAATTATTTGTAGAAGAAAAACAATAAACAAAAGGACAGAAACTGGCAATATTTTTCTGTGAAATATATTCATTTTCCAGTGACAAATACTGATTTATTGACATCAAAATGCTCTGGGATTGCATTAACCAGGCTAGCTTTTCCTCAAATTAAAGAATAAATGAACAACCTATTTTAACATTGTGAAAATTTTAATAAGCCATTACTAATCTAAAAAACTTTAATATTTAAGATTTTACAAATAAAAGAAATAAAGCATCAAACTCAGTCCTGTATTGCTCGCTATACCTTTTAAAAAATTGAAAACAATTTTTTTTTTTCTAACTGGCTTTGTTTCAATTTTGCCAATGAAATAAAATAAAAAAGCACTTGTTTAATGAGCTTTAAGAGTGACCCTCCATCTTTTCCAAGCTCAGATACCTACTATTCATAGAATCAGATTGAGAAAGGGAAGATTTGCCAGCCCTGCTTTGAGTGGCGAGTTGGACCAGAAGAACTCTAAAGGTTCTTTACACCCTTAATGATTCTGGGGGTCTATGAATAAAACTCCTGCCTCTTCAGAAATTGTTCCTAGCTATCTTAGTTGGGCATATGGTGTCAATTACCATAATACTCCAATTCTTTGCAATCTTTAATATATTTATTTTCACAATCCTTTTGAGAGGCAAGAAAGTCTATTATCCCTATTTTATAGATAGAGGACTCAGGTACTGAAATTTAAATGGCTTCTGTTAAATATTTCTATTCTATTCCTCATGCTCATGGTTCCTTGGATGCTTTACGTATGTGGACATTTATGCACAAAATACTGAAAATATCCTTAAGTCCTTCTGGGTAATTTCATTTTCATAATTTCATACCTGATAACTTCAATAACTTCGCAACACTAGAAAGCTTCAGTCTGGGCATTTTAATTTAACCACCAGAAAAAACTTAAAACTCATGTCAGGACAGCATTTTCTGACTTGATAGCCTACCCTGGACACAGCCAAAGCCAAGCACTTCCATAAGTAGCATGATCATTTGAATGGCCTGGTAAATACATAGTCAAGTTGTAGATTATATTTCGAAGACATCACAAGTCTGTAAAAGCTTGCTGCTAACACTACCACCATACTGATATGAAACAGATTAGCTACTCAGAGAGAGGAAAGGAAGTATGAGTGTTCTTAGCCAGGGAATCAAAGACAAATTACAACACGGCAGTTGAAACAGTTCCTTAAGATTTGCATTCACAAGGCTCAGCTAAATAATTCAAGGATGGCTCCTCAGGTCTGTGATCACAAAAGGATATTAGCAGGTTAGTAAACCAAAACAATAAAAAAGAAAGAGGAAAAAAAAAAAGATAAAATATCTTAAAACTTTATCAAATGGAAATTTTGATCCACACTTCAATGCAATAACTTACTTCTAAAACTGTGATCCAAGAGAGATCCAAGGCCAAAAAAGCCCATGACATTTAACTACAGATATTTTGCATAGTTCTACCAATTTATATGTAGAAGCATATGTTTCACTTTAACACTTAGAATGTCTCAAACTTTTACTGCTAATACATGCTAAAACCAACAAAGTGGAAAGAGTAAATGTGGATAGGTTAACAGCAAAGATTATCTGCATTGAGCCTGTACAAGCTCAGTAATATTTTCTCATCTGGACTTACTGAAATCTTAATCACAACCCCTCGCTATGTTTATATCCCTGGGAGCCATATTCTTTTGCTTTAGTGTATGCTGTTCTCTTTGTGACAGATTGTTTTAAAAATATTTTAAAGGAGACACTCAGCATGCAGCTAAGACTCCTTTCTATCAAAGGTTGAACAACAGAGTTCTCCATAGAAAAGGTTCACTCCATTTCGTGTTCAATCTCCTGAGTAGTGTGAATTTATTAACCACTTTGAAGTGGTAAAAATGTGATGTGTGTGTGTGTGTACAGATGATCCAAACAGTATAAAAACCAACCAGGAAATCAATAAAGAAGCTTTTTAACAAATGCATTTCCAACCGATCAAAAGAATAGCCTAACGGCTACATACGGCTGATCTAACACTCATTACATTATCATTTCAAGGAAACATCTTTTGCAACTGAAAGGTGAAGTCTTTCTATAATGAGCTCCTTCTGAGTCAGCAACAAGACCCTTTTTTATAATGCTGAGACAAAATAAATATGTGGCAAACACCAGGGAGGAATTGTTCTCTGCAAACAAATGTTTTTCTGCATGCGAGGGCTCTTGCTTTGAATTGCTTTGCTGCTTAAAAGCAAGGAAATGTAGAGAGAAGGGGCTCTCTAATGTAGGACCTTTTCATTAAAAGAGGAAAAATATAACTCATCAGTGGTTGCCTCTGAGGGATGGGTAAGAGGGGGAAAATGTATTCTGTCTGGCATTAGCAGATTCAAATATATGCTGAATGCAGAATGGGATTTGAGCTGGCCCTGAAGAAGTTCTCTGATGTTTTCCACAGGTCTCACACTAGGAAGAATGTTTTCCTCACTAGCAGTATCAAAGCTGAATATATTTTTCAAATTAAGGAGATGTTAAATCTGAAATAAAAGGCTTTGTTTAGATTTTAAGAGACTATAAAAGGTGCAGGTCACATCCTCAGATAGCATAAATTCCCAAGGGTCTGCCGAACCACAGATTACACAGATTGATGTATTGTCCCTAACGATACTAGTGTGTCTTTTTGTTTGTTTGTGAGCTGTTTTGTTTAGAATAGCTGGTAGGAAGGTATGAAGCAGAAGTGGTTCATTTCTGTAGTGGGCATTTAGTTGGCTGACCCAGAAATAACTGACAGCAATGACAGATTAGGATGCAGGACATCCCTTTTCTCCCCTCCTTACCCAAAAGATTCTCTTACAAGTAAAACTATGTCTGAAAAATTACTGCTAAGGAAACAAGCAGCTGCTATGAATAATCACAATGCATTACAAATTTTCTGGGAATTGGACTTTTTTTTCTTTTTGAAGCAATAGTAGGGGCTTGGGGCCACCACATTGCCCCATAGTTCTTTCTAAAGTAGCAAGGAAATTCAAAATCCTCAAAATGTCTTTGGGTTACACAATCAAATTATACTTTTAAAGGAACGTGCTGGCTTACAAAGTATCACTGTCTCTACCCTTATCAGTTAAAATCACCTGTAGCCATTACTGAAACCTAAGCAATCAGGGTAGGCTTGTGCATCTCTAAGCAAGAGTGCGGTATGGGAGACAAAATATTCTTCCACGGCATTCATTAGGGGACTTCTGATAAAGCAAGTTATTGATGTAAGACAGGGCAGGCTGAGGCTGACTCCTCTGTTTTCTACAGTGCCTTGTTGCGTGGAGTAATGTAGTTTGCCATATAAATCTTATTGGCACGAGAGCACAGGAGGGTTTCCCACAGGGACTGGAAAGGGAATCAGAAATTCTTGTCCCTTCATCTGCCTTCACAACAACACTTTAAGGAGAGCCAGGAGATCCCTTCTTCATACGGTAATCATGACCCCTCAGAACTAAGTGCAAAAATAGGATTCATCTCCTCTAATGTTATCTCTTCACTGTTAATGGCTACATCTGAAGCTCTTCAGTCCAGGCTTGCTTGAAAACAAATAGATAAAATCAGATGCTTTTAGGGCATGATTTCTCTAACCAAACAGAAATGTCTTACTCTTGAAAAGATAAATCACACCCTAGAAATGTCTGTTTCTCTTGTCTTTTAATGAGAAGATGACTAGCTCAGAGATAGGCATTTATGCTGTAGATGTTTATATGCGATGAGCTAAATCCCACGCTGACAGTCCAGAGAGGTATCCTGCTTTGCAGATTGCTGTATTTTGGTGACATGACATCTGTGCACCAGCTCCTGCAATTCTCTGTAGAATCTAACAGCTTCAAAAGGAAAAGAAAATAGCACCCTTCTCATGGAATTCATAAATCAGGAGGGAAAAAGAAATCTCTTTAAATATGTTCTTTTTTTTCCTCCCTTGTCTCTCTGAAAACTGGCTTTTTGCTTCATGTGGCACATGACTGGCTTTGTGCACATGCATGCTTCTCTGTCCCAAGCTTCCCATCAGCTTCCAGTAGGAACAGAATACCCTTTTCTGCTCTAGTAGTATCAACCTTCATGCATTTGTTGACATGTTGACATGGCAGGCCAGCTTATGGGTTTATTTCTCTTTCGCATCGTCCCTTTTAAACCTTTCTTACACACTCCCTTTTCTTTTTTCTATTGCTTCCTTTTTCCCTCAGCCTTCAGATGCCTTAAAGGGTTTCAGAGAATGCTGGAGGAAGAAAGCAGTAGAAAAAAATGTGGAGAGAGGTAGAGGGAGGAGAAAAATAGTGACAGTTTTATATTGTTGCTGTCCCTAAGGCACAAGGCTGTCCTTTTACCTTTCCCTAGAGGTCTGGCGCATTTCTGCTGCTTTAACCAGCTGTATACTACAAAAATAAAGCAAACAAACCAAGTGAGTAGTTGGAAATTTCCTCACATTCATAACAGAAAGTTAATGTTGGGGGCACAAATTGTGCATGAAGTCTGCTGTGGATCACAAGG
Organism: Astur gentilis; assembly: GCF_929443795.1. Lineage (NCBI taxonomy): Eukaryota > Metazoa > Chordata > Aves > Accipitriformes > Accipitridae > Astur > Astur gentilis. Next base: position 7,966,666 of record NC_064911.1, read on the forward strand.
AACAAAGGAAGATCCGTTGGCCACCAGATGTTTTGCTGCAAAATAGAAGCATTCCTTCTGTGGTCACAAGGCAAAAAGCTTTCACTTCTACTATTCACAAGCAGAGGAGCAATCACTAACGTGATGCAGGCCCTGAACTTCCTTTCCATACTTTATTTCTTTTTTGAAGTTTTTGATAAAGGAATACATCCTCCTCCCAAAACCCCTGTTCAGATTATTCTGAATGAGGCTACACATCAGTACAGAAAATTGCAATTTAAGTGCTACAGCCTGGGTAGCTGGTAACTTTTCCATAAAGTGGATGACATTTCTACTATTCTCTTTGCTTGCAATATGAGCTGCTGAAGTAGACCTTTTCTTCATTTTTACATTTCATACTCTTAATTGTTGCATTCTTATTCCTCTTGCCTTGCTACAAAGAAGATTGCACTTTTAAATATTTTGTAATTTATTACATGGTCCTGCAATGGCTAAATATCTATTAGATTTTTATTCTTGACCTGTCGCTGAGGCCTTTGAATATGCCTCAACAGGAATATTTACACTCCTATTTTCTGCTGCAGATGGTAGCTAGTGTTAAAATGTTAACAACTGAGTGAAATAACCAAAACCTTTACAATTTGACCCTCCAACTCCACCCTTTCTAAAATCATAGCTATTTTATGTGATAAATAAAAGGAAATGGGAAAATTCTGAGTTTCTCTGAAAGAATCTCTGAGGTGAAAATATCAGCTAGTACAACTTTTGCAAGGATTAGAACCATAATAAGTCTACTTAATATACTTTCTTTAGGTTGCAATAGTGCTTTCTGTGGTTTTAGTAATGTGAAATATATGAATGTGTTAAAATATTCAATGTACAGCAATAACTCTTACAATAGTAAAGAAATTCTCAATATACAGATTAAGCTGCATGATTTGAAGGGTAAGACAAGCTGGTAATAAACATTGACTTACTTCTAAATAAAAATATAAAAGTAGTATGAAAGAAATAGATCATTAATACAGAACACTGTTTTCTCAGCCTGGCTTTTCTCCTATTATGCTGGTTTTTGCAAGGTGGACCTTTTTTTTTTTTTTAGTCGATGCTATAAATCAATAGCCACACAATGAGTCTCACATCTACCTTTCCAGCCAAGTTTCCAAGACCGAAACTTTCTGAGCACATCTGCTGTTGACAAACACTGGGGAAAGTAAAGCAAACACGACCGAAAGGTCCTGGCTGCTGCTCCTGCTGCTGCTGTTGCTAAGAGTATTTGCTCTTCCCTCACTGATCACCTGCCATCTTACTTTATGCAGATGGCATCCCAGCTGCTACGTGACCATACAAAAAAGGTCAGTTTATACACAGTTCAACAGGTAATATATTATCAGCATGGAAGAAAATACACCTTCTCCTCCAGCTCTAAAGTGAGGGTCCTCAGACCGGCTCAATGCAAACTGCACAATGAAGTCTTTCTACAAAACCCCTTGTGTCAAGTCAAGATAAATTTTCTAGGCCACCAGGTATTCTGTGTTATCCTCCATTTTCATCTGATACTCATTTCCTATTTATTCCCTTAATAAAGTATTTAAACTGCACGTTAAATGTATCTATTCATATGTGGCTGGCGTGCACCCTCCACATGATTTCTGTGTTATTATCCCACGCGCAGTTGGCACTGGCAGCTGGGGGGCAAAACCACTCTATCTGGTGCTTAATGGTGCAACATCATGATCAATGTGTGTTCAAAATCAGTCAGAGGGAATAGAGGAGAGCAAAGAAGGGGCAGAATACACTCAAATTTTCCTTCTGTGTTTGCAGGGGACACTCCCAAGCACATTTCCAACGCGTGGAGGTCCTGGACAGCAGAGGCAGCACTGACACACGCCCTCATCAAAGCGGAGTGCCAGAGGCATGCAAATACAGCCCTGTTGTGGGGGTTTTCGTGACTTTGACTCCTTGAAAGTTAGGTGAAAGTTAGGAACGACCCTGGACCCTGGCGAGCTCAGGGAGTGTGGGTCAGCGGTTCCTCCGAGGGTGTCAAGCTCCCGGATGGCTCTTGGGTCAGAAAGGGAAGGTGAGTCGTCCTCTCCAGCGACACTCGCTCGCCCGGCGATACTAAACTAGCGGTCAGCTCCTGGCAATCCAGACAGATCAGCCCTCCTGGCCTAGCATGATTTATTTAATAACGGTGCAGTGCATATTTATTATTTTCTTTCTTTTTTGAGGGGTGTGAACACCGGCATCAGGTGAAGCTACCTTAGGGAGATCGGGCCACACTACCTATGTTTCTCAGGTATCACAAATTGAAGAAAATCATGCTCCACTGCTAGCTGCACTTGGGGTAACTAAATTAAACCGACAGATATGAGGAAATATATACTGAGATCACTTCTTTATTTTGCAGTGTTGGCAGAATCTCAGACCAACAGTAAAAGGCATACAGACTTTGCATGTTAAGAGGAGGACCATCTCTCCTGTATTCTGTTACAAGACTGCAATTTAGAAAGACAAAGGTACTTCTCTTTTCATAAAATCCCTTCCTAATTTTAGTTTTTTCCATTCAAATAAGCAAAAAATTGGGTGTGATGTTGAGAACTGGTACTTCAAAATACCCTTCTGTCATAACGTATGAAATTTGCTCTTTACTATAATAATTTTCTATTTTACCTAGCAACAATGAGAAAATAGGCCCTGAAGGTGTTTCTAGATAGAAATCACTTACAGTTAATCAGAATAAATAATGAGTATGAGAGTGTATTTTTTCAACAATAAGAGATGCCTAGAGATTTAGAGAAACATAAACAAGAAAAGTTGCAAGATACAGATATTGTAAAGAGTTTGCTAGAAGATAATATTTTCTTCTCCATTTATTTACTAGTTAAAGCAGTTAATAAAGGTTAATGTTTATGTACTGTATATATTTCATAATTCTTTGCATTACTTTGAAATAAAATGAATGCTCCAAGTTTCTGGAAATCTGATTTGAAGAAAGAAAAAAAAAATAGAGGCTTCATCTACAACAAATGAATCATCTCTTCCAAGGAAATTTTAGAGTTTAGATGGGTGATAGATAGAAGCCAAAATATAAAAATAACGTTCTCAGATTCAAAGCTATTTAACCTTGCTTTCATATAGGACCATAAAAATTAAATACCACCAAAACATGACCCTCAAAATGCTTCCAGGTTGTTCCAAGCCAAGCTCTCATTTTCGCATGAGCGACGTTGCTCCCACCAACCCCTGCTCATGCCCTTTTCCAATATTAACCTCCAAGCACATGAATTACCACAGGTAAATATGCAGTCCAGTAAATTAGTTTTGTGCAAGTAAACTCTGTCTCCAGTGCACGTAGGTATAGGTGCTTGATAAATAGACACGCAGGTGTCAGCAGATGCTAACTTTGGGTGTACAAACGGACCATTTTTTGAATATTCATCATTCACTTAAGCAACCAATATAACACACCTCTGAAGCTGACAATACCTAAAGCTGCAGTCCTTATTGCAACTTTGAGTTATATACCCCGTGAGGCTCATTTAACAGTACGCTTTCCCCTCAGACTTGCAGCTGCCAAAGCAAGACACCTGTAATGGGGTAAGGTAAGTAAGACATCTGAAGTGTCGGCTGTACCTTCAGTGGCTTCTGCCATGGGCTGAGGGTCTTAGGTATGGCCTTAGGTACTGCAGGTTTATGGCACTGAGCTGGGGACGGGAGTTCAGAAACTGAGAATTATGTTCTATAATTTTCATAGTAACCACGCGACCATCGGCCAGTATTTCCGCTGTATCCCCATAACTCAGGTTTTTTAGATGAGAGTATCAGAGATGTTTTCAGCAGTGGCTCCATCATTCAGGAGTAATTTTGGGCAGAGTGATTTATTGTACCATTATGTGTGGCAAGAGGAAGAACATTTATCGGTACTCTTTCAGTGAGGATGACAATGAGGAGGAGGAAGGTGGCAACATCCTCTGCCTATGACAGAATAACAACTGCACAAGGTGCACAAATCAGCAAGGTTATAGTTTCAGGTGATTCTCACTACCAGTTGGGCTGGAACGACAGCCACCAAGAATCTTTTATTGTCAACAGAATGGTTCACTTCTGGCATACAGAGAGATCTATTGTTTTCTCAACTATGCTCCAGTGACCTATGTGTGGCCATTTAACTCAAATACAAGGCACAATGCTCAATGGTGGACAAAAGAGTAAAAAATCTACTTGATGTTCAAAACATTTGCTTAATACAAAGTAAATTATTTCCTTAAATTAAAAGAAAGCAAAGATAAACCTAAGTACTCATCTTCTCTTTCGTCTCTCCAACTTGTTTATCAACTAAGGTCAGGTAGGAATTACTGATTTTGTCACACTGCTTCTGATCAGCATGCAAAAAAGCCCAACAGGCAGACTTTCAGAAAGATTAGCTCTGAGTATACAATCTGTTCTGTTCTGCAATAAAAGATTGATTAAAACGGTAGGCACAGAAGACTGTACAAAGATGCTTATTACGCAACAGTTTTAAAACCTCTGACACAATGGTACACTATAATGGCCTGGCACTATTTGTTTAATTCTTTTGCTCTGGGTCCCTGCTGGGCCTACATTCATTCGCTGGAAGCTACTCCTTAGTTCATATGCCCTACATAGCATATGCAGCAGCTACTTATCTGCAGCAATCCAGCTCAGAGTTTTTCTGGATTTTATGACAGCACTGCCTCAGATTAACTGCTCCCTATTTTTCTATGAGCCAGTTAATCACTGTACTGCTTGTTCTATTACTGGGTAATCAAAAAATTAACAGCAATCATCCTATAATGGCAATTCTGTGGCATTACATTAGTCAACTTCCTCTGTCCCAAGCTGCTCTTACACAAATTACTCCTTTTAAATAATTTAATCTATTTTTTATACTCTGAAGTATCTCTCACATTTTGATCCTGACCTATAATGATTAGTTCAGGTAAATTATTTTCATAGCTATTCACATTAAAAAAAAAAAAATCTTCTCATAACTGGTTTCTTCTACCTAGACAATTTGATTCTCATTAAAACTTTGGTTTGGGCACCCAGGTGCTTTTTTGGTAATTGATTTTTGGTAATTAAGCATATTTGCTTTCCCCAAAATAGTCTCAAGCACTCTTAAACCACTGGTATGGAGGTTACCATTAAAGCTTTTTCTGCATACAGTTAACTTGGTAGTGACAAACTTCCCATAGCAGACAAGAGACTTTACATCAGTATTTCTAAAAAGTTGCAACTAATTATATAATAGGGCCCAATTAGAACAATACAGTGACCTTCTGTATATAGTAATTATATGCTCACAGACCTACAACTTAATTCAAACAAAAGTTAAAGTCCGCTGACACAAGAGCTTTCTCCCCATATAATCTAGGCACACTCCACCTCCCTTGGGACGTCTCAGACAAATTCTGTGTGACATGCTGCTGATATCCATCCTTAAATCTTAGTCCACGTCACCAACTAAAGTCTTACATTATGCTAGTAGCAGAATTTTTTTGTAAACACCACCCAATGGAGCAGATCCTTCATTGGGAGCTCCAGACTCTTCCACAGCACACATGAATGAAAAGGTCATGGTTGGTTTTCCCATCATCAGGTATCCAGTAGTCCAATAGCTGATTGGGTGACAGTGAAGCACTATGAACGTCCCCTGTACCAGATTAATATGAGTAGTTACGGGTCTCTTTCCACTGACATAAATAAATGACCAAAGGGAACAGGGCAACTTCTGAATGCTGTGTATAGGGAGTTTCAGACCATAATAAAAACACAGAGGAGGAAAAACTCTACCTGCAACAGCACCACAGAGCCAAAATGATGATGAAAAAACAAAGCAGGTGGCTTTGCCCCACAGGCAGCACTGAACCTCTCTGTACTACCAGCGGTCATCACAAGCCTAGTTCAAAATGTCTGCTCTCTTAAAGCTTTTTCTGTAAGGTAAGCCAGTAGCAATTGGTACTTACCAAATACCCAGAATAAACACTCAGCAGACTGGCTGGATATAGCCAGCAAGCATCCACAGGGTACAGAATATAGGGAATTTCACATCATCCACCAGACACTAGAAAACAACCTAATACCTTGAAGTAAACGTACATGTCTGACTGCCCTGTTCTTGATGGTCTTTCCATGTAAAAGTAAGGAATGAGGCTGTCGCACATCAGCAGGCACCTCAAATTCATCTGTGCCGTTAAGATGTACCCTAACTGAAACTCTTCCCCTCATTTAAGCGCAGCATACACTAAAATCACGTCGAGGATGCATCTAAACAGTCAAAACCTCTGCTAATCAGCCCCCTAAAAATGCAAATTGATACTACCACTACAGAAGTTATTGAAAGGTAGCAACGGTTATTCTCCTCTACTGCTTTGTCTTGTTTAGGAAGTTGTACAGTGTGTTTGTTGTTCAAAATATTCATTGTATCATGGTACGTGTTATGTCTTTTTCACTACTTTGTGAATTAAGTAACTGAAGTATCGAGGCAACGTGAAGTTGATTTGCTTCTAAGAGTCACTTAAAGTATGTTCATGTCTCTATTAGCAGAAACAGAACAGTTCTTTAGCACGATATAGTAAGGTGACAGTACTTTAAGACAAACATCTTCGAAACTTGGAGAAAAGAAGGGACTTCAAGAAAAATGTTTCTATGCTGTTCATTTTCATCACAAGTAACATTAAACCACCATAAACTGAAGCAAATATGTTTTAATTCTCAACAAAAGTGCTTGCTTTACTACTCAAGAGTTTCCTACTAAAGATGCAGAGTAAATGAAAGTATTTACAACCGTTCATAAAAGAGAAGCTGAATTAAAAAGTGAAGGCTAGAGTGCAGAAACACATTTCGGCATGTACTTAGTGGTCTGCAGTGGCTAGGGCTGCTTCCCTTAATCTGATTCTGTGTCTTCAATAGCACCAGTCTTTTTTTTCCTACTTAAAGCATATGCATATTCTGTGTAGACAGAGAGAACATAGATCCCGCTGTATACCTGACAGCCATTTCCAAATTGCCTTTAATGATGTGACAAGTGGTGTGTAATATCTGTGAGAATGATTTTAAGGGTTTGCTTGGTTCTTCCATTATCTTGATTAGAGTTCTGTAATAAGCATCTTTTAAAAATCTTATTTGCTTCTGTTTTTTCCTTTGTAGTTTCATTGCTCTCGCTTATTCTGAATTGAATTGCATGTATCATCTTTCTGCCACAGCCTTCTACATTGTTCTGGTAATTTTGAATGTTATTGTCCCCTTGCCATCCCCAGATGTGTGCTTGCAGATTTCACTGCCTTGTTGGATATGCTTTCCCCTAGGTCATTGTTGCATAAGGACAGATTCACTGCAGGAATAAAATGGACACATTCTAGCTCTACCAGTCTTAAAAAAAAAATGTGGTCTGTCTATGGCCAAGTGCAAAAAATAAAATTAAATTAAGAGGTATACTTCTAGTGTTAGTCTCTAAGGATAGGTTTGATTCTTCCTTCTTAAACCTCCTTGGTAAGGAGTAGTCTCTACTTCTGTAGTTACCAGGTAATGCATAGCCACATATCATTGTGTACCACACTTCTGAGAAACTGTGAAATCACACGGGAGCTTGAGAGCTTACAAGCCTGCCTCTGAAGAATCCTGACAGGAGCAGGTACATGCAGACTGCAGTACTCATAGTGACAGAAAAAACCAGAGTTTTAGCACAGAAGTTATTTTGGCAAGATGATCAGCAGCACTTCCTTAAGAGCACTGTGACCTGGAAAGGGACGTGATAGCCCTCCTGCTGCGTGCCCCAGGGACGGGATAACTGTCTCACAATTAGACAGGCACACATCCGTGAGCACAACTGCCCCATACTCATGGCACTTTTCTCATTCTAAGGAAAGGGGAAAAAACAGACACACTGCTTCCAAATTACTGGCAAAATATCCCCATTCCTGAACCCTATTTCACAATTGCACAGAAGATCCATATTCCTATCCTTGAATTTTGTCTGCATCTTGGGTATCACCATTAGTTCCAGAAGGCAGGACCTGTAGCAACGATTGGCACTAGTGAATTGCTGCAGCGACCAGGGTGGGGAGCAGGGGGAGAACAAAAATATCAACTTACATCAACTAGTGGAAGTGCACCACAGGACTTTTGAAAGACAGCAAAAAACTCCTCCAACAAAGCATCGTGCATGAGGACCCTGAGCAAGCATTCAGAGTTCTTCTGAGGACACATGCTGGTGGCCATGCCCAGGACTATGAGGTATGAATGGCAGTCCTTAGCAGAAGAAATGACAAGAAAAAGGGGGGGGAGGTGGGTGAGGCAGAGGAGAGAAATCGCCACAGGGAACAGTCCCAGAAACTCTTCGGCTGCCATACATGTCTGTGATTATTTAAGGTGCCACAGACGAGGTAAATCTGCATCACATATAGAACACAAACTCTTGGCATCTTCTGAACTACCGAAATGGCTAGTTGTGTGATTTTATCTTAGTTACTGAGACATTAAAAAGTGGAGAAGATACATGGACATACAAACATAACTCTCTGGGAATAATCAGTCGCAACAGAGATTCAGTTACTGCATAACATGGACAAGGTTTTCAGCTGTTCTTCTGCTGAGAGCAATGAAGACCGACCCTTTGGAGAAAATGTGATTGTTACTTGGCATCCAAGTGGGTGCTCTTTAGTGCCAAGCTCTTTGGGGAAGCCTAGTTCATAGGATTTAGTTTTCAGGGAAGGACCACTACATACTCTGCAATATTGGGTACATCTTGAAACTGAGTTTACTGAAAGCGGAAACATTCAAAAGAGAAGCAAAATTAAAAATCATCTACAGATCTACTGAAGCCACAGCAGTATGCCCTGAAAACCCCACTCTTTCTGATGCATAGCTATCACGACACAGCCTCAGAGAGCTCAGAAAGCTGATGTTTCTAAGTTACACACAACTTCCCGTGTGGTTTACATTACAACCAAGTCAGCAGCCGAGATGAGGATGACCTTTCGACTATAACCACTGCTCCCCTCACAACTAATTTCTCCAGAGCTATATTTCTCTGCTTTATCTTAGCAGATGATACTGTTGCTGCCAATGCTACTCTAAAATTCCTTTTATCTATTTTCGAGTTGTTATGTGCCTAATAATTATAATGTAAATGTGCTTTCATAGCTACTGGGCAATTCTTGTTTTTCTCTCTTCATAATAAATTACTCATATTAAATTACAAACAGCAGCCTGAGGCTATAGATTTGATACCCAGAGGCTATTAAAAACTTTCAACCTCATGTCTGACAACTAGGGAGTTAAACAAACATCCTCACATATGTTACAGTTACAATAAAAGTGATAGTTATCTTTGCATTATAAAGGATGTTAACTATCCTGCAAATTTATTTTTCTTAAAATTTTATGAGGACACAAAGCTATGTTTTATAGCTTTTATTAGTTTTCAATACTGTATAGTTCGTAACACCATCTCACAAGCCTGAAATTAACATATTTTTCAGTTGGTTTTGTTTTTTACATTGGCAAAGAAATTCTCATTGCCTCTAAATTCATCACTCTTCCTCAGGCTCCAGTAGTGCTGAAAGTATTGCTATAGTTGTTATCAAGGTTTGCTTCTTAGTGGATGATATCATCATAGAATTCTACTATACTTTTTATTTTTATTATTTCATACTGGTTTATTTAAACCAATGCAAGGAACGTGAGGTTACATACAAGTTTACATCAGGTTCATTTTGTTTTCATTCAAAGTGATCAGAATCACTCAAGTTAGAACAAAAATAACACATTTTAAATGGTCTTAAATATCAGTACAAACCAATTGGCATAAAAAAGCTTGATGTTAAGAAAAATGCAAGTTTCTTGGGGAAACAAAACTATAACCTATGAACAGATTAACCCTAGCAAATCAAGCGGGTGCAAGAAAGCTGTAGAGCCTATGATGTAGCTCCTGAAAGCAAGAAAGGCCCACTCTGATGGAGAGAAACAAGACAATTGTTTCATGCTTCCAAGTACTTTTTTTGCAATGCCTGACCTACTCCTTTGTGCACAGACACCACTGTGGCATTTATGGCAGCTCTGTGGGTTCAGCTCCAGCTTTCCATTTAGATGTCCATGGCTGCAGAGCCATGAGGTATGAAATGCATTTAATTTGTGAAAGTAGGGTGGTCTGAAAATACATCTATTCTGATGGTAAATGATACGATATGAATGGCCAAATCAGTTTTAGCCACTTGGAGAAGTCTTTTTAAAGCAACGAATTTAATAGCTATTAAAGAGTTGTTTGATTTGGAACATACAGAGATTATTAAAAAGCACCTAACAGCCCTTTTTATTCTTATTTTCATGGGAATATACGAATATAATGCCACAACATGATGTTCAAAAGCACTATGGTTTAAAGTGAAGGCGTTCTGTGGAAAGCTACATAAAGTATTTTATCCTTATTTACCCATAATGCAGTCCTATCAATGCACCAGAAAAGTGTTTGAACTCCTTTAAAAAAAAAAAAAAAAAATAAATCTATGAGCTACATATGCTTTAATTTTGTATTGGATATTTACACTGATGTGCTGGACATTTATACTGTAAATATTGGATATTTACATTGCAGGCACAGAAATAGACCCTAAATATCACAAAGTGTGTTGTGTTTGGGGTTTTTTGTTTTGTTTTCTGGAAGAACAGCTGTTCTCTGCAGCTCTGACCCAAAACTACACAAGGATCTGAATATCTCAGAAAAATATCTCTCCTCTGTGATTTAATTTTCAATTGCTGGGAGGAAGTGGGTGTGTTGGGGGAGGGGGTGGGACAGGACAAAATGACATGGAACAGAATGATGTTTGAGATAGACAACAAAAATAAAGACCTTTACACAAACAGTCCTTATTGTATGAAAGTAGACTAGCTAAATATAGTGGAGATTACGTATCTGCATGGTATTCACACATTCCTGTCTTTCTTCCTGAGATTCAACAGAGGCATGGGTATTCTCTTCTAGGTAAAACATCACAAACAGTTCAACAAAGAACAAAAGGTCATATATACCAAGTGGAAAAGAAACAATATTTGGAAACACAATAATTATGGTAAAATAAATTGCTGTGAGCTCATTTTGCAGAAAAACTTAATCTTTCCCTGTTTTCTGCAGGAGGAGAATGAACCTACAGTCTTTAAAATAGGAGCTATTCTTATGAAATAAAATGTTCTTTAAATGGGTATAAAGCAGTTTAAACCTGTTAGACCAAGAGAGAAAAATCAAAATGCATATGGTGAGAAGGAAAAGCGGGTATTTTTTCCCTTAATATTTCCCTAATAGATTATTCCAAACATGTTAAGCTGCTTTCAAGATATCTAGGTGACTCTAGAAAGATTATGCAAATAATTATTTCATTTCTGCTCTTTTTTGGTGAAGTATCTCCACCATTTTTAACATCACGAAGTCCCAGCTGCCCTATCTCTACCACACAGCTGGCAAGCATATCTAAAGGTTTATGCATAATATGCATGTGAGCCCATGAAGCAAATGCATTTATTCAGAACTGAAGTAGGAAAGCTTCAGTTCTCTAGCCACAGAGCAAAAATGCTTAAATAAATTTTTAGTTTTCTTCCATCCTTTTCCTCAAATCCCAACCTCTTGCTACCTGCACCTCCAGTCTCATGGCAAGGTTAAAGCCTCACCAAAACCACCCTGCTCTCTGCCAAAACAGTGTGTACTTGAAAAGGGTTTTTTTTGTGGTTTCTGGATGCTTTTTTTTTTCTTGAAACTAAATGGGTGTACAGAATCATTTCTTTCCTCCTCCTTAGGTAAGCATTTGTCACTGACATTCGTGAGAGTAACAGACACCCATCAAGACAAGGCTGCTGTGCATTCACATCTGCCAGTATCCAAGAGAATAATTCATTCTCCTCAAACTTATTCCTGGGCAAGAAAATGTGCAAATGCTATTCTAAACCCAGAAGCTACAGCTAAAGCAAAAAAAAACAACAAAAAAAAAACAAACCACCAAACCCTGCCGACTTTTTGATGACTGCTTATCCCAAGCAATTAATACTTTGCATCATTCATCATGGTTTTAAAAGTACTATTACCACAGCTAGGACAATCCTTTAAATATAGTGCCCAAACTCCAACTTTTACGATGTGTAGTTTCACTTAAGTATTTCAGTCCATTGTCAAAAGTCCTCAATGAATGTGAATTTGGGTGGGTACATCCCCCCTCCAACGTCTCTTTGGAAACAGATGGCTTGTTTTGAAAGTTCAAGACTGAAAACTCTGCAAGGAATCCTGGATTAAGACATGGCAGCTGGTTGGACTTTTTGTCATATTTTATACTGTTTGGATTCCCCACAGAGTTTAGCTCACACCTTGTGCGCCAGCAATAACACTAGCTAGAGAAGAATGAGTTTCTATTTTATGGGCAAATTCAGACAGAAGGCTTTGAACCGAGTGGTTTGTGTGCAATCAGGTCAAGACAACATGAAGCCTACACACCTACTCAGCTTCCAGAAGTGGTTTTGCCATCTGTGTTGAAGTCCATGCTGCCACAAGTAGGATATCACTGGTGTTCAAGAGGTCTAGGGACATCCTAACTACTCTGCAGTTATGCACAATCCACTTGGAGGCACTGCTGGTAGGACTAAGTGCTGAGCTTCTGAAGTGGGAGATTTCCCCACCTAAACCATATCAGCGCAGAGCTCACAGAGAGAAATGAATGTTACTGGTACACTTCTCCATCAGATTTTTCTAGTGTCTTATTTTGTAATTTGCACCCTGCTTCCCAATACCAATATCCAAAAAAGACGGCAAGTGGCTAAAAGGTTTGCTGCAAGAGCCTGGCACACCAGTTTTCAATCCTTGCCCATTTGTGACCCCCTGAATATCACCCAGTAAAGGTGTGGATCCCACGCTGTGAATTTCAGTCTACAGGCTAGTAAGTCTGCCTTGCTTTGATGTCCAGCTCAGATGCCTCTGAGGTGTGATCCCAGAAACTGATAGGTTGACAGCTGTGTCATTCAACTTTCTAAACCTTCCTCAGTCTTCCTTTTCTTCTCATTCTATATTTTCTACCATTATTTTTGAGAGTCAAAATCATGTGCAATAACAGTATCTCCCGGCTTTCAAAAATGAACAAACTAGGTCTGTTCTCTGTCCTTCACCTCTCACATCGAATTGCCCCCAAACAAGGTAAGTCAACCTTCACGGACTTCAAAGCCCCTGTGGCAGGATGGAACCCGACACCTGACAGAGGCAGAGATGGCACTTATTTCTGTGGCCACATCTGTCACCTCATGCACAGCCTGGCTCTAACAGTTAGCCCAGGGAGAGCAGATAAAGATGGCTTAGCTATCTCAGTGCTAAAGAGCAGGCTGAAGCACAGAGATACCCTCATGTGACCCACTTCGAGATAATCAGATAAAGAAAAAGCAGCACAAAGTGAAGCAAGTATTACTAACTCATGGCTATCGTAACATTTGCTTCCTCATTGGAATCACTTCCCTTGACCTACCATCTATTTCAGAGCATTCTTTAATCTTCTTTAAATTAGAAATTAAAATGTAGGCTTGAAAAAAAGAAGAAAAGAAGAGAGAGGTGATAATTCCACTGAGAGACACATCTTCAGCTAATATAACTAGATGCTGATTTCTGTCAGCCAAGGGTCTGACTTGTGAGGCCAAAACGGAAAAGATGCTCTTACCAGAGGGGGTAATTCAGACAACTCTTTTAAAATGCAAATTTTCTGCTTTTTGCTTTTTTTTGATTTCAAGCACAGCAAAGCAGGGGCTGCAATTAGAGAATGGGTAGTCGGCACTGTTCACCAGTTGTGCGTAAGCTTTAAACTAATAACTCAGCAATTAGAAGAAAAATGAGCAGTAATTACACACATTTTACTCACTGCTAGACAGATGGAACATTTTCTGCTCGTTATTGGCAAACTGTCACTGCGTTTATTTCATTTTTAGTGTTTACTGTTTGTTGTAGTTTGATTAGGAATAATTACAGGCTAGGAAAAATATGAAAGAAATGAACAGCCTTTTCATTTTTACATCTTTAAAGCAATACAACCATTTCTTTCCCCAGTTTCTCCAAGATGAACATACCCTCTTTTTAAACCTTTGCTGAAATCAGGCTGCACCTTACAAAGCTTGGTAAGAAAGCGGGGTATGACGGTGCAGGAAAGGCCACCTTCTCCAGAAAAGGCTGGCTCAAACACTGGTCGCCTCACAGTCAGCTTCCCTAGTGGGCACTGCTCCGTATTGCTAAGCTATTGCACAAATTGGTTTATATTTATTGCAGCTACTAGGCTTTAGTCAAAAGTGGCATCTGAGCTGGATTGCAGCCCGCAGGGCGGAGGCTGCAGAGAACCGTCAGTGCTGTTACCCCAATTAAGCAGGTATGGAAAACACAAGAGGCTGGAGGCAAGACCTTCTTTATACCAAGTTGTTGGAGCTTGCTTCCCTGTCCCCTCCTACCTAGTTCTGGGTTTCTGAGCCTTTTATGTTGCACAAATCGTGCCTTACTCCCAATCTTTGGGGTGAGTATAGGGGAAGGGAGTGGGTGGGGGTCACCTGTGGATAGACTGAGCTGCAGAGCAAAGTATCCAGAGTGGAAACCAGGCACTTGGAGAGATTTCTAAGTATTGTTAACCCTAGTGCAAAGCATCAACTTCCTATTTTAATTCTGTCCACGGTAAGATTTTCTAAGACCTTATGAAGCACATACAGAAAAACATAAGTGTTCAGGTCACAGCTCGCTTGCTTTCTCACACAGTCCCAGCATCACTGAGATGCTTGCACAGCCCTTGCCTGCCCTGCACCAGACTCCTGGACATTGCTAATAATGGGGTTTTTATAGAGCAGTGGATAGGGAAAAAAGCAATACAAATGTTCATATCAATATATCCTCCTGACATTATAGACTTAACACATCTTGTAACAAGGTGCTAGGGAGTATAAGGTAGATCAAGCCTGCTTTGCCTCAGGAATGTATTCAGTGATTTAATAGGTCTAAAGGCCAAGGTCCAAACAACCACTTACATGAAGATGCCCTCTGTTTCCCTTCAAATATTTCCAGCACAATTCTCTTCATCAAGCCTCTAACCACCTTACTTTTTTTTTATTTTATTTTTTTTTTTTAATATCTAAAGGATCAAAGCAACAAACCTGAAAAACAGGCTGATGAATTTCCCAGCAATTACCATGGGATTTGAATGTTGGGGATGAGTTGCATCACTGATAAATTGATTTAAATTCACTGGTGCTGACACATATAACCCTACAGCAGTTGAAAGAATGAAGATGCTAATGAAGTCCTAAGAAAATCTGAACTAGTCCCACTATGAAATACAGCTCCTAACTTTACATGAAGCAGCAGTGGATAATCTCACATTTACTTTAGATGTGTAATGTCTCAGAAAAGTTTCCTCTCTTTAAGGTAGCATCTTTAAAGCAACAAAATTTCAGCATGACTAGTAAATCCCGTATAAGCCAGGTGGCATGGACAACCTTATAGTTGGGAAGGTTTTCCTACTGCCAGCCCTTTCGTCTCATACAAAGCTGCTAGGCACTGTATCTACCTCTCCCTTTCACAATTCATAGCCAGTGGTTTTCTCAGCGACTAAGAAAGTACATGCGTTCTCGATCATGCCATAGGAGTAAACTGAGCATGAATAAACTCTACAGCACGTGGCATCGCATGAAGCAGCATTTGCAAGGCCTGAAACATACAGTAACCCTGAGACAGGTTTCCTCCCAAAAAGTGAGATTAGCTTTAAATGTATATGATTTTTAAGTCTTTTCTCCTCTGAGTACCCATAAGTTATATCTTCAATTTTTTCTCCAGAGTAACGAGCACTGGATACTTACCTTCTTCTATACTGCCATCTGAAAGACCAGAGACTCTAAAAACCCTAGAGGCAGAGATGGTAAGGAAAAAAAAAGCCAACACTACAGGATTTGTAATGTTACTACAGCAGCAAGGCAGCGCCGTATCTTGCTGCAGCAGGAGAAAGCAATAAAATAGTAATGGTGAAGAAATGGAAAGCATGGAAAACGGCTGAAAGAGGAAAGCCTGTGCAATAACACAGGACTTCAAATGATGTAGCAAGACCATTACTGCAAGGCACTCATGCCTTCATGTATTAGGCAAGCACTACATACGCTGCTGTTATGGAAATTTCTAAAAAAAGAGAAGAATGGTGTCGCATCAAGGTTATATTTATTCAGTCTTATGATGGAAACCTATTGCCAGGTGGGAAACTGGAAGCTAACTGGCTATTATTTCTGCAGTTGGAACCAATGTGATCCAATGAAGCTGAGACACTAAATCAAGTCAAGCTTTTGCCCAGCAAACAGCAACTGGAAGTTGTCTTTGCAAATATTATTCACTGCCTGAACACTTGGGAGCACACTTCTGCCAACCAAGGTCAGGGCACTGTATTTTTGTATCCTGAATTCATAATAACTGCAGTTGATATTTCAATTTAGCTGTGCTCTAGAAGGAATAAAATAAAACTGCTAGCAGTTTCACTCTTCTCATTTTCAATAAAATATGGAAAAAACCATTTTCCGCATAGTAACAAAAGAAAAATAATTTCTTTCTAGTTGTAAAACTGTGCTTTTAATGATATTTAATTATACACACTTAATTACACCTGGCACTCTCCATCTTTGGCTCCTAAGGATTTTCCTAGTCAGATGATTAATGTGTGTATAAGTGTGGAAAATTTCAAAGCTAGGGCTTTGAGAGTTTCTTAACCTTGGTACTAATGTATGGCAAACTCAAGCATCTATACATCTATACCTGGTTTTCAATTCTTTGTCGTACTGTATCAGTACAAAGGTACACTGATAACACAAATATATTACACAGAGTGGTAAAGAGAGTTCTGATTACTTTTGTGTCCTGTGACATTTGCCTCAAGTTTTTATTTTTTTACCCCTAACTAAGGTTTTGCACCAGGACTCCAACCTGAAGTACAGATTTCAGACACTGTTCAATGGATCTACACAAGGTTAGTTTAATAAAAACAGCAATTATTTATAAACATGCTATAATAATTCAGTGTTATAAATAGCATTCAATAAACCACAAAAAAGTGTGACAAACTTCTTGTGAGCTGGCAGACCCCAAAGGCACCTCTCTTATCTATGTTTTCAGATTATAACACTCTAATTTCTATTCTGATCTGGTATGTAGTAGTTTTGTAAATAGAGATGCTCAGAGCATCAGAATTGTGTTTCATCAGGGCCTCCACAGGAGCCTGCATTATTACTTACATGCTATATAATGTTTGAATAATATTCCTGAATGGCATTCAGAGCAAATTTTAGAATATCTCACTTATGTCCTAGAGGATAAACCTGAATTTTAGAAGCCCGTAAGGAGTGACCTGTTTTGACCAGAGGTTCTTTATTTTAAAGATAGCACAATCAGGATGGAGAAGTTGATACATATCAGGCAAAGGCAACAATAAGTCTTGGTAAAAGATTTTGCAGCAATAGCACTGGGCCACGTAACAGGAAGTTGAAATTTTATTCTAGAGTAAGGATTTTGTTTGAGTGGCATGAGATTTGTGATGCTCAATTCTTGCATCTGGGTTGCAAAAGATAAAATGAAATTTACATTCTAGTGTTGCAGTTCACCAAATAACACACTATGTTTTTATAGAAATGGTTTTACCTACGTTTTGAAATAAAAAGATACCTAAAACTACTTTGTTCTACTTCCATCCAACCTACACCTGCAACAGCAGTCACAGAATCCCAGTAGCTAGGGGAAAAAAAAAAACAAAAAACAAACCAAAACAATACAAAACAAAAAAAACCCAAAAACAAACCCAGCTGACATAATCTGCTCGACAAATAAACCATCTAGGAAACAAGCAGCCACCGTCTGGTTCCTTCACAAGAATTTCAACAATGTACAATGTATTTCAGCTTACAAAAGTGAAAACCCCCTCACTTTCACTTTCATTACAAAAGTTATAGAGACACAATTTATAGCCACACAACTACAAACAGTGCTACAAGTCAAACAACCTTTGAGAAAACAAAATTATTCCTTGGCAAATAGACTGCGAGTCATGGCACACAAATTGAAATTTTAGGTTATTATGCAAAGCAATTTTTTTTTTATTTTAAGCACAAGAAATGCAAAACCAAAGCTAATGCATGGATAAATTATGAATGAGAATATACAGTCAAAAACTTGGCTTATAATAAAATAGAATCCTTTGCTAGATGTTTAATGATAGCTTATTTAGAGACCATTTTAAGATAGTTTAGTTCACCTTTTCTGACTGAAACATTTATACAGCTACAGCAATATAAAGAGTAAATCCAGCCAACCTAACCCAAACTATCAAAATGTGACTGCTTATCTCAATTCCAAATATGTGGAAAAGTGCTTTCAGTAACATGAAAACTTGAATGAATAGCAATTTGTTAGGAAGAAAAGCAGGACCACAGAAGACAAGAGGTCACCAAACAAGTAACATTTACAAATAAGTTTTACTTTAGTGGAAGCATAACATGGTTAAATTTCCCTTTATTCTTCTAAGCAAAACCCACATGGGTTCAGCACAAGTATTTAGGAATCAGTTATTGCTGACTGTGCTAGAACACAAACTTCTTTGCTGAGCAAACTAAACAAATTGTTGCTCCAATATTAAAGCATATATTCCCTTCCCCAGTTCTGACTCAGCTTTGAGTGAAATAATTTTTCTAATGATTAAAGAGAGAGATGACCAACATAGTTTCACTGCCAACTTCTCTTCTTTCAAAGATTGATCCAAGGTAACACCATTAATGGTTTGTTTTATTAATGTGCTTTGTCAATTTTAATTATTAACCATTATCCATGAAGACTGTGTCCTAAGGGTATTTAAGCTAAAATGTATTCAAGTTTTCCTCTTAAAATTAAAATGAAGTGAACGAGAAGAAAAGCATCATACAGTTGCTTGTGCATTCAGTAGATGAAGGTGGTTATTAAAAACTTTTGGTAGATCTGCTAAATTCAAGCTCAACTTTCCCTCTTGACTTTCCTGGGTGCCAAGATACCTCTGTCTGGTGGATATGCTTAGCTTCGTCCTGTTTACATGACCTGGGGATACAGTGGACAAGGGTCGGCAATGAATGTGCACTTCCAGCCCAGAAAGCCAATTGTATCCTGTGCTACATAAAAAGAAGTGTGGCCAGCAGGTCATGGGAGGTGATTGTCCTCCTCTATTCCACTCTCAGGAGACCCCAGCTGGAGTACTGCATCCTGTTCTGGGGTCCTCAGTACAGGAAAGGCATGGACCTGTTGGAGCGGATCCAGAGGAGGGCCACAAAAATAGTCAGAAGGTTATAATACCTCTCTTATGAAGAAAGGCTGAGAGAATTGGGGTTGTTCAGCATGGAGAAAAGAAGGCTCTGGAGACACCTTATTGCAGCCTTTCACTACGTACAGGAGGCTTATAAGAAAGACGGAGAGAGAGACTTTTTACCAGGGCCTATAGTGACAGGACAAGGGACAAGGATTTTAAATTGAAAGAGGGTAGACTTAGGACATGAGGAAGAAATTTTTTTACAACAAGAGTGGTGAGACACTGGAACAGGTTGCCCAGAGCAGTTATGGATGTCCCATCATTGGAAGTGTTCAAGGCCAGGCTGGATGAGGCTTTGAGCAACCTGATCTAGTGAAAGATGTCCCTCCCCATGGCAGGGAGGTTGGACTGTATGATCTTTACAGGTCCCTTCCAGCCCAAACCAGCAACATAAAAGAGTAGAAATCCATTCTGAAGAAATTAATATACTCCTCAAAGATCCAGATAATGCTCTGGTATGACTTACTGGTTGAGGAGACTGTCATTCTTTTTATATTTGTTTCTCCCATTTTATGCTGAAGGATTAAAGAAGGATCTTTCTTCTCAGAACCTGTACATAATTGCTAGTGCTACAATGAGCTATTCAGCTTTGCTTTACAGACAAAATAGGGTCATTACTGCTAGTCTTAACTTTCAAATTCTGTTGATCATCCCAAATAAAAGCCCTACCCCTAAATATTTCAACATGCGGTTTAGAAGGTGGTTTGTAAAAGGTTTCAACAGCTTTAAGCTCAGACTGTGCTGTACATGTGTCTGCAGCAGTTCTTGCACTAATACATCTAAATACCTCTCTTGTATTTTAAAAGAGTGGTTAATATCAGCAGCATAGTTTGCTGGAAGCTGAAGTCAAACAGTTCAGCTGAATCCTGTTTGCCACTCCAGATGGATATATCTTTTTTCTTTTTCCTTTTTTTTTTTCCTCAAGGAAGCCAACTGATTTCAGTTGAAGTGTATGTATGAGTGAAGGGCACTATTCGGATAGAGGGTTTCCAGGGTACAAGTGTAAGTGACCTTCTTGTGAATCAATAGCAGTGTTTAACTAACAAAAATAGGATGGAATTATGTCCCCACTGAAGTCAAAGGGCATTTAACACTTCCATCTCCACACTCAGAAAGAAAAGGCACTCACCTGCCCTCCTGAGCTGATTTAACTTCTTTTCCCTCGTACCTCCTCATGTAATTTCTCTCTCTTACACAATACAGAGAAACACTAGAGTTTGACTGTTGCCGTGGTCCCTTCTCTTGAGCACTGACCATTGCAGACCTTCACTCCAGCTCAAAAAGAGCATGCGGGGACAATTCTAACTCCTTACACCCACTTGCTGTCTGACTAGTCATACTGAGTCCAGGTCAATTATTTAGCACAGCCTCATCAGTAGGCTCCAGTTTTTATTACCAAGAGGAACCAAGGGAAAATCTTTGCCAGCCTGTTCTACAGTTTCTTTAGAAAATGCACATTTAGAAATGCACAGAAGGAAGTGAAGCTAAGAGGAAAAAGTTTTACACAGACTATGTTACCACTGAGGTAGAGGGAAGGTTAGCAAAGGAAATCTGCCTTTTTAAATCCTTTTTTTTTTTAATATGAGAAGAGTCTCTTATAGAGTTGACAAATGTAAAACAGATGTTCTCCGAGTATAACCACTTAATGGCCTTTCCTTCATAAAGAATTAATCTGCTTGCTTCCCTTGCCTTTTTTAACACTTTCTCCCCTTTTTGTCTTCCACCTAACGCTTTGTTAATGGTGAAGAACAGAGAAGTGCTAAACAATGGTGAAGACAGCAATGAATGTGTTTGCTTTTATGGCCTGCAAAAATTGTCCATGGGTAAATTTTGAAACAAGTACAGGCTATACTAATAGGGGTCAAGCAAAAAAAATGGGGATTAGGAAACATTACTAAAAAAAAAAAAAAAAAAAAAAAGAGAGAGAGAGAGACAATTTTACTAGCAAGATGACTGGATGAAGGTGAATGTTAAACTGAACAGATGCTGCCTTGCCAACTGACTCTTGTAATAGCTGCTCTAAACCAGACACCAGTATAACAGCTAATATAAAGTTATTGATGTTACTAATTGTACTGTGTCACATGTTGTACCATTGTTCTGTCAGGTTCCTGAAGAAATTTCTAACAAATACAGTACTTACACTTTTCAGCCAGCTAGTAGCATTTTAACATGCCATTCTCTGGAAAAATTGTCAAAATCTAAGGTATTTTGAAAAACTTGCTTCATTATGAACTAGTCCACTGTCACACACAAGGGCATTTCATTCCCCTGTCTGCTATCAGAAAAGAAAAAGAAATAATTAAGCATATGGAAAAAATATAGAACAGAGGCATTTTTCATTCCACTTGTTGGTAGCTAGCACATGCATGACAGGAACAGACAGAAATCCCAAAGAGGAAACAGCCACATGGTGGTGGCCAACACTTTCAGAAACATTATCCTGTCTTGCACCTTGAGATACAGGCTGGCACCCAGCAAGGTTTTCAAAATAGCTGGAGGTCAGTTAGGCACTTGTGTCTCATTTATTTAACTGCCTACCTAAAGGTCATAGAGAAGACCAGTGGAAAAGTTTGGAACTGAACTCAGATCTTCTGAGTTGTTCTGAACCAGATGATGACTCTTTGTGCACTTTCCCTGCGATCAGCATTTCACACTATTCATTGCTATGAAATATAGCTAAGTATTAAAGGTCATTTTGGTTTTTTGGTGGGATTATAAGCAGAAGTGTTCTTAGATAAAGAAAAACAACTAGCTACTTTTGCCCTGGAGTACAAAAAGCAACTGGAGAAGAGAGCATTCCAGCATGATTAAATAAAATAAGGTCCTTTGTCAAAGGTGTAGCATCTATTCCAGGAACAGCTGAAGGTTTCTGCTGATTCACTTGCTGCCTATCAAGACTAAATTATGATCCCTGTCTCAGAAAACAAAAAGAAATTATTATCAGATGTTTTTTCATGGAGATTTTTCATGAAGATATATATATTGTTGGCTCATTTGCTTTTCAAGGTTAAAACAGAATAATTGTGGATGAACATGTGCTTTCCCTGGCAAGTACAATCAGAATTTTAGTCATACTTTCTGTGTAAAACAGTTGGAAAGCAAAGTCAGAGTCATGCTCAAATTAAGATTGAACCATTGATTTCATAGTGTCCTCCTCTAAACAGGAGTGCATTAGAAATGTTCACAACCATACCTTTTGTTGGATGGCTTCACAGCCTTGTTTCCAAAACTCATCCATCCAAGCACCTTACCACAGACCAACTATCACAGGAGAGTTTGTTGGGGAGGGGGAGACAAGGAGAAAAACAAGGAAGATGTTTCTACATAGGTTATGTTGCTTGCAATTGATTTGGTAAGGTTGCAGTGGAAAAAAAAAAAATAATTATGGCAACAAAATTTGGTAGTACAGACCAGATCTAAAGCAGATAAAGGAGTGAGATATCACACCTTTTTCAGACCTTAACAGAAAAATGAAAGCAATGGGGTATTTTTGAATCAGCAAAACCATACAATAGCTATTTATCTGCTATTTCTGAATGACTTGCAGTGTTCTCTGTCCAACATTTGGAAATTGGTATGTTAATGCCTTACCTGGTAAATATAGCATATCTGGGCATAAGCTGGTGTTGTATTAAGTAGTCTGGGTATATACAAATACGTGCCTGAAGAAACATAAAGATAGCCAAGCTAAATAAAGTCCATTTTAAAGGGCAAAGTGTATTCCATATTTTACACAGGGGTGTGGATAAGTAGAAAGGTTGATATTAGATAAAGATGCAAAACTGGGAAAGGATTCTTAGCTTCAAAGGCAATGGGTGCATTAGAAATTGAACTCAGAGACTGGATTATATAGCTGAGGACTCAGCTGAGCAGTCCACAGAATTGCAAAATTGTCTTTTGATTATTGATGTACATGGCTGATTTATTAAAAAGAATCTAGATGATGCATAGAATTGGAGCCTCCCTGCACTCCCTACCCAGTACAGAATAAATCAGCTTTCAAATATACTTCATATAGGAAGAGTTGAGTAAGACAGACAAGGTTAACTGAGGGAAAAAAAAGGCTGACTATCAGGTAAATAATGAGCACTGACTGAACTGATGGTAGAAAATAAGAGTGTTGTGGATTTATGGGTGAATTTATGTAAGTATTTGTCAGGGAGAGTGAATCTGGTTGACTTCCCAGAAATACCAAAGTACAAATAGGAGATCTGTTAAACCAGTCTTCTAGCATTAATATCCCATCAGGGACAATTATTTGTGATACCATTATCCTAGGTACAGGAAAAGGAAAAATAGAAAGGACCTTGTACCACATACATATATATAGGGACAAGACCTTCCAAAATTTTACCTGAGTCAACCCTCTTTGCACCATCCTGACATTTCTTCCCAAGAGGCCCAAACCACACACTTCACCCAGGGCACCTTACTCGCTTCCCACTGCACATCAACACTATATCGCTCCAAAGCAGTCCCAGGACCCTCCCTCCCAACTTCCCGTTATACCTCCCGGTGCCAAGGACCCCTGCCCTCCCTCCTTTTGGTCTCCTCTTTCACCCCTTGCCATGTTGAAATTACCTCAGTGCCAGTGCCCTGACAGCAGCAGAGGGGAGCCACATGTTAACCACTACCCCACATTTCAGTGGACCATGAGCCACTGCCCCCACCCCTGCCCAGCCCAACAATTCTCCCTGCCACCAATGACAAAGTTCATTGTCTTGGATGATAAAGAACCAGCCTTATGAAGCTCAGTCAGCATTAACAACTCAGCATACATCAGTTATCTCTAGAAGGGTGCAGGCATTTACTCCCTATAATAAAGTCTGAGGAAAGTGAAGTATACCTGAAACAACTATAAATACTGAAAAATTCTTCACCTCTCTGTGGCAGATGCTGCATCTTCAAACAATTGCATTTTGTTCAGGCAGTTGCTTTTAGCCAAGTTTTTTCAAGACCATCAGACCTTTTCTATCAACATTATATCTTACAAAGAATGTCGTAAGACATCAGATGGAGTTATGATTCCAGTGGTGGCCATCTGAAGAATGGGTAGAGTTGTCATTTAAGCATATCAATTAAATGCTACTGAACCCCCAACCAGCACACATGAACTTCCATGAACTTATATTTAAGCTATTATATGAGAACATCTGCAGGCAATTCAGGGACAAAAGTTTAAATATGGTTCTATAAGCAGACCTAAAGCTCTTATTAATTCAGTGACCTCATGTGTTTAATTGGCAATGCAATGACAAAAAGACTTGGCACAGTGCATACAAACTATCATTTCCAGCAAAGAATGAGGATCCATTTTGTTTAGAGTCTGTGCAGCCTTTGTAGATTTTTAGGGACTAATTATACATTCCTAACACTGAGCAGTGCAAAATGTTCTTTAATGCACTTTAGAGATTTGTTAGGGTTGTAGCCAGATCATAGGAGTATTCAATTTCAAACTCCATGGCAATGTGTTGAGAACCTGTCAGAGTGGAGGTATGGTTAGGAATGAACTGAAAGGAAAACTGCTTTTTGCTGCCTGATCAGAGGTACAACAAAATGTCTGTAAAACCTCCCTAGTCCTATCCACATAGATTTCAAATACATTGGAAAATTCCACAAGAATAAGATCTGCTTTTGGTCTGTGAGGTATTCCTACCCAGCTGAAGTCTTATTTTTAGAAAAGCTAAGCTGTCTCCACGCTATATCAAGCCTGCTCATCCAACTCTTCCATTTTGATGGATGTATTTAGGTCTATGTGACTAAACTTTGCCCCTTTCCATCCAAGGAAGAAGGAAAATAACATCATTCATGTACCCGAGGTGACACAAACTGTCACATTCACATATCAATTCTTGTAATAGAACTCAGTGCACATTTGCATGCAGAGTTTAACAAATACCATGAAATCTGGAAAGTTCTGGACCTAAACTACCTCACTGACCTAAATGGTTAGCCTGAACAAGAAAATTCCTTGAAATAATTCTACCAAGGTACTAGTACTGCAACTTGTAGCAATCACTTTTAAATTTAGTTCCCTACTCTTTTCAGGTAAAATGTCTGCTTTCTTTAAACTCTCACCCAAAAATCCCCACACCTGCAACATATGAAAAATACTTCATTAAGCTGTAGGTTCATAAGCTCAGCATCTATGAAGTTAGCCTATCTATTTATTTGTTTATTTTACTGTTATTCTGAACTGCACCACAGCTCAAACAGATCAAACTCGAGCCACTAACATCGCGTTCTCATGCTATTGGTCATCTGCAACCAAAAACCATTGTTATTCTTTGTTTTAATTACTCTTGGTTTTATAATTCCACAGACTTAATTTTACTTGTCCTATTTATGTCCCAGTGTCAACAACAGTCCCTTCAGCTCCCCAACCCACTTGATACCACTGCTTTTCTGTCTATTTTCACAAAGTTTCTAGGCACTCTGTGGTGTGCATTGAGAAAAAAAGCTATTGTCACTTACTCTATCAGTCACTGGGCTGTCAAACAAGCTGAAGGTGCATTATTTTTTTAATACCTCCTCAAGCTGAAAAGATTGAACTAAATTGCATTATTATGTACTTTAGCGCAAAAAGACAGCCTGAACAATTCCTGCACTTTCCTACAGACACTTTTTCAGAGAACAGGGCAGTTTATTTTTACAACATCACTACCATCAATTGCCTGTATCTTTCTTCCAGAATGATTGCTTCAGGAAAGCTAATTGTGATATTAAATATGGTCTTTCTGCCTGTCTGTCCCCAGGGTAAAGAAAAGTCAAGAATGAAGCGTGGCATTACAATCAAGCCTGACACATGTACAGAGCATGACCTTCTCTGGGCTCTCAGATATTGTGACTTCCCAAGCCAAAGAGAGATAGCAAAGTTAAAAGGCAAATATAAGTGGTATGGAATATGCTTGATGTATGACACAACTCAGCAAAAGAACTTCTTACAAATTTTTCTGAAGAGAACATAATTATTACTTTCCCAAGAAGGCAAGGCAAATCAGCTGCAGGACTGCAGAATACTTATATTCTGTAATATTCTGCAGAGTTCATTCTGCTTTCCAACTTGCATGCAGAAATTACTGTCTGAAAAAGGATCCTTTCAGAGGTAAGCAGCACTTCTGAAATTCAGTTTAGAATTTACCTTCTGAGGAGCAGAATGAGTGGAAGAGTCTCAGATCCACCCCTCCAGAACACTAGTGCACATCACAAAAAGAACTATTTTTAATATAGCATGACAGATTGGACAATCTCTTCTCTACAAAGCTTTCTTTACAGCTGACATGGATAATCTATCAAAATCAGCCCTTGAGAAGTTGTTCACTCTAGGACAGAAATAACGTTATTATTTTGAAATTAATTTTTTGAACAATTTATGCATCCTTCCATGCTTGGCCAATAAGTATACAAATGTTTACACAGAAGCAGATATCCTAACCCATGAAGGAAAGCAGGTAGGCAGGGGGGTGAGTCACAATAAACAAAACATTCACAGAAGCAAATATACTAACCCATGGGAGGGTGATACAACTACCATTATTTCCTTTTCAATGTGCACTTCTCCTATATTAAACTGACGTTGTATTTTAAGGTTTTGAACATTTTCCTAGTGCACGACAAAAATGGCTCTCGTGTTCAGTACCCTGGACAGCACAGGCATAACGCAAACGCGCCGGTTTGTTTTTAATTTTCTTTTAAAGAGAGAGACCCATTGCTCTGAAGAACAGAAATAATCATCTGTGTCACCACAGCTCATAGCTTTACCCCAGCGATTCAAGCTCATCATTTCTGGTTGTGCTACAGCACATCTTTCCGCAAGTCATTCCACCCTGAGATAAACACTGATTGTTCTCATTGTGAAAACCTTGCATTTATTCCTACTGTCATTGTAACTAGCGTCAGCTTTTGCATTTTATCATCACAGCCTTTCTAGCCATTGGCAATACTCACCAGCTGTGAATAAATAATTTCTGCCTAGATAATCAGTAAGAAGCTGAAGAGTGATCTCCTTCAGTCTCTCATTTTGGGACAGTTTTTCCAGAACTCAGACTATTTTCTAAACTCTCTCAGACATTTCATCATTCAGAATACAGAATTCAGCTGCATGTTTCACCAAAGCTAAAAGCGAGAATATTATCATCTCCTCAATTCTACTTAATATTCACTTAATTCCATGGCAGCTTAATTGTTTCACCACACCAGTGCAAGGCAGGCTGCAAGTGCACCAACCCAGAGCACCTTCCAAGTGAGACCCCATTCCAGCCTGTATGCTTGACACACATACTTTGCTCCTAACAGCATGATCTTGTGTCCAGTTATGTTAAAGCAGCCAAAGCATTCAATGAAGCCTATTTTATTGAGATGAACAGAGTTGTTCTGCACAATTTGGATCACCATTGTTATTCCTTCTTCCAAATGTGGTCAGTTCAATGGCTAGTAGCATGGAAAATCCTCTCTAGCTTCCAATCATTGGGCTATCCTAGGACATGGAGCAGGAAGCACACACCTGTTCTGCCCCTCCTTACTTGACCTTTAAGGTTGTCCTCAAAGATGGAGGAATATTGTAATAGCTGTTAACCCTAGTTTGGAGCTAGTGTTCACTTTCTCTTAGGGTAACGTTTGTGCACAGCATGTTCTCTGTTACCAAGTGCCACCCTGTCAGGACAAGATTTCCCTTCTTCACTGCCTCGCGTGCAGGCCATCGTGCTGCCTGAGCAATTTGCCAAGATCCATTTCATGTTTTTTTCTAGATGATAGATAAAAATATAGACAGCCATTAAGCCAAGAAGAGACCCACAGAACATATTACTTTTGAGGTATGTCATGTGGCCTGGGGGTAGGTTTTGTAATCTATTTAATAAAGTTCTATGTATTTTTTGTATGCTGATAAATGTTTTTAATTACTTCCATGACAGTAAGTCAATTACTTAATGTTACAGTCCATTATCACAGTATTCTTTTTCTAGCACATTTTTGAATCTTAAAAAATTAAAGCAAAAAAAAAAAAAAAAAAAAAAAGAGCAAGATCAAGTTTTCTGACAAGACCTAGTTTCCCTAAAACTGAAAAAAATGTTGCCATCTTTCAGGGTTTGTTGTGTTTGGGTTTTTTTAATCCCAGATCAGCCTTTCTGTGATTTGGAATGAAATTGGCACTTGGCTAACACATTTTGAAGTAGCATGAAATTAATGTTCTGTACTATATTTTGAGGGAATAAGTAAATCTGATTAGCATGAGACCTCCCTATCATACACTGCAATTGCACTTTGCTAAAAGCTAGAACTATATCTGGAATATAAACTAGCTGAAACTTATGAAAGTGATCAAAAAGTTATGCAGAACCATGTATAATCTGTTAACTAGTTATAGTAATATTTTGAGTCAGAAATATTATTGGGGGGGGTGGGGGTGGGAGCAGGTTGGCTCGAGCATGGGAAAGGTTCCCTGTTCTTACTCGAGTTAACTTTGGAGGGTTGAAAGCAATTGCTGAAGGTCAAATTTTTAAGTTACTAAATCTGCCTGGAAAATCACAATAAAAAGAAATTTATGCATAGTTATGTATACCTGGATTTAAAAAACGCAACAATATTTCTTCACTTTTACATGACACAATATTTTGAGAGCATTTCTTAACCTATTTCTTCTTTATTGCTACATTTTCATTGAAAGTTTGGTAGGGAGAAAAGATCTTTTTTTCTTATGTCAACATGATACCAAAGCAGGCTTTTGTTTGGGGTTTTGTTCATTCCTGTTCAGAGGATAAATTTATGCTCAACATAATCAGAAATGTCCTAGGACCTGAATGAAGGACTCTCAGTAAAACAAATAAAATTGGCCTTTGGTCACATAAGTAATTTGCTTTATAAAAGCTTAAATGTCAATCTTCATACATGGTCCAGGTTTCAAGCAACTTTAATGTGAGGATCACTTTCCAAAGAAATTGCAAATTTCCAAAGATTGCAAAGCTTTAATTTTCAAGTCAGGGCTTACAATAATCACTAATACATTATGAGGGGATTAAATTGCAAAGCAAACAGTTATAGAGGTAAAGAAATAGAGCAAAGAACAATTATAATCCTATATTTTATCATCAACAAGAGTCCAGCAAGACTTTTGCTGGAACTCAGAGGTCTTCAGTGAACATTAAGCACTGTGTCCAGTTTGCTTAGATTCATTTCTACTTATTCTTCTGCTGCAGTCAATGAACTAATAACCACTCCACCATACAGAAGACATAGAATCACTTTTACCAACATACTTTTGAGTTTTCTGTTATTAGCAGTATATGCATGACACTGCTGCCTAAAAGCAAGCTGAGATTGGTGTCCTCTGTACTGCATGCTGTATGCACGTGTAATGAAAGCTAGTACCTGCTCCAGAAATCTTATCTTCTTTAAAAAGAATAAAAATTGAGGGGAAATAGAGAAAGAGAACAAGGTGGAACCAAGGCCAAAGGCAAAGAGACATAAAAGGCCTCTCCCTCAAAAACCACACAGAAAGCCAAGTATACTCCTAAAAATACAATCAAATCTCAAAACTTCCAGTCAATGGCATTGTTCAGTAAACTACACTATCTACCATTACAGGTTTTATTAAATTCCAAATTCACCATAAATTTGCAAATAAAATGACTTTAAGGTTTTCATCAACCCTTTTTCACCCCCTTTCTTTCCCCCAGCAAACTCCTCTCCCAACTCTCCAGCAAACAATCATCGCAGTCCATCTACCTAGGCTTAAAAATAAAAACAAAAATTAGCAAGTACATACTCTGCATTTCTTAAGAATCAATATGGTGTTACAATTTAGCAAAAGTGACATGATGATGGGTTACAGTAAGATGAGATAAAATCCTATTGCTAAACCTAACCGTAGGACACCATGGGAATACTACATGAATCTTCATATTCATGAAGCTTAATTATAGTAAAATAGCCAATCTGTAAAATACAGCTACGTTCAAGTACTGATTTCAAGACTAAAACATGAACAAAGAGAAGATGTTTCCCAGGAGATGCCTCTACAAGATGTGCAGAGGCACAAATGTAAGCAAAAAAACCAAAAAAGACAGATCAACAGATATTATAACATGGAAGAACTAGAGCAGCAGCCAAGGAAAGAATTAACATACATTTTGGAATTAAGAAACAGTATGGCATAAAAGGTCTACAGCAGCTGCACTGTATGTTACCTGGCTATCACAAAAAACACCAAGTAAAGCACAAACCAGAAAGATTGCAAAGTGTTAGGGGTCAAAGAACACGTGTTTCTTTGCCAGAAACAATAGCAAGTGGGCAAGTGTTTCTCATAAGCCAAATTTTCTAAAATGGTGATTAAAAAAAAACATATTATGTCATTCCTGTTTTTTGCCATTGCTTCAGATGCTGCCAATGTCAGCCAGGACATAGGAATTAATGTGAAAGTGGACAATATGAAAGTCCCAGACTGGGTGCATCATTTCAGTCTGAAGACAGAACAATTAAACCAGGTGTGCAGATACATTGCCAGTATATATTATGGGATAGTGGGAGCAGAGTCTCTAACACTCATTTGCCACTGAAGACCTTAGAAAGGCAACAGAGTGTAGGTTGGAGACTCACTAGGGGACAGATTCAGAGTAAGGGACTTTGACATGAACCTGCGATTGTGAAGGGCAGAAAGCTCCATCTAGGATCTAGGCACTGAATCTGAAGTAAATAACACAGTGAAACAGAAAGTTGAGAGATAAATTATGACATGAACAAAATCAGTGTGACCAAAGGTGGCCAAACATAGGTGGTATTGAAGAGTACTTGAATTGCTAAATTTAACCTATGAAAACTGCAATAGATAAAGACAGACAATAACCAAATATCCTGAAAAGTAGTTGCAGGAAGAAGGCAGGGAGAAGGGGGCAGAGGAAGGAGTGAGCAGATCCATAAGACTTCTTCCTTTGACCCACTACTGGATGATGGCCTAAGAGGATGCCAAGAAAGAGTATTCCCCTGGCAGCACCCTCTCTCTTTCAGGCGGAACAGAAAAACATTGTCACTATACAAGTGATTTTAAGGAAAAGTCACTTGGCGAGGATTCAGAGTTATCTGCAAGGGTTGGCAACTGGCCCGTAGTCCAAAAGGTTTAGGTTCAATTTCTCCACAGTAACCAGTTAAAATGTTATATCCAATCCTAACTCCATGACTCATACTTCTCCAGACGCTAAATGCTTTTATGTAGTAAATATCTGAATAATCTCTTCGAGGAACTTCAGGTCCTAGAAAGGGACAGGTACTATAAGATTTGAATCTGCATTTCATTAACCTGTGGTTAACAAAGGGACTTTGTTGTTCCCTTATGGGACTATTTCCACCTTACTCATTTTGAAACATGCCATTCTTTACCAACCTTCCCAAGAAAACCATTCAGGCAGATTAACATAAAAAGTGACTGACTGTACAAAAACTAAGAAATATTCAGAGCAATTTTTTTATTCCTATGAATATCACTCAAACCTTCTCATTTAGAAAGTAACTAACAAACTATACCCTACATTATTATAGATAAGGCAATTTCACAAAAGAATTATATACCAGATCACACCTTTGAATGAACAAAAAATCCCAACAAATGCCTACACATCAGAGAGATGACTTGCAAGAACTAGCCATAAATCCTATAATTTCAGAAGGGACCAGCACTAAGTCCAGCAAGATTTAGCTGCTGGCAAGGTGTTTGTGAGGTGCATCCTTGCATTCCTCTGTTTCAAAATCACATCAACAGGAACAAGATAATAGAAGGTTAGTGCAGGGGAAAAAATGCAGAAAACTGATCTTTCCTTGGGGATTATTTGTTCTACAAGTTTAAAATACAAAACACACACTGTGTTGTCAGTAATTCTTAAAATATAACAGTAGCAGTGCAAGGGAGAAAAATAATGGGTGTTGTCTCAGTGTTAGCTCTAGCAGGAGTGGAAGAATGGTTCCACAAGGCAAAATGAGGGATCTCAATCTTCAGTCCTCTCCAGAGCACTGAGCTTTTTTGTAAACATTGCTTTCTAGTGTGCATGATGAATTTTTTCCTAATGAACCATAGTTCCTTTCAGCCTTCCTACACACATACACACAAAAAGTGTTGCTTCCTAGCTCCAGACAGCTTTTGTTGCACAAAGAGCTTAAGAACTGCCTTCACTAAAAATTCAGATATTTAAAAGCTCAAATGTGTTCATATATTTCTTGGCTTCTATTTGCACTTAGTATTAAACATAACTCAGGAGCAATATTTGTTTCCATGAACACTTCTGAAGATACAAATTACAGTGTAGGAACAACCCTCAGAAAATTCTGTAAGCACACGCCTTAGTGTCTGTACCTGTACACTTTTTTTGTCACTGTCTCATCAAAACAAACAGAACTAATATGCTTTGACATCAACATTTTGTTTTAAAAGGAGGCCTGCCTTAAGGCCATCTGCATTATTAACCTTTGCACCTCTATTTTACCATGGTGATCCTACCACAGTACTAAACTTACCCCACAATGCTATAATTTTGAACACACAAGCAAGAATTTCTTAAGACAGAAATGAGGGATTGACTATTGCCTGCAACTGCTGCAGTGTAGAAGGGGTTTTAAAAAGCACAGAAAACACTGAATTTTATGAAGTTAAGGTAACAAAAACTTTATTTTTGTTATGCTGAATGCACTAAAATATCTACCTTCTACTCATCTGCTCTGTGTGGGAGCACAAGCTCACCCTTTAAAATTACAGTTAATTAATTACCTGTAGCCCCTTCACGCCTCTTACCATTGTAGTAAATTCCACAACCCAGCGCTCTCTCCATCTGGAGACCTTTTCATCCCAAAGCTCTCCAAATGAATCGTTTACAGTCATGGCTGGAGTTTCCCTCTCCCTATCCTCACCCCAGATGCTCTCCCTGTTACCTTCTTACCCTGCATCCAACTGAACCTGCTCTGATAAGCGTCCAACAACACCCCTCTTCCAAAGCTCAGAGCTAATTTTCCTGCTTCAGCTTTCTTTCCTTACCAGATACCTTCAAGTCAAACACCATGATCGTCTTTGCAAGAGTCTTGTCCTCCCTTGGGCTTTGCAATACTTTTTGCCCTAACCCCTGCTTCTGTGTGTCCTTCAAAGACTCCCCTCAGCCTGACACACACATAAAGTCTGCTTTGGGAGATGATTTGCTCTTCTTTTGAAATCTAAACTGCAACAGCAACACTTGAACTGACTTACTTAAGTTAAGACGGTATCAGGTACTTAGTGCTAAAACTGATCCGTGGTTTGAGGAAAGGCCTTCCATCCTACCTGACATCTGTAGCGATCCAGTGTCTCTGAGTGCTGCTGTCAGTCAGAGGGAACCAGAACTGCTCTGGCATGCCAAGCATACACTCGCACAGCTAGGAGACTTGTGAGGGTCAAGGACCTTTTTTGGGTTCTGGAGGTTCCAGCTTTTACTTCTGTTACTGAAACAAAATCCTGAGTTGCCACTGTTGTAGTAATCGGTTGTGTATTTGTAACAACATAACAGCACTACTTAAATATGAAGCACCTCTAAGCTTTTTTGTATTTATTATAAGCACACTAGATACTGCAATTTTCAAGTTCATAGAAGAGTAGCTAGGTATTAGTAGTTTGCAAACTACTTCTGATTAAATTAGTAACACAAGTTGGAAAAATATTTGTCCTTGGAAATGAGATATTTTCAATTTATTCAGAAGCTCTCCAATTTCTAACGTCCAACCCACTGTCTTTCTTAGACTGACCTAGAGTTTGCAGGTTTCTAAGCAGTAAGTGGAATTTAGCTTGTAAGTCATTTAATGTATCCCATGATGTACTACTTGAGGCTAAATTTTATTTACAATTATATGACCTCTCCAATGGCATATCTTTATGTCTTCCACTCCCCCCCAGCTGGAGGGGTTTTATCATCACTCATGTACAAATGCTTTAAGTTTTGTAAAAGTCCTCCAAAACGCCTACAAACAACCCCCCCCCCCCCCCATGCATATTCCACTATTTAGTTCAACATCATTTTTACACTTTAGTAACATCCTGAGCAATGCAAAAGCTGTACTTTCAGCAGCTTAAACCCAAAAGTGAAAAAATGTGAGCTACATATATTTTGAAACACATTGTATTATGAAAACCAATCTTATTTCACAAAATATTAGTCATAAAGCCTATGACTTCATTACCTCCATGGAGCAGTAATGTTTTTTGGATGATTCCAATACCTACTTTCTAAACTTCAAGATTTTAGTTCTGTAACTTTAGACATTGGAAAAAGGAAACCCCAGCTTCCCAAGCAGCAACACCTGTTATTGAAATGCTAATTTTCATTTAAATATAAAAGAAATAATAACATTTGCATTTAAACTGCAGAGATTAAGCTCAGAAGCGCCAGAAATTAAGTTACTTATCTTTTGGGGGGATTTTATAAATCCCTGTCTCAGTAGCATGGAAACAAAACAGACTAGCTCTGGTCTTTGCCTATTATAATTTTTACATCTGCAAAATAGACCATAATATTTATGATTATAAAACTGTTCCCCTAGCAGACTGTGCTAGGTGCACACTACAATACAAATGGAAAAGTATGAATGATTCCATCAGTGCAATTAAAAAACAGGGAGGAATGAAAAAAAAAACAAACCAAAAAAACCAGACAGACAGACAGACATCTGCCTAAGGAGCTTGCCACCTAGTGCAGAGAAACCAGACTAGATATATGGTTCAAAATAGCATTAGGTTTCAAAATGAGTCTGAGGCAAAAGTAGTGTAATTCTGAAGAGCATAATATACAGTAATACATTCTGTGTCTTAGATACCAAAATCAATCAGTTGTGTTCAAATTTAATCCTTCATAGTTTATTGCTTTAGCTAAAAATACGCTGATAGGGCAAAAAAAGGGTTCCCTTCAGTGTGATAAATAGTTCAGGATACTCACAGGAAGCATTCTATCTTTTCTATCCCACAGCCAGGGGAAAAATTGGAAAAAGCCAATTTTGATTCATATTTTTAAAAAAAAAAAAAAAGGAATGGAAAAAGTGTTTATTTGGCTTTGTAGCCAACATGGACAAAAATTTAATTATTCATGCAGTTGCAATAAAAGCCTTAGATAGAGACTTGTTTTACCTATTACTAAAGAACCAAAGCAGTCATTGCCATAGCCAGTTCTGTTAAATGCACAAGTACAAACTTGTATTTGCACTTTCCACCAAAATACAGACAGAAAACAAATTTTAGCTGTAAAAAATGGAGTTACCTTTAAACAAGATGATCTTCAAAAATGCATCGTTCATGAGTTGGACAGGTTTTGGCACTGAAGGTTTTAGCTTCAGAAGAAAACTCACTTATACATACAGACATGCTTTTACAGCTAAAATTCAATAATAAAATCTCTCTTAAAACCAATGACATTCATTTCTGATGCAACCTTCCACAAAACTGAACACAATAGATTTTCCACGCTGGCAGCCCCTTGCCCTGATATGAACTGCCCACAGAGGAGCTATATGCAAGCCATTTGTTCACATCGCATACTTGATGCTATCTCTAACCATACATCACCATGCAGGAAAAGTTTCTTCTTGATTTCAGTAATACCAATCAGTATGTCCA